>NW_025721600.1:600000-1200000 GCF_922984935.1 Meles meles | reverse complement strand
GACACAAACCACATGATGACCCACCCTAATGATAGTCCATTTCAACTCAACCCCTTGGGTAGCTCCCCAAGAGTCAGCAGATTGAACCTGCCTTGTCACTAGGACCCAATGGGAATGCGAGGTGGGATGTCCAGGCATCCATCCTTAGAAGCTTGTTCTCGAGTCTCTGCTTATGGGGTGTCCTGGAGCCATCCAACAGGACTCGACTGTCCAGTAGAAGAAAACCTTGTGGTTTGGAGCAGCTCACAACCCCCAGGATGGGAAAACCTCCATGGCCACATGAGGCCCCCACTCCATGAAGGGGCCATCATGGACACAAACTCCAGCCTAAGCCAACGTCTGATCCTCCCCCTGACATCAGATGCAGGTGATCTCGATTCAGACTCTGCAGAGTGTTCTGCCATGCCCTCGGGAACAAAACTAACCTTAGCTTGTGTTTTCAGAATTCTGTCCTAACACTCCTGGACCACAAACACTCCAGATTGGGAATTACGGAGCCACAGCGCAGCCCTCCTGCTGCCCACAAGTAGAAAAACGTTGCCCTATGGGGTTGCCCAGAACCCAAATGAGGATCAACCTGCACGGCCTTCGAATGCACCCCAATTTCCTAGGCTCCCCTGGGCACTAATGCACTATCTGACACAGTCTGAGCCCAGACTTCCTGACTGACACCCACACAGCTGGCCGACAACCCAGCATGTCGGACCTGCCATGGCTTTAGGCCGTCATCTCTTTCCAAGCTGTGTTTTCATTCATCTGAACCTAGACCTTACCTCCAATCCCTGAAAAGGGGGGAACCTGATGCACACATCAAAACTCCTCCTTGGAGGAGGAAATTTTGCTGTTGGCATGGTGACAAGCCTTCAGGGTAGGAGAAACCTGCATGGCCCATGAGGCCACACCCATGCTTGAGGGCTGCCTTGGGCACAAACAGGCATAGTGACCCTCAGCCTGAGCCACGTGATCAAGTAAGTCCTCTCAGTGGCTGGACCAAAAGCCCACATATGGGGCTTGCCTTCTCCCTCTGCCTCCATTCCTAACCAGAAGTCAGGTTGTGCAGTTGCCCGTACCCAGGACTCTGCTCTGTAATCCCTCTTTTGGAAGGACACCTGAGACAGAAAACAGGCTCCTCCCTTCCCACAGAATGACCCCAATCTCTTGGGAGCCTGGCCAAATCCGCAGAGGGGGAGACTCGACCATGGCCCGTGAGGCCACTCCAACATTCCACGTCCATCCTTGACAGAAAATCCAGAGACAAAATCCTGAGTGACTGCCTCCCACTCACCCTTCTTTCCTATCCTGAGGCGCTCCCCTCATGGTCTGTAGATTGGGCCTGCCATACCCTCGGCCCCAAAACTAAGCCCAGTTTCTCTTTCCAGAATTCTGTCCCCACATACCTGGTCCACACTCCCTCCAGACTGGGGCATCTGGAGCAACACTGCACGATGAAGTCTGCCCTCTCCACAGAAACTGTGCTCATTACACTGGCACAACCCTACAGATTAGGAAAAATCACCGAGGCCCTCGAGGCCATCCCAATAGTGGAAAACGCCCTGGACAAGTGGGAATGCAGACACAATCTGAGCAACTACCTCTACTCAGACACACAAACAGATGTCCCCAGAGACAGGAGATAGAACTGGAAAGGCCCCTAGGTCTTAATCTGAACCCCAGCTTTGGTTTCCATTCATCTCTCCTCAGAAGCCAGTTTTCGAATACCAGCATATTGGGGTTTCCTGAGACACCAAACGGAACACCTCTTGTTTCCACATGGGAAGCTTGCTCCTTGGAGCTGTGGCAAACCCTCTGAGTAGGAGAATACTGCAGGGACCCTGACCCACCGCCACATCCCAAGGTCTTCATGGATACCAAATTACATTATGACCCATCCTCATGAGAGTCCATTTCAACTCAGCCCCCTGGGTAGCTCACCCTAGAGCCAGGAGATAAAACCGGCCTTGTCGCTAGGAACCAATGGGAATGTGAGGTGGGGTGTCCAGGCATCCATCCTTAGAAGCCTGCTCTCGAGTCTGTCCCTATGGGGCATCCTGGAGCCAGCTAGCAGGAATCAACTGTCCCACAGAAGGATACCTCATGGTTTGGAGCAGGTCACAACCACCAGCTTAGGAAAGTCTCCATGGCCTCTTAAGGCCCCCATTCATGAAACTACAGCCTGAACCACCGTCTGATACGCGCGTACTACAGATGCAGGAGATCTCGAATCTCCCCCTGCAGAGTGGGTCTGCCGTTCCCTCGGACCCAAACCTAAACCTAGCCTGTGTTTTAGGACTTACGTCCTCACACCCCTGGCCCGCAAGCCCTCCAGATTGGGAATTCTGGAGCCAAAACGCAGCCTTCTGCGTGCACACCAGAAAGAAGTGCCCTATGGGGCTGCCTAGAAACCCCAAATGAGGATCAACCTGCACGGCCCTCAAACGCACCCCAATATCATAGGCCGCCCTGTGCACTAATGGTCTGTCTGACACACCATGAGCCCCGACCTCCTGTCAGCCACACATATAGCGTGCCCCATGTCCTTCAGGTGGGACTTGCTGTGGCCCAAGGCCATCTTCTTTACTGAACCAGGGTCTTCAGGCATCTGACCCCAGACCTTAGTTCAAATCCCTCCCCACGGGGGAACCTGAAGCAAAAAATAGTTCTCGCCTTCCCCATGGCGGGAAACCTGATAGGGATTGGTGTCCAACCCTCAGAGTGAGAGCCAGCTGCATGGTCCATGAGAAAACGCCCACTCAAGAGTGCCGCCATGGGCACAAACAGGCATTGTGACCCTCAACCTGAGACCGATTTCAAACAAGCCCCCTCAGGAGCTGGACTAGGAGCCTGCAAATCGGGCCTGCCATTCCCCTACGCCCAAATCCTAACTCTTGGTGGGGTTCTCCAGGCACATGGACACAGAAACTGTCCCTGGAATCCTGGTTTCGGATGGGACCCCTGAGATGGAAAACAGCACTCTTCCCTTCTCCCAGAAAGACACCAAACTCTTGGGAGCTGGGCAGAATACCCAGAGTGGAAGAATCTCCCGTGACCCCATGAGACCACCCCTACATTCCATCTCCATCCTAGACACATAATTCAGACAGAAAATCCTGTGCTACCACCTCCCAGGGGCCTGAACATCAAATCCTGAGGAGCTGCCCTCAGGTTGTGTAGACAGGGCCTCCCATCAACTTGCCCCTAAACCTAACCCAAGTTTTTGTCTGCAGACTTCTGTCCCCAAAGCCCTGGCCCACATTCCCTCCAGGACGGGGCCTCCTTAGCCACAGCACCGGACTGGGCCTGCTCTCCTGAAGGAAACTCTTCCCGTCACAGTTTCCCAAACCTTTCAGATTAGGAGAAACCTGCAAGGCCCCTGAGCCTACCCCAATTTCATAGGCCGCTCCGGACAAAAATGCACAGTCTGACACACCCTAGGCACCCACCTCCAGGCAGACAAGCAGGTCAATGGCCCTGATTCAGAAGATTGAGACTTACCTGGCCTAGAACCTCAGGTGGAACCCTTGCTAAGGTTTTCAGGCTTCTTTCCCCAGAAGGCTGTTCTGGAATACCAACCTACGTTCCAACATGTGGTTCCTCAGCCACACCACAGAACCCCTCCTGTCCTCAGAAGGAAACCTTGGTCTTGGGAAGTGGGTCCACCCTCGGGGTAGGAGAATCATCCATGGTCCCTGAGCCACAGCCACATACTAAGATCTCCCTGGCCCCCAACCAGCATTGTGACCTGTCAGCCTGAGAAAACCTGTCAACTCAGCGCCCTTTGACCTTTGCCCCAGAGCCAGTGAATCGAACATGCCCTGTTCCTCAGCTGCAATGGGAATGTGATTTCCAAGGAATGGGATTTCCAGGCATCCATGCGGAGAGCTCTGCTATCCAATCTTTCCATATGGGGGACCCTGGAGTCATTCAACCAGACTCCCCCTGTCCCGCAAAAGGACACCTTATTGTTTGGAGCAGCTCACATCCCTAAGCGTGGGAAAACCTCCATGGTCTCTTGAGGCCTCCCCTCCATTCGTCGGCCATCATGGACACAGAATCCAGCGTGAGCGGACATGTGACATTCGCCCTTACTCTGGTGCTGGAGATCTCGAATCAGCTGGTGCACATTGGATCTGCCATGCGCTAGGCACTGACCTGAGCCGTAGCTTGTGTTTTCAGACTTCCGTCTTCACACTCCTGGCTTGCAAGCGCTCCAGATTGGGAATTGTGGAGCCACAATGCAGCCTTCGTTTTGCCCAACAGAGACAAAGAGTACCCTATGGGTCTGCTCAGATACCCCACATGAGGATCCACCTGCACAGCCCTCGATGGCACCCCAATATCAAAGACTACCCTGTGCACTAATGCTCTGTCTGACACAGAATGAGCCTCAACCTCCTGTCAGCCACCCAGATAGTGGGCCCAGTATCCTCCAGGTGGGACCTGGCTGGCTTGAGGCTGTCATCTCTACGCAACCTAGGGTTCAGGAATCTCTCCCCAGACTTTACCTCAAATCCCTGCCTATGGGGGAACCTGAAGCACCAAAGAAGACTCCTCCTTCCCCATGGCAGGAAACTTGGCTTTTGGGATGGGTGCCCATCCTTCAGAGTGCGGCCAGCTACATGGCCCAAGATACAACACCCAGTCAGAAGGGCCACCCTGGGCATTAACAGGCATTGTGACCCTCAGCCTGAGCCCGCTTTCAAACAATCCCCCTCGCAAGCTGGTCTATGAGCATGAAGAGTGGGCCTGCTATGCCCCTAGGCCCAATTCCTAACCCTCGGTGGGTTTCTCCAGGTGCCCCATCACAGAACCCGTCTCTGGAATACCTGTTTGGGCGGGACCCATGAGACGGAAAACAGCACTCTTCCCTTCCCCCATAAAGACACCAAACTCTTGGGAGCTGGGCAGAATCCCCAGAGAGGAAGAATCTCCCATGGTCCCATGAGGCCACGCCTACATTCCGTGGCCATACTGGACACATAATTCAGGCAGAAATGCCTGTGCGACTGCCTCTGAGTGGACCAAAATTCAAATCGTGGAGCTACCCTCAGGCTGTGCGTATAAGTCCTGACATCCCCTCGGCCCTAACGCTAACCCGAGTTTGTGTCCACAGATTTCTGTCCCCAAAACCCTGTCCCACATGCTCTCCAGGATGGGGTCTCTGGAACCACAGCACAGGACTGGGCCTACCCGCCCAAAGGAAACTCTGACTGTCACAGTTGCCCGAACCCTCTAGATTAGGAGAAACCTGCAAGGCCTCTGAGCCCACCCCAATTTTGTAGGCCTCTCTGGACGAAAATGCACAGTCTGACACAGCCTAGGCGCTGATCTCCAGGCAGACACGCAGGTCAATGGCCCTGAGTCAGAAGATTGAAACTTTCCTGGGCCTAGGACCTCATTGGAACCCTAGCTTAGATTTCAGGCTTCTTTCCCCAGAAGCCATTCTGGAATCCCAACATATGGTCAAACATGTGGTCCCTGAGCCACACCACAGATACCCAACAATCCCAAGAAGGAAACCTTGCTCTTGGGAGATGGGTCTAACCCTCGGTGTAGGACAATCCACCATGGCCCCTGAGCCAGCATTGTGACCCGTCAGCCTGAGAACCTCTGTCAACTCAACCCCCTTGGAACGTCGACCCAGAACCAGCAGATCGAACCTTCCCTGCTCTTAGGCTGAAATGGGAACATGAGGTGGGCTTTCCAGGCATCCATGTGGAGAGCTCTGTTTTCCAATCTTTCCATATGGGGGGCCTTGGAGCCATTCAAAAGGTCTCCCACTCTCCCACTGAAGGACACCTTGCTGTTTGTAGCAACTCAAAAGCCCCAGCATGGGAAAACCTCCATGGCCTTTAGAGGCCACCCCTCCATTCTTTGGACATCATGGACACAGACTCCTAAGTGAGGGTACATCTAACCCTCGCCCTTATTTTGGTGCTGGAAGTCTCAACTCCGCCGCTACACATTGGAACTGCCATGTGCTCGGCACTGACCTGAACCGTTGCTTGTGTTTTCAGACTTACATCTTCACACCCCTGGTGCACAACCCCTCCAGATTGGAAATTCTGAAGACACAGTGCAGCCTTTTGCCTACCCACCAGAAAGAAGTGCCCTAGGGGTCTTCCCAGAAACCCCACATGAGGATCCACCTGCATGGCCCTCGATGGCACCTCAATATCATAGGATGCGCTGTGCACTAATACTCTGTCTGACACTGCCTGAGCCCTGACCTCCTGTCAGACACCCAGATAGCGGACCCCGTATCCTGCAGGTGGGACGTGCCATGGGCAGAGGCCATCATCTCTACAAAACCTGGTAATTCAGGTATCTGACCCCAGATCTTAGCTCAAATCCCTGCCCTTGTAGGTTTCTCCTAATCTATAGGGTTGTGGCCAATGGAATGGGCACAGTTTCCTTGGAGAGCGCAGGCACAGTTTTGCCATGTGGCTCCAAAGGTTCCAGCCTGTAGGGTGTGTGGGCTAGGCCTGTGGGGACAGAAGTCTGAAAAGACAGACTTGGCTTTTTTGGGGGCCGAGGATATGGCAGGCCCGATCTACAGACCGTGAGGGGAGCTCCTCGGGATATGAAAGAAGGACGAGTGGGAAGTGGTCGTGCAGGCCTTTGTCTCTGGATTTTATATCAAGGATGGCTGTGGAATAGAGAGGTGGACTCATGGGTCATGGATGAGTCTCCTTCTCTGGGGAATGGCCCTGCTCCCAAAAGGTTGGGGTCATTCTGAGGGAAGGGAGGCATCCTGTTTTCTGCCTCAGGTGTCCCTCCAAAAGAGGGATTCCAGAGCAGAGACATGGGTATGGGCAGATAGAAAACCCGACGTCTGGTTAGGCTTGGGAGACTAGGGTCATGGCAAGCCCCATATGCGGGCTCTTGGTCCAGCCACACAGATACCTTACATGAACAGGTTGTGGTTGTGCCCAAGGCGGTAATCAAGCATTGGCGTGGCCTCATGGGCCATGCCAGTTTCTCCTACCTTGAAGGTTGGACACTATGCCAACATCAAGGTTTCCTGCCATGGGGAAGGAGATCTGATTTGTGCATCAGGTTCCTCCCTGTGTAGGGATTGGAGATAAGGTCTAGGTTCCAATGACTGAAAACCCAGGTTGGAAAGATAGGACGGCTTAAGGCCATGGCGGGTCCAATGTGCTGGGTGTGAGGCCAGGTTTCTGGGTATCTGTCAGGCGGTGTGGGTTCAGGCTGTGTCAGACAGAGCATTCGTTCCAAGGGCAGCCTACTAAATTGGGGTGTGGTCAAGGGCCATGAAAGTTGAACCTCATTTGGTGTTCTGGGCAGCCCCATCGGGCAAAGTTTTCCTGCAGGTGGACAGCAGAGTGCTGTTTTTGGGCTCCGGAGCTCCCAGTCTGGAGGGCTTGTGGGCCAGGAGTATGAGGACGGAAGTCTGAAAACACAAGCTAGGGTTAGGTTTGGGGCCAAGGACAAGGCAGGCCCACTCTGCAGAAGCTGAATAGAGATCTCCTGCATCTGAAGTCAAGGCGAGTATCAGACTTTGGCTCAGGCTGGAGTTTGTGTCCATTATGGCCCCTTCATGAAGGGGCGGCCTCAGTAGGCCATGGAAGTTTTCCCACGCTGGGAGTTGTGAGATGCTCCAAACCACAAGGATTCCTTCTACAGGACAGTCGAGTCCTATTGGATGGATCCAGGATGTCCCATACAGAAAGACTTTAGAGCAGGGTTTGAAGGATGGATGCCTGGGCACCCCACCTCACATTCCCCTTGTCTCCTAGCAACAAGGCAGGTTCTATATGCTGGCTCTGGGGGAGCTACCCAGGGGGTTGAGTTGAAATGGACTCTCCTGAGGATGGGTCATAATGTGGGTTTGTGTCCATGGAGACCTTGGAATGTGGCCGTGGCTCTGGGTCCCTGCAGGATTCTCCTACCCCAAGGGTTCGACAGCTCCAAAGAGCAAGCTTCCCATGTAGAGATGAGAAGTGTTCTGCTTGGTGCCTCAGGGTAGCCCCGTATGCTGGTATTCGAGGCGAGTTCTCTGAGGAGAGACACGTCAAAACCAAACCTTGGGTTCCAATGAGGGACTAGGGGCTTGTCCAGTTCAATCTTCTATCTCTGGGGGCATCGGAGTGCATGTCTGAGTGGAGGTGATAGGACAGCTTGTGTCAGAGTGTCCATTTGTCCTAGGCGGCCTACACGATTGGGATGCTCTTAGGGGCCTTGGAAGGTTCTCCTAATCTGTAGGATTGTGTCCAATGGAATGGGCACAGTTTCCTTGTAGATGGCAGGCACAGTCCTGTGGTGTGGCTCCAAGGTCCCCAGCCTGGAGGGTGTGTGGGCCAGGTCTGTGGGGCAGAAGTCTGAAAAGACAAACTCGGCTTTGGTTTGGGGCTGAGGGTATGGCAGGCCCAATCTACAGACCGTGATGGGAGCTCCTCAGGATATGAGAGAAGGGCGAGTGAGAGGCAGTCTCTCAGGCTTTTGTCTCTGGATTTTGTGTCAAGGATGGCTGTGGAATGTTGGAGTGGCCTCATGGGCCATGGACGTGTCTCCATCTCTGAGGATATGGACCAGGTAACAAAAGGTTGGGGTCATTCTGTGGGAAGAAAAGAGTCCTGTTTCTGCCTCAGGTGTCCCTATAAAAGAGGCATTCCAGAGCCGAGCCCTGAGTATGGGCTGCTGGAAGCCTGACCTCTGGTTAGGATTGGGGGCTAGGGGCATGGCAAGCCCCATATGCGAGCTGTTGGTCCAGACACTAAGAGGTCTTACTTGAACACGGGGCTCACACTGAAGGTCACAATGCATGTTTCTGCCTAAGGCAGCCCTCAATTGTGGGCGTGGTTCATGGCTGATGCAGCGTTCTCCTACCCTGAAGGTTGGACACCATGCCAACATCAAGGTTTCCTGTCATGGGGAAGGAAGAGTTCTGATTTGTGCATCAGATTCCTCCCTGTGTAGGGATTGAGATAAGGTCTAGGTTCAGAGGCCTGAAAACCCAGGTTGGGAAGACATGACGGACTAAGGCCATGGTCTATCTGATGTGCTGTGTGTGCGGCCAGCTGTCTGGGTGTCTGTCCGGAGGTCTGTGCTCAGGCTGTGTCAGACAGAGCATTCGTGGCCAGGGAAACCTATTAAATTGGGGTGCAGTCGAAGGTCATGCTGTTTGGTCCTCATTTGGGTTTATGGGCAGCCCCATAGGGCAACGTTTGCCTTCAGGTGGGCAGGCAGAGTCTTGCATTCTGGCTCTGTCATTCCCAATCCGGAGGGCTTGTGGGCCAGGAGTGTGAGGACGGAAGTCTGAAAACACAAGCTAGGGTTAGTTTTGGGGCCGAGGGCAAGGCTGGCCCCCTCTGCAGAGGCTGATAGGAGATCTCCTACATCTTCAGTCAGGGCGAAGATCAGTCGTTGGCTCAGGCTGTAGTTTGTGTCCACAATGGCCCCTTTTGAAGGGGTGGCCTCATGAGGCCATGGAGGTTTCCCCTGCTGGGTGTTGGGAACTGCTCCAAACAGGAAGGTTTCCTTCTGTGGGACAGTAGAGTCCTTTTAGATGGCCCCAGAACACCCCATGCAGAAAGAATCGAGAGCAGAGTTCTAAACATGGGTGCCTGGACACCCCACCTCGCATTCCCATTGGCTCCTAGTGACAAGGCTGGTTTAATCTGCTGGCTCTGGGGCGAGCTCCCCTGGCGGTTTAGTTGAGTTGGAATTTCCTGAGGATGGGGCATATTTGTTTGTGTCCATGGAGATCTTGTAATGTGGGAGTGACTCAGGGTCCCTGCAGGATTCTCCTACACAGAGGGTTTGACACAGCTCCAAAGAGCAATCGTCCCATGTGGAGATGAGAGGTGTTCTGTTTGGTGCTTCGGGGTAGTCCCATATGCTGGTATTCGAAACCAGGCCTCAGAGAATAGATGCCCGGAAACCAAAGCTAGGGTTCCGATGAATGCCTAGGGGCCTATCCATTTCAACCTTCTGTCTCTGGGGGCATTGGTGTGCGGGTTTGAGTGGAGGTTGTGGGTCAGCTTGTGTCAGAATGTCCCTGTTTGTCCTGAGCAGCCTACAGGATTGTTATGGCTTTGGGGGCCTTGGAGGTTTCTCCTAATCTGTAAGGTTGTGGCCAATGGAATGGGCACATTTTCCTTGGAGATGGCAGGCACAGTCCTGCAATGTGGCTCCAAGGGCCCCAACCTGGAGTGTGTAGGCCAGGCCTGTGGGGCCAGAAGTCTGAAAAGACAAACTCGGCTTAGGTTTGGGCCGAGGGTATGGCAGGCTCAATCTACAGACCATGACGGGAGCTCCGTGGGATATGAAAGAAGGGCGAGTGAGAGGCAGTTCCTCAGGCTTTTATCTCTGGATTTTAAGCAAGGATGGCCGTAGAATGGAGGGGTGGCTTCATGGGCCATGGACGAGTCTCCCTCTCTGGGGATTTGGCCCAGCTCCCAAAATGTTGGGGCCATTCTGTGGGAAGGGAGGAGTTCTATCTTCTGCCTCAGCTGTCCCTGCAAAAGAGGGATTCCAGAGCAGAGCCCTGGGTATGGGTGGCTGGAAAACCCTCACATTTGGTTAGCATTGGGGACCTAGGGGCATGGCAAGCCCCATATGCGAGCTATTAGTCCAGCCACTGAGAGGTCTTACTTGATCACAGGGCTCACGCTGAGGGTCACAATGCGTGTTTCTGCCCAAGGCGGCCCTCAAGCATGTGTGTGGCCTCATGGGCCATGCAGGTTTCTCCTACCCTGAAAGTTGGACACCATGGCAACAGCAAGGTTTCTTGCCATCGGGAAGGAGGAGTTCTGATTTGTGCATCAGATTCCCCCCTGTGCAGGGATTGGAGATAAAGTCTAGGTTCAGAGGCCTGAAAACCCAGGTTGGGAAGAGATGGCGGACTAAGGCCATGGCCGATCTGATGTGCTGGGTGTGCGGCCAGCTGTCTGGGTGTCTGTCGGGAGGTCAGGGATCAGGCTGTGTCAGACGAGCATTCATGGTCAGGGCAGCCTATGAAATTGGGTTGAGATTGAGGGCCAAGCAGTTTGGTCCTCATTTGGGTTTATGGGCAGCCCCATAGGGCAACGTTTACCTTCAGGTGGGCTGGCAGCGTCTTGTCTCCAGAGTTTCCAATCTGGAGGGCTTGTGGGCCAGGTGTGTGAGAACAGAAGTCTGAAAACACAAGGTAGGGATTGGTTTGGGACCTAGGACAAGGCATGCCCCCTCTACAGAGGCTGAATAGAGATCTCCTGCATCTGAAGTCAGGGCGAGTATCAGACGTTAGCTCAGGCTTGAGTTTGTGTCCATGATGGCTTCATGAAGGGGTGGCATCATGGGGCCATGGAGGTTTTCCCCCACTGCGGGTTGGGAGCTGCTAAAAACTGCAAAGTTTCCTCCTGTGGAACAGACAAGTCTTTTTGGATGGCCCAGGACACGCCATACAGAAAGACTTGAGAACAGGATTCTAGTTGTGGGTGCGTGGACACTCCTTCTCACATTCCCATTGGCTCCTAGCGACAAGGCAGTTTCGATCTGCTGGTTCTGGGGAGAGCTCCCCGGGGGGTGGGGGTTAGTTGGACTCTACTGAGGATAGGTCACAATGTGGGTTTCTGTCCATGGAGACCTTGGAATGTGGCAGTGGCTCAAGGGCCCTTCAACATTCTCCTACCTGGAGGTTTGGACACAGCTCCAAAGAGCAAGCTTCTCATGTGGAGACGAGAGGTGATTTGTTTGGTGCCTGAGGAAATGCCCATATGCCGATATTCAAAACCGGGTCTCTGAGGAGAGACGCCTGGAAACCAAAGCTAGGGTTCCGATGAGTGTCCAGGGGCCTGTCCTGTTCAGTCTTCTGTCTCTGGGGACATCGGTGTGCATGTCTGAGTGGAGGTGGTATGTCAGCTTCTGTCAGAATTCTCTTGTTTGTCCCAGGTGGCCTACATGACTTGTATGGACTCGGGGCCTTGGAGGTTTCTCTTAATCTGTAGAGTTGTGACCAATGGAATGCACACAGTTTCCTTGGAGAGGGCAGGCACAGTCCTGCAGTGTGGCTCCAGAGGCCCCAGCCTGGAGGGTGTGTGGGCCAGACATGTGGGGCCAGAAGTCTGAAAAGACGAAGTCTGAAAAGACATAGTCGGTTTAGATTTGGGGCCGAGAGTATTGGCAGGCCCTATCTACAGACCATGACGGGAGCTCCTCAGGATATGAAAGAAGGGCGAGTGGGGGGCGGTCGCTCAGAATTTTGTCTCTGGATTTTGTGTCAAGGATGGCCATGGAATGGATGGGTGGCCTCATGTGCCATGGACGAATCTCCCTCTCTGGGGATTTGGCCCGGCTCCCATTCTGTGGGAAGAGAAGAGTTCTGTTTTCTTCCTCAGGTATCCCTCCAAAAGAGATATTCCAGAGCAGAGCCCTGGGTATGGGGGACTGGAAAACCCAACCTCTGGTTAGGATTGGGGGCCTAGAGCCATGGCAAGTCCCATATGCGGGCACTTGGTCGAGCTACTGAGAGGCCTTACTTGATCACGGGGCTCAAAATGTGGGTCACACTGCGTGTTGCTGCCCAAGGCGGCCATCAAGCTTGGATGTGGTTCATGGGCCATGCAGGTTTCTCCTGCCCTGAAACTTTGACACCATGCCAACAAGAAGGTTTCTTGCCATGGGGAAAGAGGAGTTCTGATTTGTGCATCAGATTCCCCCCTGTGCAGGGATTGGAGATAAGGTCTAGGTTCAGATGCCTGAAAACGCAGATTGGGAAGAGATGACGCACTGAGGCCATGGCAGGTCTAATGTGCTCCGTGCGCAGCCAGCTCTCTGGGTGACTGTCAGGAGGTCTGGACTCAGGCTGTGTCAGACAGAGCACTAGTGCCCAGGGCAGATGCTGAAATTGGGGTGCGTTCGAGGGCCATGCAAGTTGATCCTTATTTGGCGTTTCTGGGCAGACCCTAAAGGCAAAGTGTTCCTTCAAGTGGGCAGGGAGAGTCTTGCATTGTGGCTCCAGAGTTCCAAGTCCGGATGTCTTGGGGGCCGGGAGTGTGAGTACAGAAGTCTGAAAACACAAGCCACGTTTCTGTTCATTGCCAAGTGCATGGCAGTTCCAATGTGCAGTGGCTGATTCGAGATCTCGAGCACCTGAGTAAGGGCGAGGGTCAGATGTCTGCTTACACTGCAGTTTGTGTACATGATGGCTGATGAATTGAGGGCTGGCCTCAAGAGGCCATGGAGGTTATGCCAGGCCTGCTCCAAACAGAAGGTGTCCTTCTGCGGGACAGGGGTAGTCTGGTTGAATGGCTCCAGGGTCCCCCATATGGAAAGATTGGATAGCAGAACTCTCCACTTGGATTCATGGAAAGCCCACCTCACATTCCCACTGCAGCCGAGGAACAGGGCAGGTTCGATCTTCTGGCTCTTGGGCGAAGTTCCAAGGGGGCTGAGTTGACAGGGGTTCTCAGGATGATGTTCACAATGCTGCCTGGTGTCCATGGAGGCCTTAGAATGGGGCGCTGGCTCAGGGGCCATGCAGGATTCTCCTACCCTGAGTGTTGGACCCAGCTCCCAAGAGCAAGGTTTCCTTTTGGGGAAAATAGGGGATCCATTGTGTGACTCATGGGCCACATGTTGGACCATATGTTGGTATTCCAGAGCAGGCTTCTGGGGACAGATGCCTGAAAATCTAAGCTAGGGTTCTGATGAGGACCTAGGGCCAGGACAGGTTCAAACTTCTGACTTAGGGTCATTGACCTGCGTGTCTGCTGGAGATGGGTGTCTAGGGTGTGTCAGACTGCATTTTTGTCTAGAGTGGCCTACGAAATTGGGGTGGGCTCAGAGGCCTTGAAGGTTTCTCCTAATCTATAGGGTTTGGGCAAGTGTTTCGGGCAGAGTTTCCTTCGGGAGGGCAGGCCCAGGCCTGCAGTGTGGATCTGGAATCCCCATCCTGGAGGGCATGTGGGCCAGGACGCTAGGGACACAATTCTGCAGACACAAACTCGGGTTAGGGTCCGGGGCGAGTTGATGGGAGGCTCTATCTGCACAACCTGAGGGCAGCTCCTCGATATTTGACATTTGGGCAGCTGGGAGGTGGTAGCACAGGCTTTTCTGTCTGAATTGTGTGTCTAGGGAGGCCGTGGAATATAGGTGTGGCCTCATTGGGTCATGGGAGATTCTTCCTCTTTGGAGATTCCGCCAGGCTCCCAAGGGTTTGGTGTCTTTCTGGGAACAGGGAAGAGTGTTCTCTTCTGTCTCATTGGTCCCGCCCAAAACAGGGATTTCAGACACGGTTTCTGGTTCTGGGCGCCTAGAGGACCCTACTGAGGGTTGGATTTGGGCCTAGGGGAATGGCAGGCCCGCTCGGCAGGCCCGCTCTGCATGCTCCTGGTAAAGCTCCCGAGGGTGGCCCTCCTGATTGGGCGTGGTGTCATAGGCCATGCAGCTGGCTCCCACTCTGAGTATTGGACACCCATCCCAACAGCCAGGTTTCCTGCCATGGAGAAGGAGGAGTACTCTTTTGTGCTTCAGGTTCGCCCGTAGGCAGGGTTTTGAGCTAAGGTCTGGGGACAGATGCCTGAAGAACCAGGTTGGGGCGAGATAGTGGAAACGGACCATGGCATGTCCCGCCTGCAGAATACGGTGCATGCTATCTGGGTGGCTGACAGGAGGTTGGGGCTCATGCTGTGTCAGACAGAGCATTAGTGCACAGGGCTGTCTTTGCTAAGGGGTGCCGGCGAGGGCCGTGCAGGTGGATCCTCATGGGGGGTTTCTGGGCAAAGCCATAGGGAATTTCTTCTTTCTGGAGGGCAGGCAGAAGGCTGCGTTTTAGCTCCAGAATTCCCAATCTGGAGAGCTTGTGGGCCAGGAGTGTGAGTACAGAAATATGAAAACCCAAGCTATGCTTCAGTTCAGAGCCGAACGCATGGCAGTTCCAAAGTGCAGCGATTGATGAGAGATATGCAGCACCTGAGGAAGGGTGAGTGTCAGATGTCCGCTCACGCTTCAGTTTTTTTCCATGATGGCCAACGAATGGAGGGGTGGCCTGAAGAGGACTTGGAGGTTTTACCACGCTGGGCCATGTGAGCTGGTGTCCTTCTGAGGGACAGTAGGAGTCTGCAGAATGGCTCCACCTTCCCCCATATGGAATGATTAGATACCAGAGCTCTCTGCATGGATGCCTGGAAAGCCCATCTCTTGTTCCCATTGCAGCCAAGAAACAGGGCAGGTTCGATCTGCTGGCACTGGGACGAAGTCCCAAGGGGGCACATTTGACTGGGGTTCTCAGGATGACAGGTCACAATGCTGCTTAGAGTCCAGGGAGATGTTAGAATGCTGCGGTGGCTTAGTGGCCATGCAGCATTCTCCTAGACTGAGCATTGAACCCAGATCCCAAGAACAAGGTTTCCTTCTCGGGACAGGAGGTGTTCTGTTCTTCGGCTGTGGGATGACATGATGGACTATACACAGGTATTCCAGAGCAGGCCTCTGGAGACAGATGCCTGCAAACCTAAGCGAGGGTTCAGATGAGGTCCTAGGGGCATGTCAGTAACCACCTTCTGACTCAGGGACATTGACCTGTGTGTCTACCTGGAGGTAGGTGTCTGGCATGTTTCAGATTACACATTTTCATCCTGAGTGGCCAACGGAATTGGGGTGCACTCAGGGGCCTTGCAGGTGTCACCCAATCTGGAAGGTTTGTACAGCTGTGATGGGCAGAGTTTCCTATGGGAGGGCAGGCAGAGTACCGTGCTGTGGCTCCAGAGGCTCCATCCTGGAGGGCCTGTCAGCCAGGGCTTGGGGGACAAATGTCTGCAAACACAAACTCGGGTTAGGGTTAGGGGCGAGGTGATGGCAGTCCTGATCTGCAGACCGTGAGGGCAGTGACTCGTGATCTGAAATTAGGGTGATGGGGAGACGAGAGTGCAGTCTTTTCTTTCTGGGTTGTGTGTCTCGCTTTGCCACGGAATGTAGGGTTTCTTTCATGGGGCTATGGGAGATTCTGCCTCTGTGGGGATTCTGCCCGGCTCCCAAGGTTTTGTTGTCTTTTGGGGGGAAGCGAACAGTGCTGCTTTCTGTCTCAGGAGTCGCACCATAGCAGGGATTCCAGAGTTGGCTTCTGGATCCGGGTCCTGGAGAAACGACCGAGGGTGAGGATATGGGCCTGGGGCATGGTAGGCCCAATATGCGGGCACCTGGTATAGATAGAAAAGGGGCTTGTTTGAAAGCTTTCTCAGGCTGAGGGTCACAATGCCTGTTTGTGGCCAGGGCGGCCCTCCTGGGTGGACGTGGTCTCATGGGCCATGCAGCTGGCTCCCACTCTGAGGATTTGACCCCCATACCCACAGCAAGCTTTTCCTTCTGTGGGGAAGGAGGAGTGTTCTTTTGTGCTTGAGGTTCCCCCATAGTCCGTGATTGAGATAAGGTCGGAGCACAGATGTCTGAACCATGTCCGGTCCCACCTACAGGATATGGGGCCTGCTACCTGGGGTCTGATGGGAGTTCGGCACTCAGGCTGTGTCATACAGAACATTAGTGCACAGGGTGGCTAGGATATTAAGGTACCGACGAGGGCCATGCAGGTTGATCCTCACGTGGGGATTCTGGGCAGATGCTTCTGACCCTTCTTCTTTCTGGAGGGCAGGCAGAAGACCACGTTGTGGCACCAGAATTCTCAGTCTGGAGGGCTTGCAGGCCAGGAAGGTGAGGACATAAGTCTGAACGCACAAGCGCCAGTTGAGTTCAGTGCCGAGCTCATGGCAGTTCCAATGTGCAGCGTTTGACCTGAGATCTCTAGCACCTGAGTCAGGGCATGTGTCAGATGTTCACTCACGCTGGAGTTGTTGTCCATGATGGCCGATGAATGTCGGGTGGCCTCATGAGGCCGTGGAGGTTTTCCCAGGCTGTGGTTTGTGAGCTGCTCCGAACAGCAATCGTTCCTTCTGTGGGACAGGGGAAGTCCGTTTGGATGGCTCCAGGGTCACCAATATGGAAAGACTTACTAGCAGAGCTCTCCGCATGGATGTCTGGAAAGTCCAGCTCAGCTTACCCTTGCAGCCCAGGAACTAGGACGTTTCGATGTGGTGGCTCTAGTGGGAAGTTCCCACAGGGCTGAGTTGACAAGGTACCTCATGCTGATGGGTCACAATGCAGGCTTGTGTCCAGCAAGAACTTAGAATGTGGTGGGGGCTCAGGCGCCATGCATGATTCTCCTCCCCTGAGGCTTGGACACAGCTCTCAAGGGTGAGGTTGCCTTCTGGGGACAGGAGGTGTTCTGTTTTCTGACTCAGGGTCCAAGTTTTGGACCATATGTACGTAATCCAACACTTGTTTCTGGGGAGAGATGCCTGTAACCTAAGCTAGGGTTCCATTGATGTCCCAGGGGCATGTCAGGTTCCATCTTCTGACTCAGCGCCATTGACCTGGGTGTCTGCCTGGAGGTAGGTGCCTGGCATGTGTCAGACAGAGCATTTTTGTCCAGAGTGGCCAACGAAATTGGGTTGGCTCTGGGGCCTTGAAGATGTCTCCCAATCTGGAGGGTTTTTGCAACTGTGAGGGGCAGAGTCTTGCACTGTGGCTCCAGAGGCCCCATCCTGGGGGGCCTGTCGGCCATGGTTTTGTTGACAAAAGTCTGCAAACACAAACTCAGGTTTGGGTCAGGGGCAAGAGATAGCAGGCCCGATCTGCAGACCATGAGGGCAGTGCGTAGTGATCTGAAATTAGGCCCACCGGGAGTCGGAGCACAGACCCCTGGGGCCGTTCTTCTTTCTGGAGTGCAGGCAGAAGGCTGCTTTGTGGCTCCAGAATTCCCAATCTAGACGGCTTGCGGGCCAGGAGGGTGAGGACGGAAGTATAAAATGCACAAGCTCCGGTTCAGTTAAGTGCTGAGCTCATGGCAGTTCCAATGTGCAGCATCTGACTTGAGATCGCCAGCACCTGAGTCAGGGCGAGTATCAGATGGTTGCTCATGTGACTGAGGTTGGGCTTGTGAGCTGCTCCCAACAGCAAGCTTTCCTTCTTGGGACAGGGGCAGTCCTTTTTGATGGCTCCAGTGTCCCCCATATGGAAAGACTTGGTAGCAGAGCTCACCGCATGGATCCCTGGACAGCCCAGCTCAGCTTTCCCTTGCAGCCCAGGAACAAGGCAGTTTCGATCTGGTGGTTCTGGGGCGAAGTGCTCCGGGGTCTGAGTTGACAGGGTGCCTCATGCTGATGGGTCGCAATGCTGGCTTGTGTCCAGGGAGAACTTTGAATGTGGCGGGGGCTCAGGCGTCGTGCGGGATTCTACTCCCCTGAGGGTTCGATGCAGCTCCCAAGAGCCAGGTTATCTTCTGGGGACAGGGGTGTTCTGTTTTGTGGCTGAGGGCCAAGTGTTGGACCATATGTGTGTATCCCAGAACAGGCTTCTTGTGACAGATGCCTGCAAACAGAAACTAGAGTTCCAATGATGTCCTAGGGGCATGTCAGGTTCCATCTTCTGACTGAGGGCCATTGACCTGGGTGTCTGCATGGAGGTAGGTCTGGCATATGTCAGACTGCGCATTTTTGTCCAGAGCGGCCAACAAAATTAGGGTGGGCTCAGGGGCCTTGCAGGTGTCTCCCGATCTGGAGGGTTTGCGCAACTGTGATGGGCAGAGTTTCCTTCAGAAGGCCGGCAGAATCCTGCGGTGTGGCTCTAGAGGCCCCATCTTGGAAGGCCTGAGGGCCAGGACTTTGGGGACAAAAGTCTGCAAACAAAAACTCGTATTAGGTTTAGGGACGAGGTGAAAGTAGGCCTGATCTGCAGACCGTGAGGGCAGCTCCTCACAATTTGAAATTAGGGTGTCAGGAAGGCGGGAGAGCAGGCTTTTCTGTCTGGGTTGTGTGTCTCCGATTGCCACAGAATGTCAGGGTGGCCTCATGATACCATGGGAGATTCTGCCTCTGCCTCTGGGATTCTTCCCAGCTCCCAAGGGTTTGGTGTTTTTCAGGGGGAAGGGAAGAGTGCAGTTTTCCGACTAACGGGTCCCGCCAAAGCAGGGATTCTAGAGACGGCTTCTGGATCTGCGTGCCTGGAAAACCCCACCGTGCCTGAAGAATTGGGCCTAGGGACATGGAAGGCCCGATATGTGGTCTCCTGGTCCAGCTAGCGAGGGGGCTTTTTTGATAGCAGTCTCAGGTTGAGGGTCACAATGCCTGTTTGTGTCTGGGGTGGCCTTCATGTGTGGGTGTGGACTTATGGGCCATGCAGCTACCACCCACTATGAGGATTTGGCCCCCATCCCCACAGCAAGCTTTTCCTGCCGTGGTGAAGGAGGAGTACTCTTTTGTGCTTGAGGTTCCCCCATATGCTGGGATTTGAGTGAAGGTCTGTGCACAGATGCATGAATATCCAGGTTGCATATAGATGACAGCCTCTGGCTATGGCAAATACCACCTATACGATATGGGGCCCGCTACCTGGGTGGCTGATGGGACTTTAGGGCTAAGGCTGATTCAGACAGAGCATTAGTGCACAGGGCATCCTAGGATATTGGCATGCCATCGAGGGTCGTGTAGGTTGATACTCACATGGGTTTTCTGGGCAGACCCTTAGGGCTCTTCTTCTTTCTGGTGGGCTGGCAGAAGGTTGAGGTGTAGCTCCAGAATTCTGAATCTGGAGGGCTTGCAGGTTAGGAGGGTGAGGATGGAAGTCTGAAAACACCGGAGCTATTTTCTCAGGGATTGTCGAACTTCCCATTTTTGTCCAAGGAAGCCTCAGACATAAGTGTGGCTTCAGGGCATTGCAGGAGTCTCCTATCCTGAAGAATTTTGACAACTGTAAAGAACACAGTTGCTTTCAGGAGCGCAGGCACAGTCCTGTTGTGTGACTCCAGAGACCGAGGCCTGGAGTGTGTGTGGGCCAGGGCTCTGGGGACAGAAGTCTGAAAACATAAACTTGCATTAGGTTTTGGGCTGCTGGTATTACTTGCCAGAACTGAAGACCGTGAGTACAGCTCCCCGGGGTGTGGAATTAGGGTGAGTGAGGACAGTAGCTCAGGCTTTTGTCTCTGGATTTTGTGACTAGGATGGCCGTGGAATGTACAGATGGCCTCACAGTTCCATGGAAGGTTCTCCCTCTCTGGGGATTTTGCCTGGCTCCCAAGCCAGCTCCCAAGCCAAGCGAGCGCTGCTGCTCAGGGTGGCGGGGCTGATGAGGCTGCTCCCAATGGCTCCTCTACCCGCTACTCTGACTCCTCCTGCTGGTCTGTGAGGCTGAAGGCTGCAGATATATATATATATATAGATAGATAGATAGATAGATAGATAGATAGAAGGCTGCAGATATATATATATATATATATATAGAAGGCTGCAGGTATATATATATATATATATATATAGAAGGCTGCAGATATTATATATATATATATCTGCAGCCTTCAGCCTCACAGACCAGCTTTTATAGAGGTCGTTGAGCCCCGCCCACACACAGGTGGCCAATGGGATTGCAATACACAGAGAAAACTGCACAGTCATGCTAGGTCTGCCACACACAGAAAAAAACTGCTAGGTAACACAGAGGTGGCCAATTGAATTTCAATTGACCCTAGTAGATATATGTGCTCCCCACTGATTGGATGTCTTCACCTGGACTGACCCGCCCTTGCATCTAGGCTTTGCAAGTAAGTTCCTTTGGGAGGGGTGGGGTCAATCTAAGTTCACTACATAAACACAGAATGACTCCCTCTGGCCAACCAGGCCCTTACATTCCCCCCTTTTCTTTGTAGATTAGTCAAATCCTTGACTTTTTAGCCAGTTCTATGTTCTCCGGTTGTAAGGGGTTATATTGAACATGTAAGTCTAACATTTTTATCCCTCTAGTTTTCTTTTCTACAAATGAGTCGTGCACAGTCAACTGATGAGTTAGAAATTTACCGCTTTGTATAACCTTTTCCATTTTTCCTAATTTTGTTCATCTAATTTCCTACCTATACTTTACACAAACAGGTAATAATAGGAGCAACAATAAACTCACATTTTTTTTTTTTTTTTTTAGTCTTAGCTTTAGTCCATGGTCAGCGGGGTCTGTCGGCTGCACCTTCCATCTCTGGGGAGTGTCCTCGTCCTTGGCTCGTTTGACATGACCCACATGAGTCCAGACCCTCATGCCTTCTACTTTTACTGCCATGGAGGTGGTCAGGATAACAGTAAATTGTCCCTTCCAGCAAGGCTCCAAGTTTCCCATTTGGTAGCAACATATCCAAACCAAGTCCCCAGGTTGGTAAGGATGTGGGTCCACCTCCGTCTCCGTCCCAGTGTGGGCAGTCCTAATCCCTGAGTGGGCTTTTTTTTAAGACAGACTGTAATGCCTGCACTGACTGGAGTACAGATTGATCAGTCATTTCTGCTAGGGCAACCTCTTGTAGTCGAGGACAAAGGAGGGGCGTCTCCCAAACATTGTTTCAAATGGGGTCACCTTGCTTAAATAGGGTGTACATCATGCCCTGAGGAGGGCGAAAGGAAGGAGATCCACCCATCCACCGCCAGTCTCCAGAATTAGTTTTGTCAAGGTCTCTTTAAGAGTCCGGTTCATCCTCTCTACTTGCCCGGAACTCTGGGGCCAGTAGGCACAATGGAGTTTCCAATTAGTTCCCACGGCCTTGGCCAATGACTGTAAGACTAAACTCACAAATGCAGGGCCATTGTCTGACCTGATCGCTAGAGGCAGCCCAAACCTAGGAACTATTTTTCCTGCTTCAGTCTTAGCCCAGTCCACTTCATAGTCCAATTTAACCCATTTTTGTAAATACTTTAAATCTTCTTCTGGATGATTCGGTTTTTATGGTAGGGCTGGAGCCGGGAGTGTAACTAGCTCTTGTACTGTTTCTTGAGCTGCTTGCTTTGTGGCTTGATCAGCTAATTGGATTCCTTTTCCTTCTGCTGTTAATAGGCTCCTTTCTTTATAAATAGCCCCATGTATATGGAGAGTAGCAAAGGCATACCTGCTATCCGTATAGATGTTTGCGGTTTTACCTTTGGCCATCTGCAGTGCCTTAGTGCAATCAGTTCCGTTTTTTGTGCCAAAGTTCCATGTGGCAGGGCTGCGGTCCAGAGTTTCTGCTCAGGAGAAACCACCGCAGCCCCACATATCTCTTTCCATTGACCACGTAGCTACTCCCATCTGTGAACAGAGTCATCTCGGCATCTGGGAGGGGAATGTCTCTGAGATCTGGCCTTATTCCTGCAACTTGGGTTAGGACCTCCCCAGTCATGTGGGCGGTCAGCCAGCTCCTCTGGCAGCAGCGTGGCTGGATTTAGCACCGCTGGAGCCTGGAAGGTCACTCTTGGTTTATTGAGGAGGAGGGCCTGATACCCCGTCACTCGGGCATTTGTCATCCATCGGCCTGGTGGAATCCAGAGAAGGCCCTCGGTGGCATGTGTGGTGGTCAAAATGATATTTTGACCCAAAGTCAATTTACGTGCATCCTTGAGATCTAAGATAGTATACACAGTTCTTTGGGGGCCCCGGAGGGAGAATAGGGTATAGGGGTTAGGCACTGTTGGGTGGGTATCTTCAACACATTTATTAACTTCCCGCAAGTCCTGAACAGGTCAGTACTCTCCAGTCTCGGCCTTTTGATGGGCAGCAAAGGCGTGTTCCATGGAGATTTGCAAGGAAGTAGGATCCCTTCTCCTCGGAGGTGGTTAATGTGTTTTCTGATCCCTTCCTTTGCTTCCCGAGGAAGGGGGGTACTGCCGAACGCAAATAGCCTTAGCCATCACCTTTAATTGTACCACCACTGGAGTTTGTTCCTTGGCCAAGCCACGGGGCTTCCCTTCTGCCCAGACTTCGGGAAACTCGTCTTGTAGAATTTGGGGAAGTCTCCCCCCTTTTGTCTCCTCTGGATTTGAGACTGGCTCATAAAGGAGGTATTCATTGACTGCTGCCATAAGCACCTGTACAGTGGGTTGTCCCAAGGTTACAGTCATGTCTCTTTCCGAGAACTGAATGCCAGCTCTTAACTTATGGAGAAGATCTCTTCCCATCAAGTTATATGGGGCATTAGGGAGGACCAAAAATCGATGTTTAACTACTCCCGAGGCCAAATTTAAAGTCCTTTCTGTTGTCCATTTTTGTCTGTCTGTGCCATTTGCTCCTTGTACCCAGACATCCTCTCCAGATGGTTTTCCTATTGGTTTAAGTAATGACGAAAATTGGGCTCCGGTGTCCACCAAAAAAAATCAACTGATTTCCCCTCCACTTCAATTTTTACTCTAGTGGCCAGCATTGCCGTCATCCTTTTGGGACACTCCCTGGCCCAATGTCCTTTTCCTTACAGTAAGCACACTGATCTGAATCTAAGTCTTCCCACCTGCGTTCTCTGTGCTTAGGCTTTTCTTTCCATTTACTATCCCCTACCTATCTCATGTAATGTCAAAACCTTAACCAGTTTTTTTGTCTGTTTTTCATCCTCCTGTGCATTCCTGTTGTTAAACACCTTTTCTGCTATTCCCAATAACTCAATCAAATTCTTCCCTTCAAATCCTTCAATTTCCTGAAGTTTCCTCCTTATATCCAGGGCTGACTAACTGGCAAAAGCAAGATTCACTGCCCCCTGATTTTTGGGTGCCTCAGGTTCGATCAGACTATACATTTTATAGCCTTCAATAAGCCTTTCTAGGAAAGCTCCTGGAGACTCATACTTACCTTGAGTCACCGTACTAATTTTGGTTTAGTCCAAGTGCATCTTTTACTTCTGGAAATTCAGTTCCAGGATTTCAACATATCAAAGACCTGTATTTGTTCTGAAAGTCTCCCATATGAATTTCCTTTAAGGTGGAATTCATCTTATAAGAGAATTAAAACAATTACAAATGACAAAAAACTCAGAATAGATAATGTTAAATATCAAATGATGACCCTTATCAAAACATTAAAACTTTAGAAAATGTATAGAACCTCTGGAGTAGTTTCAGCATTTACCCAAATGTAACCCAAGGCTTATCATTGATTTAGCAGTACTTCCTGAGTAACTTAACATATCAGGGAAAAGCCTTATGAGTCAAAAAGATCTCATTTACAATTCTGGGTGGGAAAAGAGAAAACCATTCACATTTTAGCCAATTGTGAACTGTTACAACAGAATTCAGTTAAGCACAAAACATGCTTACCAGTAGATTTGAAAAGAACAAACCTAGTTCCAGCAACCAGTGCCCCAGCATTTTATCCAAGCAAAACTTCAAAGTTTTAGGTTACCAAAGACTCTGAAAGTTACTTTAACAATTACCCATTAAAACCCTGAGACAGACAATTAATCACCAGTTTAGTCACCTCTTTGCTAAGAGATTTCATGTTCCACCTGGGCCCATTCCACTTCAGATGCCATGCTTTCCTGCCAGCAAGGGGGAGGGCCTAGGCAGTCCATGTCGGGCCAGAGAAGGCAAGGAATTCCCCTAAACAAAGGGAGTTTCAGCAGCTGCTTGGGAATATTCCTTAAAGTCTCTGTCCCCAGTTAGACTCACCCCATTTCTCTCTAGTGATAGCCCTTAACACACGAAATGAGTGAGGGAGAAGCCCCACATCTATTATGAGGAATGGAGTGATGAAAGTCAGAGTCCCCTTACTCTTTGTTTGCCCCATTATTTCAAACATAACAAACAACACAGCAGATAACAAAAAGACAAGACAAAGACAACCACAGGCACAGTGGTCCTGCAACCAATGGGGATTTCCTAGGGGGATTCAAACCCCCCTGACCGCCTAGGGGACTCGAACCCCTGATGACTGCCTAGGGGGATGTGAACCCCCGATGACCACCTAGGGGGACTTGAACCCCTGATGACTACCTAGGGGGACTCAAACCCCCTTGTGACCATCCAGGGGGACTTGAATCCCTGAACATCTAGGGGGACTCAAATCCCCCTGACCGCCCAGGGGGACTCGAACCCTCCCCAACGATCTACCAGCAGAGGAATGGGGCATCCTCGCATCCACTCCAGCCCTCGGGAGCATGGAGGCATCCAGATTCTCCCTGGTGGGCTATACCCTGGAGCTCCAACCGGACAGACAGGCAAGATCCCAACACCTCTGGACGCATTTCCCATAAATTCCGATGCTGGCTCATTTCTCGTTGTTTGATCCCGGACAAGCCCCCAATATTAGGGTCTGTCATCAAAGGAACGAGACTGACACAAAGCGAAAATCAAGCAAAACTTTATTTCGCGCCATGCATCAGAAACCAATCTGACCGGTAGGTGCCCGGGCCCCATGCATTAGAAACCAAACTGACCGGTAGGTGCCCGGGCCCCATGCATTAGAAACTAAACTGACCGACAGGTGCCCGAGCCTTGCTGGGGGCCACCTCCTCCCTGGCCTGGGGTCCTTCCTGGAGGCTCACTGCCCCACCTTCACTGTACCACAGGATGCTCCCGGCGAGGCCACTCCCTGGATGAGGCTGCAGCCAATGAGGCTCCCAGCAATGCCAAGCATCGAAAATCCAATCAACAAGTCAGGGCCGTCTCTTACAAAGAGGCAATGACGACCAGGACACCGACCCTGATTACTTCCCTTACCCAATGACTCCCGCTACCTGACGACTCCCACTACCCAACGACTCCCGCTTCCCAATGATGACACTCTGGCAGCGTTGCTCCTTGGCAAGGCTGTTGCCTGGCTGGTGAGGCCAGTGCCCGGCGATGCTCATGACACTCGGGCAGCGGTGCTCCCAGCGAGGCCACTCCCGATGATGAGGTTGCACCGTTGGCTCCTGGGATGCTAGTCCCCACAGCGGCACTGCTCGAGTGGCGAGGCCACTTGCGGCGGTGCTGCTGCTGCTGGTGCTGCTGCTGGGGCGGCAGGGCCGCTCGTGGCGGCGCTACTGCTGCTGCTGGTGCTGCTGCTGCTGGTGCTACTGCTGCTGCTGCTGCTGCTCGAGGTGGTGGGGCCAATTGAGGCGACACTGCTGCTGCTGCTGCTGCTGCTGCTCGGGGCGCCGGGGCCACTCGCTGTGGTGCTGCTGCTGCTGCTGGTGCTGCTGTTGCTTGGGTGGCGGGGCCGCTCTCGGCGGCGCCGCTTCTGCTGCTGCTCGGCGTTGCTACTGCAGCTAGTGTTGCTGCTGCTCGGTCGGCGGGGCTGCTCATGGTGCTGCTGCTGTTGCTGCTGCTGCTGCTGCTGTTGCTTCTGCTGCTGCTGCTGCTGCTTGGGGCTGCTCGTGGTGGCACTGCTGTTCGGGGCGGTGAGGCTGATGAGTCGGCTCCCAATGGCTCCCCTACCCGCTACTCTGACTTCTCCTGCTATATATATCTGCAGCCTCACAGACCAGCTGTTATAGAGGTCGTTGAGCCCCGCCCACACACAGGTGGCCAATGGGATTGCAATACACAGAGAAAACAGCACAGTCATGCTAGGTCTGCCACACTCAGAAAAAAAACTGCTAGGTAACACAGAGGTGGCCAATTGAATTTCAATTGACCCTAGTAGATATATGTGCTCCCCACTGATTGGATGTCTTCACCTGGACTAACCCGCCCTTGCATCTAGGCTTTGCAAGTAAGTTCCTCTGGGAGGGGTGGGGTCAATCTACGTTCACTACATACACACGGAATGACTCCCTCTGGCCAACCAGGCCCTTACAACTACCACTACCCTAATGGCTCCCAATGGCTCCTGCTACCGGCTACCCTAACTCCTCCTGCTACTACCACCACACCACCCTGCCTTGCAGCCTCACAGACCAGCCTTTATAGAGGTGGTTGAGCACAGCCAACACACAGGTGTGGCCAATGGGACTGCAACTCACCTCAGTAAATTTATGCATTCCCCACTGATTGGCCATCTCCTCTAGCTGGCCTGGCCCGCCCCTACATTCCCCCCTTTTCTTTGGAAATTAGTCAAATCATTGACCTTTCATCCAGTTCTGTGCTCTCCTGTTGTAACGGGGCTACATTGAACATGTAATCCTGGGGCCAAAAACTAACGGCTCTTGAGTTAGCCATTCAACACTTTGTATAATCTTTTCCATTTTTTCCTAATTCCGTTCATCTAATTTCCCACCTATACTTTTCATAAACAAGTAACAATAGGATCAACAATAAATTCACAGTTTTTATAGTCTTAGCTTTAATCCATGGTCAGTGGGGACTGTCGGCTGCAGCTTCCATCTCTGGGGGGTGTCCTTATCCTCGGCTCATTTGACATGACCCGCATGAATCTGGGCCCTAATGCCTTCTACTTTTACTTTCATGGGGGTGGTCAAGATAACAGTAAATGGTCCCTTCCAGTGAGGCTCCAAGTTTCCCCCTTGATAGCGACGTAACCAAATCTAGTCCCCGGGTTGGCAAGGATGTGGTTCCACCTCAGTCTCCATCCCAGTGTGGGCAGTCAGGATCCCTGAGTATGCTTTTTTTTAAGACAGACTGTAATGCCTGCAGTGACTGGAGTACAGATTGATCATTCATTTCTGCTAGGGCAACATCTTGTAATCGAGAATGGGGGTGGTCTCACAAACATTATTTCAAATGGGGTCACCTTGCTTAAATAGGGTGCACATCGTGCCCTGAGGAGAGCAAAAGGAAGGAGATACACCCATGCACACACAGTCTCCAGAATTAGTTTTGTCTCTTTAAGAGTCCGGTTCATTCTCTCTTCTTGCCCAAAATTCTGGGGCCGGTACACACAATGTAGTTTCTAATTAGTGCCCACAGCCTTGGCCAATGCCTGTGAGACTGAACTCACAAATGCAGGGCCATTGTCTGACCCGATTGCGAGAGGCAGCCCAAACCTAGGAATTATTTCTTCTAGTTGCTTTTTGGCTAACACTCCTGCTGTCTCATGTTTTGTGGGAAAAGACTCTACCCAGCCTGAAAAGGTATCTACAAAAACTAACATGTACTTGTGCCCATATTTTCCAGGTTTCATTCCTGTAAAATCTATTTCTCAATAAATTCCTGGTTCCTTACAACTTTCTCTTTTCCCTCTTCCCATTTTAGTTCTTCCCACATTAACTGCCTGGCATTGAGCAAATCTATCAACTATATCCGGAACCATATGCCCTAATTTAGAAACCTGGAACTGCTTGCCTATAAGCTCCTTGAGTTTGTGTATCCCCAAATGAGTACCCTGATGTATTTGGTCTATTACCTTTTTGCCCAGTCTTCGAGGAATAATTCTTTTTCCTGCTTTAGTCTTAGCCCAGTCCCCTTCATAGTTCAATTTAACCCATTTCTGTAAATATTTTAAATCTCCTTCTGAATAGTTTTGTTTTTTCTGGTAGGGCTAGAGCCAGGAGTGTAACCAGTTCTTGCACTGTTTCTTGGGCTGCTTGCCTTGTGGCTCGATCTGCTAATTGGTTTCCTTTTGAAGTCAGATCAGTCCCCTTTTGGTGTCCTGGGCAATGCATAATGGCCACCTCTTTTGGGTCCCAAATAGCCTGGAAGAAAGCCAATATTTATTCTCTGTTTTTAATTCATTTTCCTTCAGCTGTTAATAGGCCCCTTTCTTTATAAATAGCCCCATGTATATGGAGAGTAGCAAAAGTGTACCTGCTGTCTGTATAGATGTTGGCAGTTTTACCTTTGTACATCTGCAGTGCCTTAGTGAGTGCAATCAGTTCCGCTTTTTGTGCCAAAGTTCCACGTGGCAGGGCTGCTGTCCAGAGTTTCTTCTCAGGAGAAACTACTGCAGCCCCCGCAAGCATGACTCATAGTCCTCAATGGCTATCAGCAAGTCATCAACTTGCTCAACTTACTGTAAGAGAGTGACTCCTGGGTTGGAGGTTCTGTACTCATGCAAATCCTCATGTAGCGCCTCGTCAAAAAAATGGTGGGTGAATTCTTGAATCCTTCAGGAAGTCTTGTCCAGGTGAGAAAGAAACACTTTCTGTGGTTGGACCATTCAAAAGCAAGAAGGGGTTGAGATTCCTTTGCTAATGATATGCAGAAAAATGCATCCTTGAGATCCAAAACGGTATACACTGTTCTTTTGGGGCCTAGGTGGGAAAGTAGGGTATAGGGGTTAGGCACTGTTGGGTGGATATCTTCAACCCATTTATTAACTTCCTGCAAGTCCTGAACAGGTGGGTACTCCCCAGTCTCAGCCTTTTTGATGGGTAGCAAAGGTGTGTTCCATGGAGATTTGCAAGTAACTAGGATCCCATCTCCTCGGAGGTGGTTAATGTTTTCTGATCCCTTCCTTTGCTTCCCGGGAAAGGGGGTACTGTCAAACCTGAATAGCTGTAGCCATCGCCTTTAATTGTACCACCACTGGAGGTTTTTCTCTGGCCAAGCCACGGGGCTTCCCTTCTGCCCAGACCTCGGGAAACTCGATCTGTAGGATTTGGAGAAGGCTCCCCCCTTTTGTCTCCTCTGGATTTGAGACTGGCTCATAAAGGAGGTATTCATCTACTGCTGCCATAAGCACCTGTACAGTGTGTTATCTCAAGGTTACAGTCATGTCTCTTTCCGAGAACTGAATGCCAGCTCTTAACTTATGGAGGAGATCTCTTCCCATCAAGTTATATGGGGCATTAGGGAGGACCGAAAATCGATGTTTAACTACTCCCAAGGTCAAATTTAAAGTCCTTTCTGTTGTCCATTTATGTCTCTCTGTGCTATTTGCTCCTTTTACTCAGACTTCTTCTCCAGATAGTTTTCCCATTGGTTTAAGTAATGATGAAAATTGTGCTCCCGTGTCCACCAAAAAATCAACTCATTTCCCCTCCACTTCAATTTTTACCCAAGGTTCGGGGAGGGGCTCCAAACCATGACCCCTTCAGTCTCTGGTGGCCAGCATTGCTATCTTCCTTTTGGGGCACTCCCTGGCCCAATGTCCTTTTCCCTTACAGTAAGTGCACTGATCTGAATCTAAGTCTTCCTGCCTGCCTTCTTTGCACTTAGGCTTTTCCTTCCATTTACTATCCCCAACCTGTTTCCTCCCAGCATCATGTAATGCCAAAACCTTAACCAATTTTTTTGTCTGTTTTTCATCATCTTGTGCATCCCTGTTGTTAAACACCTTTTCTGTTATTCCCACTAACTCAGTCAGATTCTTCCTTTCAAATCCTTCTATTTTCTGAAGATTCTTCCTTATATCTGGGGCTGACTGACTAACAAATGCAAGATTCATTGCCCTCTGCTTTTCAGGTGCCTCAGGTGCCTTTTCAGGATTTGGCTATACATTTTATAGGCTTCAATTAGCCTTTCTAGGAAAGCTCCTGGAGATTCATTCTCACCTTGAGTCACCATGCTAATTTTGGATAAATTTATGGGTCTCCTTGCAGCTGTATGAAGGCCTCCCAGTAGAGCCTGGTGGTAGAAACGTAAGCTCTCCTTAACTTCATTGGAATTTGGATCCTATTCAGGGGGTTCCCTTGTGCAGTAGTCTTCCATTTGGCAGGGTTCGAGGTCCCTGTCAAGTCTCTCGCTTATCACCTATGGGTTTCTCACATGATGTGATCCCTGTCTTCCACGTTAAAGAGAGCCATAAGGAGCTGTTGAATATCCACCCAGGTATGTTGGTGGGTAAGAAAAACAGTCTCCAAGAGACTAATTAAATCCTGAGAGTAGACAGAAAAGGAATTTTGTTGGGTCTTCCAGTTATTATAGATGTCGGAAGAAGAGAAAGGGATATAGCTTAGGTGGGGGTGCCCTCTCCCATCTGGTAGAGCAACCTCACGGAGAGGCAGCCTTGGAGCTGACAGTACTGGTGAGGTAAAGGGAGGATGATAGGTATAGAGGAAAGGGGAAGGATCAGAGTGGTCTCTCTGTTTGGTGGCCCCATAGGTAGACCCTGCACGCATATGAGGTGGACTGGTAAAGGCATCTCAGGACCGAGAGTCAGATTTAGGGGACAGATAAAAGGGGGGGGGGGATTCCACATCTTCCACATTGGATGGAGGTAGGACCGTCTTCTTCCTTGCCTCACCCTCACCTGTCTGTTCTGGTTTTGGTGCTCTGACCTGCCTTAGAGGGAGAGAGATGGTTTCATTAGCAGTGATAGGTGGGACTTGAGCCATGACGGTAGCTCTTCTATCAGATATCACCAGGCCACAATGTATGGTATTTGGTCTCAATGCAGATCAAAGACCTCACTCAGGGTAGAATAGATCTGAGCCAAGGCAAATGTTCCTTCTGGCAGCCACCCTGTGGAGAAAGTGGGCCACTCTAATTGACAGAGTGTTTTTAGTTTTGCCAGGTAAACCTTGTCACCTGACTGAATGCTTTACCTTGGAAATCCTTGAAATGTTCAAGAAGAAGACCTAGGGGTGTCACAGGTCCCTTACTCCCTGCTTTTCCCATTTCTCCAAATACAACAAACACAACAGACAATAAAAAAACAAGGCTGAGACATCCACAGGCCCAGTGATCACTATCCAGAGCCTGCTGCTGGTGGGAACTTTCTTGATCCCCTGCAAACACAACAAACTATACAACAGACAACAAAAGAACCAGGCAAAGACAACTGCAGGCCCAACGGTTCTTACCCAGAACCTGCCACTGGTGGGGGATTTCTTTACCCCCTGACAACCTAGGGGGATTCGAACCCCCCATACATCTACGGGGACTCGAACCCCCCGTACACCTAGGAGGACTCAAGCACCCCGACTGTCTAGGGGGACTGGAACCCTCTGTACGCCCAGGGGGACTCGAAGCCCCCAACCGCCTAGGAGGACTCGAACCCCCCATACACCTAGGGGGACTCAAACCCCTCGACTGCCCAGGGGGACTTGAACCCCCTGTCGATCTACCAGCAGAGGGATGGGGCGTCCCCGCATCCACTCCAGCCCTGAGGAGCATGGCCGTGTCCAGCTTGTCCCCTGTGGGCTATACCCTGGAGCTCTGAAACCAGAAAGACACACAAGATCTCAATAGAGGCTTTTCCCAGAAATTCTGATGCTGGCTCAGTTCTCATCTTTTGATCCTGGATGAACTCCCAGTGTTAGGGTCCATAATCAAAGGAATGAGACTGACACAAAGCAAAAATCAAGCAAAGCTTTATTTTGTGCCATGCATTAGAAATGAAAAGGACCGGCAGGTACCCAAGCCCCATGCATTAGAAATCAAACTGACCAGTAGGTGCCTGAGCGTTGCTGGGGGTCACCGCCTCCTTGCCTTGGAGTCCCTCCTAGAAGCTTCCTGTCTCACCCTTACTTTACCACAGGCCGCTCCCGATGAGGCCACCCCCAGTGGCGCTGCTGCTCGGAGTGGCGAGGCTGCTGCAGATGAGGCTTCCAGCAATACCGCTCCAGACGAGGCTGCGCCACTGGCTTCTGATGGTGGCGCTGCTGCAGAAGAGGCCACTCCTGATGAGGCCACTCGCAGAGGCACCACTGCTCAGGGTGGTGAGGCCCCAGCAATGCCGCTCCTAACAAAGCTGCTCCAAGCAGAGCCGCTGCCAATGCTGCTCCTGTCAAAGTTGCTCCCAGTGGTGCCGCTGCAGATGAGGCCGCTCCCCGGCCATCTAGTGACAGTGCCGCTGCTCAAGCGGCGAGTCCACTCCCAGCAATGAAAAGGGCGCTGTTGCTCTCCACAACCCTGACACTACCACTACCCTAATGGCTCCCAATGGCTCCTCCTACCAGCTACCCTAACTCCTTCTGCTACTACCCCCCCAATTGCAGCCTCACAGACCAGCCTTTATAGAGGTGGTTGAGCCCAGCCCACACACATGTGGCCAATGGGATTGCAAGTCACCTCAGTAAATTTATGCATTCCCCACTGATTGGCCATCTCCTCTAGCCGGACTGGCCCACCCCTATAGTAGGACTTTAATTGTTGAACAAATGAAACTTTAGTAGCTGCTGCACAATTGGGATGTCCTGATCCAACATCGAGGTTGTAAACCCTATTGTTGATATGGACTCTCAAATAGGATTGTGCTGTTATACCTAGGGTAACTTGTTCCATTGATCAACTTACATGGATCAATAAATGATACTATATTTCGACTGGTTTGTCTATATTTGTATCACTCAGTGGTTATTTTATTCTCTGAGGTCACACCAACCTAAATTGTTAATCCATTAATAAGATTGTCTTATGCTTAATTGGTGAATAAATAGACTTATTATGGATTAGTTAATTGAAGCTCCATAGGGTCTTCTCGTCTTAATAGTTTATTCCCTCTTCTTCAAGGGAAGGTCAGTTTCACTGATTGGAAGTTAAGAGACTTAAACCCTCGTGTGGCCATTCATACAAGTCCTTATTTAGAGAACAAATGATTACGCTACTTTTGCATGTCCAGGATACCACGGCCGTTTAATTAGTGTCACTGGGCAGGCAGTGCCTCCAATACTGGGCATGCTGGATGTGATGTTTCTGATAAACAGGTGGGGTTTGTGTTTGACAAGTTACTTTTACTTCTTTTAATCTTTCCTTGTTGCATACCTGTGTTGGGCTAACAATTGGTTTGCTAAGTGTTTTATTAGTAGTTTATTTTTATCATGTTAACTATCAGTGGGTATTTGTTGACTGTTATAAGCTTATGCAAGGATAAATATTTCTTGTTACTCATAGTAGCATTATCACTTCTATTATTAAATAGATTAGCCCAGAAGTATGTTAGGAGTTGGTTTAAGATTTTTGGAATTCAGAGGGTTGGGTTGTTGTGTTTGAACGTTTTCTTAATTGGTGGCTGCTCTTAAGCCTACTATGGTTTTATTTAACTTTACTCTCAAAGTAAAGTTGTATCCTTATTCTAAAAAGCTGTATCTTTTAGATTATATTTTAAATTTACATTATAATTTTAGGATTTGTTGGGTAAATTTAATGTTGAAATGGGATTCTATTCTGGGCAACCAGCTATCACCAGGCTCGTTAGGCTTTTCACCTCTACCTATAAATCTTCTCACTATTTTGTAAAATAGGTGAGTTTATCCCTGTGGTTTGTTCATAGGTATCTCATCTGGTTTTGGGGGAGTTAGCTTAAGATCTGTTCACTAAATTATTCTAGCTAGCTCATTATGCAAAAGCTATAAGGGGTGATCTTTGCTGTTTATTATTTTAAACTTTCTTCCATCACTCCCTTATGTTTCTTTCTCTATAGCTCCTAGTAAAATTTCTATCTCCAATACTATATATGATGTAATTGAATGTTTTGACTAGAGGCTTATTGTAGTAGTTGAGTTAGCGGTTTCTTGGGCTAGTTTTGGTTCAATGTGGTCATTGGTGTATGAAACCTTCTGGGTCTAGGCCAGATGCTTTAATTAAGCTACACTTTGATTTATCCAAGCTCACTTTCCAGTATGCTTACCTTGTTATGACTTATCTCCTCTTGCGTTTGTTTAGTCTGTATTATGTAGTGTTTGGGTATATTGCTTGAGGAGGGTGACTGGCGGTGTGTGCATGCTTCATGGCCCTATTCAAATAAGCTCTCTCTTCTTAATTTACTACTAAATCCGCCTTTCATTTTTAGTTTTCATAAAAACATTCATGAGCATTTTCTTGATTAGAAAATGTAGCCCATTTCTCCCCACTTCATGGGTTACACCTTGACATAACGTTTTTATGTATAATTATTATGCTTACTTTTCTTCCTTTTGAGGATTTTCTGAACATAGCAGTATATAGATTGAGTTACCTAGAAGGGATGAGGTTTATCGGGGTTTACCGATTATAGAACAGGCTCCTCTAGTAAATGCAAAGCACTGCCAAGTCCTTTGAGTTGTAAGCTGTTGCTAGTAGTTCTCTGGCAGATAATTTTGTTGTACAAATTATTTATGTTTAGGGCTGAGCATCGTGGCATATCTAATCCCAGTTTGGGTCTCAGCTATCATGTGGTTGAAAATAATAAAGTCACTTTCATGGTATATATTATGTTCACAGTAGCTTTTTATGGCTTGGTTAAACTTTAAATTTAGTGTGATGTAGTCCTTAACATGTTTTACGCTGTGGGCCTATTAATTTGGGTTAATCGTATGACCGCAGTGGCTCGCATGAAATTTAGCAACTCTTAATGTTAACATGACCTAGTCAAACTTTCATTCATGGCTTAATTTTTGTCATTGCTGTATCCCGTTGGGGACTATTTGGGCTAAGTGTTATGAGCTACTTATTTTGTGTGCTTGATACCTGCTCCTTTTAATCAGTTTAGGGATATAGAGGGCATTTTCACTGGGATGTAGAGACTAGCATGTGTAATTCTATTAATAATCAATAGGAAGGCTAGGACCAAACTTTTATGTTTATGGAGTCTAATGACTCTTCTAGGCATTTTCAGTGCCTTGCTCTATTTAATAAGCTACATTAATGGGTGTAGGATTAGATTAGTTAATGTTAAAGTGTTTAGGCACTGTAATTTAATTATTAGTATTATGGAATATCAGTATAAGTGGCTTCTTATATATGTTGCATGTGCTTAGTTCTGTTTTTGGGGTTTGGGAGGACAATTTTAAGTGTTTGTATACTTTTGAAGTTACAGAGGGTAAAGGGGGTTTGATTTATCTAGTTTCTATCTGTTCAATATGCGTACATGTGTACGTGTGTATGTCCTGTAACCATTGACTGAATTGCACCTATGGTTGTGCGATGCAGATAAATGATGATGATTCAGCCCAACTACAAGTTATTTGAATGCGATGAGGTCTTTACAGCCATAGCTGAGTGATACCAGTACCCCCCCTAAAAATTAAAAAATATATATATATATATATCAAATGCATGACACCACAGTTATGTGTGATCATGGGCTGGTTAGTCATTAGTCCATTGAGATGTCCCATTTGAGGGCTAGTAGGATGGGATTGAGAACTATCATGGCCCTGAAGTAAGAACCAGATGCAAGTATAGTTTCACTGTAGAAACCCCCACATTTGATGGGCCTGGAGCAAGAAGAGGTACACATTGTGCAAGGATTGATGGTTTCTCAAGGCCTGGTGATCAAGCTCATGGTCTAGGTGAGGTTCACATATGTAAAATCAATCATAGTATGTACATGCTTATATGCATGGGGCAAACCATTAATGCACGATATACATAGGGGTGGGGGAAAATACATCCTGAGGAAGTACAGTAGGTTTTTAAATATATGAATTGAAATAATGGGATGAGGAAATTAGGGAATAGTTCAGTTAGAATGTCAGGTTTGGGTGCTGATGGTGGTGCTATTACTTCTTCCTTGAGTCTTAGGGAGATGGAGTTCTCTATTTTTGGTTTATAAGACCAAAGTAATTAATATACTGCAAAGACTCTTCATTTTAATAAGTTCTTCTCAATAATGCTGATTGTTGTTATTAGAATTAGGAGGATTGTGGAGTAAAGGATTGAGGCTAATTGACCAATGGTGATGAAAGTGTGTTCTAATGGTTGACCACCAATTCATGTTAAGGTAAGGAGACAGCTACTAGTAATCAAAATAGGAATTGACTTAGTGGGTGGAATATCATACCTCGTTGTTTTGAAGTATGTAATACTGGAATAATGGCTAGGACTAGAATGGAGAAGACTAGGGCTAGTCCTCCTCCTAGTTTATTAGGAATGGATCATAGGATTGCATATGCAAATAGGAAATATCTTTCGGGTTTGTTATGGGGTGGTGTGTTATGTGGGTTGACAGGGATGTAGTAGTCAGGGGCCCCTAGTATGTCAGATGAGAATAGTACTAGTATTATGAGTACTAGGATTAGGAATAGGGTACCTAGGATGTCTTTAAATGTGTAGTGTGGGAAAACTCGGTCAAGATGGTGGAGAGGTAGCAGGCTGACACTACATGAGGTAGCAGGAGATCAGATAGATAGCTTATCAAACGGTTGTAAACACCTACAATTCCAATGGGAGATCAAAGAGAAGAAGAGCAATTCTAGAAACAGAAAACCGACCACTTTCTGAAAGGTAGGACTGGCAGAGAAGTGAATCCAAAGTGATGGGAAGATAGACCACGGAGGGAGGGGCAGGCTCACAGCAAGTGGCAGAGCCACAGAGCAATAAATCAGGATTTTTAAAAGTCTGCTCCACCGAGGGACATCACTCCAGAGGCTAAACCCGGGTGAAGCCCACGTGGGGTTAGTATGGCCCTAGGTCCTGCAGGGTCACAGAAGTATCAGGGGTGTCTGAGTGTCACAGAGTTTGCAGGTATTAGAACGGGGAAGCCAGCTACAGAGACAGAGCCAAGGAGTGAGCTCTCAGCTCGGGGTTACCTTGAACCAGTCACAGGCTGGGTGAGATCAGAGAGCAGCCAGAGGCCAGGGAGACAGAAGTGATTGGGTGCTATTCTCTGAGGGCGCACTGAGGAGTGGGGCCCCGAGATCTCGGCTTCTCCAGGCCAGAGACTGGGAGGCCACCATTTTCATTCCCATCCTCCGGAACTCTACGGAAAGCGTTCAGGGGACATAAGCTCCGGAAAGTGAAACCGAGCAGATTACTTAGCCCTGGTAAGGGCGGCTCAATTCTGCCTCAGGGAAAGGCACTTGAGAATCACTACAACAGGCCCCTCCCCCATATGATCAACAAGAAGTCCAGGCAAGACCAAGTTCACCTACCAGGGAAAGCAGCAGAATTCCAGAAGAGGAGAAAGCAAAGCACAGAACTCATGGCTTTCTCCCCATGATTCTTTAGTCTTGTGGCTAATTTAATTTTTTAAATTCTATTTTTTTCTTCTGCTATTTTTTTAACTTTTACCCTTTTCTTTTTTAATGTTTTTTAAATAGTTTATTTAATATATATATATATTTCTTTATTTTATTTTTTCTTTATTTGTTTTCTTTTTTTTAATATGTTTTTTTCTGAACTACTTTGTATCCATTTCTCCATACCACAATTTGGGGTATCTTCTGATTTGGTTAAAGCACATTTTCCTGGGGACTTTTCCACCCTTTTAGTATTTTATTTGCTCTTTCATATACTCTTATCTGGACAAAATGGCAAGGTGGAACAACTCACCACAAAAAAAAAAAAAAGAACAAAGAACAAGAGGCAGTACCAAAGCCTAGGGACCTAATCAATACAGACATTGGTAATATGTCAGATCTAGAGTTCAGAATGACGATTCTCAAGGTTCTAGCCAAGCTTGAAAAGGGCATGGAAGATATTAGAGAAAACCTTTCTGGCGATATAAGAGCCCTTTATGGAGAAATCAAAGAACTAAAATCTAACCAAGTTGAAATAAAAAAAAAAGGTATTAATGAGGTGCAATAAAAAGTGGAGGCTCTTACTGCTAGAATAAATGAATCAGAAGAAAGAATTAGTGATATAGAAGACCAAAGGACAGAGAATAAAGAAGCTGAGTGAAAGAGGGACAAACAGCTACTGAACCATGAGGGGAGAATTCAAGAGATAAGTGACACCATAACATGAAACAACATTAGAATATTTGGAATTCCAGAAGAAGAAGAAAGAGAGAGGGGAGCAGTAGGTATATTGGAAAGAATTATTGGAGAGAATTTCCCTAATATGGCAAAGGGAACAAGCATCAAAATCCAGGATGTGCAGAGAACCCCCTTCAAAATCAACAAGAATAGGTCCACACCCCATCACCTAAGAGTAAAATTTACAAGTCTTAGTGACAAAGAGAAAATCCTGAAATCAACCTGGGAAAAGAAGTCTGTAACATATAATGGTAAAAATATTAGATTGGCAGCGGACTTATCCACAGAGACCTGGCAGGCCAGAAAGAACAGGCATTATATATTCAGAGCACTAAACGAGAAGAACATGCAGCCAAGAATACTATATCCAGCTAGGTTATAATTGAAAATAGAAGGAGAGTGGCGCCTGGGTGGCTCAGTGGGTTAAAGCCTCTGCCTTCGGCTCAGGTCATGATCCCAGGGTCCTGGGATTGGGCACCATGTTGGGCTCTCTGTTCAGCAGGGAGCCTGCTTCCTTCCTCTCTCTCTCTGCCTACTTGTGATCTCTCTCTGTCAAATAAATAAATCAAAATCTTTAAAATATAGATAAAGAAAATAGAAGGAGAGATAAAAAGCTTCCAGGACAAACAAAAACTGAAAAAAATTGTAAACACCAAAACAGCTCTACAAGAAATAGTGATCTCTAAGCAAAAATCTCTAAGCAAAAAGAGAGCCTAAAAGTAGTAGATCAGAAAGCAACAGAGACAATATACAGTTAACAGCCACCTTACAGGCAATAGGATGGCACAAATTCTCTTATCTCTTAATAGTTATCCTGAATGTTAATGGGCTAAATTCTCCAATCAAAAGACACAGGGTATCAGAATGTATTAAAAAACAAAACCCATCAATATTTAGCCTACAAGAAACTCATTTTAGACCCGAAGACACCTCCCGATTTAAAGTGAGGGAGTGGAAAACAATTTACCATGCTAAGGACATCAGAAGAAATCTGGGGTGGCAATCCTTGTATCAGATCAATTAGATCTTAGGCCAAAGACTATAATAAGAGATGAGGAAGGACACAATATCACACTCAAAGTGTGTGTCCAAGAAGAAGATCTAACAATTTTAAATATCTATGCCCCTAACATGGGAGCAGCCAACTATGTAAACCAATTGTTAATAAAATCAAAGAAACACATCAACAATAATACAATAATGGTAGGGGACTTTAACACTACCCCCACTGAACTGGACAGATCATCCAAACAAAAGATCAACAAGGAAATAAAGGCCTTAAATGACACACTGGACAATATGGACATCAAAGATATATTCAGAACATTTCATCCCAAAGCAACAGAATACACATTCCTCTCTAGTTCACATGGAACATTCTCCAGAATAGATCATATCCTGGGTCATAAATCAGGTCTCTACTGGTATCAAATTTTGGGATCATTCCCTGAATATTTTCAGACCACAATGTTCTAAACCTAGAACTCAATCACAAGAGGAAATTTGGAAAGAACCCAAATACACGGACACTAAACAGCATCCTCCTAAGAATTAATGGGTCCACCAGGAAATTAAAGAGGAATTGAACAAATTATTGGAAACAAATGAAAATGAAAAAAAAGAAAAAACAGTTCAAAATCTGTGGGACACAGGAAAGGCAGTCCTGAGAGGAAAATATATAGCGGTACAAGCCTTTCTCAAGAAACAAGAAAGGTCTCAAATACACAACCTAACCCAACACCCAAAGGAGCTGGAGAAAGAAGAAGAAAGAAACCCTAAACCCAGAAGGAGAAGAGAAATCATAACGATCAGAGCAGAAATCAATGAAATAGAAACCACAAAAACAAAACAAAACAAAAAACAAACAAACAAAAAAACCAATAGAACAAATCCACAAAACTAGGAGTTGGTTCTTTGAAAGAATTAATAAGATTGATAAACCCCCTGGCCAGACTTATCAAAAAGAAAAGAGAAAGGACCCAAATAAATAAAATCATGAATGAAAGAGGAGAGATCACAACTAACCTCAGTCACAACAACGTCTTCCTAGGAACATCACCAAATGCAAGCGAAGCAAGGGCAAAAATGAACTATTGGGATTTCATCAAGATCAAAAGCCTTTGCACAACAAAGGAAACAGTTAACAAAACCAAAAGACAACTGAGAGAATGGGAGAAGATATTGGCAAATGACATATCAGATAAAGGGCTAGTGTCCAAAATCTAAAAAGAACTTAGCAAACTCAACACCCAAAGAACAAACAATCCAATCAAGAAATGGGCAGAAGACATGAACAGACATTTATGCAAAGAAGACATCCAGATGGCCAACAGACACATGAAAAAGTGCTCCACATCACTCGGCACCAGGGAAATACAAATCAAAACCACAATGAGATATCACTTCACACCAGTGAGAATGGCTAAAATTAACAAGACAGGAAAGGACAGATGCTGGCGAGGATGAGGAGAAAGGGGAACCCTCCTACACTATTGGTGGGAATGCAAGCTGGTGCAACCACTCTGGAAAACAACATGGAGGTTCCTCAAAATGTTGAAAATAGAACTATCCTATGACACAGCAATTGCACTACTGGGTATTTACCCTAAAGATTCAAACGTAGTGATCCAAAGGGGCACATGCACCCAAATGTTTATAGCAGCAATGTCTACAATAGCCAAACTATGGAAAGAACCTAGATGTCCATCAACAGATGAATGGATAAAGAAGATGTGGTATATATACACAATGGAATACTATGCAGCCATCAAAGGAAATGAAAACTTCCCATTTGGGACGATGTGGATGGAACTAGAGGGTATCATGCTTAGTGAAATAAGTCAATCGGAGAAAGACAACTATCATATGATCTTCCTGATTTGAGGACGTGGAGATGCAACATGGGTTGTTAGGGGGGTATGAGAAGAATAAATGGAACGAGATGGGATTGGGAGGGAGACAAACCATAAGTGACTCTTAATCTCACAAAACAAACTGAGGGTTGCTGAGGGAGGGGGGTTGAGAGAAGGGGGTGAGGTTATGGACATTGGGGAGGTTGTGTGCTATGGTGACTGCTGTGAAGTGTGTAAACCGGTGATTCACAGACCTGTACCCCTGGGGATAAAAATACATTATATGTTTATAAAATAAATAAATAAATAATTTTAAAGAAAGGACACTACATCAATCTTTTTTAAAAATTTCTTTTCAGTGTGACAGTGTTCATTGTTTTTGCACCACACCCAGTGCTCCATGCAATATGTGTCCTCCTTAATACCAACCATCTGGCTTGCACAACCTAACACCCCCCACCCCTTCAAAACCCTACGGTTGTTTTTCAGAGTCGATACTCTCTCATGGTTCACCTCCCCTTCAAAGTTCCCTCACTCCCTTCTCCTTTCCATCTCCCTATGTCCTCCATGTTATTTGTTATGCTCCACAAATAAGTGAAACAATGATTCTTGACTCTCTCTGCTTGACTTATTTCACTCAGCATGATCTCTTCCAGTCCCGTCCATGGTGCTACAAAAGTTGGGTATTCATCCTTTCTGATGGAGGCATAATACTCGATAGTGTATATGGACCACATCTTCCTTATCCATTCGTCCGTTGAAGGGCATCTTGGTTCTTTCCATACTTTGGCTATTGTAGACATTGGTGACCATGGCCATTGCTACTGTAAACATTGGGGTACAGATGGCCCTTCTTTTTACTACTTCTGTATCTTTGGGGTAAACACCCAGCATTGCAATTGCAGGGTCGTAGGGAAGCTCTGTTTTTAATGTCTTGAGGAATTTCCACACTGTTCTCCAAAGTGGCTGCACCAACTTGCATTCCCACCAACAGGGTAAGAGGGTTCTCCTTACTCCACATCCTCTCCAACACATATTGTTGCCAGTCTTGCTAATTTTGGCCATTCGAAATGGTGTAAGTTGATATCTCAATGTGGTTTTAATTTGAATCTCGCTGATGGCTAGTGATGATGAACATTTTTTCATGTGTCTGATAGCCATTTGTATGTCTTCATTGGAGAAGTGTCTGTTCATGTCTTCTGCCCATTTTTTGATATGATTGTCTGTTTTGTGTGTGTTGAGTTTGAGGATTTCTTTATAGATCCTGGATATCAACCTTTTGTCTGTACTGTCATTGAAAATATCTTCTCCCATTCTGTGTGCTGCCTCATTGTTTCATTGACTGTTTCCTTTGCTGTGCAGAAGCTTTTGATCTTGATGAAGTGCCCAAAATTCATTTTCGCTTTTGTTTCCTTTGCCTTTGGAGACATATCCTGACAGAAGTCTCTGTGGCTGATATCAAAGTTGTTACTGCCTATGTTCTCCTGTAGGATTCTGATGGATTGCTGACTCACGTTGAGGTCTTTTATCCATTTCGAGTTCATCTTTCTGTATGGTGTAAGAGAATGGTCAAATATCATTCTTCTATGTATAGCTGTCCAATATTCTCAGCGCCATTTATTGAAGAGACTGTCTTTCTTCCACTGTATATTTTTTCCAGTTTTGTCAAATATTATTTGACCATAGAGTTGAGGATCCATATCTGGGCTCTCTCCTCTGTTCCACTGATCTATGTGTCTGTTTTTATGCCAGTACCATGCTGTCTTGGTGATCACAGCTTTGTAGTAATGCTTGTAATCAGGTAACATGATGCCACCAGTTTTATTTTTCTTTTTCAATATTTCTTTAGCAATTCGGGGTCTCTTCTAATTCCATACAAATTTTAGGATTATTTGCTCCAGCTCTTTGAAAAATACCGGTGGAATTTTGATCAGAATGGCATTAAAATTATAGGTTGCTCTAGGCAGTATAGACATTATAACAATATTTATAATTCTGATCCAAGAGCATGGAATGCTTTTCCATCTTTTTGTGTCTTCTTCAATTTCTTTCATGAGTGTTCTGTAGTTCCTCAAGTACAGATACTTTACCTCTTTTATTAGGTTTATTCCCAGGTATCTTATGGTTCTTGGTGCTATAGTAAATGGAGTCGATCTCTAATTTCCCTTTCTATATTTTCATTGTTAGTGTATAAGGAAGCCACTGATTTCTGTACAATGCCTTTGTATCCTGACACGGTACTGAATTGCTGTATGAGTTCTAGTAGTTTGGGGGAGGAGTCTTATGGGGATTCCATATAAAGAATTATGTCATCTGCGAAGAGAGAAAATTTGTATTCTTCATTGCCAATTTGGATACTTTTATTTCTCTTTGTTGTCTGATTGCTGTTGCTAGGACTTCTAATACTATGTTGAACAAGATGTTGAGAGTGGGCATCCTTGTTGTGTTCCTGATCTCAACGGGAAGGCTGTGAGCTTTTTCCCATTGAGGATGATATTTGCTGTGGGTCTTTCATAGATAGATTTTAGGACGTTCAGGAATGTTCCCTCTATCCCTATACTTTGAAACGTTTTCATCAGGAACGGATGCTTGATTTTGTCAAATGCTTTTTCTGCATCAATTGAGAGGACCATGTGGTTCTCCTCTCTTCTCTTATTGATTTGTTCTATCACATTGATTGATTTGTGAATGTTGAACCAGCTTTCAACCCAGGGATGAATCCCAACTGGTCATAGTAGATAAACTTTATAATGTGCTGCTGGATCCTGTTTCCTAGGATCTTGTTGAGAATCTTAGCGTCCATATTCATCAGTGAAATTGGTCTGAAATTCTCCTTTTAGGTACTGTCTTTGCCTGGTTTGGGGATCAGGGTAATGCTGGCTTCATATAAAGAGTCTGGAACCTTTCCTTCTTCTTCACTTTTTTGAAACAGCTTCAGGAGAATAGGTGTAATTATTTCTTTGAAAGTTTGGTAGAATTCCCCACAGAATCCATCAGGTCCTGGGATCTTGTTTTTAGGGAGGTTTTCGATCATTGCCTCAATCTCCTTAGTAGATATAGTTCTATTCAGGTTGTTAATTTCTTCCTGGTTCAATTTTGGGAGTTTATAGTTTTCCAGGAATGCATCCATTTCATCTAGGTTGCTTAACATATTTGCATATAACTCTTGATGATAACTTCTTTTTTTTAAGATTTTATTTATTTATTTGACAGAGAGAGAGAGATCACAAGTAGGCAGAGAGGCAGGCAGAGAGAGAAGGAAGCAGGCTCCGGGCGGAGCAGAGAGCCCGATGTGGGGCTCAATCCCAGGACCCTGAGATCATGACCTGAGCCGAAGGCAGTGGCTTAATTCACTGAGCCACCCAGGCGCCCCTTGATGATAACTTCTGATGATTGTTTCTACTTCCTTGGTGTTAGTTGTTATCTCTGCCTTTTCATTCATAATTTTATTAATTTGAGCTTTCTCTCTTTTCTTTTGGATTAGTGTGGCAATGGTTTATCAATCTTATTGATTCCTTTAAATAACCAGCTTCTACTTTCATTGATATGTTCTACTCTATCTCTAGTTTCTACCTCATTGATCTCTGCTCTAATCTTGATTATTTCCCTTCTTATGTGTGGAGTTGGTTTGATTTGTTGTTGATTCTCCAGTTCTTTAAGGTGTAGAGACAGCTGGTGTATTCTGGATTTTTCAATGCTTTTGAGGGAGGCTTGGATGGCTATATATTTCCCCCTTAGCACATCCTTTGCTGTATCCCAAAAGTTTTGGCCTGAAGTGTCTTCATTCTCATTGCTTTCCATGAATTGTTTAAGTCCTTCTTTGATTTCCTGGTTGATCCAAACATTCTTAAGAAAGGTGGTCTTTAGCTTCCTGTTGTTTGAGTTCCTTCCAAATTTTTACTTGTGATTGAGCTCCAGTTTCAAAGCATTGTGATCGGAGAATATGCAGGGAATAATATCAGTCTTTTGGTAATGGTTGAGTCCTGCTTTGTGACCAGTATGTAGTCTATTCTGGAGAAGGTTCCATGTTCACTTGAGAAGAATGAGTATTCTGTTGTTTCAGGGTGGAATGTTCAGTATATATCTATGTGGTCCATCTGGTCCAATGTGTCATTCAATGATCTGGTTTCTTTATTGATTTTCTGCTTGGTTGATCTGCCTAATACTGAGAGAGGCATGTTAAGATTTCCTACTATTAATGTATTCATATCAATATGACTCTTTATCTTGATTAATAGTTTGCTTATGTAATTGGCTGCTCCCATATTGGGATCATAGATATTTACAATTGTTAGATCATCTTGGTGGATAATCCCTTTAAGAATGATGTAGTATCCTTCTGTATTTGTGACTGCAGTCTTTAGTTTAAAATCTAATTTATCTGATATGAGAATCGTTAACCTGACCTTCTATTGAGGCCCATTGGCATGAAAGATGCTTCTCCATCCCTTCACTTTCTGTATGGGTGTATCCTTAGGTTCAAAATAGGTCTCTTGTAGACAGCATATGGATGGTTCCTGTCATTTTATTCGATCTGCAACCCTTTGTCGTTTTATGTGCGAATTTAGGCCATTCTCATTGAGATTGATTATTGAGAGATAGGTTTTTATTGACATCGTGTTACCTTTGAAGTCTTTCTTTCTGGAGATTGTCTCTATATTTCTGTTCAATGACATTCCTCTTTAATAGAACCCACCTTAACATTTCCTGCAGTGTCAGCTTGGTGATCACATATTCTTTTAAGCCTTGCCAGTCTTGGAAACTCTTTATATCTCCATCCATTTTGAATATCAGTCTTGCTGGATAAAGTATTCTTGGCTGCATGTTCTTCTCATTTAGTGCCCTGAATATATCTTGTCAGTCCTTTCTGGCTTGCCAGGTTTCTGTGGACAGGTCTGATGTTATTCTGATGGGCTTTCCTCTGTACATAAGGAGCTTTTTTGTCCTGGCTGCCTTTAAGAGGGTCTGTCTACAATTATAATTCTTCATTCTTTTTATTAGATGTCTCGAGGACTTTTGAGAATATATAATCTTGGTGAGGGACCGTTCTGCCTCTAGTACATGAACGCTGGTTCCATTCGTGAGATTTGGAAAATTTTCATGGAGAACTCATTCCACTATATCTTCTAGACTTCTTTCTTTCTCCTCCCCTTCAGGGATTCCAATAATTCTGACGTTGGAACTTCTCATGGAATCATTTATTTCTCTGATTCTGTTTTCATGGCTTCTAAGCTGTTTGTTCCAGGCTTCCTCCTGATCCTTTCTCTCTATCTATTTGTCCTCCAGATCACTAACTCTATCTTCTGTCTCAGTTACCCTAGCTTTTAGAGAATTAGCCATTAACTCTGTTGCAGAAGACCCATCCTCTGAATTTTTCTTCTGTTGGGCTTTCCTCCTCCTAGTCATTTTGTTGAGTGATGGCTGAATGGATGTAGCTTGATGTATTGACCATGGTGCAGTCAAGGTGCACACTGGAATGCTTCTGAGCAATCAGGTGTCCCCACCCAAATAAGAGAAAAAAGAGAAGAATAAGAAAAAGAGAGAGAGACATGAAAAAAGGGAAGATAAAAGAGAAGGCTCAGTTCAAATGGGCCCCAATATAAGATTTATGAAGTATACAAACAAAAACAGACAAACAAAAGACTGAGAAAATAGATGATGAGAAAAAATATATATTTAAAAACAAAACAAAACAACAACAAAAAGAACCTTGTCAGAAAGAACCCCAAGTATAAGGTTTATATACTATCAGGACAAACACAAATACACAGAAACACTGGTGGAAGAAAAAGATGGGAGCGTGGTTATAAATTCTCAGTGTGGAAGAGGAAGGTTATTTTAATTCTTCTTGGATGTATCTTGATATCTTTGTTAAAGGACTCAACTTTCCTAAGATAAAGGTCGATTAAAAATTGGTTTACCTATTGGGGCTCCTGGGTGGGTCAGTGGGTTAAGCCTCTGCCTTTGGCTCAGGTCATGATCCCAGAGTCCTGGGATCAAGCCCTGCATCAGGCTCTCTGCTCAGCAGGGAGCCTGCTTCCTCCTCTCTCTCTGCCTGCTTCTCTGCCTAATTGTGGTCTCTGTCTGTCAAATAAATAAATGAAATATCTTTAAATAATTGGTTTACCTATTGAGGTAACATTGATTGGGGAAAGGGGATTTCCTTGAAGTTTAATACTAAATGAATATTAAAAAATAAAAAAAAATTAAATAAGAAAAGAATAAATCAAACTAAACTAAATATTAAAAAAATAAAAAAATAGAAAAGCAAAAGAATAACAATGGTATATGTATCAAAAAGTTCAGGTTAAAAGGTTATTATGGAATTTGATGTACTGGACTTCTCACTGTGACGGTAAATAGGTTAAAACAAATATATATATATATATATATATATTTATATGATATATTATATAAATTATATATACTAATATATATCATATTTTTATATATTATATTATATGATTTATATTATATTATATTATATTATATGATTATATATTATATTATATATTTGTATTATATATATTATATTTATATTTATATAAATATAAATATATTTATATTATATGATTTATATATATATATATATATATATATAATTAACCAGAATAATGGGAATGAATTAAAAAAAAAAGTTGTATCTATGAAGTATGGTGGTTGTTCTCTTGTCGTCTTTTTTTTCCCGTTTTTTTCCTTGTTGATTTTCTGCGGGAGGGGTCTACCATGTGGGTTTTCTGGCAATGTTCCTTGAGTAAATCCTCCTGCCCCCATCAAGGGGCTGGGCTCCAAGGAAACTGGATTTTCAGGCTTTTGTTCTCTTGAGGTTTTTATGTTTGTTTGTTTGTTTCTCTCTCTCACCTTAACAGTTTTTGATGGTTTGTGGAGGTTTAGAGGAAAGCAAAATGCACTCCAACCTCCCTCTCAGAGAGAATCCTCAGGCTCTTCCCCTCTGGGTGCTGCAGAGCTCACAAGTTCCTTCTCGGCCACTGGAAGAGTATGTTCCAAGTGGCGATCCCTGGGGACACAGGAACTCCTGCTTATACCCAAAACCAAGACAGTGGTGGCTGTCTGGGCAGCTCAGGACTGCCAGAGAGGTTTCAAGCAGCGATCACACACTGAGATTTTCCCGATTGCCCAGGCTGGGAGTGCCTGGACTTTCCGGGTCCAAGAGCGCCAGGCTCTGATAGCACAGCATGGTGCTCATGTGGAGAGTTCAAAAAGGCTGTGCTTCTGCCAGCTTGTGAGGCTCCCAGCACCTCATGGGACCTGATGCTCTCTCAGGCATGCTGGTGGCTCATGGACCAAGACCTGGATACTCTGCCACACTTTCTCTGGCTCAGCGCCAGGGGTGGCTATCCTGGGTCTGGGGACTTAAGCCCCTGTCCCTAACTGCCCTGATTCCTACAATTCCCCCTGCAATCCTTTGCTCTTTTTGAGTGTTTTCAACCAGAATCCAAGTTAATGCTGGTCCCCAGATTCAGGACACTCTAGTATTGGGGTATTACTTTCCAATGGGTCGCCTCTGGTGTCTCCCTCCCCCTTTTGTTTATCTTTCGATATCAGTCCAATGTTCCCACTCTGCTTTACCTGCCCATTGGCATTTTCTGCCCCCGTAGAGATTCAGACGACTATAATTCTGATCTCAGGTTGATTTCATGGGTGATCAGAATTCCTTGGCAGGTAATCAGCTCACCTTAGGGTACAGGTTGAAACAACTCCTCATATTTCCCGTCCATCTTGTCTCCACCAACACTACATCATTCTTAAACGGACTACCCACCAATAAGTTCTAAAAATTGTAAATATTTATGTCCCCAATATGGGAGCAGCCCAAAACATAAGACTGTTATCAATAAGACTGTTATGTTAACAAGACTGTTAACATAAACTGTTAATCAAGGTAAAGAGCCATACTGATATGAATACATTAATAGTAGGAAATCTTAAATTGCCACTCTCAGTAATAAGAAGATCATCCAAGCAGAAGATCACTAAAGAAACAAGAGCATTGAATGACACATTGGACCAGATGGAACTCATAGATATATACAGAACATTCCACACTAAAACAACAGAATACTCATTCTTCTCAAGTGCACATGGAACCTTCTCCAGAATAGACCACATGCTGGGTCACAAATCAGGGCTCAATTGATACCAAAAGATTGACATTATTCCCTGCATATTCTCAGATCACATTGCTTTGAAAGTGGAGCTCAACCACAAGGAAAAGTTTGGAAGGAATTCAAACACCTGGAAGCTAAAGACCACCTTGCTTAAGAATGCTTGGATCAACCAGGAAATCAAAGAAGAACTTAAACAATTCATGGAAAGTAATGAGAATGAAGACACTTCCGTCCAAAACCTATGGGATACAGCAAAGGCAGTTAGGGGGAAATATATAGCCATCCAAGCCTCCCTCAAAAAAAATTAAAAAATCCAGAATACACCAGCTGTCTCTATATCTTAAAGAACAGGAGAATAAGAAACAAATTAATCCAACTCCACAAAGAAGAAAGGAAATAATCAAGATTAGAGCAGAGATCAATGAGGTAGAAACTAGAGATACAGTAGAATTCATCAATGAAACTAGAAGCTGTTTTTTTCAAAGAATCAATAAGATCAATAAACCATCATCCAAACTAATACAAAAGAAAAGAGAGAAGGCCCAAATTAATAAAATTATGAATGAAAGGGGAGAGATCACAACTAACACGAAGGAAATAGAAACAATCATCAGAAATTATTATCAGCAGTTATATGTCAATAAGTTAAGCAACCTAGATGAAATGGATACATTCCTGGAAAACTATAAACTTCCAGAATTGAACCAGGAAGAAATTGATAACCTGAATAGACTGATATTAGTAATGACATTGAAGCAGTGATCAAAAACCTCCCAAAAAACAAGAGCCCAGGACCTGTAAAATTCCCTGGGTGGTGCCAGAAATCCTTCACTGCAGTAACTTCCAGAGAAGAGATGGTCCTGTCTACTCTGGAAAATCCAAACAGAAGTTCTCCCCTGCACTCCGTGTTCTCTGCAATTCAAAACCCTTACACATGGAGGCACCCAAGTGACCAGTATTGTCCCACAAGTAGGGACATCTTTATGCCCCTATTCATGAGGAAGAAGATACAGAAGATGAGACCATCCTCCTTCAACAACTTTAATGACTGAACGGTCTAAACTGTTCAGGAGGACATGAGGACAGTGGAGAAGGCTAGCTAAGGACAAAGCAGAAGTTGGCATGCCTCACCTCCCCTCCACAAAATGTGACATGGGTGATATTCCTCAGGCACTCTGGCTACCCTAAAGCCAACGAAAGGAAAAAAAAAGATTCTTCACAAATAAAGATCAAAACACTGCAATACCTGAGTCTCCCTCAGTTTACAAATGTCGTAGTGATTTCCAAGGAAGAGGCTTGCTTGTCAATAGGCTAGCTAACTTCCAGAGACCCGTCACTCTGTTTCCGGAGGCCCTTACATCCCCCTCACCTCCATAACACTGAGGGAGGCTGAGGTAGAAGGAAATGTCAATAAAACAGAGTTTCTTCCCAAACCTGCAGTCCCTTGAGAAGGACCTGTGAGAGGAAGAAACTAACATTCCTCCAGAAAGCTCCCAACTACCTTTCTATTAATGCCTTCCTAGAAGGAAAAACGACCTTCATGTGACAAGAGCAAAGCCTCCTTTATCCTGTGTGTCCTCTGTCCTACTGCAACGTTCTTGCAAAACCTCCCTTTTGCCTCACCTCCCCCAACACCATCCTAGAGAGTCCTCCTCCTGTCACAACCCCAGCATAGCAATCCTTTCTAACCATGGGTCGTGTCCCTGTGCTTTAATAAAAATCACCTTTTGCCAGCAAAGCCATCTCAAGACTTCTTTCTTGACCATTGGCCTTGAACTCTAACATCTTTCCTATATCAGTCCTTTCTCTTGTAGGGCTCCTGTGGAAACGACCCTTCAACACAGTCCCATTTCTATCAACTCTTCCGACTCCATCCACCTAACCCACTGCACATTCTGTGTCCTCTGAGGTCAGGATGCTTCTATGATTCTTGGGATAAAACCGTCACATGGCACCTCTTTCAGTCCTGACTTTTTTGAGTTTGTCCATCTTAAACTCCCCAGCATCCCATCCTCACTTTCTTTTTCTAACATGTTTATATGGTCAATAGGTTCTCATCACCAATACACTATACCAGGTTTCTATTCCTGAGTAGAGGACTCCATTTCTTTCCTTTGTCATCAAGTTCAAATCTTAACTCTCAGACGTTTGTCTCACAACTTTCAAAATTTTTTTCCACTAATGCCTCTCTACCAGTTTCTCTTCTCCCTTTTTCTCAAACCCTTCTTTCCTTCCTTCCCTTCATTATCTTTTTGTTCTTTGTATTCCTTTCTCCCTTCCCATCTTTCTTTCTTTTGTTCTGTTATGTTAGTCCATAGTTTCATGTAGTGTCCAGTGACACATTCTTTGTGTAGAAGACCCAAGAGCTCATGGCAATACATTCCCTGTTATAAAGGATGAAGTGATATCCACATAGGTTCATCTCAATTGTCTGTTATTCTACAAGTCAACAGTAAGCTTCACAGTCATGAATCCTGGTTTTCCTCACTACAGATGGACATGGGATATGCTAAGCATTCACCAAAATCTCCTGTCTTCCAAGACACTGAGCATATGGGCTGTTCCCACCAGAAATATGAACACTTTCATTTCTTGGCTGAAAAGTGTCAAATGGACTGAAATCGCCTGAGTGTCTGTAAAAGTCACTGGCTTCAACACAACTCACCAGTATAGTCTTTGAAACTTAAACTAAAATTTACTCAGCAGTTGACGTGGGTGTGAGGCTACCATGTAGAAAGATCTATCTGAATTCCGGAAAGTAACACCACACCCAACTACAAGTGGCTTGCAGAGGTAGACACAGAGACTATTCATGAAGGAAGGGGCTGGGATTTGTACGTTGAGTCAGGAAGGGAGGAACATGTGTGAGCAATCCTTCCACAGCCCCTCCTGTTCTGGCCATTAGCAGAGGGTTCACACTGTACAGGAACCCGGCCAATGCTGGGACACAAGAGGGAGATTTCTCACATCCCTCACCTCACTCCATGTGTGTTGTGTCCTAGGAAGACAAACCTTGTATTTACACACAATGTGGAAGAGCCTTCAGCCATGTGTCCCTGGTGCAAATGACATCAGAGCTCATTCATCCTGTATCGCACCACACACACCTCTCCAGTGTGAGAAAGCCTTTATTTGGGGCTCTAACCTCAGGAGACACGAGAGAACTCGCCCTTCTGAGTAAAATAGACATAATACACATGGAGGAAACAATTCCATGGCATTGCTCACGTCTGTACACAGCAAAACCACAGGAGATGCACCTTAGGGATGTAAAGAAGGTGGGAGATACTTCATTCAGAGAGCTCTGCTCTTATACATGCCCAGGAGCTCACACGGGGTAGAAGCCATGTGCTGGTATTGCTGTACAAGAGCTCATAGCAACATGCATTTCTTAGAGGCCATGGGCACTTCCCACAGACAGAAACTGGTTGAATGCCATCTTCAAGGGAAAGCATTTAGTCCAGGAACACCCTTACCCAGCATCTGAGGATCGACACCAGCGGGAACCCAAAAAAATGTGGTCAAAGATTATATACAGCTCTCACATTTGGAGACACCAGACAACTCGGAGCAGAGAAACTTGTGTCTGTCATCACTGGGGTCCTGCCTTTACCCAGAGCTCCCACCTTTTTCACCACCACAGAAATCACACAGTACAAACCCCTTTTCTCCCATCACTGAGGCAGAGCCTTCTGCCAGATGTGATTCCTTTCCCAACACCAGAGAACTCACATGAGGAGAACCACTAGCACTGTGTCTTGGTGGGAGAAGCTTCAATTGGGGTTCAGGCCCGAGCTCCTACTACCATCTCAGAGTGTGTGTCATCCCTTACTCGCAAGTGATGATGCAGGGACCTCCTGGGACCCCCTGCATCATCACTGCTGCTGAATGCTGATGAAATCCATGTGGGAATCCCATTCCTAATGGAGCCAACACGTGAAGGACCTGGGAGGATTTGCGCACAAGAAGATCCTCCTGGTGTGATGAGGAAAGGAATGTGCTCAGTTATCCCTTATTCCTTAGCCAGCAATGACACGCTCACAGTGAGGAAACACTGATCCCAATGCAATGGGTGGGTGGGGGGAATTCCTCCCTGGACACTCACATCAGAAAATCACTGGGCAAATACCTCCCAAGAAATTTCTTAGGGTGACATTGAGATACAAAATCAGACACTGACAATATTTCACTGCAAACATATACAACTCAGTAATGATCTAAGGGATGTTGAATGAACTATTCCAGTAACCAATAGCTAGAAATAAAGCACATCTGCTCTTATCCATCAATACTTGCATAAATGTCAGTATCACCAAACAGGCATTGTCTCACAACCGTGCACACTGTGCCAAGTAAAAACGGGGGACTTTCCTTTACTGGGTCTCACAATTGACGTTGGTACTATCTCTGGGTAGGAAGTTTGACACATAAATACACTGCCTGTGATCCATGAGAACATCAATTGGAGGGTTAACTCAGAATATCAGAACACAAGGTGATTGATATATGTTCACAAAAATATTAACCTATCAATGTAAGTAGATCATAAGGATGAATGGCAGCAAGATTCAACAAACACATGGTGTGTGATCTACCTCTCATGTATCTTTAATCCTACTAATATTACCCTCATAAATTAGAAACGACTGACAAATTAATTTCTTACTTACAAATACTTGAATTCTTTACTTATTTGAGAGCAAGAGAGCTAGAGAGGGATCAAGAACAGTGGGATTTAGGGCGGGGGGAAGAGGGAGAGGAAGTAGGCTTCACATTGAGAAGGGTGCCCAATGCAGGGCCTGATGCCCCAGGATCTAGGGATCCTGACTTCAGTCAAAGGCAGATGCTTAACCAACTGTGCCACCCAGGGGATTGCAAATTAATTTAATCTTTTACAAAAGTTCTGTTTCAGAGGAACTGTGTGCATTAGGACAGGAATAAAACTGTACTGTTCAGAGTCAGGCAGTGAGAGCTACCTCCCCCACTATGAGAATTTTGTACCCAGCTGCTTTTCTCCACCACCAAGAATAGCTACTTATCTCTTGGCCTGAGAAAGTGTAAGATCACTGCTGATATGGAAATAGTCCCCAATTTAGAAGATTATAGAACAGGAGGGGGTATGTACTCTGCCTTCCATAAACACAAAGCACATCCAGGAATGCCAGTATGGTTCTTTTAGTTAAAGGACCAACTCTTGATGTTGGCTCAGGTCCTGATGTCAGGGTTGTCAGATCGAGCCCCTGACATGTGTAATGCTCTGCACTGCATGTGGAGCCTGATTACAGGTCTCTCTCTCCCTCTGTACCACCCCTTCCAAACTTGGCTACCAGGAGTTCCATGGTGTCTATGCCAGACTAAAGGAGGAGCGTGTAGGACAAAGGTGACCCAGACATCAATCATCATTGGCAACTAGTGACAAGAGACTAAATAAACTTGCTGCTGCTTCCAGAACCAAACAGAAGACTCGCAGAAACCCTATTACAACTGCATTTCACTTGATCATCTTAGCGATGCTTACTTCTCCTAGAATCTTCATACTAGAAATATGTTCTCATTCATCTACACTGATTCTTCAGTAATATGGAATTCCTACAGGAAATGGGCATACACTCTACCACCTCATGTCTTCTCTACTCTAAGTGAGTGACCTTCTTACTGACCCTCTTGATTTAGGCTGAGGTGATGATCTCAGTGTTGTGAGATTAAGCCCTGTGTCACGCTCTGCAAAGTGTGTGGAGCCTACCCAGATTTTCCCTCTCTCTCTCCCACCTCCCTCTCTTACAAAAAAATAGCATGCCCACTAGAGGTCGATTTGTAAAGATGCCTGATATTTTTTACTCTAGTTTATTTTTTACTCTTATAACTCTAGTTATAAAAGAATGTGTTGGCAGAAAACACTATTTTGGAGAGAATGTCTATTTATAAGATAACCCTGCAATTACTCAGGATTCTGCTAACAGAAGCAACCTGTAGCTCAGATGTTTTGTTTGGGGGAGGGACTTGAAGAACCTTCTCTATACATGTCACTAAGTAATTTTTCCCAAGCAACAAACTCTAGATATTCTGGTTAAGGGTACATCTCTAATTAAATCAACAAGAAGAGAGTATCTTTTCCTCCAGAAGAAAGACAGAAGTCAGCAAAAGAAGATACCCATGTCAAGGCCTGAACTTCAACCCAGGTGGAAGGTTCAGAACCAAGACAACTTACCACTGTGATGCACATCCACCAGATAGACAACAGGGGTCACACTCCTGTAATGTTGCACTTGAATCTACACTGAAGAGACAGAGGACAGACACACTGGATGCTGCAAAGGAGGCCAAGTCCATTGAGCCTTGAAGCACCACCTGTAAAAACAGGGAGAGTGTTTACTTTAGGTCTCAGGATGCACAATCAGGAAGACACGATGTCACAAAAAACTGAAAGCATGCCCCTCCATTCCAGCAGAGAGCACAAGCTCAAAGAAGCTAAAACCACAGGACCCTGAAATTTGTGAGACTTAGCATTGCTGCTGGCAGACCTTCAAATAGTACGTGCATGGTCAATAGGCTACCGGGAGTTCCATGATATCTAGGCAGACCCAAGCAGGAGGATGTGGGATAGGAGATGCCCCAGAGGTCAATCACCATTTGCAACTAGCGTCAAGAGTCTAAAAAAATTCCTGCTGCTCCCAGAACCAAAACAGAAAATCTGTATAAACCCTATTTCAACTGCATTTTGCATGACCATCCTAGGGTTGCTTACTTCTCCTTGAATCTTCTTTCACCTTTGACACATTCTCATATATGTACACCGTAACTCCAATGACATGGAACTCCCATAGGAGATGTGCATATACTCTACCTCCTCAGTGTCTTTTCTACTCTACGTGAGGTGCTCTGTTATTCTTGCTTCCTTTCTTTTTTCACAACTCTATTTGGCTGAAATGAGCCCCTGGTCTTTCCTTTCTAAGACACACTTCTCATGAACCTTGAAACTCAAAAAAAAAAAGAAAAAAAAAAACAACTAATCACCACCCAATATGAATATAACCTTTATCTTGGAGACTGTTGTTTCACTCCTAACCAGCGTCTATGCTACTGACCCAAAGGTAAGCTCTCCAACAACCAGCTTCTAGAGGATTCTGGGGCAATTTGGGGTATAGTTCTGATAGGATTTTCTCAATCAGAAAACACTGCCAGCCTCCAAAGTGAGGTACCCAAACCTGATTGTGAACTAAATAGATTCAGAGCTTCATGGGACCCATTGTATCACACAGAAATGTATGGTGGTGGTGGCAGTAGCGCCAGCAACATGGGTGATGGATTTCAGTTCAACAGATTTGGGGTGATTTCTTAGATGCTAGAGGACAGTCGCAAGCACACTTGGTTTCTAAGCATCTATTCTAACTAAGCCTGGCAGGCATAGTGACGGACCATTCCATAAAGATTTTGAAACTGTGCTGGAAATTTTCATGAGGGATTGCTAGAATGAACTTTCAGTAGTGTATCCAGGCCAAAGCCAAGCACCATACTCCCATCAGACTTGACTGCAATGCTTGTTGATTTGGGTGGATTCCTCTTCTCATGGTCCCCCACATATCCTGAGGTTCCTATACCTGCCATCAAGTAATATTCCCCACTCATCTGGCAGGCTACTGGGCACTGTGTCATCAAAGTGTCAAGCTGCTATTGCCAAGGGGCTCCACCAAAGTTAACCTTATTCCTGAAAATTGTCTGGTCATTATATGAGTCTATACATGTCACTCTCAAATTGGACATTTCACTCAATCTCTTGGTAAAATAACCGCTGTTTCCAGCACTGCCCTGTTACAAGAAAAAGTCACTTGTGCTGAACTTATGCCAATAATCCTAAGTACCTTGGAAGAAATTCTCCCTGAGAGTTTCTGAATGATGAAGGATTCAGGGAGGGGGAGAAGTTAAATGCTCCCATTTGATCACACAGACATATTTCATCACATTTATGTAGATCATGGATATTTTCAGATACAGTTTCCCTCAACCTGGAAGAAGAAACATTAAAGAACCAGCAATATTTCAAACAAGAGTCACAAAGGTAGACTCGTGTTCCTCAACTCACCCAGTCCCCTCTTATTAATTCTTGTTCAGCTTGAATGCAGCTTTTCCATGAGTTCTGGAAATCTTTACACAGCTGAGTTTGAGAATTTTCATGATCGGACACTAAGACCTCACAAAACACATTACTGTGTACAGTCACAGGTATGTAACGGCAAAGTGGGGATGAAAGACCTGCAGATACATGCTTAATGAGATATATTTTCATCGAACATAGAAGGCACAACATCACCATGGAATCAGAGAGGCTACAAGACCTGCATCCTGGTCCCAGGGCATGGCATGTCCATGAGTTTCCATATCTCCAAGCCAAACACGCTCATGTCTTCTGAGCTAAGTGTCTACTTCTAGAAATTTCTCCCAAGGAGAAAACCAGAGGGGTTGTAAAGGATTTGCCACAGTATTCATGGAGGCTTCCTGGATGATGGCAAAGCCCTGCAGCCCACCACCTTGCCCAAGTCCCACAAACCTGTTCAGTGCCCTCTTTGCATCCACCATGATCAGGCAGGTCTAGCCCTTTCTATCTTGGTTGAACAGCACACCTTTTCCTGGTGTTCACCAGGCCGCTCAGCCTCTGTGTTTCACGTCCTCGACGGATCTCTTTGGAAGAAGGTAACCTGCATAGGGTTGGAAGGAGGAAATATACTCCTTCCCACACTTTCTCCCCCCTTGCACCCATCTAAGGTCTGTGCAGGGGGAGCAGAGCCGCAGGGACATGCAGATGGGGTTCCTCTTCTGTGGTGCTTCCAAGAATCCCCTTGCACATTATAAGAATGTTTAATCTTCCAGTCCAAGAGCATGGAACGGTCTTCCATCCTTTTGTGTCTTCTTCAATTTCTTTCATGAGTGTTCTTTAGTTCCTCCAGTACAGATCCTTTACATGTTCAGTTAGGTTTATTCCCAGGTATCTTATGGTTCTTGGTGCTGTAGTAAATGGAATCGATACTCTAATTTCCCTTTCTGTATTTTTATTGTTAGTGTATAAGAAAGCCACTCATTTCTGTACACTGACTTTGTATCCTGCCATGTTACTGAATTGCTTTATGAGTTCTAGTAGTTTGGGGGGTGGAGTCTTTTGGGTTTTCCATATAAAGAATAATGTCACCTCCAAAGAGAGAGAGTTTGACTTCTTCATTGACAATTTGGATACATTTTATTTCTCTTTGTTGTCTGATTGCTCTTGCTAGGACTTCTAATACTATGTTGAACAAGAGTGGTGAGAGTGGGCATCCTTGTGTTCCTGATCTCAACAGGAAGGCTGCAAGCTTTTTCCCATTGAGAAATATATTTGCTGTGGGTCTTTCATAGATAGATTCTATGGAGTTCAGGAATGTTCCCTGTATCCCTATACTTTGAAGACTTTTAATCAGTACCGTATGCTTGATTTTGTGAAATGTTTTTTTCTGCATCAGTTGAGAGGACCATATGGTTCTTCTCACTTCTCTTATTGATTTGTTCTCTCACATTGATTGATTTGCGAATGTTGAACCATCCTTATAACCCAGGGATGAATCCCACCTGGTCATGGTGGATAATCTCTTTAATGTGTTGTTGGATCCTGTTTGCTAGGATCTTGTTGAGATCTTAGTATCCATATTCATCAGTGATATTGATCTGAAATTCTGCTTTTTGCAATTGACAGTAGAGAAAAAAGGTTCATATCCAGGATCTATAAAGAACTCCTCAAACTCAACACACACAAAACAGATAATCCTATCAAATATGGGCAGAAGATATGAACAGACACTTATCCAATGAAGACATACAAATGGCTACCAGACACATCAAATAATGTTCATCATCACTAGCCATCAGGGAGATTCAAATTTAAAACCACATTGAGATACCACTTTACACCAGTTAGAATCGCCAAAATTAGCAAGACCAGAAACAACATGTGTTGGAGAGGATGTGGAGAAAGGGGAACCCTCTTACACTGTTGGTGGGAATGTAAGTCGGTGCAGCCACTTTGGAGAACAGTGTGGAGATTCCTCAAGACTTTAAAAATAGAGCTTCCCTATAACCCTGCAATCACAGTACTGGGTATTAAACCCAATGATACAGATGTAGTGAAAAGAAGGGCCATCTGTACCACAATGTTTATAGCAGCAATGGCCACGGTCAACAAAATGTGGAAAGAACCAATATGTCCTTCAAGGGACGAATGGATAAGGAAGATGTGGTCTATATACACAATGGAGTATTATCTCTTCATCAGAAAGGAAGAGTACCCAAGTTTTGTAGCAACATGGACGGTACTGGAAGAGAATATGCTGAGTGAAATAAGTCAAGCAGAGAGAGTCAATGATCATATGCTTCCACTTATTTGTGGAGCATAATAAATAACATGGAGGATGTGGGGAGATGGAGAGGAGAAGGGAGTTGAGGGAAATTGGAAGGGGAGATGAACCATGAGAGACTATGGACTCTGAAAAACAACCTGAGGGTTTTGAAGGGGCGGGGGGTGGGAGGTTGGGGAACCTGGTGGTTAATAGGGAGGGCACGTATTGCATGGAGCATTGGGTGTGGAGCAAAAACAATGAATACTCTTATGCTGAAAAGAAATATTAAAAATAAAAGAATCCCCTTGCACAAAGCCTGAGACTTAGTGCTTAGTGGGCTATTTTGGTCTCTACCCCCCCCCCAGCCACGGGGCAGCATTCCACCTGCCAGTCTCCTCAGAAAGTACTCCACTACCCTAGCTAGCTGTCCTCTGTCCAACGCCCAGGTGTTGACCTAGGCATTCGAAAGGAGACTGGATGAGGAGACATAACCACAGCACCCAGGTGACTGAGTGTGCTCCAAACTACCCTGTCTACTTCAGGGTTGTGGTGATGGCAGACTTCCCACTGTGTGCTTTTGGTCCTGAGACATGCCAACCCTCTAATGTGGCAGAGTGCAAAGCCAGGCTTCAGTCCCCCAGTAACCTGGCTGGCTGATGTGGCTGCCAGAGCCTGCTTGCCTCCCTCCCTGGCTCTAGTCCTTTCCTATTAGCATCTACCCGGGCTCTCCAACTCTGGCTCTGCTCTGGTGCCCCGAGCCCTGGGTTCAGGCTGTCAACAGGCAGTTGAGGAGTCACAGACTCTGGCTGGCCGGCACTCTGCTCCCCTCAAACTAGCCAATGTGGTGACCAACGTGGCCCAGGTGCCAGATAGGACTGTAGGACGTACCTTCCTGCTCAACCTCAGAGGACACCTCTGAAGCAAGTCATGTCAGCCCCAAATACCTGCTCCCCAAACCCCTTCTCACTGGGCCAAATAACCCCTAGGGACAGATTTATAGAGAAGCTAACATAATCTACAGTCCAGGCATTGCATTTCACTCAGCCTCTCATGGTAAGAAGAGGTAAGAAGAGGGTAAGCAGGTGGGTTAGAGGAGGATTCAGCACAACAGCACAAATAACACTTGAGTAGTGAGCAAATGTGTTTCTGCCAGGGTGGCAACATTTCCAGATACTCTGCAGTAGGCCTGGCTGTCAGCCTACTTGTATTCCAGTAAGATCTCTGCTCTGACATCGATGAGCAAGCCACAGACCAAGAGTACCTCTGCAGGTAAATGGGCCCAAATGTATCCTGGATCCTTTAATTTTGTTGTTTGGTTTTGCTCCAAAGTCCAGGGAGATTCCTCTGGGGCATGGGTGGGACTCTCTGTTCAAGAGCACAGGAGGGAAATGAGTCATATGTTCCCCTCAACATCACTCCTCAGATAGGCTGGTTCAAGCTACTACCCGTGTGCTACCCTGTGACATCAGCAGAGCCAAAGCACATTCTGCTCCCTGGATGTGGAGAGAACAGGGATACAGTCCCTGAGCCACGTATTCTGAAGCCAGAACTCTAAGGGAACTATACATGTGGGCTTGTTGCCGCATAGAAACTGGAAGGCACCACGTTGCCTTGAAAGCCACCCAGGCTCCTGGCAGCCTCATATTGGGGGTTCATTGGCTGTTCTGCCTTCCAGATCGCACCTGCTCTGTCCTGATTCAGACCTAGGCTGGAACCCCTGTGGTCCCTACAAGGTCAGATGGCATAAAATGGGCCTAGAGTACTTGGGATGGCCCTGGGAAGGGAACTCCCAGAGGCAGATCTCAGGATGATACTGAACGGCATATCAGGGATTCACTGAGATGGGAACCCACAGCATATTGCTGTGGGAACAGGGAGCCCAGTGTCTGTGGAGATTGTCCACATCACTGTCTCAACAGCTTTGTCCCTGGCAAATAACTGGAGATGTCTGTGCGCCACATCTTCTGTAGAAATGGGCCTCACAGCACTTTTCCCCCCAGGATTTGGTGCGGAGAAACCACAACAGTGAACAATAAGCACTTCAACTGTGCTTGGAACAGAAGCGGCATCGATAAAGACAAATCTCCCTAAGATTGCTTGGTAGGAATCGTATTTTGGAACCCATGGCTCAGATGGTCATGTGGTTTTGAAGATCAGAGAAAAGCACCTGGCTTCAGGGAGACTCCCTCCAACATGGTGACTCAGAGCCACCCTGATCCAGTTACACAGCCTCCTCTCCAGGGACATACCTGCCTGCCTGATAAATATCAGGTTGTGTAGACACACTACCCTGAAAGCCCTGCCCAGGAAGCCGTGGACCCAGCAGTCTGTGGCTCCCAATTGGGCCCAACTGTCCTCCCTGTGTCACTAGGACAGTGGACCTGGGCCTCTGGGCTTACCTCGCTTCTCAGTGGTGATGACGGTGGCCTCTAGGGCCTGCCCCAGCCCTGCTTCATCTTGGTCATCAGGCTGAAGATGTACGCTGACTCTGGGGCCAGCTCGGTGGCCGTGAATTGCCTCACCATGGCACCCATTTCCACAGTGGTGAACGTGCTGGAATTACGGTTGGCCAGGCAGTAGCAATATGATACCTTGTTGGTGGGACAGAAGGGCCACGCATCACTCTCATCACCCCGCTCGGACCCCACATTCCCGCCACCCTGCCGCCATCAGTCTGACGTATTTCCACCATGTCCTTCATCCTCCACCAGCATCTGAGAGGAATGGCACAGCCGCAGTGGCAGATGGAGCCTCTGAGTGCTGGGCCCCCATGACTCTCGTTCCCCTTCATCTATCCCACCACCAAGATATGGAAACAGTTTCATCTTTAGGGATTCAATACTTACATAAAACACCAGTACTCATCATATCAGCAACTTAAACCCTCCCCCCAAAACCAAGTTTCAGAACCAGATGCCTTTTGTGATAAATTCTACAATTCAGGGAAGTATTCATACCAGTCCTTTGCCCACTTTTCCAAAAAACAGAAGATAAAGATTCTAAACTCACTTGCTGAGGCTAACACTACTCTAATACAAAAATAAACGAGGACACCCCAAGAAAAGAATCTTACAGTCCAATATCCCTGATGACTATAGATTCAAAAATATTCAACAAAATACTAGAAACCCAACTTCACCAACATGCTGAGAGGATCATATACTATGATCAAGTGGGATCTTGCAAGAATGCAATGATGGTTTACAGGTGCACATAGATCAAAGTGATACAGCACATTAACAAAATAAAGAATAAAAATGATGTGATCATCTTGAGATGCAGAGAAGCATTTGACAAACTTTAATATCCGTTTGCAATCAAAATTCTCAACAGAGTGCATAGACCAGGAACATACTTCAACACCAAAAAGGTCACATATGGGCCACCTGGGTGTCTCAGTGGGTTAAAGCCTCTGCCTTAAGCTCAGGTCATTATCCCAGGGCCCTAGGATCGAGCCCCACATTGGGCTTTGTGCTCAGCAGGGAGCCTGCTTCCCCCCTCTCTGTCTCACTGCCTACTTGTGATCTCTCTCTCTCTCAAGTAAATAAATAAAATCTTTAAAAAATGCCATATATGACAACCACACAGAATACGTCACATGCCATAGTGTAAAGTTTTAGCTGTTACTATTTCCTCTAATATCACCAAAGTTAGGAACACTACCAATCTTTCCTTGCCACTTTTGCTGGACACAATATTGAAAATCCAAGGCAGAACAATTATGCAAGAAGATAATCAGAAGCATCAAAACTGGAAAGCAAGAAGTAAAACGGCCGATATTTGCGGATGATATAGAACAAAAGGAAAACCTCAAAGAAGGCAGTGAAAAATTGCTCAAAGTATGACTAAATTCAGGAAAGGGACAGGATACAATATCACTACCCCAAAACGCACTATGTTTCTTTACGCTAATAACGAACCAGCAGAAAATATATTAAGAAGATCATCCCACCTGAAGTTGCATCAAAAAGAATAAAATATCCAGGAATAAACTTCACCAAGAGGTAAAATCTTGTATAATGAAAAGTATAGGACGGTAAGGAAAGAAACTGAAGGTAACACACATAAACCGGAAGACACCGCATATTCATGGGTGAGAAGAATTAATAGTGGTAAAATGTCCATACTTCCCTAAACCACCTACAGTTTCATTGCAATTCCTATAAAAATTCTAAGGACATTTTTCACAGAAAGAGAACAAAGAATCTAAAAATTTGTATGATGCCACAAAAAACTCTGAATACCAGAGCAATCTAGAGAAAGAAGAACCACACTAAAGGCATTGCACTTGTTCATTTCAGACTAATGACAATGCTAGAGTAATCAAAACAATCTAGCATTGTCATAACAACAGACACACACATCACCAGAAGACAGGAGAGAGCCCAGAAGTAAACACACACACATCTATGGTCCGGGACCTTATGACAAAAGAGCCAAGAATAAACAACGGGGAAAAACAGTCTCTTTCATCAATGGTGCTGGGAACACTGGAGAGTCATATGTAAGAGAACAAAACTACACCATTCTCTTATACCGTACACAAAAATTAACTCAAAATGGGTCAAACACTTGAAAATAAGACCTGGAACTATAAAACTTATAGCAAAAACACGGGGTTTGGAAATGTCCTTGACACAGGTCTTGGTAGTGGTTCTTTTAAGCTGATACCAAAGTAAAAACAAACAAAGAAGCAAAGTATGAGCCTGCACCAAACTATGAAACGTCCAAAGAACAAAGGAAGCCATCAACAAAATAAAACGTTAACCTAAGGTAAAACATTTGTAAATTATATATCCAGTAAGGGGTTAATATTCCAAATATAAAAAACTCATGCAACTCAACAGCAAGATAAAACAAAACACACAAAAGCACCAAAAACAACAAAAATTCCACAAGTAATCTAATGTAAGAGGACCAGATCCAAATAGACATTTTCCTTTTCATCTAGGTTGCTTAACTTATTGGCATATAACTGTTGATAATAACTTCTGATTATTGTTTCTACTTCTTTGGTGTTACAAATAGACATTTTTCCTAAAGAAGACATATAGATGGTCTACAAGAACATGAAAAATGCTCAACATCATTAATCATCAGGGAAATGCAAATCAAACCAAAATGAGGCACCAATTCACCCCTGTCAGAAGGGCCATTATCAAAAACACAGGAAATAGCAAGTTTTGGTAAGGTGTGGAGTAGAGGAAAACTCTAGTGCACCATTACTGGGAGTATAAATGGGTGTGGTCACTATGGAAAACAGTAGAGAAGTTCCTCCAAAAAATGAGAAACAGAACAACCAAAGGAGTCAGCAATCCCCTTCCTGAGTATTTATCTGAAGGAAATAAAAACACTAACTCGCAAAGGTATATGTTTTTTTCTTTTTTTTTTAATTTATTTGACAAACAGAGATCACAAGTAGGCAGAGAGACAGGCAGAGAGAGAGGAAGCAGGCTCCCCACTGAGCAGAGAGTCCAATGCGGGGCTCGATCCCAAGACCCCGGGATCATGACCAGAGCTGAAGGCAGAGGCTCAACCCACTGAGCCACCCAGGTTCCCCTCACAAAGGTATATTTGCCCCTTTGTACACTGCAGGATTATTTACAACAGTGAAAATAAAGAAACAACCTAAATGCCATCAGTGGATGAATGAATAAAGAAATTGTGGTCGATAAATACAGTGGAATCCTACTCAGTCATAATATAGCATGAAATTTTCCGATTTACAACATGGTCACCCTTTAAGGCATTATGCTAAGTACAACAGGCCAGACAGAAAGACAAATACTAGAAATCACTTACATGTAAAACCTTAAAGCAAACAAAACAAAAACAAAAATATGAGCTCACATACAGAAGAGATGGGGGGTGGCAGAATTTTGGGGTTGGAGGTGGGAGAAATGTGTGAAGGAGTCAAAAGGAAAAAAAGAAAACAAGCCCAACAATAGCAACTTTTTTTTCAATTAAGTATTCTGTACCCTCAACATGGCTCAAATTCATAACCGGAGTTCAAGAGTAACACACTCCACCGACCCAGCCAGCCAGGGCCCTGGAATTGTAGCATCTTCTGGTACTCAATGTATGGAGAAAGGGGAAACTAATTTAATCTATGGTATTTTGAAGGCTAGGTATTTTCTGGTAAATGTAAAAATGAAAGAACACATTCTTTAGGGTCACACACTCAGAACTGTATCTAGTGCTAATAGTTATCATGACACTGAGCAAGTAACTTGACTTTTTAATTTAATAATTTATTTGAGATACAGAGAAGGGGGGTACATAAGCAGGGGAGGGACAGAGGGACAGGGAGAAGAAGACTCCCCACTGAGCAGGGAGCCTGATCTGGGGTTCGATTCCAGGAACCTGGGGTTATGTCCTGAGCCAAAGGCAGAAGCTTCAATGACTGAATCGTCCTGGTGCCCATACTTAACCTCTTTTCTACCTGTTTCCCCACCTCTGAGTATATTATGAATATTTGCTTTTAGAATAACTTCTATTTTTAATTTAAGAATAGTTTTTAGGATTGAAAGAAATAGAGGTCACTTAGAATAATACCTATGAGTGTAAGCCCTCAAAAATGTATTAAAAAATCTTATTCTGGTGGTACCTTGGGGACACAGTGAGTTAAGTGGCTGACTCTTGACTTTGGCTCAAATCAAGATCCCACACTCCTGGGAGAGAACCCTGCACCAGGCTCCACACTCGGGGGGGGGGGGGACGCTGCTGGAGGATTCCCTCTCTCCCTCTGACCCTCTCCTCTCTAGCATATGCTTGTGCATGCACTCGCTTTCTGTCTCTACAATAAATAAATATGTCTTTAAAAATCTTATCCTGGACATTTGGTGCTTGCATAATCATTTTCATAATTGGGTAGTATCTCCTCATTTACAAAGCTCTTTTATACACATTCTCTTATTGGAGTCAGGATATGGTCCTGGAAGAAGTATTTATTGTGTTTACTTATAGAGGGGGAAAAAAGATAACCAGACTTAGAGCAGGGCTGTGCTTTGTTCATGGCTGCAGAGCTAACAGATGATCTTCTGATTTTCAGTCCAATGGAGGAGAAAAAGAAAAAATCCAAACACTGTAACAAGAGCCAATGAAGGGCACTACAAACTGATAATGGAATCAATGCGGTAAGACGATGCAATATTTATGAATATTTACCCACGCAACAGTGGAGCAACTACATATGTAGAACATGTATGAACAAACCTAAGAGAAGAAATCAGCACAAATACCATAGGGAAATTTAATACCTCACACTTCTCTCAATGATACACCATCCAAAAAGAAGATCACAAAGGAAACATCAGCCTCAGACAACCCGATACTTAGATGGACTTGACAGCTACACACAGAAACCTCCATCCAAAAGCAGCACATTGAATACATTCCTCTCAAGTGCACCTAGAACATTCTCCACCATAGGTCAAATGTGAGGCCACAAGACAAGTCAATAAACTCCAGAAGCCTAAAATTTTCCCAAATGAAGACTGAAATAAAATCGACCACTTTTTTCCAACCACAATGGCATAGAACTAGAAATTAATTACAAGAAGAAAACTGTAAATTCATAAACACAAAGACTAAACAACATGCTACTGAGCAAACAATTGGGTTCATGGGCAAACCAAAATAGGTACACAGAAATACTTTGAGGCAAATGAAAACATAATACAATCAAACAAATGTTATGGAATGTGGTAAAACGGGTTCAAAAATGGGGTACCCGATTAGTCAGTGGAGTGCTGTGACTCCTGATCTTGTGGTTTTGAGTTTCAACTGCATGTTTGGCATAGAGCTCACTTTATTTTTTTAAGATGTCATTTATTTATTTTACACAGAGGGGGAGAGAGAGAGAGTCTGAGCAAAGTGGAAGGAGCAGCAGGCAGTAGAAGAGGGAAAAAGTGGTTCCCCATGCTGACCAGAGAGCTGATGCAGGGCTCAATTCCAGGGCCCTAAATTCATGACTTGAGCCAAAGGCCAATGTCTTACAGACTGAGCCACACAGGCACCCCTTAGAGCTAACTTAAAAAAAAAAAAGTGGCTCTAAGAAGGACGTTTATAATGATACAGGCCTAACTCAAGAAACAAGAAACATCTCAAATAAACAACCTAACTTGATACCTCCAGGAACAGAAAAAGAACAAATAAAGTCCAAAGGTAGTAGAAGAAAGGAAGGAACACATCAGAACTGAAATAAGTGAAATACAGACTAAAATGACAGCAGAAAGATTAAAAAACAACAACAAGAATATCAACACATCAACAAAGAGCTGGTTCTTTGAGAAGAACAAAGCTGACAGAGTCTCAGCCAGACTCAAGGTAACATAAAAGAAAGAGGACTCGTCATCAGAAATGAGAGATGTTCCCTGAAACCATTGATATGCAAAGGCTCATAAAAAGTACTATGAACAATTACACCCCAATAGGCTGGATAGTCCAAAAGCAAAGGATACATTCCCAGAAACATACAACCTACTAAGACTGAATCCTTAATCTCACAAAACAAACTGGGGGTTGCTGGGGGGAGGTGGGATTGGGAGAGGGGGAGCAGGCTATGGACATTGGGGAGGGGAGGCGAACCATAAGAGACTATGGACTCTGAAAAACAACCTGAGGGTTTTGAAGGGTCAGGGGTGGGAGGTTGGGGGAACAGGTGGTGGGTGATGGGGAGGGCACGTTTTGCATGGAGCACTGGGTGTTGTGCAAAAAGAATGAATACTGTTACGCTGAAAAAATTAATAAAAAGGGAAAAAAAAAGAAACAGAAATTCTTAACAGATCAATGACCAGTAGGGAGATTAAATAAGAAATCAAAAACTTCCAACAAGCAAAAGTCCAGGAACCCATGGTTTCACCAGCGAATTCTATGAATCATCCACAGAAAAAAAACGAATACCAATTCTTCTCAAACTCTGCCAGAAAAACAAGAAGAAGGAATGCACCCCAACTCATTTTATGAGACCAGCATGGCCCTTATCAAAACCTCCCAAGGTGCCCCAAGAAAATGACAGACTAGTATCTGTCATGAACATAGACACAAAAATCCTCACCCAGGGGTGCATGGTTGTATCAGTAGGTTAAAGTCTCTGCTTTTGGCTCAGGTCCTGCTCCCAGGATTCTGGGATCTAGCCCTGCATCAGGCTCTTTGCTCAGCAGGGAGCCTGCTTCCCCCTTTCTCTCTGCCTCCCTCTCTGCCTACTTGTAATCTCTCTCTGTCAAATAAATAAAATCTTTAAAAAAAATCCTCACCCAAATATCAGCAAATGGAATTCTACAATGCAGGAAGAGGTATGATCCAGTAAGATTTATTTCAGGGATGCAATGGGGGTTCAAAATCCACAAATCAAACTAATGTGCCGCATTCACAAAATGAATGAAAACATCACAGGAACATCTCAACAGATGCAGAAAAAGCATTTGATAGTGCTGCTACAAAATCACTGCCCCCCCACCTGTAATTATGCTGCCTGGCTTGTCTCCACATCCCGTACCACTGCCACCCCACTGTGCCATCCCCCCACTGCTACCCTGATGCGCCCCACACACCCGCCGCTCTCCCTTCCACCGCCCATTCCTGACAGGCCACTGCCACCAGTGCTGCCACTCTCCACCCTGCTACTCCACAGCAGTGCCCCTTTGTCCCACAAAGACTAACCTCACCATAGCTGCCCTACTACCCTGCCTGTAACAACTGATGCCCTGCTGTGCCATCCCCAGGGCAACTACCACTCCCTTGTGAATTCCTATAGGACTCTGCCACCCTGCTACATAACACTCCAGTGTTTCTACTGCCCTGGTGCCTGTGTTTACAACAGCACCTCCACTGCTACTGTGGTCGCCCTGCTGCTCCTGCCCATCTCCACTGCCCCGCCCTGCTCCCAAGCCATGCCATGCCATTGCCCTGCAGCTGCTGCCCCACTGGTCCCTCCCAACCACATCCCAGCCAATCCCTCCCCACGTTGCCTCCCTGCTTTGCCTCCCCGTATGCTGCCATCTGACTGCTTCCTCAAGTCACTGTGGCCTCACTGCCCGCCACTGCCATTTCTTCACTGCATACTGTCCCTTACTGCTGTGGCTATACAGAGACTCTGCCCAGCCCACACAGCTCTTAACCTGATGCTCTTGCCCTGATGATCCCACCAAACAGCCCCGAACTGCTACCGCCTGTCGCCCCCCCCACCCCTGCTCCAGTGCCTACAGATTCCCTCCCTGTTGACCTGCTGCTGCTGTCCCACACATCGCAGCTTTCTCCCAATGCTGCTACTGCCTGGGTGCTCCCTCCTCGTGGCCCTGCCATCTGCAGCACACCCCTCATATTGTCTGCCTTACTACCGCTGCTGCAGGTAAACTTCTGCCCTGTACCCCAGGCAAATGCTGACCTTCACTGTCCAGCCCCATCAACATGCATTAAGGCCCTAACCCGCCCTTCATGCCCTTCCTGTGCAGTTGCTGTGCTGCCTCCCAGCTTGTTCTGTCCCCCCTTCTCCGCACTCCAGCACCTGCCAGCCACCCCTCATGAACCCGTGTAGCTGTGTTGTCCCACCCCACTCACCACCATGCTCATTACTGTACTGCTGCCCCACCGCATTGCTGCTACTATCCCTCTGTGCTCTCCCCGCACTTCTACCATGCTGGATTCCACACACTCCCACTACCAATCCCCTACCCCTTGCCGTCAGTGCCCCCTTACCACCATCCTGCTTTTGATCTGCTGTCGCCCTGTGTCCCACTCTTGCCCTATGTCCCACTGCTGCTGGTCTTCATAGCCCATCACTACGCAGCCCTGCCCTGTTGACTTGCATGCCTGCTCCACCTGCCACGCTGCCCCCCTGCTGTTCCTGCCCACCCCTCCCTGCAACTACCACCTAGCTGCTACCATTTCCCCCACTCTGGAGCCTTCCTGATTCCCTACATCTGTTGCCTTGCTGCTGCCGCACCACGAGTCCTACTCCACCTTTCCCTCAACTGGTACCACCAGGCTGCCCCCACAACATGAGCCACTCCCACCGTCCCGCACCCCCCTCCACAGTGCCCCCACTTACAACAACCATTCCCTCTCCACTGCTACCCTAGGTCCCCGCTGCTGCTGCTATCAGTGGTCCCGCCCTGTAGACATGCACCAAGCCCAGTAAATCCAGGCTCTTGCTTCGCTGCCTGACCCATCACGCCATGACATTGACATCTCGCTTATACCCAGCTAGTCCTGCCCACTCCCAAGTGACACAACAGCCTAGCTACTCCCCTCCCTCCGCTCCAATGCCTACTGGCTGCCAAGAGTGTGGCTGCCCAGCACGTCCCCAACCTCCTGCACTGCTACTAGCTTGCTCCCCCCCAAAAATGCACCACTGCCACCCTGCTGTGCCCCCCACAGGCCCCCTTACTGCCGCGCCACCTCTGTCCTGTGCCCCTGGCCTCTGGCCTCTGCTGTGCTTTGCTTCCCCGCCTCTTTGGCATGCACTGTGAGCAGGTCCAGGAAGCCAGCCAAGCTTTCGCTGTGCTACTGCCTCAGGGCTGGTCCAACCCCCCTCTCCCCCACACTGCTGCCTATATTCCACCCCACTCCTACAGATGCCACACGGCTGCCCAACTTGGGTGTCATGCAGCTTCCCCTTACCAGAGGAAGCTCCCCTGCCCTATACCACTGCTGCCTGGTGACACCCTCACTTCCTTCCCCAATGGCCCCGCCCCTTGAGTGTTATACCCTCTCTTCCACCTTGTCCCACCCATGGAGCCTGGCAGCCTCACCCACCACACCATGACACTGACACCCCCGCTGATGCCAGGCTGGTCCCTCCCCTCCACTCACCATGACCGCCTAGCTGCTTCACCCTCCCCCTGCTCTGTTGTCTCCCCACTGCCATGCGCATTACTGCTTTGCATGGCTGGCCCCCGGCCCCCATCATGCTGCCACCACCTTGCTGCTCCCCCAAGTGCACCCCTGTCATCCTGCAGTGCCCCCCACACGACCATCACTGCTGCCCCTCCACTGTTGCTCTATGTCCCCAGCCTCTGCTGTGCTTCGGTGCCCCACCCACCACACCCTCCTAACTGCTTCTGCCCCAGGCACTTGACAGGCACAACAGGCCTGCCCACCATTCCCTCCTAACTGCACTGATGTCTGGGGCTGCTCCCACCTCCTCACCCGCTCTGCTGCCACGTAGATTCCACTCATCCCCCACAGGAGCTGCAGGCTGCCCCACTTGGGTGCCACGCAGCTCCCACCACTCCCTGTGCCATAACTGCCTGCTCCCTTCCCCGCCTCTGATGACCCCTGCTCCCTCCCCCATGATCAAGTCCCCCTTCCTCAGTGTTATCTCCTAGCTGCCAACTCCTCAGGCCCAGGTAGCACCGCCCACCATGCCTTGACATTGATGCCCTGCTGATGCCGGGCTGGTCCCGCCTCCCAGCACACACCTCTATCCCCTTAGAGCTTCCCCTTCCCCTCCCCGCACTTCCACCACATTGCTACTGTAGGGGAGGGTCAAGCCAGCTAGATGAAGAGGGCCAATCAGTAGCAATGTGGTGGAAGTGCGGGGAGGGGGGTAGATATTCAGGGCGGTAGTAGTTCGGTAATGTGCCTGACATCGGGGAGGCAACCGAGTGAGGGCAAGGGGATTTCTCATGCGTGGGGCTCGGGCACCACCTGGTCAGTTTGGTTTCTGATGCATGGCGTGAAATAAAGCTTTGCTTGATTTTTGCTTTGTGTCAGTCTCGTTCCTTTGATCATGGACCCTAACAGCTACCACCACATGCACCCCTGCCACCCTGCTGTGCTTCTCATACTGCCCCACTTAACTTAGCTTCCACCCCTCTGGAGCTGCCCTGAGCCACAGGCCTCTGCTGTACTTTGCTGCCCCGCCCCCTTGACGTGCATGATGGGCCACCCACCACAACTGCCTAACCGTTGCTGCCCACCCCCTTGATGTGCACGATGGGCCACCCACCACAACTGCCTAACTGCTGCTGCCCTGCCCCCTTAACGTGCAATCTGGGCCCCACCACCACGCCCTCCTAAATGCTGCTGCCCCACCCCCTTGACATGCACTCTGGGCCTGCTCACCACTTCCACCCCACTACTGCTACTGCTGAGCCCCTGCCTCCGGGCTGGTCCCACCTCACTTCTGGTTTTGCTGCCTAGATTCCGAATCCCCATCACAGTCGCCGCAGGGGTGCCCCACTTGGGTGTCACACAGCTCCCCCACCATGGTCCCACGAACACTCCCTGTGCCACTATCACCTGGTTGTCCCCTCACCTGGCTCTGGTGACCCTGGCTCCCTCCCCATAGGTCCAGCCCCCCTACCATAGGGTTATCACCTGGCTGCCACCACCTCCTGTCTGGGCAGCTCCACAAACCCACCTATCACCCCATGCCATCACTGCCCCATTGACCCACTGAGTTGCCCTTGATTCCCGGTGCCATGCATAGCCCCCCACAGCTACTGCACACTAGGGACCTGCTGTTCCGCTGCACATCCCCCCAGCGCCACTGCAGCCCTACCTGATGTACTCCCCACACTGCCTGGATATAATCAGTGGGAGACAGCCCTAAGAGAATTTCTGTAGAGGGGCTGGTGGCAAGTGTATTCTAGAAGTGGTTTGGAGTTATAGGCATGGTGGTAAATCCCAAGAAGGAAAATGTTAGCATAATGTTTTTTTAATTTTTTATTAATTTTTTATTTATTTATAAACATATACTGTATTTTTATCCCCAGGGACACAGGACTGTGAATCGCCAGGTTTACACACTTCACAGCACTCACAATAGCACATACCATTCCCAATGTCCATAACCCCACTACCCCTCTCCCAACCCCCTCCCCACAGCAACCCTCAGTTTGTTTTTTGAGATTAAGAATCACTTATGGTTTGTATCCCTCCCAATCCCATCTTGTTTCATTTATGCTTCTCATACCCCCCAACAACCCATGGTGCATCTCCACGTCCCCAAATCAGGGAGATCATATGATAGTTGTCTTTCTCCGATTGACTTATTTCACTAAGCATGATACCCTCTAGTTGCATCCATGTCGATGAAAATGGCAAGATTTCATTTCTTTTGATGGCTGCATAGTATTCCATTGTTTATATATACCACATCTTCTATATCCATTCATCTGTTGATGGACATCTAGGTTCTTTCCATAGTTTGGCTATTGTAGACATTGCTGTTATAAACATTCGGGTGCATGTGCCCCTTCCGATCACTACGTTGTATCTTAAGTGTAAATACCCAATAGTGCAATTGCTGGGTCAGAGGGTAGTTCTTTTTTCAACATTTTGAGGAACCTCCATGCTGTTTTCCAGAGTGGTTGCACCAGCTTACATTCCCACCAACAGTGTAGGAGGGTTCCCCTTTCTCCGCATCCTCACCAGCATCTGTCCTTTCCTGACTTGTTAATTATAGCCATTCTGACTGGTGTAAGGTGATATCTCATTGTGGTTTTGATTTGTATTTGATGTCACGTGATATGGAGCACTTTTTCATGTGTCTGTTGGCCATCTGGATGTCTTCTTTGCAGAAATTTCTGTTCATGTCTTCTGCCCATTTCTTGATTGGATTATTTGTTCTTTGGGTGTTGAGTTTGCTAAGTTCTTTATAGATTTTGGACACTAGCCCTTTATCTGATATGTCGTTTGCAAATATCTTCTCCCATTCTGCCAGTTGCCTTTTGGTTTTGTTAGCTGTTTCCTTTGCTGCACAAAAGCTTTTGATCTTGAAGAAATCCCAATAGTTCATTTTTGCCCTCTATTCCCTTGCCTTTGGTGATGTTCCTAGTAAGATGTTGTTGCTACTGAGGTAAAAGAGGTTGCTGCCTGTGTTCTCCTCAAGGATTTTGATGGATTCCTTTCTCACATTGAGTCCTTCATCCATTTTGAGTCTATATTCGTGTGTGGTGTAAGGAAGCATTCCAATTTCATTTTCTGAATGTGGCTGTCCAATTTTCCCAACACCATTTATTGAAGGGGCTGTCTTTTTTCCATTGGACATTCTTTCCTGCTTTGTCGATGATTAGTTGACCATAGAGCTGAGAGTCTATTTCTGGGCTCTCTATTCTGTTCCATTTTTCTATGTGTCTGTTTTTGTGCCAGTACCATTCCCTATTCATGATGACAGATTTGTAACAGAGCTTGAAGTCCCAAATTGTGATGCTACCAACTTTGACTTTCTTTTTCAATATCCCTTTGGCTATTCGAGGTCTTTTCTGGTTCCATATAAATTTTAGGATTATTTGTTCCATTTTTTTTTGAAAAAAAAAAAGGATGATATTTTGATAAGGATTGCATTAAATGTGTCGATTGCTTTAGGTAGCATAGACATTTTCACAATATTTATTCTTCCAATCCAGGAACATGGAACATTTTTCCACTTCTTTGTGTCTTCCTCAATTTCTTTCATGAGGACTTTATAGTATTCTGTGTAGAAATTCTTAGCCTCTTTGGTTAGGTTTATTCCTAGGTATATTATAGTTTTGGGTTAAATTGTATATGGGATTGACTCCTTAATTTCTCTTTCTTCTGTCTTGTTGTTGGTGTAGAGAAATGCAACTGATTTCTGTGCATTGATTTTATATCCTGACACTTTTCTAAATTCCTGTAAAAATTTTAGCAGTTTTGGAGTGGAGTCTTTTCGGTTTTCCACATATAGTATCATGTCATCTATGAAGAGTGATAGTTTGACTTCTTCTTTGCTGATCTGGATGCCTTTAATTTCCTTTTGCTGTCAGATTGTTGAAGCTAGGACTTCTAGTACTATGTTGAATAGCAGTGGTGATAATGGACATCCCTGCCGTGTTCCTGACCTTAGTGGAAAAGCTTTCAGTTTTTCTCCATTGAGAATGATATTTGCGGTGGGTTTTTCATAGATGGCTTTGGTAATATTGAGGTATGTGCCCTCTATCCCTACACTTTGAAGAGTTTTGATCAGGAAGGGATGCTGTACTTTGTCAAATCATTTTCAGCATCTATTGAGAATATCATATGGTTCTCGTTCTTTTATTAATGTGTTGCATCACATTGTTTGATTTGCGGATGTTGCACCAACCTTGAAGCCCTGGAATAAATCCCACTTGGTCATGGTGAATAATACATTTAATGTACTGTTGAATACTTTGGATAGTATTTTGATGAGAATTTTCGCATCTGTGTTCATCAAGGATATTGGTCTGTAGTTCTCTTTTTTGATGGGATCCTTGTCTGGTTTTGGGATCAAGGTGATGCTGGCCTCATAAAATGAGTTTGGGAATTTTCCTTCCATTTCTATTTTTTGCAACAGTTTCGGAAGAATGGGAATTATATCTTCTTTAAATGTTTGGTAGAATTCCCCTGGGAAGCCTTCTGGCCCTGTGCTTTTGTTTGTTTGGAGATTTTTGATGACCATTTCAATCTCCTTACTGATTATGGGTCTGTTCAGGTTTTCTATTTCTTCCTGGCTCAGTTGTGGTAGTTTATATGTCTCTAGGAATGTATCCATTTCTTCCAGATTGTCAAATTTGTTCGTATAGAGTTGCTACTAGGATGTTTTTATAGTTGTCTGTATTTCTTTGGTGTTAGTTGTGATCTCTCCTCTTCATTCATGATTTTATTTATTTGGGTCCTTTCTCTTTTCCTTTTGAGAAGTCTGGCCAGGGGTTTATCAATCTTACTAATTTTTTTCAAAGAACCAGCTCCTAGTTTCATTGATTTGTTCTATTGTTTTTTTGGTTTCTATTTCATTGATTTCTACTCTTATCTTTATGATTTCTCTTCTCCTGCTGGGTTTAGGGTTTCTTTCTCCTTCCTTTTCCAGCTCCTTTAGGTGCAGGGTTATGTTGTGCACTTGAGACATTTCTTGTTTCATGAGAAAGGCTTGTATCGCTATATATTTTCCTCTCAGGACTACCTTTCCTGTGTCCCACATATTTTGAATCGTTGTGTTTTCATTATCATTTGTTTCCATGAATTTTTTTCAATTCTTCTTTAATTTCCTGGTTGGCACATTCATTCTTTAGAAGGATGCTGTTTATTCTCCATGTATTTGGATTCTTTCCAAATTTCCTCTTGTGATTGAGTTCTAGGTTCAGAGCATTGTGGTCTGAAAATATGCAGGGAATGATCCCAATCTTTTGATACCAATAGAGACATGATTTGTGACCCAGGATGGGATCTATTCTGGAGAATATTCCATGTGCACTAAAGAAGAATGTGTATTATGTTGCTTTGGGATGACATGTTCTGAATATATCTTTGATGTCCATCTGGTCCAGTGTGTCATTTAAGGCCTTTATTTCCTTGTTGATCTTTTGCTTGGATGATCTGTCCATTTCAGTGAGGGGAGTGTTAAAGTCCCCTACTATTATCGTATTATTATTGATGTGTTTCTTTGATTTTGTTATTAATTGGTTTATATAGTTGGCTGCTCCCATGTTAGGGACATAGATATTTAAAATAGTTGGACAGACCCTTTGAGTATGATATAGTGTCCTTCCTCATCTCTTATTATAGTCTTTCGCTTAAAGTCTAATTGACCTGATACAAGGATTGCCACCCCAGGCTTATTCTGATGCCCATTAGCCTGGTAAATTGTTTTCCACTCCCTCACTTTAAATCTGGACGTTTCTTCGGATCTAAAATGAGTTTCTTATAGGCAACATATAGACCGGTTTTTTGTTTTTTGTTTTTGTTTTTTTGTTTTTGTTTTTGTTTTTTTGTTTGTTTGTCTTTTATCCATTCTGATAGCCTGTGTCTTTTGTTTAGGGCGTTTAGCCCATTAAATTCAGGGTAACTATTGAGAGATACGAATTTAATACCATTGTATTGCCTGTAAGGTGACTGTTACTGTATATTGTCTCTGTTCCTTTCTGATCTACTGCTTTTGGGCTCTGTCTTTGCTTAGAGGACCCCTTTCAATATTTCCTGTAGAGCTGGTTTGGTGTTTGCAAATTCTTTCAGCTTTTGTTTGTCCTAGAAGCTTTTTATCTCTCCTTCTATTTTCAATGATAGCCTAGCTGGATATATTATTCTAGGCTGCATGTTTTTCTCGTTTAGTGCTCTGGATATATCAGGCCAGCTCTTTCTGGCCTGCCAGGTCTCTGTGTATAAGTCTGCTGCCAATCTAATATTTTTTCATTGTATGTTACAGACTTCTTTTCCCAAGCTCCTTTTGGGATTTTCTCTCTGTCACTAAGACTTGTAAATTTTGCTCGTAGGTGACGGGGTGTGGACCTGTTCTTGTTGATTTTGAAGGAGGTTCTCTGCACCTCCTGGATTTTGATGTTTGTTCCCTTTGCCATATTAGGGGAATTCTCTCCAATAATTCTCTCCAATATACCTCTGCTCCCCTCTCTCCTTCTTCTTCTTCTGGAATCCCAATTATTCTAATGTTGTTTCGTTTTATGGTGTCGCTTATCTCTCTAGTTCTTCTCTCATGGTCCAGTAGCTCTTTGTCCCTCTTTCACTCGGCTTCTTTATTCTCTGTCATTTGGTCTTCTATATCACTAATTCTTTCTTCTGACTCATTTATCCTAGCAGTGAGAGTCTCCATTTTTTATTGCACCTCCCTTAATAGCTTTTTTTATTTCAACTTGGTTAGATTTTAGTTCTTTGATTTCTCCAGAAAGGGCTCTTATATCTCCAGAGAGGGTTTCTCTAATATCTTCCATGCCTTTTTTGAAACCGGTTAGAACCTTGAGAATCGTCATTCTGAACTCTATATCTGACATATTACCAATGTCTGTATTGATTAGAACCCTAGCCTTCAGTACTGCCTCTTGTACTTTTTTTTGTGGTGAATTTTTCCGCCTTGTCATTTTGTCTGTGTAAGAGTATATGATGGAGCAATTAAAATACTAAAAGGGTGGCAAAGACCCCAGGAAAATGCGCTTTAACCAAATCAGAAGAGACCCTAAATTGTGGGATGGAGACAGGGATAAAAAGAGGTTCAGAAAAAAAAAAAAGAAAAAAATTAAAAAAAGGAAACAAATAAAGAAAAATATTAAAAAGTATATATATATATATATATATATATATATTAGATAAACTAGTTAAAAACGTTAAAAAGAAAAGGGTAAAAGTTAAAAAAAATATAGCAAAGAAGAAAAAAAATTGAAAAAAAAATTAAATTAACTGCAAGACTAAAGAATCATGGGGATAAAGCCATGAGTTCTGTGCTTTGCTTTCTCCTCCTCTGGAATTTGATGCTGTCCTTGGTATTGAACCTGCTCTCCTTGGTAGGTGAACTTGGTCCTGGCTGGATTTCTTGTTGATCTTCTGGGGGAGGGGCCTGTTGTAGTGATTCTCAAGTGTCTTTGCCTGAGAAGAATTGCACCACCCTTACCAGGGGCTGGTCTAAGTAATCTGCTCCAGTCCACTTTCGGGTGTTTTTGTTCCCTGAAACTTTCCATAGAGTTCTGGATGATGGGAATGAAAATGGCGGCCTCCCATTCTCCAGACAGGAGTACCCAATAGCCCGGGACCCCACTCCTCAGTGTGGCCCCAGAGAACAGGGCCCAAGCATTCCCGTTTCCCCGACCTCTGCCTGCGCTCCGAGCTTAATCAGTCTGCGACCAGTTCAAGGTAATCCCAAGCTTAAAGCTTACTCCTCAGCTCTGCCTCTGTAGCTGGCTTCCCCATTCTAATACCTGCAAGCTCTGCGACACTCTGACACCCCCGATCCTTCTGTGACCCTTCAGGACCTGGGGCCATGCTGACTCCACGTGGGCTTCACCCCGGTTTAGCCTCTAGAGCAATGTCCCGAAGTGGAACAGACTTTTTAAAGTGCTGATTTTGTACTCTGTTGCTCCGCCATTTGTGAGGAGTCGGCCCCTCCCCGGCGGTCTATCTTCCCATCACTTTGGATTCACTTCTCCGCCAGTCCTACCCTTCAGAAAGTGGTTGATTTTCTGTTTCTAGAATTGCTGTTCTTCTTCTCTTCGATCTCCCATTGGATTTGTAGGTGTTTGCAATGTTTAGATAAGCTAATCGATCTGATTTCCTGCTACCCAATGTAGTCTCAGCCTGCTACTTCTCCGCCATCTTGACTCCTCCTCCAAATGTTAGCATAATTATGTTAAGTGTTAAAATAGCCTAAAAAGCTAAATTTAAAGTACTTTCAATGTCTCCTTCTTTTCCATACCGTGACTTTATTCATCATATTGTGCACATGAAAATAATATAATCTCAAGTTAACTGGAGTGAAAATAAAAACTGTAAGAAAGATAAATAAAAATATTTTAATATCATGCATCCATTGACATATAGATATTAAAGTAACAGTTTGTATAATAAAATGTGTATATGTGTCTAGTTGCTCTTTCTCAACCAAGGCTGGTGAAAATCATGGAAAGGATGAGTTTTATTTCTCTTCAGAATTACTTACTGTTCTGGGATTTAATGTATAGTGTACATACATATGAACAAGCTTTTCTCAAAAACTAAAAGAAAAAAAAGCTCCCAATAACCAGCACTAGGCATCAACTGTAGAATTGCACGAACAGATATGTCCTCATTAGCTTTGTTGTATGAGAGGCCTTGGGAGATACTCACTTGAGAAATAAGTGTCAAGTGAAATACATCATAAACAAGAACTTCTCCCTTACCATATTGCTCACTGGGGAGCTTAACTCTCCATTTTACTTTCTTCTGATCACCATAAAAATCAAAATGTAACAGCACATGTTGCCCAGGTGTTATATTAAATTTATGCTTTGCCTTCTGTTAGCGGTAGAACTGAAACCTTGGACTGACTCTGTGATCATACTTCTGCTACTTTAGGGATAAGATGTACATTAATATAAGTATATGAATAAATTCACCCTTGCTATGTTTTCCATAGCAAGCATTTTCACTGACATAATTTCATGGAATCTTCATCACAGTCCAGTTGAAAGCAAAGGTAAATTTTTATGTATGTAAAACGTAAGCAAAGCTATATGCACAAAATAAGAATCTGTGAAATAAGACCAATGCAGTCCCTTAAGTTTTAAGACCTGATGGGCTGTATTAACTGATCTACTAATGACTTGGATACTATCCTATCCAGTAGATAGAGGGCGGTCCAAATGGCCACAAGAAAGAAAATACTTCCAAGATTGCCTGTGAGATGGAGTGCATGGGTAGTGAAGTCAGTTAAGTGTCACACTTTGGCTCAGGTCCTGATCTCAGGTTCTTGGGATCCAGCCCTTCACAGGGATCTGTGCTCAGCACAGAGCCTGTTTGTGTTTTGCTCGCCCTCTCCCTCTGACCACCGCACAAATAATTAAATCTTTAAAATAAGACAGCAAGGGAGAAAATAAAACATAATCAGCTAAGAATCCATTGTTTTAGGCAAGATCACCCTCCTGAGGGAAACAGAGGGGGCCAATCAGTAGAATTCCTAACACTGACCAGGAAATTCCCACGTGGGCTGGCTAAAGGTTATATAGTTCTGGATGTTGAAACTTCAGTTGGGTCAGTATTATGTCTTGGCTTACCGACTTAGGGCCTTAAGACATGTGAGGGCATTTTGGCCCTGTGGTTTTCCTTTTTGACAGCCCCACCTTTCGATCAGACTCTCCACTTAACTGAGAGATGGGCTCTAAATTGAAGGCATCAACAACCCTCTCAGGAACTGCTCTGAAATGTTCATAATACTTGTTGCTCCTCAGTATAGTATTCAGAGTTCTTGACCTTTCTGATTAACACTTGTGATGTCCACAGCTCACCACTGCAGTCTTACAATTTTTGATCTGGTCATGCTCTTCTTCTTTTTTTTTTTTGTTTTTGTTTTTGTTTTTCTAGTATTCCAGTCTTAGAAAGATCAACAGTATAGAGGTTAGTGTCTCTCTGAATTTGCATTCAGAGCTTTTGAGAAAACATAAAGCACCACACAGATTATATTGATTATGATAAACAAGATAATTCCCAATATTTGGAGCTCAATTTGAGGCTATGTACTCCAAGACTCAAAGCAATTGAAAACAAATGAGTAAGAAAGACCCTGCTGAAGGAGTCACTCTTTTAAATCACGTGGCTTGCTCAGTAATCTCATGTTATTGTGCTTCAACTTCCCCCAGAACTGTTCATTGGGGTTTAGCTGTAAACATGGACAATCCTATCTTATTGCATAAGACCATTTTTGTTTATAGATTTTAAGACTATAAGACTTTTCTTATACTCAGCCAACTCAATGACTTATTTCTGCACGATCTGTTTTATTAGGATGCTAGAGATGGATTCTACAGCTTACTGAAATTATCAAATCTGTGTTGTGATGTCACATCAGTAGCCTGGAAAAACCACGGTAGGAGTATTTGCACCATGGAAACAAATAAATGTTTCAAATTATGGCTTCTTCTTATTGTTCTTGTTCTGAAGAGTCAGCAGATAAACATTTTTTAGCACACCACTCTTCATAATAGTGAATTCTATACAATTCCATTATTAAAATGGATAAAAGTGTAAAATTATGTTTTTAATGTTACATAAGTGAACTTCAGAATAAGATATGGATAGGTCAAAGAAACAAAATCCTTGAAAGAAAGTGATGAAAATGGAAGAATTATTATTTTCTACCAGAGAATTTTCTCATAAGTAGAGGAACAATTTTGATATATAAGGCATATGGAATGAACTGTTGTAGTAAATTTTGTATTGTATGTATGTATATAATTATTTATGCATACAAAACAATTGGAAGCAACATACCATTAAGAGAAAAATTCTATCCCAGGAACACAAAGATATTCCTGTTCCAACAATATCTATAAATATACTCATACTCATCAATTGGTGAAATATGAAATTAACAAATTACTTTAATAGATGAAGATAATGCATTTGATTAAAAGTGTTATAATTAGATACAATGGATAATGGCATATGCAAGCCATATATAGAAAAATTCAATAATTTCATTTACATAAGTAAGCGATAGTTACAAAATGTAATCATTACATATGACCAAAAAAAAGATTGATATTATAAATATAAACATAAACCTGAAATATGCTGCAAATATTAACCAAACAACATATGGTGGGCAATTTTTTTTTTGTACTCACTATCACTGCTATTTTCTTTTAATTAATTTACTTTTTCAGCATAAAATTATTCATTGTTTTTGCATCACACCCAGAGCTCCATGCAATACGTGCCCTCCCTATTACCCACCACCTGTTCCCTCAACCTCCCACCCCCAACCCTTCAAAACCCTCAGGTTGTTTTTCAGAATCCATAGTCTCTTATGGTTCGCCTCCCCTTCAAATTTTTTTTTATAAACATATAATGTATTTTTATCCCCAGGTTTACAGGTCTGTGAATCGCCAGGTTTACACACTTCACAGCATTCACGATAGCATATACCCTCCCCAATGTCCATAACTCCCTCCCCCTCTCCCAACCCCACCTACCCCCAGCAACCCCCAGTTTGTTTTGTGAGATTAAGAGTCATTTATGGTTTGTCTCCCTTCCAATCCCATCTTGTTTCATTTATTCTTCTCCTATCCCCCTAACCCCCATGTTTCATCTCCACGTCCACATATCAGGGAAATCATATGATAGTTGTCTTTCTCCGATTGACTTATTTCACTAAACATGATACCCTCTAGTTCCATCCACGTCGTCGCAAATGGCAAGACTTCATTTCTTTTGATGGCTGCATAGTATTCCATTCTGTATATATACCACTTCTTCTGTATCCATTCATCTGTTGATGGACATCTAGGTTCTTTCCATAGTTTGGCTATTGTAGACATTGCTGCTATAAACATTCGGGTACACGTGCCCCTTCGGATCACTGTGTTTGTATCTTTAGGGTAAATACCCAGTATTGCAATTGCTGGGTCATAGGGTAGTTCTATTTTCAACATTTTGAGGAACCTCCATGCTGTTTTCCAGAGTGGTTGCACCAGCTTGCATTCCCACCAACAGTGGAAGAGGGTTCCCCTTTCTCCGCATCCTCGCCAGCATCTGTCATTTCCTGATTTGTTAATTTTAGCCATACTGACTGGTGTGAGGTGATATCTCATTGTGGTTTTGATTTGTATTTCCCTGATACCGAGTGATGTGGATCACTTTTTCATGTGCCTGTTGGCCATCTGGATGACTTCTTTGAAGAAATGTCTGTTCATGTCCTCTGCCCATTTCTTGATTGGATTGTTTGTTCTTTAGGTGTTGAGTTTGCTAAGTTCCTTATAGATTTTGGATACTAGCCCTTTATCTGATATGTCGTTTGCAAATATCTTCTCCCATTCTGTCAATTGTCTTTTGATTTTGTTAACTGTTTCCTTTGCTGTGCAAAAGCTTTTGATCTTGATGAAATCCCTATAGTTCATTTTTGTCCTTGCTTCCCTTGCCTTTGCCGATGTTCCTAGGAAGATGTTCCTGCGGCTGAGGTTGAAGAGGTTGCTGCCTGCGTTCTCCTCAAGGATTTTGATGGATTCCTTTCTCACATTGAGGTCCTTCATCCATTTGGAGTCTATTTTCGTGTGTGGTGTAAGGAAGTGGTCCAATTTCATTTTTCAGCATGTGGCTGTCCAATTTTCCCCGCACCATTTATTGAAGAGGCTGTCTTTTTTCCATTGGATCTTCTTTCCTGCCTTGTCGAAGATCAGTTGACCATAGAGTTGAGGGTTTATTTCTGGGCTCTCTATTCTGTTCCACTGATCTATGTGTCTGTTTTTGTGCCAGTACCATGCTGTCTTGATGATGACAGTTTTGTAATAGAGCTTGAAGTCCGGAATTGTGATGCCACCCACTTTGGCTTTGTTTCTCAATATTCTTTTGGCTATTTGAGGTCTTTTCTGGTTCCATATATATTTTAGTATTATTTGTTCCATTTCTTTGAAAAAAATGGATGGTATTTTGATAGGGATTGCATTAAATGTGTAGATTGCTTTAGGTAGCATAGACATTTTCACAATATGTATTCTTCCAATCCAGGAGCATGGAACATTTTTCCATTTCTTTGTGTCTTCCTCAATTTCTTTCATGAGTACTTTATAGTTTTATGCGTATAGATTCTTAGCCTCTTTGGTTAGGTTTATTCCTAGGTATCTTATAGTTTTGGGTGCAATTGTACATGGGATTGACTCCTTAATTTCTCTTTCTTCTGTCTTGCTGTTGGTGTACAGAAATGCAACTGATTTCTGTGCATTGATTTTATATCCTGACACTTTACTGAATTCCTGGACAAGTTCTAGCAGTTTTGGAGTGGAGTCTTTTGGGTTTTCCACATATAGTATCATATCATCTGAGAAGAGTGATAGTTTGACTTCTTCTTTGCTGATTTGGATGCCTTTAATTTCTTTTTGTTGTCTGATTGCTGAGGCTAGGACTTCTATTACTATGTTGAATAGCAGTGGCGATAATGGACATCCCTGTTGTGTTCCTGACCTTAGCAGAAAAGCTTTCAGATTTTCTCCATTGAGAATGATATTTGCGGTGGGTTTTTCATAGATGGCTTTGATAATATTGAGGTATGTGCCCTCTATCCCTACACTTTGAAGCGTTTTGATCAGGAAGAGATGCTGTACTTTGTCAAATGCTTTTTCAGCATCTATTGAGAATATCATATGGTTCTTGTTCTTTCTTTTATTAATGTGTTCTATCACATTGATTGATTTGTGGATGTTAAACCAACCCTGCAGCCCTGGAATGAATCCCACTTGATCGTGGTGAATAATCCTTTTAATGTACTGTTGAATCCTATTGGCTAGTATTTTGGTGATAAATTTTGCATCTGTGTTCATCAAGGATATTGGTCTGTAGTTCTCTTTTTTGGTGGGATCCTTGTCTGGTTTTGGGATCAAGGTGATGCTGGCCTCATAAAATGAGTTTGGGAGTTTTCCTTCCATTTCTATGTTTTGGAACAGTTTCAGGAGAATAGGAATTATTTCTTCTTTAAATGTTTGGTAGAATTCCCCTGGGAAGCCGTCTGGCCCGGGGCTTTTGTTTGTTTGGAGATTTTTGATGACTCTTTCAATCTCCTTACTGGTTACGGGCCTGTTCAGGTTTTCTATTTCTTCCTGGTTCAGTTGTGGTAGTTTATATGTCTCTAGGAATGCATCCATTTCTTCCAGATTGTCCAATTTGTTGGCGTAGAGTTGCTCATAGTATGTTCTTCTAATTGTCTGTATTTCTTTGATGTTAGTTGTGATCTCTCCTCTTTCATTCATGATTTTATTTATTTGGGTCCTTTTTCTTTAATTTTTGATGAGTCTGGCCAGGGGTTTATCAATCTTATTGATTCTTTCAAAGAACCAGCTCCTAGTTTCATTGATTTGTTCTATTGTTTTTTTGGTTTCTATTTCATTGATTTCTGCTCTGATCTTTATGATTTCTCTTCTCCTGCTGGGTTTAGGGTTTCTTTCTTGTTCTTTATCCAGCTCCTTTACATGTAGGGTAAGGTTGTGTACTTGAGACCTTTCTTGTTTCTTGAGAAAGGCTTGTACCGCTATATACTTTCCTCTCAGGACTGCCTTTGCTGTGTCCCACAGATTTTGAACTGTTGTGTTTTCATTATCATTTGTTTCCATGAATTTTTTCAATTCTTCTTTAATTTCCTGGTTGACCCATTCATTCTTTAGAAGGATGCTGTTTAGTCTCCATGTATTTGGGTTCTTTCCAGCTTTCGTCTTGTGATTGAGTTCTAGCTTCAGAGAATTGTGGTCTGAAAATATTCAGGGAATGATCCTAATCTTTTGATACCAGTTGAGTCCTGATTTGTGACCCAGGATGTGATCTATTCTGGAGAAGGTTCCATGTGCACTAGAGAAGAATGTGTATTCTGTTGCTTTGGGATGAAATGTTCTGAATATATCTGTGATGTCCATCTGGTCCAGTGTGTCATTTAAGGCCTTTATTTCCTTGTTGATCTTTTGCTTGGATGATCTGTCCATTTCAGTGAGGGGAGTGTTAAAGTCCCCTACTATTATCGTATTATTATTGATGTGTTTCTTTGATTTTGTTATTAATTGGTTGATATTGTTGGCTGCTCCCACGTTAGGGGCATAGATATTTAAAATTGTTAGATCTTCTTGTTGAACAGACCCTTTGAGTAGGATATAGTTTCCTTCCTCCTCTCTTATTATAGTCTTTGGCTTAAAATCTAAAAGATCTGATATAAGGATTGACTGGTGGGCAATTTTTATTTATTCCTTAAATTTTTCTCTATGTTTAAAATTTCTCTACAGTGAAGCATTAAGACTATACAGATTATGAAAATAATGAAATGGAAATTTAGAGACCAGACCTCATTCACAACAGCAACAAAAACCTAAAATATACGAGATTAGTTTTATTTTTTTTTTCAATTTTTGTTTATTTTAGAGAGAAAGATAGTGTGTGTGAGAGACAGAGATCGAGAGAGACTGGGAGATTGGTCAGATGCAGAGAATCTTCAAGAAGACTCCAATTCTGGCTGGATCCCAGGAATGAAACGATCATGACCTGAGGTGAAACTCAACAACTGAGCCACCCATATGCCCCTCCAAGATTAGCTTTAAATGAGAAGAAATTAAAATGAGATCAAACCTAAATGTATAAGATTAAAAAGGAAGAGTAGGAGAAAGAAGAAAAAGAAGAAAGACAAGAGCAGTGGAAGAGTTGTCAAGGAGTAATATGCATTTTACTAAAGCTGGCATGGGACAAAACTGGAAGGAAAGAAAGAACTTTATTAGTAGTATCTTTGTGGTATGACCAAATGTGTATTGTGTTTATTTTACATGCTTGAAAAAATATCTTCCTCTTTTTATTTCATTTTTAACTTTAATATTTAATATTCAAAGAAATATTTTGTGTCTTCAGGCAGGAATTCTCATCAACCGCACTGCAACCCCATGTTTTTGCTATATGGTTGATCCCCCAACATATCTTAGGTCTTGGAGATGATCATTGTTTTCTCTAACATGAACCAATAATAATAGACATTCCTGAATCGCATTGGTTTCTTTTATTGTACTTACCACAATGATAAGTCCTTATTAACTTAGTTATGTACATGCTAAATGTCTCTTGCTCTCTCACTTATCATTAACTCCAAAAGGGCAGTCAGCTTTTCTTTTTACTTCACCAATATATAATCAATTGCCTAACACATGACACATTAGGTAGGAACTCAATAAACACATTTAAGTGAATAAATAATGTAAATGAGGAAAGCGAAATTGTAATAGATTTGGAAGTATAACGAAATCTGTAAGTACAAAATAAAAAATTGATTTGCTGGACAAATGGTTGCAAATTTTTCATGACAAAATTGGTCATTAGCGTCCAGATTTTTCTTTTTAATACTCCTACATTACTATTTTTCACTGAGATTTGCTACTCTCCAAACTGAAATATAGCCATATCTTCTGAGAAATTTTTAAATAATTTTTTTACATATTGTAAGCAGTGGAACCAGCACAACCACTTGATGCCTCCAGGGCACATGATTTCAGAGACATTCATGCCTAGGTTTGTGCAAGCCTGAACCATGAACTTTCATGACTCTGCAAGTGAATGCTTCCTTAAATTTTGCACCCTAGGGGCTTAAGTATGTCTCATTCTGATATCTCTGTTAATTTATCTACTATTTATTATTTCTATAAACTTATCTTTGAAAGAGAAAAGAGGGCATTTCCAGGCTATTTCAGCTTCCCAACCACAGGTTCCTGAATGTCCTTCTTTTCATGCAAAGAGTATTATCTGTGTTTGGACTTTGTTCTTCTCCTTTAAAATGATGTTGCCTATTCTTAATCTTCAGCCCTTTCAAGTAAATTTAGAATCAGTTTGCTGATATCCATAAATTAACTACATGAGATTTTTACTGGGATTGTCTTGAATCTACAGACAAATTTGTGAAGATCTGCATTTTGGCTATATTGAATCTTTTTATGCATGAATAAGGAGTCTCTCCAATTCTCTTTTTCATTAATACTTTCCATCAGAGTTGTTCTTTATAGATAAAAGGGTATTCTCAAAATGTTTATGTTTCCCTTTCTCCTGCTAGTGGCATGAAGAAATTTTTCTTCACTATTAACTATGAGGAGCTGGTAGAGCCCCTGGAGGTAAAACTCGCAAATGTGTAGAGGCTCCCTATGGCTCAAACTCCTTGGAGCTTGTTTTTGTTTTGTGGGGCTTTTCCCTATTAAGGTTCTTATCAGTCATATCCACACAAAACCGTCAAACAATTCACAAATTACAGCTAGGTTTCCCAACCCCAAGACTGGCTTTTGTGGAAGTTTCTGCTCTGCAAAGTTGCAATTCTCTGTATCTGCATGTCTGCAAGGAGGAAAACACCTGCATCCGTTCCAGAAATAAAATGTTACCTTGTTTTACTTACTGTCCAAGTTAAACACATCCAATAGTTCCTTAGGAATATTGTAAATTTGTTTTAACAAAAGCCTAGTGGTAAAAATATTCCTCACGTGCATTTAAATAAATATTGCTCTTAGTCTATGTAACAGATTGTTCCCAAGTTTGGTTTTCTCCCCTGCATGAATGTTTAGTTCCACATGTTTCCATCTTCTTATATCAAGGTTTCACCACTTGTGTGTCCATTCAGAGTTCAAGTAAAACATTTTAACATTATTTATTATGAAATTATCAATTAATTGTCATGTTTAATGGAAATCAATAAGACAATACTGCTTGTACGTTTGAGAACACATTGGTAGATCACATTAATAAGTAGTATATTATGGAGATACAAAGTGTAACAAAACTCATGGAAGCACAAGATTCATCTATGACTTCCCGTCTCTTCAAATGTATACATGGCCCTCTGCAAATAAAAAAACTCTCTCTTATTTATTTTTTCCAAATGTAAAAAATGTATCATCATTTGTCAACTTCACACTTAACATGTACTCCATATTTTCAGGTCCTGGGGATTCAACAGCAAGTTAACAAATCAGATCCCAGCCCTTTCTCTTTTGAGGTTTTGAAATTGTAATCCCCACCTAAGATGATGGAAACTCCGCTTGTTATCATTCATATGACTCCTCCTCATTCAGTTATTAGTAAAATATATCTCTTTAGGCCCTCTGTGATCATCCTGCTGAATGGTCTACTATGCTTTCCCCATCATTTTCTATCATAAAAGGGACCGGTTTGCTTCATTCATTTTGGAAATTAAGATATTCATATTTTGTTTATTTTTTCATGTTTTTCTACCACAGTTTAATGAAAATCCCATACAGTAGACTTTTGCAGCACCTCCAGCACAGTGACCAATATCTTCTGTATAGATTTGTCAATAACTGTTACTTGAATTAATTACCTAATTCATCAGTAAGAAGAAATCAGAGAGGGAGACAAGCCATGAGAGACCCTGGAGTCCAGAAAACAAACTGAGGGTTACAGAAGGGAGTGGAATGGAAAGATGGGGTAATCACGTAATGGGCACATGTTGTGATTAGCACTGAGTATTGCACGAAACTAATGAGTTGTTGAACACTACATCAAAAACCAGTGATGTACTCTATGGACAACCCATTAGTCTCCTCCAACTCTTATTCTTCTGAGGTTGTTTCTGCTATCCGATAGACTCTTTATTCATTTTCTTAAAGAATGTGATTACTTTTATGTGTGAGTCGGAGATTGTCTAGCAGGAGGTAACTATGGGATTACTGAAAAGGTAAGGAGTAAGTTATGGCCTTTTTTCACTCCACTGATATTTTGTCCCATTTTCTTCTCCCACCCATAGCATAGGGGATGGAATCAACTTTTCCCAAAGATCTTGCATATGCGGTAAAGTATCACATACCAAATTTAAAAATGGGAAATTGTTGTTTAAGGTCCACTCACAATGTCTGGTATATCTCTAGAGAAATTAATGGTTTTAAATTAATTCAAACTACTATTACCATATCAAATTTACAATTTTTAATAAAAATTCAGGAGACTCATTTTGCATTTTTATGGTGTTATTTGCAAGTTTATGAACGTTAGTGACATGTCACCTAAAAAAGAATAAATATGGGCTAATTGCAACTTTACATTGCCACCTTCAGTCCTTGAATTTTATACTTCCCCCAATGTCTTCTGTAGTTTTCTATTTTCTTCATGCTTCCATGGTCGTGGCTAATGCATGTCACATAGCTTTTGGGAATGGTGAGTCCAGAAAACTGCCCACATCATTGAATTAAGAGTATCTATGCAAAGACACTTAAATGTCAGATAATTTTTCTCAGACAGGGTAAAGTTAAGGTCTTCCACAGTGTTTTTGCAGATTTAACTGCTCTTCACATTCCAATGTCACCTAAATGTATTTATTTATTTATTTATTTTTACTTTTTTCCACTTTTAAAATATATTACATTTCTTTTCAGTGTACCAGAATTCATTATTTATGTACCACACCCAGTGTTCCAAGCAATAAGTGCCCTCCATAGTACTCACCATCAGGATCACCCAACCTCCCACACCCGCCCCTTAAAAACCCTCAGATTGTTTTTCAGAGTCCATAGTCTCTCATGGTTCTGCTCCCTCTCCAGTTTCCAGCAACTCCCTTATCTCCATCTCCCCATGACCTCTGTGTTATGTCTTATACTCAACAAATAAGTGAAACCATAATTGAATCTCTGATTGACTTATTTCACTCAGCATAATCTCTTCCAGCAGGGTCTATGTTCATACAAAAGTTGGGTATTCATCTTTCTGATGGAGGTATAATACTCCATAGTGTATATGGACCACATCTTCCTTACTGATTCCTATGTTGAAGGGAATCTTGGTTCTTTTAACAGTTTGGTGACTGTGGCCATTGCTGCTATGAACATTGGGGTACAGATGTCCCTTCTTTTTTTAAGATTTTATTTATTTATTTGACAGAGAGAGATCACAATTAGGCAGAGAGGCAGGCAGAGAGAAAGGGGGAAGCAGCCTCCCTGCTGAGCAGAGAGCCCGATGTGAGGCTTGATCCCAGGACCCTGGGATCATGACATGAGCCAAAAGCAGAGGCTTTAACCCACTGAGACACACAGGCTCCCCAGATGGCCCTTCTTTTACCTACATCTGTTTCTTCTTGGTAAATATACAGTAGTGCAATTGCAGGGTCATAGGGAAGCTCTATTTTTAATTTCTTAAGGAATCTCCACACTGTTTCCCAAAATGGCTGCACAAATTTGCATTCCACCAACAATGTAAGAGGGTTCCCTTTTCTCCACATCCTCTCCAACACACGTTGTTTACTCTTTTGTTTATTTTGGCCATTCTAACTGCTGTAAGGTGGTATCTCAATGTGGTTTCGATTTGAATTTCCTGATGACTAGTGATTATGAATATTTTTTCATGTGTCTGTTAGCCACTTGTATGGCCTCATTGGAGAAATGTCTGTTCATGTCTTCTGCCCATTTTTTTGGCATGATTATCTGTTGTGTGTATGTTGAGTTTGAGAAGTTCTTTATAGATCCTGGATATCAGCCTTTTGTCTGTACTGTCATTTGTGAATATCTTCTCCCAGTCCGTAGATGCCTCTTCATTTTGTTGGCTGCTTCCTTGGCTGTGCAAAAGCTTTTGATCTTGCTAAAGTCCTAAAAGTTCATTTTCCCTTTTGTTCCCCTTGCCCTTGATGACACATCTTGAATGAAGTTTCTGCAGCCAGTGTTGAAGAGGATACTGCCTATGTTCTCCTCTAGGATTATAATGGATTCTTGCCTCACATTGAGGTCTTTTATTCATTTTCAGTTTATCTTTGTGTATGGTATAAGAGAATGGTTGAGTTTTATTCTTCTACACATAGCTGTCCAATTTTCCCAGCTCCATTTATTGAAGAGACTCTCTTTTATCCACTGTATATTTTTTCCTGTTTTGTCGAAGATTATTTGGCCATAGATTTCAGGGTTGCTCTCTGGGCTCTCTACTCTGTTCCACTGGTCTCTGTGTCTGTTATTATGCCAGTACCATGCTGTCTTGGGAATCACAGCTTTGTAGTAAAGCTTGAAATCAGGCAATGTGATGCCCCCAGTTTTGTTTTTCTTTTTCAACATTTCCTTAGCAATTCAGGGTCTCTACTGATTCTATATAAATTTTAGGATGGATTGCTCCAGCTTCTTGAAAAATGCTGTGGAATTTTGATCAGAAGGGCATTGAAAATATAGATTTCTCTAGGCAGTATAGACATTATAACAATGTTTATTTTTCCAATCCATGAGCATAGAATGGTCTTCCATCTTTTTGTGTCTTCCTTGATTTCTTTCTTGAGTGTTCTGTAGTTCCTAGAGTACAGATCCTTTACCTCTTTGGTTAGGTTTATTCCCAGGTATCTTATGGTTCTTGGTGCTATAGTAAATGGAATTGATTCTCTAATTTCCATTTCTGTATTTTCTTTGTTAGTGTATAAGAAAGCAACTGATTTCTCTACTTTCTTTGTATCCTGACACATTATTGAATTGCTGTATGAGTTCTAATAGTTTGGGGGTGGAGTCTTTTGGGTTTTCCATATGAAGTATCATGTCATCTGCAAAGAGAGAGAGAGTTTGACTTCTTCATTGTCAATTTGAATACCTTTTATTTCTCTTTGTTGTCTGATTGGTGTTGCTAGGACATCTAATACTATTTTGAATGAGAGTGTCAACTAACTTTAAATATGGCAAGGCACACAAGCCATTTCCTGTGCATATTTCATTCAGTTTTTTGTTCAAAACATTCTTTATAAATATGTTTATATTTTGGGGTGTTAGTTTTATGGTGCTAGCTTTGGATCTATTGGTGAATTATTTACATAATGGTTTTCTTTTTTTAATTAATTTATTTTTTATTTGTTTATTTGTTTATTTACAGCATAATGGTGTTCATTGTTTTGGCATCACACCCAGTGCTCCATGCAGTACGTGCCCTCCCTATTACCCACCACCTGGTTCCTCAACCTCCCACCCCCCTGCCCCTTCCATACCCTCTGGTTGTTTTTCAGAGTCCATAGTCTCTCATGGTTCATCTCCCCTTCCAGTTTCCCTCAACTCCCTCTCTACATAATGGTTTCTTATCTTTAAAATGAGTAGGTTGCACAAGATCACTATGATGTTCCAACCTCCTGCAGAGCTCTGGCTCCTAAAATGTGACTACCCTCATGCTTTTCCCTTGCTCAAGAAGCTGTGCTTGCTCCCAAGTACCTGCATCTAAGAGATCAGAATCTTCTGTTAATATTTCTAGGCTCTCCACCTTCTAGGGTTTCTCTCCCTCATATTAATTCTCACTTCTCCGATACACAAACACACTGCACCTCACAGAGGTTGTCTAGGGTTTAAGCTCACCACTTCAGGAGCCAAAAATGCATGCATAGCAGTGATATTCACAATGCTACCAGTCCATGAACCATTTCTTACAGGCTGCGACAATTTAAATGTAGGAAAAAGAATATTCAGAAGCTTTTATTGTGATTTGACATTGACATGACACCCAAGTTCATGATTAATGTACTGGTGTTTTGGAACAGTTTTAATGTTTCTGAACTGGCACAGTGAGTAATATAGCAGGATCTATGTACTTGCCACACTCATTAAGACCATATTATACTATACGATTACTTTGTTTGACAACTGTAAACCACATTTGTATGAACATGTGAGAATATTTAAAGGTTTATTTATATTTGCAAGTCATTTGTAAGGTCATTTTCATTTTTAATAAAGATTTTATTTATTTATTTGACAGACAGAGATCACAAGTAGGCAGAGAGTCAGGCAGTGAGAGAGGAAGGGAAGCAGGATCCCTGATGAGCAGAGAGGCAGACATAGGGCTCAATCCCATGACCCTGGGATCATGACCTGAGCCGAGGGCTGAGGCTTTAACCCACTGAGCCACCCAGGCAACCCTGTCATTTTCATTTTTAATAAAGCCTTGATTATAATTTACAGTTCAACTTTATTAGTTAAGTCAGGAAATACAAATCTCTATTATTTTTGTTTAAACCTAACTTAATTATGATGATTCAAGTAAGCTTCACTGGACACTTCTGTCAGAATAAGATAAATATTTTTAAAATAATGGAAAGGTATTGAATTAAAAAGATGGAAGTAAACATATAATATTTTCTATATGAACATTTATGCTTTGGGAGCTGATTGCAGTGGCATTATGAGCTAATACTAGAAGACTATGTAAATGTATCCAATGAGCTCTTAGCATGACACAATTTCAGAGTCATTAGCTTGGAAAATTGTGGGCAAAAAGCTCATGCAAGTACCACACTTAAGTGACACCAGGCATCAACTGCAGAAACAAACCAATGATAGGTAAGACCAAGTCATAAAGTTAACAGAATGTTTTTAACAGCAGTTTAACAAATGCAGAGATATTCCTATCACAGGAATACTTCAGGATCCGTGTGATTTGCACATCTATGGTTTTTAGCTTCAGTGCCAAAAAAAAAAAAAAAAAAAAAAAAAACCACGCCTGGACATGAAGCATATAAAAATACTCAATTTGGAGTTCAAGTTCTGCGTAAGAGTATGCTCTAGTGGTACAGCTGCAAAGGCAAATAAGCATTCTGGAGTCACCAACTGGATTTAGGAGCTGGTGCCAGAATGTGGTTAATCTCCACATTCCTTACTTCACTGAAATGTTTTTATTTTATTTTTTTTTTTAGGTAAGATGCACTAAATATTATATTTAGTGATACAGTACAAATTGTCACCCTAAAGAATGAAGGGTCAATTGAGATTATTATTTTTATGTGGACATAATACAAAAGCTAATCAAAAACTGTTGTTTCATGCGAAAGTATAATTGCTATTAAGAAGAAAATTTTTGTTGAAATATTTGACTTGCAGAATAAAATCTCATCATTTATGCAATATAAGAATCTAGTTTGATCTCAACATTTTAAAGTTGTAAAGTAAGCATCCACTTTAGTTATTTGGTATTTCTGGTATTTCTAATTATCTTAATACTTCATGAAAGAAAGGAAGGATGAATGTGTGTGTGTGTGTGTGCGTGTATGTGTGTATACATATATATAAAAAATGAAAATTATTCAAAAAGAGGTGAAAATAAGCAAAAATGAAAAAAATAAATACAAGTCTTAGGAATAAAAATACAAAGAAAGATATTTAGTGTTTTCCCTAAAAGTTGAAGCTTTGCAGCCTTCTATGATCAGTAAACTTGACAGGAGTAAGTTGTTTGTGATGGTCTTCTGAGGGAAAGGCCTGTTGCACTGATTCTCAAAGGTACTTCATCTAGTGCAAATGCACCTCTCCTATGCAGAGTCAGGCCTCCATGTAATCAACCCTAGATTCCAGGATGTGGTTCTGTTTTACTCCCTGAAGGCTTGCAGTATGAATAGGTTGGATCAATATGCCTGCACCCTACTCTCTACCCAGGAGCTGAAAATTTGCACCCCAACTCTTCAGTGAGCCCTCACAGAAAAGAGATCCATCAGTCTAATCTCATCGGTTTCTGTCAGAGCTCTGTGTTCACACTGCCAGTGACAAAGCATTTTTTTCTCAGGTGTGCGACTGAGTTCCAAATCCAAATTCTGTAGATTTCTGTGGCGCAGAGTTACCCTGTACCTCCCAGGTGTTGGAGGTCTTCCCATGCTTCTGTTTTGCTGGACTCCTCCCATGAATACTATCACCCAGCTGAGCTAGCATTCGAAGCTTAGGGTCACACAGAGCAGAAAGCCAGCACCTAGCCTCGTGGTGTTCAGCCCAATTTCCCCAACAGATATTTGAGGACTGAAGCATTCAGGCCCTCACTCTTCTTCTTGTGACTCCTGGGGTCTTGAGATCATACTAACACGTCTGGGATTCTGCCCCACTTTACCACTTGAACACCTTAAGTCAGGGATGTTTCCCATGAGCTTATAGCGTCAGACGTGCATGACAATCCAGGGAGTAAGAAGGCCCATGGTGGAGGGACTCTGGATTCCTAAAAGTCCACATGAAGTAGCTCAGTCTCTAATATGAAGATCCACCTGAAAAAACTATGGTAACATGCTACCATAATTTGGGGAGTCATTTGGTAATTCAGCATAATGTAATATACCTACAACATGTATAAATAAAGAAACTTCAATAGTTATGACACTAGAACCTAGAAAAAAATGACAGGAGAAGCATGTGGCTTCCTTGGTCAGTAGGGCATATGGTACTTGACCTCAAGGTCATGAGTTTGAGCCCCACATGAAACACAGAGTTGATGTAGGAAACAAAAGAAAACAAGATTACACATAACCAAAGTCAATTGGGCATGGACAATAGAGTTGGTCCGTGGTGGGCTGGATCCTCTCACCTGTTCATGGAGCCACTGAGACCTGACCACTCAGATAGTGCCAGTGCTTATCAGGCAACCAGTTTCTCCCCCTAGGAGCTCAGTGTCTAGAGGGGCAGATGGACAAGTGTGAACTGAAAAGGTGAATTTAAAGAGCATTTTCTGCATAAGAAAAGAGCAAGGGACTACAACTGGGTCCAGAACTCCACCAGGTGGATGGGTCTGACAAAGCCCTGACATTGAGAATTCCTGTGGCAGGAAAAGGAAACAGTCTTGCACAAATCTGAGTATATTTAGCCTGGCATTGGGAACCATGGTGCAGAGGATTGGAAGCAGAATATGATGTTCCTGGAGTGGGGGTTAGAAAGGAGACCAGGGTGATTGAAGGAAGCTGAAGAGGGGAGCAGAGAAGAAGAGGAGGGCCACAGCCTGGAGCAGGTTGATGGTACCAGTATACTTCTCCTAGTGCTGTTTTACCACATTACCCCCCCTCAGTGGCTTAACCAACCAACAATGTCTCACAGTCTCAGAGGAGAATCTAAGTAGAGCAATCCAGCAGTGCTCAGCTAGGAGCCCCTGCCAGAGCACCTCAGTACTTTGGGGCTGTTGAAAACACCAAGGCAGGACCTGCTTCACTGAGAACTTGAGCACACTTAGGGGTTTTGGCAGGATTCAGTGCATCTCAAAAGGTCCGAATTCCTCTGTCTATTGTTGGCCCTCATGACTAGATCACGTGCACATGTCTGGTCCATGTTTCAACATAGGGGCTTCTACTCCAGTGTGAGAATCTAAGAGAGAACACAGGTCACAAGCAACATGGGGATGTGCAATGAGCCTTTATAACTAAATCTCAGGTTGGACCTTTAGGACATTTTGCCATGTTCTGTGAAATCGGAGGAATCACTAAGTCCATACCAAACTCCAGGGCACAAGGTTACACAATAATGTGTAAATAGGATATGGGATTTCAGGGAACCATTGAGAGGAGAAGGTGAAGACCCCTGCAGGGTTAGTGCCTTGCCCAGAATTTCAGACTGGTAGGAAGGCTGAACCGGGCATGAAATCAGCTCTTTTTGAGTGTCCTCAAAGTTGGGCACTGGATGCAACTAGCCATTCACTGGAGGGCTCTGGAAAACGTTGTGTTGAAGACAGGGGCTACAGACAGGGAAATGGTTTCAGTGTGAGGGTGAGCATTGATATCATAGACAGCAGGCATCCCAGCAAGATCTTGTAGGAGGAGGAGCCAAGGTCATGTCAACCCACTGAATGGAGCCCTATCCACATGGCACCCATTGGAAAGGAGGTAATAGCTCTCAGCACAGGATATGCAGTATATAGTAGTAAGGGTGGATTTTGGCCATCAAGCACCAAGTTTTCAATCCTTTCTTTCACGTTCCCTTTGAAAATTAGAAAAACCGAAGGTCTTGGGATACTATGGCCCATCCCTCTGTAGATGGTACGGTCACCTTCTGGACTCCAGAATGTGAGCGCTGATGAACAGATGTGTGCCCACAGGAGCCACCAACACACACACACACACACACACACACACACACACACACACACACACACCCATTAGGAACTATAGGGTTGTATTTTCCCAGTAGCAGACTCAGAGAAAGTGAGAATAGGAGGAAAATGTGCTTGGAGGTATTTCCTTCAAATGACCACACCAATCCAATATCATAGATATTACTCCATATATGCTTGTGGACATCTGCAGAAAGTCCATGCTAGAATCATCTGTATTGTACAGACAAGATGCAGACCACCCCTGACAGGAATAATGCCTTATCCAGGGTCACAAACAGGCCCTGTCTTCAAACAGTCCTTCTTTGGGGGCCTGTGGGGAGAGGTGTATTGGTGTCCCTGTGTACACATATGGACTTGCTAGCAGAAAGGAGATGAGCAGATGGCAGCCATGGGCAATGTTTGTGTAGGTGATAATCCAGCGTGGACATGGGTAGGTGATCTCAGCCAGTGAAGTCACTTCCTTGACCACAGACCCCAACAGAATTTGGAACCTCACAACCAGGCACCCACATTCTAGTGTCGTCCAGTACCAGAGTTACATGGCTGGAGACATCTGATAAGGAATGATGTTCTCTTGCTACTTGCCTACCTCCAGGGGCTCTGGCTTCCAGAAACCCCAGGGGAATGGCATTTTCAAATGCTGCAGACATTTGCCCAAACCTCGCCCCCAATTCCTCAGGGCTTTTGGGAGAGTTTCCATAAGTTAATACAAAGGAACCTAGGCCAGGCCAAGCCACCCCTCTGAGCTATCCCAGGGCAGCCCCGTCCCTTCTTCTTGACTTTCTGGCAAAGAGGGATATTTAGGGGTTCCTGCCACTGGGCTGGAGGAGAATGCAGGACAGTGGAAACCCTGGTGATCCCTTTATGTTCACACCAATGTCATGGTGGGCAGGGTGAAAAGAGGATTGTGAGGTGCATCTTACCCTGGAAGTGGATTGCAAGAAGAATGTGATGTTCCCATTTCTCTCCTTTGTGGAGGAGTGTACATATGGGGGAGTGGTGTGTCTCTAAGATAATTCCCTAGGTCCGAGGATGAGCAAAGGCAGCCAGACAAGGCTCTGCATCCTCTTGAATGGCTGCTGGGCCCTGTCTTTACTGAGTTCCACACAGGAGATGGAGCAAGAGCTGAATGGCAAGATCCTCTGTTCTACCAGCTTGAAAGACAAAAAGGTATCCCACACTAAATTTCCCCAATCTGGAGAATGGAACGAGTGTTCATGCCCTAGAGGCAGAAAGGACACCTCCAAAATCAGCCAGTGTAGAAAGTCCTCCATACACTTAATTGTGAAATTCATTATTCATAATTATAGACAGGAGATCTTAAGGGCAGCTAGGTTGTAGGGATTCCTTACTTACAGAGGAAGGACCATCAGAATAATGTCAGACTTGTCCACAGAAGCCTGGCAAGCCAGAAAGGCCTGGAAAGGCATATTCCGGGCACTGAGTGTAAAGAACATGCAGCCAATAATACTTTACCCAGCAAGGCTGACATTCAGAATGGATGGAGAGATAGAGATTTCAAGACAGGTAAGGTTTAAAAGATTATATGACAACCAAGTTAAGCTAGCACTATAGGAAATATTAAAGGGTTTTCCTTTTTTTTTTTAAAGATGAAATTAGGAAGCGTGACATCGAATAGAAATTTACAGAGACAATCTATAGAAACAAGGACCTCACAGGCAACAGGATGTCAATAAAAACTTAACCTTTAATAATTACTCTCAATGTGAATGGCCTAAAGGTTCCCATAAAACTGCACAGAGTACAGACTGGATAAAACAATAGGACCTGCCCATATGCTGCCTACAAGGGACATATTTGGTACCTAAAGATACATCCAGACTGCAAGTGAAGGGAAGGAGAGCTATCTTCCATGCCAAGGGGCCTCAAAAGAAAGCTGGGGTTGTGATACTCATATAAGATAAATTAGAGCTTAAGACGAACGTTGTAATCAGAAGTATAGAAGGATACCGAAGGATACTGTATCATTCTTAAAAGATCTATCCTCCAAGATGACCTAACAATTGTAAATATCTATGTCCCCGACATGGGAGCTACCAACTACATAATAAGGCAACTCTTACACTTCTAACACACCACTCTAAGCAATAGACAGATCATCTAAGCAGAAAACCAACAGGCAAACAGGAGCTTTAAGTGACACATTAGACCAAATTGACCTCGTAGATATATACAGAACAGCCCGCCCTCAAACAACAGAACACACTTTTTGAGCTCACGTGGGAATTTCTCCAGAATAAACCACAAACCAGGGCACAAGACAGGGCTCAACTGATACCTAAAGACTGAGATTATTCCCTGCATATTCTCAGACCACAATGTTTTGGTACTGGAGCTCACTCACAACAAAATATTTGGAAGAATTCAAACACTTGAAAACTAAGGACTGTTCTTCTCAAGAATGTCTGGATCAACCAGGAAATTAAAAAAAAAAGAACGTAAACAATTCATAGAAACCAATGAGAATGAAGACACATCAGTCTAAAACCTATGAGATATGGCAAAGGCAGTCCTTAGCCCTAAGTCCTAAGAGGGAAATAAGTAGCCATCCAATTCTCCCTCAAAAATAATTGAAAAAGCCAGAATCCACCAACTCCATTTACACTTTAAAGAACTGGAAAATCAACAACAAATTAAGCCAAACCCACTCAAAGTCAAGAAAGAATCAAGATTAAAGCATAGATCAATGAATTAGGAACTGGAGATACAGTAGAACACATAACTAAACTAGAAGTTGGTTCTTTAAAAAATCAAGAAGATTGATAAACTACTATTCCAAAAGAAGAGAGATTGGTCCCAAATTAATAAAATTATGAATGAAAGGGGAGAAATCATGACTAACACCAAGGAAATAGGAACAACCATCAGAAATTATGATAAATAATTATATGTCAATAAGTTAAGCAACCTAGAGGAAATAGAAAATTACTCAGCCTTAGAAAAGGATGGGATTTATGTCCTTTGGATCATGGATGGTCCCAGAGGGCATACACTAAAGTGAAATAGGTAAGACAGGAAGGACAAGCACTACCAGATTTCACTCCTGTCTAAATTCTGAAAAACAAAACAAATGAATAAACAAACAAACAAAAAGCAGAATAAGAATGTCAATATAGATAAGAAAGATATGGTTCTCAGAAGGGAGGGTAGGGGGGCATGGAAGAAATAGGTGAAGGCTTGTAGGAGACACAGTCTTCCCATTGTGGGTTGCGTAAGTCACAGGGATGAAATGCACAGCATAGGGAATGTGATCAATTGTATTGTAATGGTGTGTCTGGTGACAGATGGTAACTACACTTCTGGACATTACAATATAAGGTAAGAACTTGTCCAATCATTATGATGTTCACCTGACATTAACAAATTATTGTGTGTCAACTACACTACAAAAAATAATAATAAGTCATAAAGTATATAAATATAACAGGAATGGGTTTGTCTGAGAGTGACAGAAACCCAAAGACAATCCAGCTGGAATTATCCTCACCCTACCAGTCTAGGGGTGAAAGGTAACTGGTCTCCTGGGGAGACACCACTCTTCACTTCTGTGGTGGTTTACTTCTAGTTCACTTCTTTGCAGATTTCTGTTTCAGCTTCTGTTGCCAGCCTTTTCCTGTGTTCCCCTTTGGTTGGTGGTCAGTCCCAGGCCACATGCTCTTCTTCTCTTCATGGTCCACACAGGGAATCCCATTTACTCCCATTTTCTGAAGGTACTACTCTGCTCTTATTCATCTCTCCCCTGAGCTCTAGAGCCTGTGGATGGGCACAAGGATGAGACAGCTACAACTGGAAGCTCGCTCTTTCAACAAGTAATTTATGGGAACTTCCTATGTGCTGGTGGGGGAGATCTATGGAATTCTCCTGAAAATATTATTATTTTTTTAAGATTCAGGGATAAATTTAGGGATGCATCAGTTCCATATAATACCTAGAGCTCATTCCATCAAATGACCTCTCTAACGCCCATCACCCAGTTTCCCCATGTCACAGCTACCTCCTCTCCAGTAACCCTCAAATTGTTCCTTAGTGTTTAGTCTCTTATGGTTTGCCTCCCTCCCAATATGCATCTTGTTTTATTTTTCCCCTTCCCCTATAGTCATTGGTCTTATTTCTCATATTACACTTATGATAGAAATCATATGGCATTTTGGCTTTTTGTGACTGACTTATTACCTTAGCATTATACCCTCTAGTTCCATCCTCATCCTTACAAAAGACAAGATTTCAGTTTTTTGGTGGCTGAGTAATATTCCATTGTATCTATGAACCACATCTTCTTTATCCAGACTTTAAAAAGTTCTGCTTTAGCACCCAGCTGTTTATAATACTTTGTGGCATCCTTCAGAAGAAGACTCCCTCCCCTCCACTGTATCCTCAGCTATACCACACCAAATTCAAGTCTCCATCCTCCTGCCATCGAAATGGTGGTCACGTTTCTACTTGTAGCCTTGCAACATTTATATGATCACACCTTTGATTGATTTCATGAGTGTTCAGAATGATTTAATAAGTATGTAGTTGTATTTGAGGGAGGAGAAAAATTTAATTCTTCCCAGCAGAATTTTCTCAATGGATGTGGACATGAAGACTGTGAACCTGGTGACAGGACGGATTTTGTTGTTCACCTTCTATGAGAGCTGAATGCCACTATGATACTGGCAAGCAGATCCTTACTGGTGACACAAATTCATCCCTTCCAGGTTCACTGTGGGAAGATGTCCTAAACATAATGTCTACCATATTCTCCACTTATATTTAAGCTTTGATGGATGAGCTGAGAATAACAATTTCTGTATTGCCATGTTGTCTGACTTACGTACACCTGTGACCTTTCATGGGGTCTAATGGCCCATGTCTTCATTCATATTCATGTCAGCGTTTTAATTGATGGTGCCTCTGTGTGACACATGTACTTTGCAGTATTTATGACCATCACTGTAAATACAACCAACTATTCATTTTTCCTCTTGAAGCACATTTACCTCTTTTCCTTTAAAACATGGTTTCCAGGTGATGATATCAGTCAGGGATGTCACTGAGAAATCCATCAGTAATTGGCCAGCCGACATGTCTTGTGGTTGGTCACCAGAATGATGCCAATCTGTGGTGATTGGCCAGGGCATAGTGGTGAGATCACATATGGTGATATCACATGAAGGCATTCTGGTGTCCCATGGCAGTTATACAAACTTGGCAACAGCCCAGGATTCAGTGAAGATAGAGATAGCAGTTCAGTTACAGCTTTTCCTTAACTTCTCTGCCCTGTTTCCTGCCCCTGCCCACTCCTTCTACCATAGATCTCGCTCCAATACTCTACACACTATCATCATATTAGCACTTATGTTTTTGCCCCTCTGTGGTCCAGAGAGTCCTCGTACCCATACATGGCAAAATCTAGACCCATTCTACACTATGAGGCTGGCCCAGGTCCTCAGGGAGACATTCTCATTTGGCATGTGGGAGTGGGACACTGGCTATAAGAATACCATGGATTCTCTGCCAGCTGGGTCCCACACCCTCGGGGTCATATGTGACTTCAGTAGAGGAAGTTCTGAGTGAGTCCACGTCCTGAGGGAAAATTGGGCACACTACTATTCTGAAGCCTTCCAACCTGGCTCAGCACACGGCACATGTGTGCTTTGAACATCCAGCCAACACAGATGTGCACAATGTGTGCAATATCTGGAGATATCAGGCAGAGAGGTAATTTTACAAAGCAAGTAGGTACTGGGAAAAGGAATCACCATGCCTTTATATGCAATGTTATTCCTTGGAACATTGACCCTCCATCCATGGACTGTCTGAAACAACTCAACAGTGGACAAAATAATTCCCCAGAAACATGGCTAACCCAGAGTGCACAGACCATCAATTTTCAAACACAGCCTAACAAAGAGACCTTCAGACCTCAGGACACAGCACCTCCCAGGAACCCAAAGACTGGGAGGTTTCTGATTCCATTTGACACTGGGAAGATGAGTCACACAGACACTGGGTGGACAAGGAGCCTCCATACCTCAAGCTGGCCAGCCCAGTGCAGCACAAGGCAAGGGATCCCAGAGAACAGTCTTGCCAAGTACCAAGAAACCATAGGTCCTGCATCCCAGCTGGTATCGGTAAAATGATTCAACTCAACAGAAGCATTACCACGGGTATTTGTACCCAGTGGACAAATACCCAGCTCTCCACAAGGCCAAGTAGGCACCTGACACCAGACTCACCGTGTGCCGATGGACCAGAAGACCAACAATTCAGATGTCTGCTAGGTCAAGTAGGCACCTTGAAGAGCCATCTCACCATGTTCACATGGACATGGAGACTAACAAGTCTGTTCTCTATTACACCAAGCAGGCACCAGGACAGCAGATTCACCCTGTGCTCTTGGACCTGGAGACTGACAAGTGAGCTGTCTGGTAAGTTAAGCAGGCACCTTGACAGTGGGCTCACCAAAGTCCCTTGGATATTAAGCCCAAGAAAGGATCTCTGTGCTAGGCCAAGCAGATAACTGGACTTGAGCCTCACCATGTGCCCTTAGACATGGAATCCAACAATTCAGCTCTTTGCTTGGCCAAGCAGGCACCATGACAGTGAGCTTACCATGTGCCCTTTAACCTGGAGACCAACAACTGAGTTGTCTCGTAGGTTAAGCAGGCATGTTGACAGTGGGCTAATCATGTGCCCTTGGGCCTGGAGACCAACAATACAGCTCTGTGATAAGCCAAGCAGGTAACTTCAGAAGTGGCTCAACATGGGCACATGGACCTGGAAACCACAAAATCATGTCCCTACTTGGCCAAACAGGCACGTGGACAGCTGGTTCACCATGTGCCCTTGGACCTGGAGACCAATAAGGGAGCTCTTGGCTAAGCCAAGCAGACATCTAGACATGTGGCTTACCATGTGCCCTAGGACCTTGAGACCAACAACTCAGCTCTTTGCCTGGCCAAGAGGGTACCTTGACAAAGGACTTACCATGTGCTCTTGGACCTGGAGACCAATAACTGAGCTGTCTGATGGGTTAAGCAGGCACCTGGATAGTAGGCTAAACCTGTGCCTTCGGACATTGAGACCAAGAAAGGAGATCTGAGACAGGACAAGCTGACACCTAGACAGGAGACTCACCATGTGCACCTTTACCTGGAGATCTGCAACTCAGCTCTTTGCTTGGCCAAGTGGCCACCTTGGCAACAGGTTTCCCATGTGTCCTTGTACCTGGAGAATGATAACTGCATTGTGTAATGGGCTATACTGGCATGTTGACAGTCAGTTTACTGGGTGCCCTTGGACCTGGGGACCAACAATGCCCCTCTGTGACAAGCCAAGCAGGAAATTTCACATTGACTCAACATGTGCCCATGGACCTGGAAACCAAAAAATAACGTCTCTGCTAGGCCAAGCAGGCACCTGGTCAGCTGGCTCTCCATGTTCCCTTGGGCCTCAGGACCAACAACATAGCTCTCTTATTAGGTCAAGCAGCCACCTGGATAGCAGGCTTACCATGAGACTTTGTACATGGCGAACAGTAAAGGAACCCTCAGCTAGGCCAAGCACATACCTTGAGAGTGGGATCACCATGCACCCTTGGACCTGAAACTAGCAACACAGCACTATCATAGGCCAAGAGGTCACCTGGATAGCAGGCTCACCATGTGTTCTTTAATGACAATAAGAAACACACAGTTCTGCCCCAGGCCAAGCATACAAATAGTGGGCTCACCATGTGCCCTTCGACCAGGAGACCAAAAATTGAGCTGTCTGATAGGCCAAGCAGACACCTGGGCAGCAGGATCACCATGTGACCTTGGACCTGGAGACAAAAACACCTGTCTGATATGCCACATAGGCACCTGATAAGCAGGTGCACCATGGGCTCTTGGACCTCAAAACCTACAACTCAGCTCTGTGCTCAAGCAATTAAGAATGTTGATAACAGGCTATCCATGGGCACTTGGTCCAGTACACCAAAAAATCAGCTGTGTGCTAAGCCAAGCAGTCGTGATGAATGTGGGTTCACCATATGCTCTTGGATCTAGAGACCAATAATTGAGCTGTCTGATAAGCCTACCAGGCACCTGGACAGCAATTCCAAGTGTGCCCAAGGACCTGGAGACTAAGAATTCAGCTCTGCACTAGGCCAAGAAGACCACTAGACAGCAAGTTCAGTATGTTTCCTTGGAAACAGATTCTTCCATCTCCCCAGAATACAGCACACTCAAACATTCAGCTTTCTAGCTGTCATCAGATTATGCGACCTCCAAACTTGTTCATCATTGAACCAATTTGTCCAATGCAGCAATGGAGACCTGTGAGCATCCAAACTATGAGTTCTCTATCCCAGGACAGCACGGAACTAAGAAGCCACTGGGACACCAACTTGCTCCAAAAATCTATGGTAGCATGCTTTTAACCTCTGCAGAAAAGTCAGTATTCAAGTCTCTTCTTACTTTTTTTTTTCCCAGAGAATTTATTATTTATTTATTTATTTATTTTTTCAGCATAATCTTCTTACTTTTGATCTTCTTCAGCCTGAGTTCCTTTTGTCCTGCTATCTGTATGATATTCATTTTGGGGGGAGTTCGCCCCCTGAGAAGAAAACTACACCATGCCCTAGGAGAAGAAACAGTCCAGTGGTTTGTAAGACTTTTGTTCAAACTTATGGAATGAAATGAAGAGGGACAATTGGAGGAAATTATGGAGGAGACCCATACCATGAACACTGTCGAGTCATTGGCTGAGATCCTCCAGCTGAAGGAGAAATGTTACACCCCCATAGGAGAGATGGAGGCCTTAAAACAAGAAGCCAAGCAGTGCACTGAGAGGCACACTCAGCTCCATGAGGTGGAGAGTTTCTTCTTTCAAATTAAGGTCTTCCTGGACATTTCTGCCTTACATGCAGTGCCCAAGTGTTAATGATTGTGCACCCACCCACTATGACATAGAAGGGGAAATGGGAAATACGTGTTCATCTCCCCAATTGATGGTATGGTATGAATTTGGAAAACAGCAAATAATGCATTTAAAATTAAAAAAAATAAAAATAAACAAAAATTATTATTTCTAAATAACTGATTTACAAAAAGCAACCCCTGGGTGATTGCAAATGGCAGCCTGTCTTAGAGTTACTACTATGCCTTACTATCTATCACATTCTCCTGAGTTTGGGGTCTCCATGGCTCTGAGAATATGTTGGTTAAGCATTCAGAGTTGGCAGTGAGCATAACCTGCCTGTCCTAATCAACTTGTTCAGACATATTAATCTCTAGAACCAAATCAAAGGACCAAAGTTCAGTAGCATTCTCTTTGGAAGGAATAGAAAATCCATGTGTCTGTTCACAGGTATTTCTGCATAAATCATTGGCAGAGACCTATTTTTCAGATTTTTGCTAAATTTGAGGTTGGCCCCTGATGTTACGGCTTCAGACTGTGGCCAGGAAAACAGCTGTTGATCCAGGATAAATTCATCTGTGATGCAGTCCTTGGAAGAACAAATGTGATAAGACCATGCAAGAGGGTAGAGTGATTCCAGAGGCAGGGTATGATTCTCTGTGTCTGGGTGGTTGGTTTGGGGTCAGAAGAGGAGGCAGAATGGTATGAGTGGCCATGCTGTGGACTACATTCTGACTAAAAAAGTACTGCAGGAATTGGGGAGAAATGAGAGATTCACATTGGGTGCTTTAGGTGCATGGGTGTCTGCACAGAGTAAGGCTCAGTGGGAGAGAGGTGGGAAGAGATGCACCTTGAAGACTGTAGGATCTGCTTGTGTAAGAAGAATGGGGCCACTTCCAGGACTCAATACTGACCTTCTGATAAACTGGACACTAGGGGTCAGAATGGAGTTGGAAGGTGAGATTCCTGGATGGCCCCTCCTGGGTTATGGTCCATCTTAGATGCAGGGATGTGGACTGGGAGTGTAGGTGTGGTGCAAATGCCAGTGATCTGGTGTCTACATTTGTCTCCAACTGAGATTGTAGGGGAAGTGCCTAGAGCTGTGTCTCCTGGGCTGAGCTCAGTAATGACAGTGTGCTCATAGCACCTGGGCATACATGGATGGGAACCATGAGGAAGTTTCCTCTGGGAGTCGAAATGAACTTTAAGGGAACCTACAAAGTGGGAGACTTGCAACCATAAGATGGATGGTGTCTGAGATTATTTGAGGGTGCTGCTTCCAGGAGCCAATGTGGAGGCTGGTAGAGTCCAGGTCACTTAAGTGTAAGGGGGACATGGGTTGCTTCTATGATCCTAGCACTAGGGAACTCCTGTGATTAGCTGCTGTGACGATGCTCACTGTACCAATGGTTCCACAAACGTCAAGCCCCTGCACTGACTGGCACCCCAGAGTTGCTCCCTTCGGTCCCCATTTCTTCATACGGAAAATTAGGGCAAGTTTTGTAGGAGGTGATTGTGTGAGCAGGAGGCAGGAGAAGGCACGTTTGGGGAGGGGATCTACAAGGGCAGGGACAGATGCAGTCTAGAGACAGAAGGGAAGAAGGCAAGGTAGACAAAGGTCCTTGCCCCAGCCTTTTCTCCCCAAAAAAATATATCAGATTTGGGAAGGTAGTGTGTGAGATGAATCTCCCATATCTAGCCTTTGCTGCCCCTTTGGGTTATAGAGCATCACAGGACAGCTTCTTCCAAGTCACAGACCAGCACCAGACCCATCCTGCCTCCTTCACTGTTACTTGACACCCTCAACATAGGGTTCTGAAGTTTCTAGGGGACATTTGGAACTCCCATGACCTGGGGTGGGATTGCTTTACTTAGGGGTGTGCTGACAGGTAGGGCACCACTACAGATAGGAAGGGAGGTAGAGACATAGATTTATAGATTCACAGAAACTGCAGGTACTTCAGAAGAGTTCTCAAAAAATTAAACTTAGAGCTACCGTATGACGTGGCAATTGCACTACTGGGTATTTACCCTAAAGATACAGATGTACTGAAAATAAGGGTCATATGTACCCCAGTGTTCACAGCAATAATGGCCACAATATCCAAACTGTGTGAAGGGTCAAGGTGCCCTTCAATAGATGAATGGATAAGAAGATGTGGTACATTGTGTATATGTACCACATCTTCCTTATCTATTCATCCGTTGAAGGGCATCTTGGTTCTTTCCAAAGTTTGGCGACCGTAGCCATTGCTGCAATAAACATTGGGGTACAGATGGCCCTTCTTTTCACTACATCTGTATCTTTGGGGTAAATTCCCAGCAGTGCAATTGCAGGGTCATAGGGAAGCTCTATTCTTAATTTCTTCAGGAATCTCCACACTGTTCTCCAAAGTGGCTGCACTAACTTGCATTCCCACCAACAGTGAATACCCAACTTTTGTAGCAACATGGACGGGACTGGAAGAAATTATGCTGAGCGAAATAAGTCAAGCAGAGAGAGTCAAGTATCATATGGTCTCACTTATTTGTGGAGCATAACATATAACATGGAGGACATGGGGAGATAGAGAGGAGAGGGAGTTGAGGGAAACCAGAAGGGGAGATGAACCATGAGAGACTATGGACTCTGAAAAACAATCAGAGAGTTTTGAAGGGGCAGGGGGTGGGGGGTTGAGGAACCAGGTGGTGGGTAATAGGGAGGGCACGTACTGCATGGAGCACTGGGTGTGAGGCCAAAACAATGAACACTGTTATGCTGTAAATAAACAAATAAACAAACAAACAAAAAAAAAATAAAGTCACTATATATGTATGTGTATAAAAAAAAAAGAAGATGTGGTCCATATATATAATGGAATATTACTGACCCATCAGAAAGGAGGAATACCCCACTTTTGAATCAACATGGAAGGGACTGGAGGAAATGAGGCTGATTATAAGGTGTCAAGCAGAGAAAGTCAATTATCATATGGTTTAACATAGTTGGGGAAAATAAGGAATAACATGGAGCACATTAGGAGAAGAAAGGGAAAAGGGAAGGTGGGGGAATTGGAGGGAGAGATGGACCACAAGGATGTAAACTTGAAGAAACAGATGGTTTTAGAGGAAAAGGGGTTGGGGAGATTGATGAGACTGGTGTTGGTGATTAAGGAGGGCATGTACTGAATGGACATATATATAACATATATAAGTTGTTATACTTAAACCATGAGTCCACGAACTCTGCTTCAAAATCTAATGATGTACTGTATAGTGACTAACATTACATAATCAAAAAATTAAAAAAAAAGAATCACATACTGAGTCACAAATCAGGTCTCAAGTAACACAAAAATTCTTAGATTTTCCCCTGCATTTTTCAGACAGTAATGCTTTGAAACTGGAACCCAATCAGAAGAGGAATTTTGGAAGGAATTAACACATTTGGAGATCAAGAGCATCCTGCCAGGAAATGATTGCACCATTGAGAAAATTAAAGAACTTAAACAATTCATTGCAAGTAATGAAATGAAAACACATTGGTTCAGAACCTATGGGATCCTGAGAAGTTGGTCTTTAGAGGGAATTACATAGCCATCCAAAAAATTAGGAAAATCCCAAGTGGATAAGCTAACCTTACACCTGGAAAAAGAACAACAAATTGAGCTGAATCCAAGCAGGAGAAGAAAAAGAATAAAGATGAGAGCAGAAATCAATGAAATAGAAAATAGTATAGCAGCAGAGACCACCAACAAAACTGGAAGCTGGTCCTCAGAATGAATTAATCAGATCGATAAACCTCTGGCCAGAGGGAGCCAAAAGAAAAGATAAAGGACCTAAGTTAATAAAATCAGGAAGGAAAGGGGAGAGATCATGACTAATGCAAAAGAAACAGGGAATTGTTTGGACACATTATCAGCAATTATATACCAAAAAATAGGTTATCTGGAAGAAATAGATGCATTCCTGGAAACTTATAATCTACAAGTCTGAAACAGGAAGAAATAAACAATCTGAACAGAACAATACTCAGCACGGACACTGAATCAGGAATCAAAAACCTCCCCCAAAACACAAGAGTCAAGGGCCAGATACCTTTTCAGTGGAGTTCTATCAAACATTTTAAGAATAAATCATGCCTATTCTACTGAAGCTGTTTCCAAAGAATAGAAGTGGAAGGAAAGCTTCCAAAACATTTTCTGAGGCTGAGCATTACCTTGACCCACAAACAGACAAAGACCCCATGTTAAAGGAGAATTACAGATGAATAACCTTAGTAAGCACTAATAACAAATTATTCAACAAGATACAAGCCAATAGGATTCCATGGTACATTAAAAGAGTTATTCACCACCACCCGGTAAGGGAGTTTCAACATCCACAAATCAATTGATGTAATTGGTTATACAAACAAAAGAAGGGCAAGGACCATATCAACCTCTTATATGATGCAGAAAAAGCAAAGCATTTGGCAAAATACAACTCTTTCTCATGATTAAAACTCCTCAAGATACAGGGATAGAGGGAACATATCTCATATTATAAAAGCCACCTATGAAGAGCCCATAGCAAATATCATTCTCAATGGGGAAAAACTGACAACTCTTCCCTTCAGGTCAGGAATATGACAGGGATGCCCACTCTCACGACCTTTGTTGAACACAACATTAGAAGCCCCAGCCTCAGCATTTGGACAACAATAGCAAGTAAAAGGGATTCAAGTTGTCATAGAAGAAGTCAAATCATCTCTCTTTGCATATGACAATATGCTTTATGCGGAAAAGCCAAAAGACTTCACTCCTAAATGACTTGAACTCATACAGCAATTCAGAAACATGTAGGATTCCAAAATGAAAACACAGAAATCTCTTGCTTTCCTATACACTAACAAAGTGAATGGAGAAAGAGAAATGAAGGTGTCGATTCCACCAAACACAGCACCCAAATCCATAAGATGCCTAGGAATAAACCCAACCAAAGCAGTAAGTAATTTTAACTGTATAAACTACAGAACACTAAGGAAGGACATTGATGAAGATGCAAAGAGATGGAAAAACATTCAATGCTCCTGGATTGGAAGAATCATCATTGTAAAAATTCAAATGCTGTCCAGAGCACTCTACACATTCAATGCAATCCTTATCACAATACCAACAAAACATTTCACCCTTAAAACAAACAATCATACAATTTCCATGCAGCCAGAAATGATCCTGAATAGCCAGAGGACTGTTGAACAAGAAAACCAAAGCTGGGCACATCACAGTGCCTGACTTCACACGAGTTTGCAAAGCTGTGATCATCAAGGCAGCAGAGTAGTGATACAAAAACATACCCATCACTCAATAGAAAAAAAGAGAGACCACAGAAATGGACCCTCATGCCTATGGTCAACTAATCTTTGACAAAGAAGGAAGGAGTACTCAGTGGAAAAAGACTGTGTCTTCAATAAGTGGTGCTGGGAAAATTGGACTGTCACACACAGAAGGATGACACTGGACCTTCTCTTACACTATATGCAGACATATATTCAAAATGGATGAAATACCTCAATGTGAGAGAGGAATCCCTCAAAATCCTAGAGGAGAACCCAGGTTGCAATCTCTTCAACTTCAGCCACAGCAACTTCTTGCAACACACATCTCTAAGGACAAGGGAAACAAAAGCAAAAATGAACTACTGTTTTTAAAGATAAAAAGCTTCTGCACAGTAAAGGGACCAATCAAAAGAACTTCTGATTGGGAGAGGATATTTGCAAATGACATATCCAATAAGGGATTAATATCCAAAATATAGAAAGAACTTATACAAGAGAGGCATAATATTCAAATACCTGAGTAAATATATCTGTTTACCTTCCAAATTAATCTTTAACTAAACTATTCAAACAACTACACAAAGTATCAGAACTCATTTCTAAACTTTATTGTAGGAACATACTGAGCAATTGATATTTCACCTTATTCAGGTTGGTGGGCCTTTTCAAGTGAATATACACATAAAACACTAGGTGTTCTTCATCTACAAAGATGTTCTGAAATCACGATTGCTGTTACGTTTTTATGGAGTTATCTAAAAAGTCATGGGCAGGAATGAAAGAAAAGTATACACACTGGTTTGAAAAATATTCAAAGAAGTCTATTCAGAAAAATGACTTCATTCATAGGATGGTGGAAGGACCAATGTCAGCTCTCCAAACCAGAATGTTTGTAACTATGCAAGATAATAAACAGTATGTGTCTTATGGCATTTTTACTTTTATTTATCATTTAAGGTTGAGATATTTCTCCAAATGCTTAAGATGATTTTAATTAGAATTAATAAAACACTATTTTAATAAAGTATTAGAATTAACAGTTGATACATTCAAGCATTTAAATAACAAAAATCCAAAGGAAAATCTTGTCAAAGTCGATTTAAGATAAATCTGTTACCTATTTTATACTTTCACATAGATACATAATTACATGTTAAAAAGTAAATAAATTACTTACATACTCATGTGTTAAAAAAACATAAACCTTAATTTCAAACAAAACATGATAGAATTCTTGAAAGAATTGGTGTTGTACCTTCCAATCACTTATGAATTTGTAGTAAATGTGCTGGAAGTGATATTTTAATCAATGGATGATATCTACAAGCATCAATGTACTTCTTTACTCAATTTATGGTAAATCAAACTAAGGTCTACATTAAATGATACTATATATTTATAGTAAATCAAACTAAGGTCCACACAAAATGATAGTATATTCATGTGAATGTGATCACTTTAAAGTAATAATAATTATTTCTGGCAAAATATATAGTAAATAAGGAAAATAAAATGAACTTGCAAATATGAGATTCTGAACTAAGACATTTTCAGAAAAATAATTGAATTTGAAACAGACATATTATCACTGACTGATACAGTTAACAGGAGGTAAATGAAAAGTTCCTATATGTCAAATTAACTCCTAAGACTATGATCTTTATTTTTAAAAGTGGGTATTTGTTTTTTGTGTCTTTTTTCCCCTTTTATTCTTAATCAAGACCTGTAGTGTTGTAAATCTGCCTCACAAAATACATCCTAAGAGCATTTCTTTAAAAAAAGGTTAAGCCTCCACCAGTCATTTATAGTGGTGCATTACTCCTTTTTTAAAATTTTATTTATTTTTATATTTTTTCAGTGTTCCAGGATTCATTGTTTATGCACCACACTCAGTGCTCCATGCAATACTTGCCTTCCATAATACCCACCACCAGGCTCACCCAACCTCCCACTCCCTTCCCCTACAAAACCCTCATACTGTTTTTCAGAGTCCACAGTCTCTCAGAGTTCATCTCACCCTCCAATTTCCCCCAAATCCCTTCTCCTTTCCATCTCCCCATGTCCTCCATGTTATTGCTTATACTCCACAAAGAAGCGAGGCCATAAGATAATTGAATATCACAGTGTGACTTTTTTCTCTCAGCATAATCTCCTCCAGTCCCGTCCATGTTGATATAAAACTTGGGTATTCATCCCTTCTGATGGAGGCATAACACTCCATAGTATATATGGACCACATCTTCCTTATGCACTCATCCATTGAAGGGAATCTTGGTTCTTTCCACAGTTTGGAGACTGTGGCCATCACTGCTATGAACATTGGGGCACTGATGGCCCTTCATTTCACTACATCTCTATCTTTGGGGTAAATACCCAGTAGTGCAATTACAGGGTCATAGGGAAACTCTGTTTTTAATTTCTTAAGGAATCTCCACACTGTTTGCCAAAGAAGCTAACACAACTTGCATTCCCACCAACAGTGTAAGTGGGTTCCCCTTTCTTCACATCCTCTGCAGCACACGTTGTTTATTTTCTTGTTAATTTGGGCCCTTCTAACTGGTGTAAGGTGGTGTCTCAATGTGGTTTTGATTTGAATCTCCCTGATGGCTAGTGTTGATGAACATTTTCTCATGTGTCTGTTAGACATTTGTATGTCTTCATTGGAGAAGTGTATGTTCATGTCGTCTGCCCATTTTCTCACATGATTATCTCTTTTGTGTGTGTTGAGGTTGAGGAGTTCTTTATAGACCCTGGATATCAGCCCTTTGTCTATACAGTTATTTGTGAATATCTTCTCCCATTCCATGGGCTGCCTCTTTGTTTTTTGACTGTTTCCTTTGCTGTACAGAAGCTTTTGATCTTGTTGATGTCCCCAAAATTTATTTCTGCATTTGTTTCCTTTGCTTTGGAGACATATCTTGAAAGAAGTTGCTGTGGCTGATGTCGAAGAGGTTACTGTCTATGTTCTTCTCTAGGATTCTGATGGATTCCTGTCTCACATTGAGGTCTTTTATCCATTTCAAGTTTGTCTTTGTGTATGGTCTAAGAGAATGGTTAAGTTTCATTTTTCTCAACATAGCTGTCCAATTGTCCCAGCACCATTTATTGAAGAAACTATTTTCCACTGTATATTTTTTCCTGCTTTGTCGAAGATTATTTGACCATAGAGTTGAGGGACCATATCTGGCCTCTCTACTCTGTTCCACTGGTCTATGTGTCGGTTTTTATGCCAGTACCATGCTGTCTTGGTGATCACAGCTTTGCAGTAAAATTTGCAATCAGGCAATAGGATGCCCCCAGGTTTTTTTTTTTTCCTTTTTCAACATTTCCTTATCAATTTGGGGTCTCTTCTGATTCCATACAAGTTTTATAATTGTTTGCTCCAGCTCTTTGAAAAATGCCAGTGGAATTTTGTTCAGAATGGCATTGAAATTATAGATTGCTCTAAGCAGTATAGAAATTTAACAATATTTATTTTTCTGATCCATGTGCGTGGAATAGTCTTCATTGTTTTTGTGTCCACTTCAAATTCTTTCGTGAATGTTCTGTAGTTCCTCGAGTACAGATACTTTGCCTCTTTGGTTAGGCTCATTCCCAGGTTATATTTTGATTCTTGGTGCTATAGTAAATGGAAACAATTCTCTAATTTCCCTTTCTGTATTTTCATTCTTAGTGTGTAAGAGAGCAACTAATTTCTATATATGGACTTTGTATCCTGCCGCTTTACTGAATTGCTGAATAGGTTCTAGTGGTTTGGGCATGGAGTCTTTTGACTCCATTAATGATTAAAAAATATCATGTCATCTGCCAAGAGAGAGAGTTTGACTTCTTCATGCCAATTTGAATACCTTTTATTTCTCTTTGTTGTCCGATTAATGTAGCTAGGACTTCTAATACTATATTGAACAAGAGTGGTGAGAGTGGGCATCCTTGTCGTGTTCCGGATCTCAATGTGAAGGCTGTCAGCTTTTCCCCATTGTGGATGATATTTGCTGTGCATTTTTCATAGATAGATTTTATGAAATTGAGAAATGTTCACTCTATCCCTACAGGTTGTAGTGTTTTAATCAGGAACGATGCTGGATTTTGTCAAATGCTTTTTCTGCATCAATTGAGAGGACCATATGGTTCTTCTCTCTTCTCTTATTGATTTGTCCCATCCCATTGATGGATTTGGAATGTTGAACCACCATTGCAACCCAGAAATGTATCCCACCTGGTCATGGTGGATAACCTTTTTAATGTGCTGTTGGATCCTATTAGCTAGGATTTTGTTGAGAAGCTTAGCATCCATATTCATCAGGGATATTGATATGAAATTCTCCCTTTTGGTGGGTTCTTTTCCTTGTTTGGGGATCAGGGTACTGCTGGCTTCATAAAACCAGTCTGGCCAATGATAATCTTGGATTTTCCCCCTCTTTTATAGAGCCCCTCTTAATATTTCTTGTAATGCCAGTGTGGTGGTCAAATACTTTTATGAACCTTGCCGGTCATGGAAGCTCTTTATCTCTACATCCATTTTGAATGTCAGTCTTGCTTGATAACATATTCTGGGCTGTGTGTTCTTCTCATTTAGTACCCTGAATACATCTTGCCAGCCCTTTCTGGCTGGTCAGGATTTTGTGGAGAGGTCTGACACTATTCTGATGAGCTTTCCTCTGTACGTAAGGAATATCTTCCACCTAGCTGCTTTCAAGAGCTCCTGTCTAAAATTATGATTCATCTTTTTCACAATCAGCTGTCTGGAGGTCTTTCTAGATTCTATGATCTCTGGGGGAGTCTTTTCTGCCTCTAGGTCATGAATGCTGGTTCCATGATCCAGGTTGGGAAAATTTTCATGGAGAATTTGTTCAACTATATCCCTAGTCTTTTTTCTTTCTCCCGCCCACCCTCAGGTATTCCAATAATTCTAATTATCTAATTATCTAATTATCTAATTAAATAATTAATTAACATGAAACATAACATGTTTCATGGCGTCATTTATTTCCCTAATTTTGTTTTCATGGCATCTAAGCTGTTTGTTACAGGCTTCCTCCTAATCCTTTTTCTCTATCCGTTTGTCCCCTAGATCACTAATTCTATCTTCTGCCTCAATGACCCTAGCTGTTACAGAATTTGGATTAAATTGAAAATCATTGAGAGAATTGTTAACATCATCCCTGGTGGCTTTCACTTCTGCCCTAATCAATTCCATTTTGTCATCAATGGCTTTCTCCAACCTAGCCATTGCCTGGATAATTATTAGCCCAAATTCTCTTTCCCACATACTGTTTATGTCCATATTCAATAGCTTTGATGGAGAGGGCATAGTCTCTGAATTTTTCCTCTGTTGGGAATTCCTCCTCCTAGTATTTTGGTGAGAATTAGCTGAAGGGATGTGTGACTGAATATATCAACCGTGGTGCAGGTAATGTGCACTCTGGAACACTTCTGAGCTATAGGGTGTCTCCACCAAAAAGAAAGAAAAAGAAAAAGCGAGAGAGAGAGAGAGAGAGAGAGAGGAAAAAATGAAAAAAGAAGAAAAAAAAAAGAGAATACCCAGCCTGAATGGGCCCTGCAACCACTGCTCTTCATTCTGTCTCTGATATTTTACTTCCTCAGGGATTTTCATGTGCCTGGAATCCTAAAATATGGCCTTCTCTGTCTGCTTACAGAACATAAGAAAGATACTTAATTTTTGCAATGTTTTATAAAAATAACATTTTATAACAAAGGAATGTTCCTGAAAGAACAATCATCATGAGAAGCCCCCAAATAAACTACTTTCATTATCTAGGGTAGAGTTCCCTTTCATAAGGACACATTGAATGGCAGAAACCAGGGAAATATCTGGGTCCATGTGACTACTTTAAATTCTTTCATTTTCCCTCATAGGCCACATTTAAGCTATTGTAGTGTGCTTTTTATAAAAAATATTAAAATCACAACTAAATCTTCTCATTTATTAATAACAAATCAGTAGTCGAGTAATTGTTCTTTAGGCTTTAGCCAGACTGTGTTTATGTAGTAAAATATGCCTTAAATATGAAGGAAAAAAAAGGGCATTCCTTCTCCAATAATCGCCCATAATGCATGGTGTCCCTAGTCCATGATTTTCCCTCTGGGGTGTGTGCATGTGTGTGTGTGTGTGTGTGTGTGTGTGTGTGTGTGTGTGTATAACACTGCCGAGGCAGGGAGAGTTTTTGGCTAGGCTCTTGTTCTACATAATGTCCCCACAGTGGACAGGCACTGTTGCTGCTGTTCCCTTGACCATTCACAGTTACAGCCCCCAAAACCCCATCTTTGAACAACTGATCCATTTGCAATTATTTCACTTTCATGGTTCATGTGAAAATTACATCTGTGCCCTAAATCTCTGTTTCTTTCTCTCTGATTCCTAGAAACTTCACCACTTGAACGCCTTTAGTTCAGGGACGTTCAACTTGTACTGATGGCGTTGGAGGTTCATGACAACCCAGGGAGTGAAAGGCCCATGATGGAAGGACTCTGGGATCCTGACAGAACACATGAAGGAACTCAGTCTCCAATCTGAAGATACACTCAGCACTGTCATGTGGGGAAATCTATAATAACATGTTACCATAATTTGGGGAGTTATTTGGTAATTCAGCATAACATAATATACCTACAACATGTTGAAATCAGCAAGTCAACTTAGATAGTTATCAGCCTAGAACTTAGAGAAAATGAACGAAGAAGCACCTGGCTCCCTCAGTCAGTAGGGCATGGGATACTTGATCTCGGGTCACGAGTTTGAGTCCCACATGGAACACAGAGTTGATGTAGGAAACAAAAGAAAACAATAGAAGTTACACATGACCAAATCAATTGGGCTTGAACAATAGAGCTGGCTGGTGGTGGGCTGGATCCTCTCTCCTGTTCCTTCAGCCACTGAGCCCTGAGCACTCAGGTGGTACCGGTGCTTATCAGGCAAGCAGTTTCTCCCTGGATGAGCTCTGGGTCTAGAGGGGCAGAAGGACAAGCATGAACTGAAAAACTGAATGAAAGGAGCATTTTCTCCACAAGGAAAGAGCAAGGGACTACAACTGGTTCCTGAGCTCTAACAGGTGAGGGGTCCAACAAGGCCATCTGAGATGATACTGAGATTTTCTGTGTTAGGAAAATAAGGAGACATCCCTGCACAAATATGAAGGTATGTAGCCCAACAGAGGGTCCCACGGTGCAGAGGATTGGAAGCAGAACATGATGTTCCCAGAGTGGGGGTTAGAAAGGAAGCCATGGTGAGTGGAGGAAGCTGGGGAGCAGAGAGGAAAGGGAGGAGGACCACGGCCTGGGGAAGGTGGACCATATCAGTACCCTGCTCCTAGTGCCGTGTGACCATATTACCCCACAACAAGACACACAGTCTCACAGGAGACTCTAAGTACAGCAGTCAAGCAGTGTACAGCTAGGGGGTTCTGCCAGACCCCCTCAGTTCTTTGGTGCTGTTTCCAACACCAAGGCAGGACCTGCTTCACTGAGAACCTGAGCTCATTTAATGGTGTTGGCAGGAGTCATTCCATCTCAAAAGGCCTGAGTTCTTCTGTCTGTTGTTGGCTCTCACTGCTAGGGCACATCCTCATGTGTGTGTCAGGGATCAACATAGGGGCTTGCACTCCAAGGTGAGGATCTGAGAGAGAACACAGGTCTAAGGCAGCATGGGGATGGGAATGAGATTTTAGAACTAAATTTCAGATGGAGCTTTTTTGTTATGTGGCCATGTTCTGTGGAATGGATGGAATCTCTAAGTACAAACCACATTCCAACAGACAGGGTTACAAAGATGTTTAAACCAGATATGTGCTTTCAGGGAACCACTGGGAGGAGAAGGTGAAGACCCCTGCAGGGTTAGTGCCTGGCACAGAATCACAGATGGTAAGAAAGCTGAAGCAGTCATAAAACCAGCTCTTTTTGAGTGTCCTCAAATTTGGGACCTGGATGCATCCATCAATTCATTGAGGGCTCTGGAAAACGTTGTGTGGAAGGCAGGGGCTAGAGATATGGAGAAGGTTTCAGGGTGAGGGTGAGCACTGATATCATAGACAAGAGATATTCCAGCAAGACCTTCTCTGAGGGTGAGCCCAGGTCATGGAAACACACTGAGTGGACCCCTATCCACATGACACCCATTGGAAAGGAGATAATAGCTCTCAGCACAGGATATGCAGTCTCTAGTGGTAAGGGTGGATTCTGTTCATCAAGGCTAAGGCTCCGTCCCATTTTTAGGGTTTGCTTTGAAAATTAGAGAGCCTAAATTCTTGGGAAACTATGGCCCACCACTCTGTAGATGGCGCTGTCACCTTCTGGGACTCCAGAATAGGAGCACTAATGAACAGATGTGTGCCCACAGGAAGGATTGTGTGTGCGTGCATGCACGCACGCACACACACACACACACACACACACACACACACACCATTAGGCACTGTAGGGTGGGATCTAACGAGTAGCAGAGTAAGACAAAGTGAGAAGAGGAGGAAAATGTGCTTGGAGTTATGTCCAACATGTGACACCACTCCTACAATATCATACGCATTATTCCACATATGCCTATAGACATCTGGAGGAAGTCCATGCTAGAATCATCTTTATTGTACATATCAGATCCAGACCACCCCTGACAGGGATAATGGCTTATCCAGGGACACAAACAGGTAAGAGTGGAGAGTGTATCTGAAGCCAGGTGGGGCCCTGGCTGCACTCAGCCCTTCCTTGGGGGTTGGTGGAGAGAGGTGTCCCTATGTATAGATGTGGCTTTGTATGCAGAAAGGAGATGAGCAGACAGCAGCCCCAAGCACTGGTTGTGTAGGTGATAATCCATGGTGAACTTAGGTAGGTGATCTCAAGAAGTGATGTCACCTCCTTGACCACAGACCCAACAGATTTTGGAACCCCTCAACCAGGCGCCCACATTCTAGTGTAGTCCAGTACCAGAATTACATGTCTGGAGACATCTGATGTAAAAAGATATATCTTGCTGTTTGCCTACTTCCTGGAGCTCTGTTTCCAAAAACCCCAGGGAATGGCTTTCTCAAATACTGCAAACATTTGCACAAACCTCGTTCCCAATGCCTCAGGGCATTGGGTAGGAGGTTCCATAAAGTGATTCGAGAGCAGGGTTCTGGGTAACAGAATGCTGGGTAACAAACCTGGATAAACAGGTTTGTTTTCTGCCTAAAAACAAATGTAGGGTTAGGATTAGGGTTTCCGGGCCTGGCAGGTCTGATCTGCTGGCTCCTGGGCCAGCTTTTCCAATGGCTGATTGGAAGACAGGACTCAGGTTGTGTCAGTCTGAGCATTTCTGTCTGGGGTGGTGTATGAAAGTGGGAAGGCATTGGGGGTCATACATGTTCCCCCTAATCCAGGGTATTGTGCAGTTCCATAGGGTACTGTTTCCTTCTGGAGAGCAGGGAGATTCCTGTTGTGTAGCTCTGAAGTCCCCAAACTGGAGGGCTTATGTTCCAAGATCTGGGGACAGAAGTCTGAAAACCCAACCTAAGTTTATGGTTAGGGTCCAGGGCATGGATCACTGATCTGCAAATGCTGACAGGAGGTACCCAGATTCTGAAGTTAGGGTGAAGGTCAGGCATTCGCACAGTCTAGAATTTGTTACCACTAAGGCCACAGTGTGTTGTATGCTGTATGTTGTATGTTGAGGTGGAATCCTGCGGACATGGAGGTTTCTCCTACTCTGGGGATTTTGCGCAGTCCCAAAGAGCAAGGTTGCATTCCTGGGGAGAGTTGGAGTCCTGCTGTGTGACTCTAGGGTCCTCCATATGGAGGGATTCAAGAATATGGCTCTGGGTATGGATGTCTGAAAATTCAAGCTAGGGTTAGAGTTAGGGCGTAGGGGCATGGCAGGTCCAATCTGCTGACTCTGGCGCCAGCTACATGGGTGGCTGACTAAAGATCAGGCCTCAATCTGAGGGACCAAATGTATATTACTGTTCAGGGTTGGCTTCTGCAATGAGGTGGTGGGGCTTTGGGCTCGTGCAGCTTTCTCCGAATGTGTATGTGTCGTGCAGCTCCATAGGGCACCTTTTAATTCTGGAGGGCAGGCAGAGTCCAGTGTTCCCTATCTGGAGAGCTTGTGAACTGGGTCTCTGAGGACAGAATTCTGAGTACCCAATCTAGGGTTAGGGTTTGGGCCTAGGGCATCGCAGGCCAAATCTGTGGACACTGAGGCGAGATCCCTGATATCTCAGGTTAAGGGGAGTGTCAGGAGGTTGCTCAGGCTGGAGTTTGTGTCAGTGATAACTGCCTTATGTGGGGATGGCCTTATGGGACCATGGAGTTTTCTCCCACTCTAGGTCTCTTGCGCAGATCCAAATAGCTTTTTCTATTCTGGGGGATAGGTGGTGTCCAGTTTTATGGCTCAGGGGTCTCCTGTATTGACAGATTTGAGAGCAGGGCTCCGGGTATGGTTGCCTGAAAACTCACACTAGGGTGAGGATTAGGTCTTAGTGGCATGGAGGTTCTTATATCCTGGCTTTGGGGAGAGCTACCCATGGGGCTGTGTTGAAAATAAGGGTCAGGCTAAGCGTCACAATATGTGTGGCCAGGGCAGTTTGCAAAAGTTGGTGTGGCCTCAGGGTAGGGCCGGTTTCATCCAACTCTGAAAGGTGTTTTGATTTTTTTTTAAGATTTTATTTATTTGTTTGACAGACAGAGATCACAAGTAGGCAGAGAGGGAGGCAGAGAGAGAGGAGGAAGCAGGCTTCCTGCTGAGCAGAGAGCCCGATGTGGGGCTTAATCCCAGGACCCTGGGACCATGACCTGAGCCCAAGGCAGAGGCTTTAACCCACTGAGCTACCCAGGCGCCCCCAACTCTGAGAGGTTTACATAGCTCTAAAAACCAACGTTTCCTTCTGGGGGTTAGGAGTTCTGTTTTGTGGCTCAGGGGTCCCTCTTGTGGAGGTATTTGAGAGAAGGGTTCTGGTTATGGATGCCTAAAAACCCAACTTAAGGTTAAGATTAGGGCCTAGGGGCATGACAGGTCCAGCCTGCTGGCTCTGGTGCTGGCTGTCCTGGCAGTTGATTGGAGGATAGGACTCAGGTTGTGTCAGACTGCACATTAGTGTCCAGGGTGGCATATGAAAGTGGGGTGGTATTGGGAGCCTTGCACATTTTCCCTAATATAGGGGTTTTGTGCAGCTCCCTAGGGCACGCTTTCCTTCTGGAGTGCAGTGACCATCCTCTGGTGTGGCTCCGGAGACCCCAGTGTGGAGGGCTTGTGTTTCTAGTCTCTGGGGACAGAGGTCAGAAAACCCAAGCTAGGTTTATGATGAGGGTCTAGGGAATGGATCACTGATCTCCAGATGCTGAGGCGAGGTCCTTGGATTCTGAATTTAGGGAGAGTGTCACGCATTTGCTCAGATTAGAATTTGTGTCCATTAGGGCTGTCGTATGTGTGGATGGCCTCCTCAGCCATGGAAGTTACCTCTGAACTGGGGGTTTTGAGCAGCTCCAAATAGTATGGTCCTATTCTGGGGAACAGGTGGAATCCTGTTGTATGGCACAGGGGTCCAATATATGGAGGGATTTGAGAGCAGTTTTCTAAGTATGGATGTCAGAAAACGCAAACTAAGGTAAGGATTAGGGACTAGGGGCATATGAGGTCCGATCTGCTGACTCTGGGCTGGCTAAGTGGGAGGTGACTAGAGGTCGGGGCTCAGGCTGAGGGACAGAATGTGTATTAGTGTCCAGGACCAGTTTCCATAAGTGGGGGTGGCCTCATTCTCCATGCAGCTATCTCCTAATCTCGGGGTTTTGTGCAGCTCCATAAAGCACGGTTTTCTTCTGGATGGCAGGCAGAGCCCTGTGGTGTGGCTCTGGAGTCTCTATCCGGACGTCTTCTGGGCCAGGACTCTTGGGACAGAAGTCTAAAAACCAAAGCTAGGGTTAGGGTTCCGGTGTACGGAATGGCTGGCCCAATGTGAATATGCAGAGGCAAGCTCCCTGGGATGTGAATTTAGGATGAGTGTCAGGCGTTCGCTCAGACTGGAGTTTGTGTCCATGAGTTCTGCCAAATATTGGGATAGCATCAAGTGGCCATGGAGGTTACTACAGCCCTGGCGATTTTGCACAGCTCCAATTAGCAAGTTTTAATCTGAGGGATACTAGAATTCCTTTTTATGGCTCCGGCGTCCCCCATATGGAGGAATTTGAGGCAAGGCTCTAGGTATGAATTCTTGAAAACCCAACCTTGTGTTATGATTAGGGCCTAGGCATATGTCATGTCCAATCAGCTGACTCTGGGGTGAGCAACCTAGGGTGTTGAGTTATAAACGTAGATCAGGCTGAGGGTCACAATGTGGGTTTGTGTCCACTGAGTCCTGTGAAAGTAGGGGTGGCCTGGACCATGCAGGTGTACCCTACTTTGATGATTTTACACGGCTCCAAACAGCAATAATTACTTCTGGAGGGCAGGAGAATTCTGTTTCCTGGCTCAGGGATCTCCCACATGGAGAGATTTGAAACGAGGACACTGGGACAGATGTCTGGATACACAAGTTAGGGTTAGAATTAGGGCCTATGGGCATATCAGGCTTGATCTGCTGTCGCTTGGGTAAGGTTAGTGGGTCCCATATTGGAGGTCTGGGCCCAGGAGGAGTGACAGAATGTGTATTAGTGTCAAGGGCCGGCTTCTGTCCATGGGAGTGGTTTTGGGGACCATGCATATTTCTCCTCATCTGGGGGTTTTGTGCAGCTCAGTAAGCATGGTTTCCTTCTGGAGGCAGGGAGAGTCCTGTGGTGTGGCTCCTAAATAACAAATCTGGAATATATGTGGGCCATATCTCTGGGGAAAGAAGTGTGTAAACACAAGGTAAGGTTTGCCTTAGGGCCTAGGGAATAGCAGGCCCGATCTGTAGGTGTTGAGGAGAGCTTCACAGGATCTGAAGTGAGGGCGATTGTCAGGTATTCGCTCAGACTAGAATTTGTGATGACTAGGGCCGCCAAATTTGGAGGTGGCCTCCTGAGGACTTGGAAGTTTCTCCTGCTCTGGTGGGTTTTGCATAGTTCCAAATAACAAGGTTTCTTTCGGGGGGCAGGAGGAGTTCTGTTTTGTAGCCCAGGGGTGTCCCATGTGGAGGGATTCAAGGAAAGGGCTCTGGTTATGGATGCCTGAATAGCCAACATAGGGTTAGGATTAGGGCCTCGGGGCATGGAAGGTCTGATCTGCTGGTTCTGAGGCCAGTTATCCTGGTGGCTCATTGGAGGATGGGACTCCAGTTGGTTCTGACAGCACATTAACAAAGTGGGGTGGCATAAGGAGCCATGCAAATTTCCCCTACTCTAGGGGTTTTGTGCAACTCCCTAGGGCACAGTTTCAGTCTGAACGGGTGGTAGAGTCCTGTGGTGTGGCTCTGCAGACCCCAATGTGGAGGGCTTGTGTTCTAAGACTCTGGGGACGGACGTCTAAAAACCCAAGCTAGTTTTATGGTTAGGGTCTAGGGCATGGATCACCTATCTCCAGATGCTGAGGCAAGGTCCCAGATTCTGAAGTTAGGGCGAGTGTCAGGCATTCGCTCAGACTACAATTTGTGTCCTAGGGTCACCGAATGTGTGGGGGACCTCCTGGTTCCATGGAGGTTTCTCCTGCTCTGGGTGTTTTGTGCAGTTCCACATACTGTGGTTTCATGCTCAGAGACATGTGGAGTCCTGTTGTATGGCTCAGGGGTGCCCTATATGGAGGGATTTGAAAGCAGATCTCTGGGTATGGATGCCTGAAAACTCAATCTAGGGTTACGGTTAGGGCCTAGGGGCATAAAAGATCTGATCTGATGACTGATGTCAGCTACATATGTGACTGACTGGAGGTAGGTACTCATGTTGAGGGACAGAGTGTGTATAAGTGTCAGGGCTGGCTTCTGTCAATGGGAGTGGCTTCCAGGTTTCTTGCAGATTTCTCCTAATCTGGGGGTATTGCGCAGCTCCATAGGGCATGGTATCCTTCTGGAAAGCAGGGAGAGTCCTATGGTGCGGCTACTGAGTCCCCAGTCTGGAAGGCTTGTGGGCCAGAACTCTGGAGAAGGAAGTCTGAAAACCCCAGCTAAGGTTTGGGTTAGGGGCTAGGACATGGCAGGCCCATTCTGATGTTGAGATCAGCTTCCCAGGATCTTAGGGTGCATGTTAGACCCTCACTTAGACTAGAATTTGTGACAACTGGAGCTGCCATATTTTGAGGTGGCCTCCTGAGGATAAGGAGGTTTCTCCTGCTCTGGGGTTTTGTGCAGTTCTATACAGCAAGGTTTCACTGGGGGACAGGTGGAGGCCTGTTTTACTGCTCAGGGTTCCCCCATGTGGAGGGAATTGAGAGCAGGGCTCTGGCCTGAAAACTCAATCTAGGGTTAGCATCAGGGCCTTGGGGCATGGCAGGTCTGAACTGCTGCCACTGGGGACAGTTGTCCCAGTGTCTGATTGAAGGATGTGATTCAGGTTATGTTGGACTGCACATTAGTGTCCAGGGTGGAATGCGAAAGTGGGGTGTCATTGGGTCCGTGCGTGTTTTCCCTAATCAAGGGGTTTTCTGCAGATCCATAGGCCATGGATTCATTCTGGAGGGCAGGGAATGTCCTGTGGTGTGGTTCTGGTGTCCTCAATCTGGAGGGCTTATGTTCCAGCACTCTGGGGATGGAAGCCTGAAAACGCAAGCTAGGTTTATGGTTACAGTCTAGGGCATGGTTCCCCGATCTGCAGATGCTGAGTCTAGGTCCCAGGATTCTGAAGGTAGGGAGAGTCAGGCATTCGCTCAGACTAGAATTTGTGTTCTAGGTATGCTGAATGTGTCGGGGGTCTCCTGAGGCCATGGAGGTTTCTCTTGCGTGGGGGTGAGGATCTGTGCAGCTCCAAATGGTATGGTATCAATCTGTGGGACAGGTGGAGTCTGCCTGTATGGATCTAGGATCCCTGATATGGAGGTTTTCGAGACAGTGCTCTGGGAATGGATGCCTGAAAACTCAACCTAGGGTTAAGCTTAGGGCCTTAGGGCATGCCAGGTCTGATCTGCTGACTCAGTCGCCAGCTACTTGGTGGCTGACTGGAGGTCACTGACCAGGTTGAGGGACAGAATGTGTGTAAATGTCCAGAGCCAGCTTCCCTAAGTGGGGGTGGCTTTGGGTTTTCGTGCAGCTTTCTCCAATTCTGGGGTTTGCATGCTGCTCCATAGAGCATATTTTCCTTCTGAAGGGCAGAAAGAGTCCTGTGCTGTGGCTCTGGTGTACCCTATCTGGAGGGCTTGTGGACCAGGACTTTGAAGATGGAAGTGTGAGAAACCAAGCTAAGGCTAGGATTAGGGCTAGCGCATGGCAGGCCCAAACTACAGACGTTGAGGCAAGCTCCCTGGGATCTGAAGTTAAGGCGAGTGTCAGGCATTAGCTCCAACTAGAAGTTGTGGCAACTAGAGCCCCTGTATTTTGAGGCGACTTCCTGAGGACATAGATATTTCTCCCGCTCTGCAGTTTTATAGCAGTTCCAAATATCTTGGACTACTCTGGGGGAAAAGTCCTGTTTTATGGCTCTGGGGTCCCCCATATGGAGGAATTAGAGAGCAGTTTTCCGGACATGGATCCATTAAAATGCAGCCCAGGTTTAGGAATACATCCTATTGGCATGGAAGGCCTTATATTCTGGCTCTGGCTGAGGTACCAATGGGGATATGCTCAAATAGGGCTAAGGCCAAGGGTAAAAATGGGTTTGAGTCCAGGGCATCCTGCAAAATGTAACACAGATTTCTTCTAACTCTGAGGGTTTTACATACCTCCAAAATGCAAGGTTTCCTTATGGAGGGTAGGAGTTCTGTTTTGTGGCTCAAGTGTCCCCCATGTGGAGGGATTTGAGACCAGGGCTCTGGGTATGGCTCTGGCTCTGAAAATCCAACCTAGGTTTAGGATTAGGGACTAGGGGCATGGCAGGTCCGATCTGCTGTTTCTGGGGCCAGCTATCCCGGTAGCTTATTGGAAGACGGGACTCATGTTATTTCAGACTGCACATTAGTGTCCATGGGGGCGTACAAAAGTGGGGTGGCATTGGGAGCCATGCATATTTCCCCTAATAAAGGGGTTTTGTTCAGCTTCATAGGGCACAATTTCCTTCTGAAAGGCAGGGAGAGTCTGTGGTGTGGCTCTGGAGTCTCCTGTCTGGAGGGCCTGTGTTCAAGGACTCTGGGGACAGAAGTCTGGAAACTGGAGCTAGGTTTATGGTTACAGGCTATGGCATGAATTCCCGATCTGCAGATGCTGAGGCTAAGTCCCAGATTCTGAAGTTAGGGAGAGTGTCAGGCATTCGCTCAGACCAGAATTTGTGTCCTAGGGACGCCACATCTGTGGGAGATTCCTGGGGCCCCAGAGGTTTCTCCTGGGGTTTTGCACAGCTCCAAATAGTATGGTTTCATTCTGGGGGATGGGTGGAGCCCTTTTGTATAATTCAAGAGTCCCTCATATGGAGGGATTCGAGAGCAAGCTTGGATATGGATGACTGAAAAATTCACCTAACGTTAGTGTTAAGGCCTAGGGGCATGGCAGGTCTACCTGATGGCTCTAACTCCAGCTACATGGGTAGTTGAGTGGAGGTCGGTGCTGAGGTTGAGTGACAGAATGTGTTTAAGTGTCAGAGCCAGCTTCTGTAAAAAGGGGTGGCTTCAGGGCATCGTGCAGTTTTTTCCTAATCTGGATGTATTGTGCAGCTACAAAGGGCATGGTTTCCTTCTGGAGGGCAGGAAGAGTCCTGTGGTGTGACTCCATAGTCCCCAGTCAGGAAGGCTTGTGGGCCAGAACTCGGGAGAGAGAAGCCTGAAAACACAAGCTAGGTTTTGGGATAGCAGGCCCGATCTGCAGGTCCTGAGGCTATCTTTACAGCATCTAAAGATAAGGCGAGTGTCAGGCATTCACTCAGATCAGACTAGAATTTGAGGCCAATATGACCACTGTGTGAGGAGGAGGCCTCCTGAGGACATGGATATTTCTCCCACTCTGGGGTTTTTGTGTCATTCCAAATAGTAAGGTTTCATACGGGTGGAGAGTACAATCCTGTTGTATAACTCCAGCAACCCCTATGTGGATGGATTCAAGAGCAGGCTTCTGGGTATTGATGCCTGAAAACTCTAACTCGGTTTGGTTTAGGGCCTAGGGGAATGGCAGGCCCGATCTGCAGACTCAGTCGCCAGCTTCTTGGTGGCTGACAAGAGGTCAGTGCTCTGGCTGACAGTAGAAGGTGTATTAGTGTTCAAGGCTGGCTTCCGCAAATGGGGTGGCTAAAAGGTTTCGAGCAACTTTCTCCTAATATGGGGGTTGCATGCAGCTCCATAGGGCACGTTTTCCTTCCGGAGGGCAGGAAGAGTCCTGTGTTGTGGATCCAGTGTTCCCTATATGGAGGATTTTGAGGATGGAAGTGAGAGAACCCAAGCTAGGGCGAGGGATAGGGCCTAGGGCACGGCAATCTAAGACACTGAGGCGATCTTCCCAGGATCAAGGTGAAGGCCAGTGTCAGGATGTCGAACAGGCTGCAGTTTGTGTCCATGAGTTCCACCGAACTCATAGGTGGCCTAATGGTGGCATGGAGTTTCCTCCCACTCTGGGGATTTCGCAGTTCCAAATAGCTTGGTTTATTCTGGGCTGTCAGTGGTGTCCTGTTTTATGGCTCAGGGGTCCCCCATATTGAGAGATTCGAGAGCAGCAGTCCAGTACTGATGCCTGAAAAACCACCTGAGGGTTAGGATTACATCCTCATGGCATGGCAGGACTTATATCCTGGCTCTGTGCTGAGGTACCCATGGGGCTATCTTCAAAATGGGGCTCAGGCTAAGGTTCACAATGGGTGATTGTGTCCATGGCTGCCTGCAAAAGTGGGCCTGGCCACAGCGACAAAGCAGTTTTCTTCAATCTCTGAGGATTTTCCATAGCTCTAGAAAGCAAGATTTCCTTCTGAGGGGGTGGGCAGGAGATTTGTTTTATGGATCAGGCGTCCCCCATGTGGAGGAATCTGAGTAGGGCTCTGTGGATGGATGCCTGAAAACCCAAAGTACGGTTAGGATTTCAGCCTAGGGGCATGTCGGGTCCTATCAGCTGCCTCTGGGTTGAGCTACCTCAATGGCTAATTGGTCGTCGGGACTCAGGTTTTGCCAGACTGCACATTAGTCTGCAGGGTGGCATTCATAAGTGGGGTGGCATCAGGGACCCTTCATGTGTCCTCTAGGACAGGGGTTTTGTGCAGTTTAATAGGGCACAGTTTCAATCTGGAGGGCATGGATCATCCTGTGGTGTGGCTCCTGAGTGCCCAGTCTGGAGGGCTTGTGTTCCAGGATTCTGGAGTTTGATATCTGAAAACCCAAGCGAGGTTAATGGTTTGGGTCGAGGGCATGGATCTATCATCTGCACATGCTGAAGCAAGGTCACTGGATTCTGAATTGAGGGAGAGTGTCAGGCATTTTCTCACACTAGAATTGGTGTCCTAGGGCCACGGAATGTGTGGGTGTCCTGCTGGGGCATGGTGTTTTCTCTTCAGGAGCTTCACACAGCTCCCAATAGTGTGGTTTCAATTTGGAGGACAGGTGGAGTCCTGTTGTATGGCTCTAGGGTCCGCCAAATGGAGGGATTCCAGAGCAGGACTCTGGTAATGGATGCCTGAAAACTCAACCTAGAGTTAGGCTTAGGGCATGGGGCATGGGGCATGGAAGGTCCAATCTGCTGACTCTGGTGCCGGCTATGTGGGGGGCTGACTGGAGGTTGGTGCTCAGGTTGAGGGACTGAATGTGTATTAGAGTCAGGGTTGGCTTCCACCTGTTTGTGTGGCTTAGGGGTATCATGCAGCTTTATCCTAATCTGGGAGTTGCATGCAGCTCCGTAGGGCACATTTTCCATCTGGAAGGCAGGCATAGTCTTGTGCTGTGGCTCTGGTGTTCCCTACCTGTAGGGACTGTAGACAACGACTGTGAAGATGGAAGTCTGAAAAGTCAATCTAGGGCTATGGTCAGGGCCTAGGACATGGAAGGGCTAATCTACAGTCGCTGAGGCATGTTCTCCAGGATCTGAGATTAAGGTGAGTATCATGAGGTCGCTCAGGCTGGAGTGTGTGTCCATGAGATCTGTAGAATCTGGGAGTGGCCTCATGGGGATATGGAGTTTTCTCCCACTCTGGGAAGTTTGCATAGTTAAAAAATACCTTATTCTATTCTGGGGAATAGGTAATTTCCTGTTTATGGCTCAGGGTTCCCCAAAATGGAGGGATTTGAGAGCAGGCTCTTGGTATGGATGCCTGAAAACCCAACCTAGGGTTAGGATTAGGTCCTAACTGCATCACAGGCCTTAGATCCTGGCTCTGGGCTGAGCTACCCTTGGGGCTGGGTTGAAAATGTGGCTCAGGCTAAGGGTCACAAAGGGTGTTTGTGTCCCTGGTGGCCAGCGTTAATGGGTGTGGCCTCAGGAGCTATGCAGATTTCATCCAGCTCTGGGGGATTTCCATAACTCCAGAAAGCTTCTGGGTGGCAAGAGGAGTCCTGTTTTGTGGCTCAGGGGTCCAACATGTGGAGGATTTTGAGAGATGGGCTCTGTTTATGCATGCATATAAACCCAAACTATTGTTTCAATTAGTGCCTAGGGGAATGGCCAGTCTAATGTGCTGACTTTGTTGCCAGCTACGTGGGTCGCTGACTGGAGGTCGGGGCTGCCATACCCATGGTCCCAAACCTAAGCCGAGTTTGTGTTTTCAGATTTCTGTTCCCACAGCCCTGGCCCACACACCCTCCAGGCTTAGGCCTCTGGAGCCACACTGCAGAACTGTGCCTGTCCTCTTGAAGAAAATTGTGCCCATTCCATGGGTCACAACCCTACAGATTAGGAGAGACCTACAAGGCCCCCAAGCCGATCCTAAGGCCCTGAAACTCGGTGCAAATAGTGGAGCTGATTGTCATCACCGAGGCACTGAAGATGGCCAAAGGTAAAACCTCCGACATCTATATGGACAGCAGGTAAGCCTTTGCTACTCTCCATACATAGGGCTTTTTTATAAAGAAAGGGGCCTATTGACATCAGAAGGAAAAGGAATTAAAAATAGAGGAGAAATATTGGCTCTCCCCCAGGCTATTTCAGACCCAAAAGAGGTTGCTGCTATGCATTGCCCAGTACACCAAAAGGGGACTAATCTAATTTCCAAAAGAAACCAATTAACATATCAAGCCGCAAAGCAAGCAGCCCAAGAAACAGTGCAAGAACTGGTTACACTCCAGACTCCAGCCCTACTAGAAAAACAGGGCTATTCAGAGGAAGATTAAAGTATTTACAAAAATGGGCTAAATGGGACTATAAAGCAGACTGGGCTAAGACTAAAACAGGAAGGTTAATTTTTCCTCAAAGACTAGGCAAGAATTTAGTAAACCAGATACATCAGGATACTCATTTGGGTACATGCAATCTCAATGTGATTATAGGCAAGCAGTTCCAGGTTTCTAAATTATGGCATATGATTCACGATGTAGTTGATAGATGTGCTCAATGCCAGTCAGTTAATATGGGAGGAACTAGAATGGGAAGAGGAAAAAGTGAAAGAGGTAAGGAACCAGGAATTTATGAAATAATTCCTAGGTTTGGGCTGCCTCTCGTGATTGGAGCAGACAAGGGTCCTGCATTTGTGAGTACAATCTCACAGGCACTGGCCAATGCTGTGGGCACTAAGTGGAAACTACATCATGCCTACTGGCCGCAGAGTTCCAGGCAAGTAGAGAGAATGAACCAGAATCTTAAAGAGACATTGACAAATCTAATTCTGGACACTGATGGGGGATGGGTGGATCTCCTTCCTTTCACCCTCATCAGGGCATGATGTACATCCTACTTAAACAAGATGACCCCATTTGAAGTAATGTTCAGAAGACCCCCCGCCCCTGCCCTCGGCTACAAGAGATTGCTATAGCAGAAATGACTGATCAGTCTGTACTCCAGTCACTGCAGGCATTAAAGTCTATCTTAAAAAAAAGCCACACAGGGATCAGGACTGCCCACAATGGGGCAGAGATGGAGGTGGAGACACATCCTTACCAACCCAGGGACTTGGTTTGGATACATCGCCACCGAGTGGGAAACTTGGAGCCTCACTGGAAGGGACCATTTACTGTCATCCTGACCATCCCCACGGCAATGAAAGTAGAAGGCATCAGGGCCTGGATTCACGTGGGACATGTCAAAAGAACCAAGGGTGTGGTTGCCCCCCAGAGATGGAACCCACAGCCGATGGACGCCACTGACTGTGGACTAAAGGTAAGACTCAAAAGACTATGAGTTTATTGTTTCTCCTATTGTTACCTGTTTGTGTAAAGTATAGGTGGGAAATTAGATGGATGGAATTAGGAAAAATGGAAAAGGTTATACAAAGCGTTGAATGGTTAACTCATCAGACAACTGGGCATTAATGTTACATTTGGCCCCAGCATTAAAAACATCCTAATGCCGTTTTTACAAGAGAAAATTAGAGTGATAAAAATGTTTGTCTTGCATGCTCAATATAATCCCTTACATCAGGAGAACATAAAACTGGCTGAAAAGTCAAAGATTTGACTAATCTCCAAAGAAAAGGGGGGAATGTAAGGGCCTACTTAGCCAAAGGGAGCCATTTTGTTGTTTATGCAGTAAACTTAGACGGACCCTATGCAGTAAACTTAGATTGACACGGCCCCTCCCAGAGGAAGTTACTAGCAAAGCCCAGATACAAGGGTCGGTCAGGGCAAGTGGAGACATCCAGTCAGTAGAGCACACATACTGTCTCCCTAGCAACCAGGGAGAGTGGGCCACACCTTTTGGCTGCCAATTCTGACCAAGGTGATAGGCTAGTTAAATATCTACTACAGATTAGGAGAAATCTACAAAGCCCCCAAGGCCATCCCAATAGCGTAGACCGCCTTTGACAAAAAGGTGCATTCTGACACAACCTGAGCAACTACCTCCACGCAGACATGCAGACAGATGTCCCAAAGAGGGAAGACTGAACTGGGCCATCCCCTAGGCCCTAATCTGAACCCTAGCTTTGGATTCCAGGCATCTCTCCTCAGAGATCTGGTTTCAATTACCAGCATATGGGGGTGTCCTGAGGCACAAAACAGAACACCTCTCGTCTCCACATGGGAAGCTTGCCATTGGGATATGTGTCAAACCCTTGGGGTAGGAGAAAGCTGCAGGGACCCTGAGGCACTGAGACAATCCAAGGTCTCCATGGACACAAACCCACATTATGACCCACCCTCACAAGAGTCCATTTCAACTCAGCCCCCTGGGTAGCTCACACCAGACCCAGCAGATCGAACCTACCTTGTCCCTAGTAGCCAATGGGAATTGGAGGTGGGGTTTCCAGGCATCCATCCTAAGAGCTCTGCTCTCGAATCTTTCCGTATGGGGCATGTTTGAGGTATCCAACAGGAATTGCCTGCGCCACAGAGGAAAACTTGTGGTTTGGAGCAGCTCAAAACCCCACAGTTGGAAAACCTGCATGGCCGAATGAGTCTCCACCCCTTCATTAAGGAACCATCATGGACACAAACTCCAGCCTGAGCCAACATCTGATACTCCCCTGACTTCAGATGTAGGAGATCTTAATTCAGCCTCTGGAGAGTGGGGCTGCCTTGCCCTCGGTCTGAAACCGAACCCTAGCTTGTGTTTTCAGACTTTCATCCTCAAAATCCTGGCCCACAAGCACTCCAGATTGGGAATTCTGGAGTGAAAACAAAGCACTCTGCCTGCCCACTGGAAGGAAAAAAGTACCCTTCGAGGCTGCCCAGAAACCCCAAATGAGGATCAACCTGCACATTCCTCAACCGCACCCCAATTTCATAGTCTGCCCTGGGCACTAACGCTCTGTCTGACACAGCCTTAGCCCAGACCTCCCGACAGACTCTCAGAGAACTGACCCAATATCCTGCACATCGGACCCCCATGGCCTTAGGCCTTCATCTCTTCCCAACCTGGGTTTCCAGGCATCTGAACCTAGACCTTATCTCCAATCCCTGCACCAGGGGAACCTGATGCACAACACAGAACTCCTTCGACATGAGAAGAAACCCTGCTGTTGGGATGGTGTCAAACCTCAGAGTAGGAGAAACCTGCTTGGCCCATGGGGTCACGCCCATGCTTGAGACCCAACTTGGGCACAAATACGCATTGGGACCCTCAGCATCAACTCCGGTTACAAAAAGACCTCTTAGGGTTTGGACCAATAGCATGCATATCGGGCTTGGCATGGCCCTAGGCCCATAACCTAATAAAAGTTTGGGTTTTCCAGTAGCCCGTACCCAGGGCTCTGCTATGGAATTCCTCTGTTTTATTTTTTGGGACACTGGCAACAGAAAACAGGACTCCTCCCTTTCCACAGAATGACCCCAGACTCTTGGGAGCCAGGCCAAATCCCCAGAGTGTGAGAAATTTCCATGGCCCATGAGGCCACCCCGACATTCCATCGCCTTTCTTGACACAAAATCCAGTGACAAAAGTCTTAGCTACTGCCTCACAATCGCCCTTATTTCATATCCCGAGGAGCTCCCCTCATGGTCTGCATATCGGGCGTGCCATACCCTTGGCCCCAAAACTAAGCCAAGTTTGTGTTTTCAGACTTCTGTCCTTACAGCCCTGGTCCACACAGCCTCCAGGCTGGGGCTTCTGGTACCACACCACAGGACTGTGTCTCTCCTCTCTAAGGAAACTGTACCCATTCCATTGGCCACAACCTTCCAGATTAGGAGAAACCTAAAAGGCCCCCAAGGTAATCCCAATAATGTAGAACGCCCTGGACAAAAAGGCGCATTCTGACACAACCTGAGCAACTACCTCTACTCAGAAACCCGGACTCAAGTTCCCAGAGACAGAAATATGAACTGGACATGCCCCTAGGCCCTAATCTGAACCCTAGCTTTGGTTTCTAGGCATCTCTCCTCAGAGACCTGGTTTTGAATACCAGCATATGAGGGTTTTGTGAGGTACAGAACAGAACACCTCTCATCTCCACATGGTAAGCTTGCTATTGCGAGTTGTGTCCAACCTTCTGAGTAGAAGAATCCTGCAGGGCCCCTGAGCTACCGGCACATTCCAAGGTCTCTATGGATACAAATCCACATAATGACCAGTCATCATGAGAGTCCATTTCAACTCATCCACCCTAACCCAGAGCCAGCTTATCGAACCTTCCTTGTGCCAAGGAGCCAATGGGAATGCAAGGTGGGTTTTCCAGATACCCATCCTTATAGCACTACCCTCAAATATTTGTATATGGGGCATCTTTGAGCCATCCAAAAGGACTCGCCTGCCCCACAGAGGAAAACCTTGCCGTTTGGAGTGGGTCACAACACCCAGAGTGGGAAATCCTCCAGGGCCTCATGTGGCCCCCGCTTTATTAATGGGCCATTTTGGACACAAACTCAAGCCTGAGTCAATGCCTGATACTCGCCCTTACTTCAGATGCAGGAGATCTCAATTCAGCCTCTGCAGTGTGAGCCTACCATGCTCTCAGCCCAAAACCTACCCCTAGCTTGTGTTTTCATACTTATGTCCCCTCACTCCTACCCCAGGCCCTTCAAATGGGGAAATTTGGAGTCACAACACAGCACATTGCCTGCCCACCAGAAGAAAAACTTTGCCCTATGGGGCAGCCCAGAAACCCTAATGAGGATCCACCTTCGTGGCCCTCGACCACACCCCATTTCATAGGCTGCCCTGAGCACTAATGCCATGCCCAGCACAGCCTGATCCCGGACCTCCCTACTGATACCCAGACAGCTGGCTGCACACCCAGCACATCAGACCCGCCGTGGTCTTTGTCCATCGTCTTTCCAAACCAGGTTTACAAGCATCTTAACCTGGACCTTATCTCAGATCCCTTCAAGGGGGGGTGGGGAACATGATGCACAACTCAGAACTCCTCCTTTCCCATGGCAGGAAACCTTTTCTTAGGATGATGTCAAACCTTCAGAGTAGGAAGATACTGCATGTCCCATGAGACAACACGCATGATTGAGGGCCGCCTTGGGCACAAACACGCATTGGAACACTCAGTGTGAGACCCGTTTTCAAATAAGGCCTCTCACTGGCTGGACCAAGAGCCCATATGGGTCTTGCCATGCCACTTTGCCCCAAATTTAACCAAAGTTCGGGTTTTCCAGTCCCCTGTACCCAGTGCTCTGCTGTGGAATCCCACTTTTTGAGGGACACCTGAGAGAGAAAAAAGGACTCATCCCATCCAACAGAATGAACCTAGACTCTTGGAACACTGGCAAATTACCCAGAGGGTAAGAATAATCCATTGCCTATACGGCCACACCTACATTCCATAGCAATCCTTGACACATAATCCAGAAACAAAAGCTGATCTACCGCTACATATTCACCCTCATTTCATATCCCAAGGAGCTCCCCTCACGGTCTCTAGACGGGGCCTGCCATACAGTCTTCCCCACACCTAAGGCGAGTTTGTGTTTCCCAACTTCTGTCCCCAAAGCCCTGGCCCACATGCACTCCAGGATGGGGACTATGGAGACACAATGCACGACTGGGCCTGCCCTCCTGAAGGACACTCTACCCATCACAGTTGCCCAAACCCTCTAGATTAGGAGACACCTGCAAAGCCTCTGAGCCCAGCCCAATTTCGCTGGCCACTGTGGTCCAAAATGCACAGTCTGACACACTCTCAGCACCAACATCCAGGCAGACACCCAGGTCAATGGCCCTGAGTCAGAAGTTTGAATCTGGGATGACCCTAGGCCCTCATCAGAACCCTAGCTTATGTTTTCAGGTATGTATCCACAGAGACCTGTTCTGGAAGACCAATATAAGGTCCACCATGGGGTCTGTGAGCCACACAACAGAACACCTCCTGCCCCCAGAAGGAAAACTTGCTTTGGGAGCTGTGTCAAACCTTCAGTCTAGGAAAACCCTGCATGGCCCCTGACCACCAACACATTCTAAGGTCTCCTTGGACATGAACCAGCACTGCGACACGTCAGCATGAGATCCCCTGTCACCAAGCCCCCCCGGGCACTTCGCCCCAGAGCCAGCAGATCCAACCTGCCATGTTCTCCAGCTGCAAATCTAACGCTAGGTGGTCTTCCCAGGCATCCATGCGGAGAGCTCTATTATCCAATCTTTCCATACAGGGGACCTGGAGCCATATAACCATACTCTCCCTGTCCTGCAGAAGGACACCTTGCTGTTTGAAGTAGCTCACAAGCCCCAGTGTGCAAAAATCTCCATGGCCTCATGAGGACAACCCTGCATTAGTTGTCCATCATGGACAAAAACTCCAGCTTGAGCGAACATCTGACAATCGCCCTTACTCAAGTACTGGAGATCTTGAATTAGCTGCTGCACATTGGAATTGTCACGTGCTCGGCACTGAATTGAACCATAGCTTGTGTTTTCAGACTTCCGTCCTCACACTCCTGGCCCACAATCCCTCCATATTGGGAACTCTGGAGCCACAACAGAGACTTCTGCCTGCCCATCAGAAAGAAGAAGGGCCCTATGTGTCTGCCCAGAAACCCCACATGAGATTTAAACTCTCCAGCCCTTGATGGCACCCCAATGTCCTAGGCCACCCTGTGCACTCATGCTCTGTCTGACACGGCATGAGCCCCAACCTCCTGTCTGCCATCCAGATAACGGGACCCATATCCTCCAAGTGGCCCGAGGCCATCATCTCTACCCAACCTGGGTATTCAGACATCTGTCCCCAGACTTTACCTCAAATCCCTGCCTGTGGGGGAACCTGAAGCACAAAAGAGTACTCCTCCTTCCCCATGGCAGGAAACCTGGTTTTTGGGATGGGTGTCCATCCATCAGAGTGGGAGTCAGCTGCATGTCCATGAGACCATGCCCACTCAAGAGGGCCATGCTGGGCACAACCAGGCATTGTGACCCTCAGTCTGAGCCCACTATCAAAGCAAGCCCCCACAGGAGCTAGACCAGGAGCCCGCATACCAGGCCTGCCATGTCTGTTGGCCCGAATCCTAACCCTCATTTGGGTTTTTGAGGCACACGGACCCAGAACCTGTCTCTGGAATCCCTGTTTTGGCGGGACCCCTGATACAGAATACAGCAATCTTCCCTTCCCCCAGAAATACACAAAACACTTGGGATCCGGGCATAATCCCCAGAAAGGAAAATCTCCCTAGGCCCCATGAGGCCACCCCTATATTCTGTGGCCCTCCTAGACACACAATCCAGAGAGAAAAGCCTGCGCTATCACCTCCCAACCGCCCTAATTTCAAATCTCGAGTAGGTGCCCTCAATGTCTGCAGATCGGGACTGCCATCATTTCGCCCCTAACCCCAACGTGATGTTGTGTCTACAGAATGTAAGGGCCCGCTTAACCAGAGGAAGTCATTTTGTGTTTATGCAGTACACTTAGATTGACCCCCCCCCCCCCCCCGGAGGAACTTACTTTCAAAGCCTAGATACAAGGGCAGGTCAGGCCAGGTGACGACATCCAATTAGTTGGGGGCACATATATCTACTAGGGTAAATTGAAATTCAATTGGCCACCGGTGTGTTACCTAGCAGTTTCTTCTGTGTGTGGCAGACCTAGCATGACTGTGCAGTTTTCTCTGTGTATTGCAATCTCATTGGCCACTGGTGTATAGCCCGACTAAACTGCCTTTATAAGAGTTAGTCTGTGAGGCTGAGAGGGGTCACCTTATTGCAAGAGACAGCCCTGACTGTTGGTTCCAGATGCTTGGCATGAAATAAAGATTTGCTTGATCTTTGATTTTTATCAGTCTCACTCCTTTCATTACAGACCCTAACATGTCTATCTCTAAAGCCCTGGCCCACATGCCTTTCAGGATGGGACCTCTGGAGCCACACTGCAGCACTGGGCCTGCCCTCCCAATGGAAAATCTGCCTGTCACAGGTGCCCAAACCCTCCAGATTAGGAGAAACTAGCAATGGTCTTAGCCCACCGCAATGTTGAAGGCTGATCTGGACCAAAATGCACCTTCTGACACACTGGAAGCACCTGTCTCCAGGCAGACATCCAGATCAATGGCCCTGAATCAGAAGATTGAACCTGACATGCCCCTAAGAGCTCATCAGTACCCTAGCTTAGGCTTTCAGGCATTTGTCCCCAGAGGCCTGTTCTGCAATGGAAGGGCCTTCTTAGCAAGAGGAAGTCATTTTGTGTTTATGTAGTGAACTTTGATTGACCCTGCTCCTCCCAGAGGAACTTACTTGCAAAGCCTAGATATGTGGGCGGGTCAGGCCAGTTGAAGACATCCAATCAGTAGGGCACGCATATATCTACTAGGGTAAAGGAAATTCAAACGGCCACCCGTGTGTAACCTAGCAGTTACCTCTGTTGTTGCAGACCTAGCATGACTGTTCAGTATTCTCTGTATTGCAATCTCATTGGCCCCCTGTGTATAGCCTGGCTAAAATACCACTACAAAACTTAGTCTGTGAGGCTGGGAGGGGTCAGCTCTACGCAAGATATGGTCCTGACCGATCAGTTTGATTCTCGATGCTTGGTGCGAAATAAAGCTTTACTTAGCCTTTGCTTTCTATCAGTCTCATTTCTTTGATTACGTACCCAACATTGGGGGCTCATCCGGGATCAAACAACGAGAACTGAGCCAGCATCAGAATTTCTGGGAAAAGCCTCCGGAGGTAAGATCACAGGATCCTTTCTGTCTATCTGGTTGTGGAGCTCCAGGGTATGGCCCACCAGGGAGAAGCTGGATGCAGCCATGCTCCCCAGGGCTGGAGTAGATGCAGGGATGCCCCTTCCTTCCACTGGCAGATCGCCAGGGGGTTCGATTGCCCCTAGGCAGTCAGGGTGTTCAAGTCCCCCTAGGAGGTCACCGAGGGTTCGAGTCCCTCTAGGCAGCCAGGGGGTTCGAATCGCCCTAGAAAATCCCCAACAGTGGCAGGACAGCTGGGCCTGTGGTTGTCTTTGTCTTGACTTTTTGCTGTCGGGTGTGTTTTTTGCTGTGTTTGAAGAAAAGAGGCAAGCAGAGAGTGAAGGGACTCTGACTTTTAATGGCTATAACTTGAGCCAACTGCTGTTAGTCTTACTCGAGACAGAGGCTATAAGGAATATTCCCAAGCAGCTGCCGAAACCCCCTTTTTTCAGGGAAGACCCTGTCTTCTCTGGCCCGATGTAGACTGCCTAGCCCCTCCCTCTTGCTGGCGGCAGAGCATGGCATCTGAAGTGGAGTGGGCCCAGGGGGAATGTGAAATCTGTTAGCAAAGAGATGACTAAACTGATGGTTAATTGTCTGTCTCAGGGTCTTAATGGGTAATTGTTAAAGTCGCTCTCAAAGTCTTTGGTAACCTGAAACTATGAAGGGTTGCTTGAATGAAAAATGGAATTAAATTTGTTGGACATCTAGGTCTTAACAAAATGGGATAAAATGCTAGAGCGTTGGTTGCTGGAACTGGGTTTGTGCTTTTGAAATCTGCTAGTGAACATGTGTTGTGCTTAACTGATTCATAAATTTGCCTTCTAAGAATTATCTTGTAAAAATGACTTCCGCCTTAAAGGGAATTCATATGGGAAGATTTTTAGGACAAATACAAATCTCTGATACGTTAAAATCCTGGAACTGAAATGGGTAAGAATTTACAGAAGTAAAATCTGCATTCAGACTAAACCAGAATTAGTAACATGGGAGTAGATGAACTGTAAAATTGTAATGTTGTGACTCTTAATGTTTCGTCTTATTTTAACCATGACTGATTCTGTAATGTTTGCTCTTCCAGACTAGGGAAACTTTGTCTTAAGTTATCTGTAACGTGCAGAGATGTAAAAGTAGTCATTTGTAAACAAATCAAAGTATTCAACTCTTTCTCTCTATCAGAACCCTCTGAAACCAAAATGTCTCAGCATGTATTCACTGTTCTTGCTGAGCTTATGTAAATAATTAGACAAAGTTTGTTAAAATTGGACTTGTTTTTCAAATGAATTAGTCCTTATTTGGCTCTCTCTGATAATGTGGCTTATTTTAGAAAGAAAATTATGTTTAATAACACACCTTTATGGATGTTAAATTCTAGACTTGATTGTCTTTAAAAGTTTGTTTATGAAGCTAGAGGTAAACTTCAGGAAGTTGCACGATAGCTCATTTAGACGACCTTGCTTTTGGCAGTCAATCAGCCCCAGATATAGGGAGGAAAAAGGATTTGAAGGGAAGAATCTGATTGAGTTAGTGGGAATAGCAGAAAAGGTATTTAACCAACAGGGATGCACAGGAGGAAGGTTTTGGCATTACATGAGGCAGGTTGGGAATGGTAAATGGAAGGAATAGCTTAAGCACATAGAAGGCAGGTGGGAAGACTTAGATTCAGATCAGTGTGCTTACCATACAGAAAAAGGACATTGGGCCAGGGAGTGCGCCAAAAGGAAGACGGCAATGCTGGCCACCAGAGACTGAAGGGGCCATGGTTCAGAGCCCCTTCCCAAACCTCAGGTAAAAATTGAAGTGGAGGGGAAATCAACTAAAATCTATGAGGAAACTATCTGGAGAGGAAGTCTGGGTACAAGGGGCGAATGTCATTGAAAGACATAAATGGACAACTGTGCAGATGTTTGTGGCAGCAGTAGATGTATGCGTTCTTTACGAGCCAGTCTCAGAACCAGAGGAGGCAAAAGAAGGGAGCCTTCTCCAAACCCTCCAGGTCAAGTTTCCTGAAGTCTCTGCAGAAGGGAAGCCCTCTGGCTTGGCCAAGGAACAACGTCCAGGGGTGGTAAAATTAAAAGCAATGGCCATAGCTGTTCAGATCTGGCAGTACTCTCTTCCCTGGGAAGCAAAAGAAGGGATCAGAGAACACATTAACCTCCTCGGAGGATAAGGGAACCTAGTTCTTTGCCAGTCTCCATGGAACAAACCTTTGTGGCCTGTCAAAGAGGCCGAAACTGGAGAGTACCGGCCCATTCAGGACTTGTGGGAAGTTAATAAATGGGTTGAAGTGATCCATCCAATGGGGCCTAACCCCTATACCCTCCTCTCCCTCTTGGGCCCCAAAAGAACTGTTTATATCATCTTAGATGCCAAAGATGCATTTTTCTGCATATCTTTAGCAAGGGAGTCTCAGAACCTTTTTGCTTTTGAGTGATCTGACTGATGGGAAGGATTCCAAGGCCAGCTCACCTGGGAATCCCCCAAGGATTCAAGAATTCACCCACTATCTTCGATGAAGCCCTACATGAGGATTTGCATGAGTACAGAACCTCCAACATGGAATTCACTCTGTTATAGTATGTTGATGACTTGCCAATAGCTGCTGAGGACTATGAGTCATGTTTGCGGGAGACAAAAGCTCTCTTAAAGACTCTGCAGGCAAAAGGGTATCTAGTGTCAGCAAAGAAAGCACAGCTCTGTCAGAGCCACAGCACTTATCTAGGCTTTGATCTCTGCAAGGCAGCGCGTTCAGTGTCTGAGTCCAGGAAACAGATGATCACCTGATACCCCTGCCCCACCACGTTCAGAGGAGTGAGTGAGTTTCTTGGAATGGTGGGCTACGGTAAGTTGTGGATACCTCGGTTTACAGAGATTGCCCGACCTCCCTACGAACTGGCAAAAGGGGGGCTCACTATGATAGAATTTACAGCTGAGGCAGAAGGAGCATTTCGGGAATTACCAACAGCCTTACAGAGTGCCCCAGCATAGGCCATCCCAGATGTTACCAAGCCCTTCCACTTGTATGTGGATGAGAAAGCAGGGGTGGCCAAAGGAGTTTTGACTCAGACTCTGGGGCCTTGGCAAAGGTCAGTAGCTTATCTTAGCAAGAAACTAGATCCAGTAGTGGCTGGGTCCCCCCCTTGCTTCTGCATACTTGCTGCCCCAGCTCTCCTGGTCAGGGATGCAAGTAAATTGACTTTGGGTCAAAATCTCATCTTGACCACCACCCACGCTATCAAGGGCTTTCTCCGAACTCCACCCGACCGATGGATGATGAATGCCTGAGTGACGGGGCATCAGGCCCTTCTCCTCAACGAAGCAAGAGTGACCTTCCAGCCCCCAGGGGTGATAAATCCAGCTACGTTGCTGCCAGAGTAGGTGGCTGAGCAGCCACATGGTTGCATGAAGCTCCTAACCCAAGTCACAGGAGTAAGGCCGGACCTCAAAGACATTCTCCTTCCGGATGTGGAGATGACTTTGTTCAGACAGGAGTAGCTACATGGTGGATGGAAAGAGGTATGCGGGGGCTGCAGTGGTTTCACCTGAGAAGGAACTCTGGACGGCAGCCCTCCCACATGGAACATCAGTGCAATAAGCGGAGCTGATTGTACTCACCAAGGCACTGCACATTTCCAAAGACTATCTATAGGGACAGCAGGCACGCCTTTGTTACTGTCCATATACATGGGGCTATTTATAAAGAAAGGGGCCTATTAACAGCAGAAGGAAAAGGAATTAAAAACAGAGGAGAAATATTGGCTCTCCTCCAGGCTATTTGGGACCCAAAAGAGGTGCCCGTTATGCATTGCCCAGGACACCAAAAGGGGACTCATCTGATTAAAAAAGGAAACCAATTAGCAGATCGAGCCGCAAAGCAAGCAGCCCAAGAAACAGTGCAAGAGCTGGTTACACTCCAGGCTCCAGCCCTACCAGAAATTCTGAACTATTCAGAATAAGATTTAAAGTATTTACAAAAATGGGTTAAATTGGACTATGAAGGGGACTGGGCTAAGACTGAAACAGGAATGTTAATTCTTCTTCGAAGATTAGGTAAGACGTTAGTAGACCAGATACATCAGGGTACTCATTTGGGGACATGAAAATTCAAGGAACTTATAAGCAAGCAGTTCCAGGTTTCTAAATTGGGCGTATGGTTAAGGATATAGTTGATTGATATGCTCAATGCCAGGCAGTTAATGTGGGAGGAACTAGAATGGGAAGAGTGAAAAGAGAAAGAGGTAAGGAATCAGGAGTCTATTGGGAAATAGATTTTACAGAAATGAAACCTGGAAAATATGGGCACAAGTATACGTTAGTTTCTGTAGATAGGTTTTCAGGCTGGGTAGAGGCTTTTCCCGCCAAACATGAAACGGCAGGAGTGGTAGCCAAAAAGCTATTAGAAGAAATAATTCCTAGGTTTGGCCTGGCTCTCGCATTCGGGTCAGAAAATGGCCCTGCATTTGTGGGTTCAGTCTCACAGGCATTGGCCAATGCCATGAGCACTAAATGGAAACTACATTGTGCCCACCAGCCTCATAGTTCCGGACTAGTAGAGAGAATGAACTGGACTCTTAAAGAGTCCTTGACAAAACTAATTCTGGAGACTGGCGGTGGATGGGTGGATCTCATTCTTTCACCCCCCTCAGGGCGTGATGTACACCCTACTTGAACAAGGTGATCACATTTGAAATAATGTTCAAGAGACCCTCCCCCCTCTCTGCCCTTGGCTACAAGAGGTTGCCCTAGCAGAAATGACTGATCAGTCTGTACTCCAGTTACTGCAATCATTACAGTCTGTCTTAAAAAGAACCCTCACGGGGATCTGAACTGCCCACACTGACACAGAGGCAGAGGCGGAGCCACATCCTTACCAACCCGGGAACTTGGTTTGGATATGTCACCACCAAATGGGAAACTTGGAGCCTCGCTGGAAGGGACTGTTTACTGTCATGCTGACTACTTCCATGGCAATAAAAGTAGAAGGCATCAGGGCCTGGATTCATGCAGGTCATGACAAATGAGCCAAGGAAAAAGAGGTCCCCCAGAGCTGGAAGTCACAGCCAATGGACCCCGCTCACCGTGGACTAAAGCTAAGACTCAAAGACTATGAGTTTATTGTTGCTCCTATTATTACCTGTTAGTGCATTATTGCTCTGATCGATACCTGTTTATGGAAAGTATAGTTGGGAAATTAGATGAACAAAGTTAGGAAAAATGGAAAAGGTATACAAAGTGGTAAATGGCTAACTCATCAGCTGACTGTTCTCTAGTGTCATTTGTACAAAAGAAAACTAGAGTGATAAAAATGTTAGACTTACATGCTCAATATAACCCCTTACAACAGAATAACATAGAACTGGCAAAAAAGTCAAGGATTTTACTAATCTCCAAAGAAAAGGGGGGGATGTAAGGGCCTGGTTAGCCAGAAGGAGTCATTTTGTGTTTATGCATTGAACTTAGATTGACCCCGTCCCTCCCAGAGGAACTTTCATGCAAAACCTAGACACAACGGTGGTCAGGCCAGGTGAAGACATCCAATCAGTTGGGCGTGCATATATCTACTAGGGTAAATTGAAATTAAATTGGACACCCGTTTGTTACCTAGCAGTTTTTTCTGTGTGTTGCAGACCTAGCATGACTGTGCAGTTTTCTCTGTGTATTGCAATCTCATTGGTCACCTGTGTATAGCCCGGCTAAACTACCTTTATAAAAGTTATTCTGTGAGGCTGGGAGGTTTCGCTTCTTTGTAAGAGACAGCCTTGACCAGTCAGTTTGATTCTTGATGCTTGATGCAAATAAAAGCTTTGCTTGACCTTCACTTTGTATCAGTCTTGCTCCTTTGATCACGGACCCTAACAGTGTTCTGTTTGGTGCCTCAGGAAACCCCATATGCTGGTATTTGAAACCAAGCCTCTGAGGAGAGAAGCCAGGAAACCAAAGCAAGGGTTCAGATTAGGGCCTAGGATCCTGAACAGTTCAATTTTCTTCGCTTTGTATCAGTCTTGATCCTTTGATTATGAAACCTAACAGGACTGCTCTCCCGAAGGAAACTGCCTGTCACAATTGCCCAATCCCTGCAGATTACGAGAAACCTGCAAGAACCCTGAGCCCACACCGATTTTGTAGGTTGCTCTGGACCAAAATGCGCAGTTTGACACACCCTAGGCACCTACCTCCATGCAGACATCCAGGTCATAAGCCCTGAGTAAGAAGATTGGACCTGACATGACCCTAGGACCTCATCAGAACCCTAGCTTAGGTTTATAGGCATCTGTCCCCAGAGGTCTGTTGTGGAATACCAACATATGGTCCAACATGTGGTCTCTGAGCCACACAGCAGAACCCCCCCCCCCCGTACCCAGAAGTAAAGCATCCTCTTAAGAGCTGTGTCAAAACCTCAGAATAGGAGAATCCTGCATGACTCTGAGCCACAACCACAATCTAAGGTCTCCCTGGACAGAAATCATCATTGTGAACCGTGTGCATGAGACCCTCTGTCAACTCAATCCCTGGGGCACGTCACCCCAGAGGCAGCAGATTCAACATACCATGTTCCATGGCTGCAATGGTAAGTGGGGGTGGGCTTTCCAGGCATCCACGTGGAGAGATCTACTATCCAATCTTTTCATATGGGAGACCCTGGAACCCTATAACCCCTGTACTGCAGAAAGACACCTTGCTGTTTGGAACAGCTCACAAGCCCCAGAGTATGAAAGCCACCATGGCCTCTTGAGTCCACCCCTCCATTAATCGGCCATCATGCACACAAACTGCAGCATGAAATGACATCAGACACTCGCCCTTACTCAGGTGCTGGAGACTTTTAATCAGGCCCTGCATATTGAAATTGCCATGCTCTCGGCACTAAATTTAACCACAGCTTGTGTTTTGAGACTTCTGTCCTCACCCTTCTGGCCTGCAAGCCCTCCAGATTAGGAAATCTGGAGCCACAATGCAGCCTTCTGCCTTCCCACCAGAAAGAAGAAGGGTCCTATGTAGTGTATGAGAATCCTACATGGCCAGTGAGCCACCATGAAATCCAAAGATCTCCCTGGACACCAACAAGCATTGTGACCAATCAGCCTGAGAACCCCTGTCAACTCATCCTCCTTGCAACTTCGAACCACAGCCAGCAGTTCGACCTGCAATGTTCCTCAGCTGAAATGTCAACGGGAGATGGCCTTTCCAGGCATCCATGTGGAGAGCTCTGCTATCCAAACTTTCCACAGGGGGACCCTGGAGCCATCTAACCGGAATCCCCCTGTCCCACAGGACGCCTTGCAGTTTGGAGTGGCTCGAAAGCCCTAGCGTGGGAAAACCTCCAAGGCCTTTTGAGGCCACCCCTCCATTCGTCAGCCATCATGGACACAAACTTCAGCATGAGTGGACATCTGACACTCGCCCTTACTCAGAAGCTGGAGATCTTGAATTAGCCACTGTACATTGGAACTTCCATGCGCTCTGCTTTGAACTTAACAGTGTTTTAAGATTTCAGTCCTCACATGCCTGGCAAACAAGCCCTCCAGATTGTTAATTCTGGTGCCACAGTGCAGAAAGAAGAAGTGCTTTAAGGGTCTGCCCAGAAATCCCAGATGAGGTTCCACCTGCATGGCCCTCGATGGCACCCCACTATCAGAGGCCTCCCTATGCACTAGTGCTCTGTCTGACACAGCCTGAGCCCTGACCTCCTGTCAGCTACCCAGATAGCAGACCCCATATCCTGCAGGTGGGACCTTCTGTGGACCAAGGCCTTCATCTCTACCCAAGCTGGGTATTCAGGCAACTTTCCCCAGACCTTAGCTCAAATCCCTGCCTATGGGGGCACCTGAAGCACAAAATAGTACTCCCCCTTCACCAAGGTAGGAAACCTGTCTGTTGGGATGGGTGTCCAACCCTCAGAGGGGACCAGCTGCATGGCCCATGAGACCACACCCACACATGAGGGCCACCTTGGCACAAAGAGGCATTGTGACCTTCAGCCTGAGCCCGCTTTCAAACAAGACCGCTTGGGATCAGGAAAAGAAGACCGCAGAGAGGGCCAGGTTCTCCCTAGACCAAAAACCTAACCCTCGGTCAGTTCTGAAGGAGCCCGGACCCAGAACCCATCTCCAGAATCCTTGTTTGGGTGGGACCTCTGAGAGGGAAAACAGCACTCTTCGATTCCCAAGAAAGACACCAAACTCTTGAGAGTCAGGCAGAATCCCTAGAGAGGAAGAATCTAACATGGCCCCATGAGGCCACCCTTACATTCCACGTTTCACTTTGACACAAAATCCAGAGACAAAAGCCTGAGTGACCGCCTCCCACTTGCCCTTCTTTCATATCCCGAGGAGCTCCCCTCACGGTCTATAGATCGGGCCTGCCATACCCTTGCCTCCAAATGTAAGCCTAGTTTGTGTTTTCAGTCCTCTCTACCCACAGCCCAGGCCCAACACCTTCCAGGCTGCGGAGTCTGGAACCACACCATAGGACTGTGCTTGCCCTCCTCAAGGAAACTCTGCCCACTCCATTGGCCACAACCCTACAGATTAGGAGAAATCTCCAAGGCCGCTGAGGCTATCCTGACAATGAAGGTCGCCCTGGACAAGCAGGGGCATTCTGACTCAAGCTGAACAACCTCCACACAAATAGGCAAAGATGCCCTCAGAGACAGAAGATTGAAGCAGACAGGCCACTGGGCCCTAATCTGAACCCTAGCTTTGGTTTCCCTGGGTTTCTCCTCAGAGGCCTGGTTTTGATTTCCATCATATGGGGCATTCCTAAGGCACCAAAGCGAACACCTCATGTCTCCACATGGGAAGCTTGCTCTTTGGAGTTGTCTCATACCCTTTGGCTAGGAGAATCCTTCAGGGCCACAGAGCCACCACCGTATTCCAAGGTCTCCATGGACACAGACCCACATGATCACCCATCCTAAGAGAATCCATTTCAACTCAGGACCCTGGGTAGCTCACAACACAGCCAGCAGATTGAACCTTCCTTGTCGCTAGGAGCCAATGCGAATGCGAGGGGGGATATCCAGGCATCCATCCTTAGAACCCTGCTCTCAAGTCTTTCCATATGGGGTGTCCTGGAGCTATTCACCAGGATGCAACTGTCCCAAAAAAGGAAACCTTGTGGTTTGGAGCAGCACAACTGCCAGTGTTGGAAAACCTCTATGGCCTCATGAGCACCCCCCTTCATAAAGGGTCCATCATGGGCACACACTCCAGCCTGAGCCAACATCTGATACTCTCCCTGACTTCAGATGCAGGAGATCTCGATTCAGCCACTGCAGAGTTGGCCTGCCAAGTCCTCTGCCTGAAACCTAACCCTAGGTTGTATTTTCAGCCTTCTGTCCTAACACTCCTGTCCCACAAGCCCTCTGAATTGGGAATACCAGAGCCACAACACAACAATCTGCCTGCCCACAAGAAGAAAAACCTTGCTCTTTGGGCCTTCCCAGAAACCCCAAGTGAGGATCAACCTGCACAGCCCTCGACAGTACCCATATTTCATAGGCTGCCCTGGGCACTAATGCGCTGTGTAAAACAGCATGAGCCCAGACTCCCGACAGACTCCCAGATAGCAGCCAGCACACCCAGCACATCAGACCCGCCATGGCCTTAGGCTGTCATCTCTCCCCAACCTGGGTTTCGAGGCATCTGAACCTACACCTTATCTCCTATCCCTGCACAGGGGGGAACCTGATGCAAAAATCAGAACTCCTCCTTCTCTATGTCAGGAAACCTTGCTGTTGGCATGGTGTCAAGCCTTCAGGGTAGGAGAAACCTGCATGACTCATGAGGCCACGCCCATGCTTGAGGGCCGCTTTGGGCACAAACATACATTGTGACCCTCAGCTTGAGCACCGACTCCAAATAAGGCCTCTCAGTTGCTGCACCAAGAGCCCGCATATCTGGTTTGCCATGCTCCAGGCCCCAAATCATAAACGGAGTTTGGGTTTTCCAGTCCCACATAGCCAGGGCTCTTCCCAGGATTCTCTCTTTGGGAGCGACACCTGAGGCAGCAAAAGGGACTTCGCCCTTCCCACAGAATGACCATACACTCTTGGGAGCCTGACCAAATCCCCAGAGGGAGACTCGTCTATGGCCCATTAGGCCACCACTCCATTCCACGGCCATCCTTGACATAAAATCCAGAGACAACAGCCTGAGAAACCGCCTCACACTCGCACTTTTTTCATATCTCGAGGAGCTCCACTCACAGTCTGTAGATCAGGCCTGCCACACCCTGGGCCCAAATCCTAAGCCGAGTTTGTGTTTTAGACTTCTGTCCCCACAATCCTGGACCACACACCCTCCAGGCTGCGGTCTCTGTTGCCACAGTGCAGGACGGTGCCTGTACTCTCCAAGGAAAATCTGCCCATTCCATTGGCCACAACCCTACAGATTAGGAGAAACGTTCAAGGTCCCTGAGGACTACCCAACTGTGTAGGCCGCCCTGGGCAAACAGGGGCATTCTTACACAAGCTGAGCAACTACCTCCACTCATTCATGCAGACAGATGTACCCAGAGACATAAGATTGAAGCGGACAGGCCCCTAGGCCCTAATCTCTACCCAAGCTTTGGTTTCCAGGCCTCTCTCCTCAGAGGCCTGGTTTCAAATACAAGCAAATGGGGATTTCTTGAGGCACCAAACAGAGCAACTCTCATCTCCACATGGGAAGCTTGCTCTTTGGAGCTGTGTCAAACCCTCTGGGTAGGAGAATCCTACTGGGGACTTGAGCCACCACATTTCAGGGTCTCCATGGACACAATCCCACATTAGGACGCATCCTCAGGAGACTCTATTACAACTCAGCCCCCTGTTTACCGAGCCCCAGAGCCAGAAGAGTAAACCTGCCTTGTTGCTAGGAGCCAATGGGAATGTGAGGTGGGTTTTCCAGGCTTCCATCCTTAGAACCCTGGTCTCGAGAGTTTCCGTATGTGGTGTCCCGGAGCCATCCAACAGGATTCGTCTGTCCCACAGAAGGAAACCTTGTGGTTTGGAACAGCTCACAACCCCCAGTGTGGGAAAACCTCCAGGGCCTCATGAGGCTCCCACCTTCCTGAAGGGGACATCATGGACACTAACTCCATCCTGAGCCAATGTCTGATACTCGCCCTGACTTCAGATGCAGGAGATCTCGGTTCAGCCTCTGCAGTGTGCTCCTGCCGTGCCCTCGGCCTGAAACCTCACACTAGCTTGTGTTTTCAGAGTTCCATCCTAACACTCCTGTCCCACAAGCCCTCCAGATTGGGATTTCCAGAGCCACAACACAGCAATCTGCCTGCCCACCAGAAGAGAAACGTTGCCTCATGGGGCTGCCCAGACCCCAAGTGAGGGTCAACATTCATGGCCCTCGAACGGACCACAAATTCATAGGATGCCCTGGGCACGAAAGTTCTATCTGACACAGCCTGAGCCCAGACCATCCGACAGTCACCCAGACAGATGGTCGCACACCCAGCACATCGGACCGGCCATGGTCTTAGGCCATTATCTCTTCCCAACCTGTGTTTCCAGGCATCTGAACCTAGACCTTCTCTCCAATCCCTGCACCCGGGAGGTGCACAAGGGAGAACCTTTTGCACAAAGCAGAATTCCTCCATCCCCATGGCAGGAAACCTTGCTGTTGGCATGGTGTCAAACCTTGGCAGGGGAAGCCTGCATGGCCCATGAGGCCACGTCCTTGCTTGAGGGAAGCCTTGGGTACAAACACGCATTGTGACCCTCAGCATGAGTCTCGTGTTCAAATAAGGTCTCTCATTGGCTGGACCTAGAGCCCACATAGGGGCTTGCCATGCTCCTAGGCACCCAACCATAACCAGAGTTTGGGTTTTCCAGGTGCCTGTACCAAGGGCTCTGCTTCTGAGGCAGAAAACAGGACTCCTCCCTTCCCACAGAATGACCACAAACTCTTGGGAGCCGGGCCAAATCCCCAGAGAGGGAGACTCGTCCATGGCCCAAGAGGCCACCCCGCCATTCAATGGCCATCCTTGACACAAAATCCAGAGACAAAAGTCTGAGAAACCGCCTCACACTCTCCTTTCGTTCATATCCTGAGGAACTCCCCTCACAGTCTGTAGATTGGGCCTGCCATACCCTCAGCCCGAAACCTAAACTGAGTTTGTGTTTTAAGACTTCTCTACCCACACCCCTGGCCCACACACCCTCGAGGTTCAGGCCCCTGGAGCCACACCGCAGGACTGTGCCTGCCCTCTCCAAGGAAACTCTGCCCATTCCATTGGCCACAACCCTAAATATTAGAGAAACCTCCAAGGTCTCCGAGGCCATTGCAATAGCGTAGGCTGCTCTGGACAAATAGGGGTGACCTGACACAAGCTGAGCAACTACCACCACTCAGACGAGTAGACGGATGTCCCCAGAGACAGAAGATTGAATCGGACAGGTCCCTAGGCCCTAATCTGAACCCTTGCTTTGGTTTCCAGGCATCTCTCCTCAGAGGCCTGGTTTCAAATACCAGCATATGGGAGTTTCCTGAGTCACCAATCAGAACACCTCTCGTCTCCACATGGGAAACTTGCTCTTTGGAGCTGTGTCAAACCCTCCGATTAGGAGAAAGCTTCAGGGGCCACAGCCACCGCCACATTTGAAGGTCTCCATGAACACAAACCCACATTTTCACTCATCCTCAGGAGAGTTCATTTCAACACAGCCCCCTGGGTAGCTCGCACCAGAGCCAGCATATGGAACCTGCCTTGTCGCTAGGAGACAATGGGAATGATAGGTAGGGTGCCCAGGCCTCCATACTTAGAACCCGGTTCTCGAGGGTTCCCGTAAGGAGCGTCCTGGAGCCATCCAGCATTTCTGAACTCTCTTGCAGAAGGAAACGTTGCAGATTGGAGCATCTCACAACCCCCAGCATGGGAAAGCCTCACTTGACCTCATGAGGCCCAGCCTTCATGATGGAGCCATCACGGATGCAAACTCCAGCCTGAGGCAACGTCTGATCCTCGCCCTGACTTCAGATGCAGGAGATATCGATTCAGCCTCTGTAGAGTGTGCCTGCTCTGCTCTCGGCCCCAAACCTAGCCCTAGCTTGTGTTCTCAGACTTCCGTCCTCACACTCCTGGCCCACAAGTCCTCCCGATTGGGAATAATGGAGCCACCACGCAGCACTGTGCCTGCCCACCAGAAGAAAAATGTTGCCCTATGAGGATGCCCAGAAACCCCAAATGAGGATCATCTTGCACAGTCCTCAAATTCACCCCAATTTCCTAATCTGCCCTGGGCACTAATGCACTGTTTGACACAGCATGAGCACAGACCTCCAGACAGACACCCAGACAGCTGGCCACATACCCAGCATATCGGACCCGCCATGGCCTTAGACCCTCATCTCTTCGCAACCTGGGTCTTCAGTCATCTGAATGTAGAGATTAACCATAATACCTGCACAGGTGGGAACCTGATGCACACATCAAACTCCTCCTTCCCCATGGCAGGAAACCCTGATGCTGGCATGGTGTCAAGCCTTCATGGTAGGAGAAACCAGCATGGCCCATGAAGACAAGCCCATGTTTGAGAGCCGCCTTGCCTCTAGACCCCAATCTTAACCAGAGGTGGGGTTTTCCGTTCACCCTTACCCAGGGCTCTGCTCTGGAATCCCTCTTTTGGAGGGAAACCTGAGACAGAAAATAGGACTCCTCCCTTCCCACAGAATGACCCCAAACTTTTGGGAGCCAGGCCAAATCCCCAGAGAGGAAGACTCGTCCATGGCCCACGTGGACACCCCTACATTCCATGGCCATCCTTGACACAAAATCCAGAGACAAAATCCTGAGAAACTGCCTCACACTCACCCTTCATTCATATCCTGAGGAGCTCCCGTCTCGGTCTGTAGTTTGGGTACTAGTAAGCCTAGTTTGGGTTTTCAGACTTCTGTCCCCACAGCCCTGGCCCACACACCCTCCAGGCTGTCCCCTGGAGCCACACCACAGGACTGTGCCTGCCCTATCCAAGGAAATCTGCCCATTCCACTGGCCACAATCCTACAGATGAGGAGAAACGCCCAAGGTCCCCGAGGCCATCTCAACAGTGTATGCTGCCGTGGGCAAACAGTGGTGGTCTGACATAATCTGCGCAACTACCTCCACTCAGGCAAGCAGATGGATGTCTCCACAGACAGAAGATTGACCTGGACAGGCCACTAGGCCCTAATCTGAACCCTTGCTTTCATATCCAGGTGTCTCTCCTCAGACGCCTGGTTTCTAATAGCAGCATATGGGGGTTTCCTGGGGCACTAAGCAGAACACCTCTCGTCTCCACATGGGAAACTTGCTCTTTGGATTTGTGTCAAACCCTCCAGTTAGGAGAATCCTTCAGGGCCCTTGAGCCACCGCCACATTCCATGGTCTCCATGGACACAAACTCACATTTTCACCCATCCTCAGGAGAGTCCATTTCAACAAAGCCCCCTGGGTAGTTCCCCCAGAACCAGGAGATCGAATCTGCCTTGTCACTAGGAGACAATAGGAAAGCGATGTGGGGTGCACAGGCATCCATCTTTAGAACGCTGCTCTCGAAGCTTTCTGTATGGGGCGTCCTGGAACACCCTGCAGTTTGGAGCATCTCACAAATCCAAGCATGGGAAAACCTCCATGTCGTCTTGAGCCCCCTCCCATTGTAAACAGTCCATCATGGACACAAACTCCAAACTGAGTCAATGTCTGACCCTCGCCCTGAATTCAGGTGCAAGAGTTTTCATTCAGCCCCTGCAGAGTGGGCCTGCCATGCCCTAGCACTGAAACCTAACCCTAGCTTGTGTTTTCAGACTTCTGTCCTCACACTCCTGGCCCACAAGCCCTCCAGACTGGGAATTCTGGAGCCACAACACAGCACTCTGCCTGCCCTCCAGATTCTCCAGAAGAAAAATGTTGCCTTATGGGTCTGTCCAGAAATCCCAAAGGAGGACAAACTTCCACGCCACTCGACTGCACCTCAATTATATAGGCTGCCCTGGGTACTAATGCAAAGATTAACACAGCCTGAACCCGGACATGCCGACCGACACCCAGATAAACTTGCTCTTTGGAGGTGTGTCAAACCCTCCGGTTAGGAGAATCCTTCAGGGACCCGATCCACCGCCACATTCCAAGGTCTCCATGGACACAAACCCACATGATAACCCATCCTCAGGAGAGTCCATTTCAACTCAGCCCCCTGGGTCACTCCCATAGAGCCAGCAGATCGAGCCTGCCTTATGGCTAGGACACAATGGGAATGCGAGGTTGGGTGTCCAGACATCCATCCTTAGAAGCCTGCTCTCTAGTCTTTCAGTATGGGGCGTCCTGGAGCCATCCAGGAGAACTCGGCTGTCGCCCAGAAGGAAACCTTGTGGTTTGGAGCAGCTCGCAACCCCCAGCGTGGGAAAGCCTCAATGGCTTCATGAGGCCACCCCTTCATCAAGGGGCCATCATGGACGCAAACTCCAGTCTGAGCCAATGTCTGATAATCGCCCTGACTTCAGATCCAAGAGATCTTGATTCAGCCTCTGCAGAGTGGGATTGGCATGCCTTCAGTCCCAAACATAACCCTACCTTGTGTTTTTCGTCCACACACTCCTGGCCCACAAGCCCTCCAGATTGGGAATTCTGGAGCCACAACGCAGCACTCTGTCTGCTCACCAGAAGAAAACTGTTGCCCTATGCGGCTGCCCAGAAACCCCAAATGAGGATCATTGTGCACGCCACTCGACTGCACCCCAGTTATATAGGCTGCCCTGGGCAATAATGCTGTCTGACACAGTCTGAGCCCAGACCTCCCAAGTGACACCCAGACAGCTGGACCCACATCCAGGTGTGGACCCACCATGGTCTTAGGATGTCATCTGTTCCCAACCTGGGTTTTCAAGTTTCAGAACCTAGACCTTATCTCCAATCACTGCACAGGGGTGAACGAGATGCACAAATCACAACTCCTACTTCCCCATGGCAAGAAACCTTGCTGTTGGCATGGGGTCCAACCTTCAGGGTAGAAGAATCCTGCATGGCCCATGAGGCGACACCCGTGCTTGAGGGCTGCCTTGGGCACAAACACGCATTGTGTCCCTTAGCCTCTGCAATGGGCTCAAGTAAGGCCTCTCAATGGCTGGACCAAGAATTCCACTCAGACACGCAGACCGATATCCTCAGAGACAGAAGATTAAACCAGACAGGCCCCTAGGCCCTAATCTGAACCCTAGCTTTGGTTTCCAGGTGTCTCTCCTCAGAGGCCTGGTTTTGAATACAAATATGGGGGTTTCCTGAGGGACCAAACAGATCACGTCTCGTCTCCACATGGGAAGCTTTCTCTTTGGAACTTTGTCAAACCATCCGGGTAGGAGAATCCTGCAGGTCCCCTGAGCCACTGCCACATTCCAAGGTCTCCATTGACACTAACCCACATTATGACCCATCTACAGGAGAGTCCATTTCAACTCAGCCCCCTGGGTAACTCGCCCCAGATCCAGCAGATCAAACCTGTTTTTTTGCCAGGAGCCAATGGTAATGCGAGGTGTGGTGTCCAGGCATCCATTCTTAAAACCCTGCTCTCGAGTCTTTCCATACAGGGCATCCTGGAGCCCTAAAAATGGACTCGACTGTCCCGCAGAAGGAAACCCCGTGGTTTGGAGCAGCTCACACCAAGCGTGGGAAAACCTCCATGGCCTCCTGAGGTCTCCCTCCCCTTCATGAAGGGGCCATCATGGACACAAACGCCAGCCTGAGACAAAGTCTGATACTTGCCCTGACTTCAGATGCAGGAGATCTCGATTCAACCTCTGCAAAGTGGGCTTGCCTTGCCCTCAGCCCCAAAACTAATCCTAGCTTGTGTTTTCAGACTGCCGTCCTCACACTCTTGGCCCACAAGTGCTCCAGATTGGGAATTCCAGAGCCACAGCGCAGCACTCTGTCTGCCCACCTGAAGAAAACGGTTGCCCTATGTGGCTGCCCAGAAACCCCACATATGGAACAACCTGCGTGGCCCTCCACCACACCCCATTTTCAAAGGCTGCCTGGCCAATAATGCTCTGTCTGACACAGCTGGAGCCCAGACCTCCGGACCAACACCCCGACAGCTGGCCCCGCACAGCCAGCACAAAGGACCGCCATGGCCTTAGGCCATCATCTCTTCCCAATCTGGGTTTTCAGGAATCTGAACCTAGACCTTATCTCCAATCCCTACACAGGGGGGAACCTGACGCACAAATCAGAACTCCTTCCCCAGGGCAAGAAACCTTGCTGTTGCCATGGTGTCAAGCCTTCAGGGTAGGAGAAACCTGCAGGGCCCATGAGGCCACTCCTACGCTTGAGGGCGCCTTGGGCACAAACATGCATTGTGTCCCTCAGCATGAGCCACGTTTTCAAATAAGGCCTCTCAGTGGTTGGATCAAGAGCCCAGGTATGGAGTTTGTCATGCCCCTAGGCCCCCAACCCAAAATTGAGGTCTGGTTTCCTAGTCGCCCATACCTGGGCTCTGCTCTGGAATCCCTCTTGTGGAGGGACCCCTGAGGCAGAAAACAGGACTCCTGCTTTCCCACAGAATGACACCAAACTCTTGGGAGCTGGGCCATATCCCCAGAGAGGCAGACTCGTCCATGGCCCATGATGCCACCCCTCCATTCCACGGCCATCCTTGACACAAAATCCAGAGACAAAAGCCTGAGCGACTGCCTCCCACACGCCCTTCTTTCATATCCCGAGGAGTTCCCGTCTCAGTCTGTAGATCGGGCCTGCCATACCCTTGGCCCCAAACCTAAGCCGAATTTGTGTTTTCAGACATATGTCCCCACAGCTTTGGCCCACACACCCTCCAGGCTGGGGCCCTTGAAGCCACACTGCAAGACTGTGTCAGCCCTCTCCAAGGAAACTCTGCCCATTCCATTGGCCACAACCCTACAGATTCGGAGAAATTTCCATGGCCCATGAGGCCACCCTAATCGTGTAGGCGGCCTGGACAAACACGGGCATTCTGACACAAACTGAGCAACGAACTCCACTCAGACATGCAGACCGATATCCTCAGAGACAGAAGATTGAACTGGAAAGACACCTAGGCCCTAATCTGAACCTGGCTTTGGTTTCCAGGTGTCTCTCCTCAGAGGCCTGGTTTTGTATACCAATATGGGGGTTTCCTGAAGGACCAAACAGAACACGTCTCATCTCCACATGGGAAGCTTGTCTTTGGAGCTTTGTGAAACCCTCCCGATTGGAGAATCCTGCACATCCCCTGAGCCAACGACGCATTACAAGGTGTCCATAGACACAAACACACATTATGTCCCATCCTCTGGAGAGACCATTTCAACTCAGCCCCTTGGGTAACTCGCCCCAGAGCCAGCAGACCAAACCTGCATTGTCGCTAGGAGCCAATGGGAATATGAGGTGGGGTATCCGGGCATCCATCCTTAGAACCCTGCTATCGAGTCTTTCCGTATGGCACATCCTGGCGCCATCCAAAAATGACTCGACTGTCTCACAGAAGGAAAACTTGCAGCTTGGGGCAGCTCGAATCAGCTGCTGCACAGTGGAAATGCCATGTGTTCGACACTGAACTGAAAAATAGCTTGTGTTTTCCGACTTCTGTCCTCACACTCCTGGCCAACAAGCCCTCCAGACTGGGAATTCTGGAGCCACAACGCAGCCTTCTACCTGCCCACCAGAATGAAGAATGCCCTATGGGTCTGCCAGGAAACCCCTTCAGGAGGATCCGCCTGAAGGCCCTCGACAGCACCCCAATATCAGAGGCCGCCCTGGTCACTAATGCTCTGACACAGCCTGAGACTCGACCTCCTGTCAGCATCCCAGATAGTGGATCTGTATCCAGCAGTGGGACCTGCTGAGGCCCGAGGCTGTCATCTCTATGCAAACTGGGTATTCAGGCATCTGTCCCCAGACCTTACCTCAAATCGCCGCCTTTGGGGGAACTTGAAGCACAAAAGAGTACTCTTCCTTTCCCATGGCAAGAAACATGGCTGTTCGGACGGGTGCCCAACCCTCAGAGTGGGATCCAGCTGTATGGCCCATGAGACCACGCCCACCCATGAGGCCGCCTTGGGCACAAACAGGCATTGTGACCCTCAGCCTGAGCCCGCTTTCAAACAAACCCCCTCGGGAGCTGGACCAGGAGCCCAGAGAGCAGGCCTGCCATGCCCCTAGGCCCACATCCTAACCCTTGGTGGGGTTCTCCAGGTGAAATTCCCCAGAATCCGACTCTGGAATCCCTGTTTGGGCGGGACCCCTGATACCGAAAACAGGACTCTTCCCTTCCCCTAGAAAGACACCAAACTCTTGGGAGCCGGGCAGAATCCCCAGAGAGGAAGAATCTCCCATGGCCCCATGAGGCCAGCCCTCCCTTCTGTGGCAATCCGAGACAACAATTCAGACAGAGAAGCGTAAGCTACTGCCTCCCAGCCGACCGATCTTCAAATCCCTGGGAGCAGTCCTCAGGGTGTGCAGATAGCTCCTGCCATCACCTCGCCCATAACCCTAACCTGAGTTTGTGTCTGCAAACTTCTGTCCCCAAAGCCATGGCACACGTGCCCTCCAGGATGGGGTCTCCGGAGTCACACAGCAGGATTGGACCCACCCTCCTGAAGGAAACTCTGCCTGTCACAGTTGCCCAAACCGTCCAGATTAGGAGAAACCTGCCAGGCCCCTGAGCCCACCCCAATTTCATAGGCCGCTCTGGACAAAAATGCACAATCTGACACACCCTAGGCACCCACCTCCAGGCAGACAAGCAGGTCAATGACCCTGAGTCAGAAGATTGAACCTGACTTGGCCCTAGGCCCTCATCGGAACCCTAGCTTAGGTTTTCAGGCATCTATCCCCAAAAGCCTGTTATGGACTACCTCCATATGGTCCAACATGTGGTCCCTGAGCCATACAACAGAACCTCTCCTGTCCCCAAAAGGAAACCTTGCTCTTGGGAGCTGGGTCCAACCCTCAGGGTAGGAGAATCCTGCATAACCCCTGATCCACCGCCACATTCTAAGGTCTCCGTGGACAGCAAGTAGCATTGTGACCCGTCAGACTGAGAAACCCTGTCAACTCAGCCCCCTTGGATCTTCGTCCCACAGCCAGCAAATCAAACCAGCCCTGTTCCTCGGCTGCAATATTATCTCGAGGTGGGCTTTCCAGGCATCCATGCGGAGGTTCTGCTATCCAAACATCCCATATGGGGGACTCTGGAGCCATTCAAACGGACTCCCACTGTCCTGCAGAAGGACATCTTGCTGTTTAGAGAAGCTCACAAGCCCAAGCATTGGAAAACAGCAGAGCAGGCCTGCCATGCCCCTAGGCAAACATCCTAACCCTCGGTGGGGTTCTCAAGGTGCCATTCCCCAGAATCCGTCTCTGGAATCCCTGTTTGGGTGGGATCCCTGAGACCAAAAACAGCACTGTGTCCTTCCCCCAGAAAGACAGCAAACTCTTGGGACACGGGCAGAATCACCAGAGAGGAAGATTCTCCCATGGCCGCATGAAGCCACCCCTCCATTCTGTGGCCATCTTAGACACACAATTCAGACAGCAAAGCCTGTGCTACCGCCTCTCAGCTGCACGAACCACAAATTCAGAGAAGCTGACCTCAAGGTCTGCAGATACTGGTGCCACCACTTCGGCCCTAACCCTCACTAGACTTTGTGTCTGCAGACTTCGGTCCCCAAAGCCCTGGCCCTCATGCCCTCCAGGATGGGGTTTCAGGAGCCGCACCGCAGGACTGGGCCTGCCCTCCCTAAGAAACTCTGCCTGTCAAAATTTCCCAAACCCACCAGAATATGAGAAAACTGCAAGGCCCCTGGGCCCACCCCAATTTCGTAGACCTCTCTGGACTAAAATGCACAGTCTGACACACCCTAGGCACCCATCTCCAGGGTGACATCCACGTCAATGGCCCTGAGTCAGAAGGTTGAACCTGAGCTGGCCCTGGGACCTTATCGGAACTCTGGCTTAGGTTTCAGGCATCTGGCCCCAGCAGCCTGGTCTGGAATACCACCATAAGTTTCAACATGTGGTTCCTGAGGCACACAACAGAAACCCCCTGTCCCCAGAAGGAAACCTTGCTGGTTCCAACCCTCAGGGTAGGAGAATCCTGCATGGCTCCTGAGCCACCACCAAATTCTAAGGTCCCCCTGGACAGCAAGCAGCATTGTGACCCATCAGCCTGAGAACCCCTGTCAACTCAACACTCTTAGAACATCGTCCCAGAGTCAGCAGATGGAATCTGCCCTGTTCATCGGCTGCAATGGTAACGTGAGTTGGGCATTCCAGGAATCCATGCGAAGAGCTCTGCAATCAAATCTTTCCATATGGGGGACCCTGGAGCCATTCTACCAGACTCCCACTGTCCCGCAGACAGACACCTTGCTGTTTGGAACAGCTCACAAGCCCCAGAGAAGAGAAGAAAAAGCTACACGCGTCTTGAGGCCACCCCTCCATTCGTCGGCCATCATGGACACAACTGCAGTGTGAGTGGACGTCTGACACTCGCCCTTACTCAGGTGCTAGAGATTTTGAATCAGCCATTGCCCAGTGGAAGTACCATGAGCTGGGCACTGACCTGAAGCTTAGCTTATGTTTTCAGGCTTCTATCCTCACACTCCTGGTCCACAAGCCCACCAGATTCCCAATTCTGGAGCCAAAAAGCAGACTTCTGCCTGCCCACCAGAAAGAAGTGCTCTATGGGTCTGCCCAGAAACCCCACATGAGGATCCACCTGAACGGACCTCAAACGCACAACAATATCGTAGACCGTCCTGGGCACTAATGCTCTGTCTGACACAGACTAAGGCCAAACCTCCTGTCAGCCACACATATAGCGGGCCCCATATCCTGTAAGTGGGACCTACGGTGGCCCAAGGCCATAGTCTCTACAAAACCTGGGTATTCAGGCATCTGTTCCCAGACCTTACCTCAAATCCCTGCCTGTGGTGAACCTGAAGTACAAAAGAGTTGTCCTGCTTCCCCATGGCAAGAAACCTGGCTGCTGGGATAGGTGTCCAACCCTCAGAGTGGGAGACAGCTGTATGGCCCATGAGACCACGCCCACTAAGGAGGGCCACCCTGGGCACAAACAGGCATTGTGACACTCAGCCTGAGCCTGCTTTCAAACAAGACCCCTCAGGAGCTGGACCAAGAGCTCTCAGAGTGGGCCTGCCCTGACCCTAGGCCCGCATCTTAACTCTTGGTGGGGTTCTCCAGGCTCCCCAACCCAGAGACCATCTCTGGAATACCTGTTTGTGCAGGACTCCTGAAACGGAAAACAGTACTCTTCCCTTCCCCCACAAAGAAACCAAACTCTTGGGAGCCGGGCAGAATCCCCAGAGAGGAATATTCTCCCATGGCCCCATGATACCACCCTTCCATTCCGGTGCCATCATAGACACAAAATTCTGTCGCAAAGGCTTGTGTTACCTCCTCCCAGCTGTCCTAAATTCAAATCAGAAAAAGCTGCCCTCATGGTGTGAAGATATGGTCTGACATTACCTCGCTCCATACCTCACCTGAGTTTGTGTCTACAGACTTCTGTCCCCAAAGCCCTGGCCCACATGCCCTCCAGCATGGGGCCTCTGGAGCCACACCACAGGACTGGGCCTGTCCTCCTGAAGAAAACTCTGCCCGCCACAGTTGCCCAAACACTCCAGATAAGGCGAAACCTCAAGGCCCCTGGGACCCCCCCCCCAATTTTGCAGGCCACTCTGGACAAAAATGTGCAGTCTGACACACCCTAAACACCCACCTCTAGGCTGAAATGCAGGTCAATGGCCCTGAGTCAGGAGATTGAACCTGACCTGGCCCTAGAACCTCATCTTAACCCAACTTAGGGATTCCAGCATCTGTCCCCAGAAGCCTGTTCTGGAATACTGTAAGGATCTGGTTGGCCTGAGGGAGTCATTTTGTGTTTATGTAGTGAACTTAGATTGACCCAACCCCTCCCAGAGGAACTTATTTGTAAAGCCTAGATACAAGTGTGGGTCAGGCCAGGTGAAGACATCCAATCAGTTGGGAGCACTAGGGTAAAATGAATTCCAATTGGTTACCTCTGTGTTACCTAGCAGTTTTTTTTCTGTGTGTGGCAGACCGAGCATGACTGTGCAGTTTTCTCGGTGTATTGCAATCCCATTGGCCACCTGTGTGTGGGCCGGGCTCAACCATCTCTATAAAATCTGGTCTGTGAGGCTGCAAGGGGAATATAGCAGGAGGAGTCAGAGTAGCCAGTAGGGGAGCCATTGGGAGCAGCCTCATCAGCCTCGCCACCCCGAGCAGAAGCAGCAGCAGTGCCCCCACGAGTGGCCTCGCTGCCCCGAGCACCAGCAGCAGCAGCAGCAGCGCTGCTGCAAGTGGCCTCACTGCCCCAGGCAGTGTCACCACTGGGAGCAGCCTCTCAGGAGCCAGCGGTGCAACCTCGTCATCGGGAGTGGCCTCGCTGGGAGCAGTGCTGCCCTAGCATCATGAGCATCACGGGGCAGCGGCCTCACCAGCCGGGCAGTGTTCTCGCCAGGGAGCAATGCTGCCAGAGTGTCATCATCGGGAAGCGGGAGTCGTCGGGTAAGGGAAGTAATCGGTGTTTGTGTCCTGGTCATCGTCGATTATTTGTAAGAGATGGCCCCAACTGGTTGATTTGATTTTCGATGCTTGGCATTGCTGGGAGCTTTGTTAGCTTTGGCCTCGTCCAGGGAGTGACCTCGCCGGAAGTGGCCTGTGGCACAGAGGGTGGGGCAGGGAGCCTCCAGGAGGGACCCCAGGCCAGGCAGGTGGTGGCCCCCAGCAAGGCTCGGGCACCTACCAGTCAGTTTGGTTTCTGGTGCATAGCGGGAAATAAATCTTTGCTTGATTTTCGCTTTGTGTCAGTCTCTTCCTTTGATCACGGACCCTAACAATACCACCATAAGGTTCAATATGTGGTCCCTGAGCCACACATCAAAATCCCCCTGTCTGAGTAAGAAAACTTGCTCTTCAGAGCTGGGTCCAACCCTCAGGTGAGGGGCATTCTTCATGGCCCCTGAGCCATCGCTACATTCTAAGATCTCCCTGGACAGAGAGCAGCATTGTGACCCATCAGCCTGAGAACCCCTGTCAACTCAGCTGCCTTGGAATGTCGCCCCAGAGGCACCGATTGAACATTCCCTGTTCATCAGCTGCAATGGTAACGCGAGATGGGCTTTCCAGGCATCCATGTGGAGAGGTCTCCTATCCAATCTTTCCATATGGGGGAACCTGGAGCCATTCAACCAGACTCACTCTGTACAGCAGAGGGACACCTCGCTGTTTGGAACAGCTCACAAGCCCAGTGTGGGAAAATCTCCATGGTCTCTTGAGCCACCCCTCCATTCGTTGGCCATCATGTACACAATCTCCAGCATGAGCGGACATCTGAAACTCGCCCTTACTCAGGTGATGGAGATCTCGAATTAGCTGCTGCACAGTGACTGCCAAGTCCTCGGCACTGAACTGAAGCATAGCTTGTATTTTCCAACTTCCGTCCTCACACTCCTGGCCTTCAAACCTTCCAGACTGGGAATTCTAGAGCCACAACACAGCCTTCTGCCTGCCACCAGAAAGAAGAGTGCCCTATGTGCCTGCCCAGCAACCCCACATGAGGATCCAACTGCATGGCCCTCGACAGCATCCAAATATCATAGGCCACTCTGGGCACTAATGCTTTGTCTGACAGAGCCTGAGCCCTGATCTCCTGTCAGTCACCCAGATCGCAGGCCCGTATCTGGCAGATGGGACCTGGCATTTCCCAAAGCCGTCATCTCTACCCAACCTGGGTATTCAGGCATCTGTCCCCAGATCTTACCTCAAATCCCTGCCTTTGGGGAACCTGAAGCACAAAAGTGTACTCCTCCTTCCCCATTGCAGAAAACCTGGCTGTTGGGATGGGTGTAAAACCCACAGAGTGGGAGCAAGCTGCATGGCTCATGAATACACGCCCACTCAGGAGGGCCACCCCGGGCACAAACAAGCATCCTGACCCTCAGCCTGAGCCCGCTTGCAAACAAGCACCCCCGGGAGCTGGACCAGGAGCCCACAGAGGGGGCCTGAAATGCCCATGGGCCCACTTCCTAATACTCGGTGGTGTTCTCCAGGCACCCGGACCCAGAACCCGTCTCTGGAATCCCTGTTTGGGCGGGACCCCTGAGATGGAAAACAGCACTCTTCCTTTCCCCCAGAAAGACACCAAACTCTTGGGAGCCAGGCAGAATCACCAGAGCGGAAGAATCTCCCATGGCTCCATGAAGTCACCCCTCCATTCCGTGGCCATCCAAGACACACAATTCAGACAGAAAGAACTGTGCTACCGCCTCCCAGCCGCCTGAACTTCAAATCCTGAGAAGCTGCACTCAGGGTGTGCAGATAGGGCCTGCCATCTCCTCGCCCCTAAACCTCACCCAAGTTTGTGCCTGCCGACTTCAGTCCCCAAAATGCAGGCCCACATTCCCTCCAGGATGGGGCCTCTGGAGCCACACTGCAGGACTGGGCCTGCTCTCCCAAAGGAAACTCTGCACGTCACAGTTACCCAAACCCTCCAGATTAGGAGAAACCTGCCAGGCCCCTGAGCCCACCCCATTTTCTCAGGCTGCTCTGGAATAAAATGTACAGTCTGACACATCCTAGGCACCCATCTCCAGGCAGACACATAGGTCAAAATCCCTGAGTCAGAGAGTTGAACCTGACCTGCCCCAAGGACCTCATCAGAGCCCTATTTTGTTTTCTCAGGAATCTGTCCTCAGAAGCCTGTTCTGGAATACCACCATAAGGTTCAACATGTGGTCCCTGAGGCACACAACAGAACACCCCCCCGTCCCCTGAAGGAAACCTTGCTCTTGGGAGCTGGGTCCAACCCTCAGGGTAGGATAATCCTGCATGGCACCTGAGCCACTGCCACATTCTAAGATCTCCCTGGACAGCAAGCAGCATTGTGACCCATCAGCCTGAGAACCCCTGTCAACTCAGGCCCCTTGGAACTTTGCTCCAGAGGCAGCAGATCGAACCTGTACTGTTCCTCGGCTGCAATAGGAATGCGAGGTGGGCTTTCCAGGCATCCATGCAGAGAGCTCTGCTATCCAATCTTTCCATATGGGGGACTCTGGAGATATTCAACCGGACTTCCCCTGTCCCGCAGAAGGACGCCTTGCTGTTTAGATCAGCTCACAAGCCCCAGCGTGGGATAAACTGCATAACCTCTTGAGGCCACCCCTCCATTCATCGGCCATCATGGACACACGCCCCATTGTGAGTGGACATCTGACACTCGCCTTTACTCAGGTGCTGGAGATCTCGAATCAGCCCTTCACAGTGGAACTGCCATGCCCTGGGCACTGAACTGAAGCATAGCTTGCATTTTCCTACTTCTGTCCCCACACTGTTGCCCTGCAAGCCCTCCAGATTGGGAATTCGGAGCCACAATGCAGCCTTCTGCCTGCCCACCAGAAAGAAGTACCCTACGGGTCTGCCCAGAATTCCCACATGAGGGTCCACCTGTACAGCCCTCGAGGGCACCCCAATATCATAGGCCGAGCTGCGCACTCATGCTCTGACTGACCCAGCCTGAGCCCTGAACTTCTGTCAACCACCTAGATAGCGGGCATCGTATCCTGCAGGTGGCACCTGCCATGGCCCAAGGCTGTCTCCTCTACCCAGCCTGGGTATTCAAGCATCTGTCCCCAGACCTTAGCTCAAATCCCTGCCCATGGGGGAACCTGAAGCACAAAAGAGTATTCCTCCTTCCCCATGGCAGGAAACCTGGCTGTTGGGATGGGTGTTCAACCCTCAGAGTGGGAGCCAGCTGCGTGGGGCATGAGACAATGGCCACTCAGAAAGGCCACCCTGGGCACAAACAGGCATTGTGACCCTCAGCCTGAGCCCACTTTCAAACAAGCATGCTTGGTAGCCAGACCAGTAGCCTGTATATCAGGCCTGCCATGCAACCTAGGCCCAAATCCTAACCCTTGGTGTTCTCCAGGTGCCTGGACGCAGAACCCGTTTCTGGAATCCCTGCTTTGGCGGACCCCTGAGATGGAAAACACCACTCTCCCCTTCCCCCCAAAAGACACCAAACCCTCAGGAGCAGGGCAGAATCCCCAGAGAGGAAGAATATCCAATGGCCCCATGATGCCACCCTTCCATTCCGTGGCCATCTGAGACACAGAATCCAGACAGAAAAGATTGCACTCCCGCCTCCCAGTCGCCCTAATTTCCAATCCCGAGGAGCTGCCCTCAGGGTCTGCAGATCAGTCCTGCCATCACCTCACCCCTAAGCCTAACCCGAGATTTTGTGTGCAGACATATCCCCCAAAGCACTGGCCCACAGGCCCTCTAGGTTGGGGCCTCTGAAGCCACACTGCAGGACTGTGCCTGCCCTCCCAAAGGAAACTCTGCCCGTCATGGTTGCACAAACACTCCAGATTAGGAGACACCTACAAGACCTCTGAATCCACCCCAATTTCATAGGCCGCTCTGGACAAAAATGCACAGTCTGATACATGCCAGACATCTACCTCCACGCAGACACCAAGGTCAATGGCCCTGAGACCGAGGATTGTACCTGATATGCCCCTAGGACTTCATCGGTACCCCAGCTTAATTAACAGGCATCTGTACCCAGAGGCCTCTTCTGGAATACCTTCATATGGTGCAACATGTGGTCCCTGAGCCAGACAAAAGAACAACTCCTGTCCCCAGAAGGCAACCTGGCTCTTGGGAGCTGCGTCCATCCCACAGGGGAAGAGAATCCTGCATGGCGCCAGAGCCACCCCCCCCCCATTCTAAGGTTTCCCTGGACATAAACCAGCATTGTGACCCATGAGCATGAAACTCCCTGTCAACTCAGCCTCCTGGGCACTTCACCCCAAAGTCACCAGATCGACACTGCCTTGTTCCTGGGCTGCAATGGGAAGCTAAGCTGGACTTTCTAGACATCCAAGCGGGAAGCTCTGCTACCAAATCTTTCCATATGGGGGACTCTGGAGCGATCCAACCGTACTCCTTCTGCCCTGCCGAAAGAAACCTTGCTGTTCAGAGCAGCTCATAAGCCCCAGTCTGGGACAACCTCCATGGCCTCATGAGGCCACCCCGCCATTCTTCGGCCATTATGGACACAAATTCCAAGTGAGTGACCATCTGGCACTTGACCTTACTCAGGGGCTGGAGATCTCAAATCAAATGCTGCACATGGGAACGGCCATGTGCTCAGCACTGAACTGAACCATTGCTTGTGTGTTCAGACATCTCTCCTCACATTCCTGGCCTGCAAGCCCTCCAGATTGGGAATTCTGGAGCCACAACATAGCCTTCTGCCTGCCCACCAGAAGAAAAAAGGACCTTATGGGGGTGCCCAAAAACCACAAGAAAGGATCCACCTTCCCGGCCCTGGGCCGACCCCAATTTCTTAGGCCGCCCTGTGCACTAATGTGTGGTCTGCCACAGCCAGAGCGCAGACTTCTGGTCTGACACCCAGAAAGCTGGGCACATATCCAGTGGTTTGGACCTGATATGGCCCTAGGCCATCATCTCTAACTAACCAGGGTTTTCAGGCATCTGTCCCCGTACTGTTCTCAAATGCCTGCACATGGAGGTACCTGATGCACAAAACAGAACTCCTCCTTCCTCATATCAGGAAACATTGCTGTTGGTGTGGGTTTCAATCTCAAAACCTCAGAGGAGGAGAAACCTGCATAGCCCATGAAGCCAGGCCAACACTTGAGGGCGGACCTGGGCATAAGCACGCATTTGGTCTCTCAGCCTGAGCTGCGTTTTCAAACAGGGCCTCTAGGTAACTGGACCAAGAGCATGCATATTGGGATTGTGATGCCCCTTGGCTCCAATCTAACCAAAGACAAGTTTTCCAGTTCCTGTACCCAGAGCTCTGCCATGGAATTCCTCCTTTGGAGGGACTCTTGAGACAGAAAACAGGACTGCTCCCTTCACACATCATGACCCCACACTCTTGAGAGCCGGGCCAAATCCCCAGAGAGGGAGAATCGACCATAGCCCCTGAGGCCACCCCTCTGTTCCAGGACCATCCTTGACACAAAATCCAGAGACAAAAGCCTGAGCTACAGCCTCACACTCTCCCTTATTTCATATCCTGAGGAGCTCCCCTCAGGGTCTGCACATCGAGCCTGCCATACCCTCGGCCGGAAACCTAAGCCAAGTTTGTGTTTCAGACTTCTGTTCCCACAGCCCTGACCCGCACACCCTCCAGGTAGGGCCCTCTGGAACCTCCCGCAGGACGGTGTCTGCCCTTTCAAAGGAAACTGGGCCCTTTCCATTGGCCATCACCCTACAGGTGAGGAAAAACCTGAAAGGCCACCATGGTCATCCCAATTCCGTAGACTGCCCTGGACAAAAAGGCACATTCTGACTCAATCTGAGCAACTACCTCCACTCAGACACGTACAGATGTATCCCCAGAGACAGAAGATTGAGCCAGACAAGCCCCCAGGCCCTAATCTGGTCCCTAGCTTAGGTGTCCAGGCATCACTCCTCAGAGGCCTGGTTTTGAATCCCTGTATATGGGGTTTTCCTGAGACTCAGCACAGAACACCTATGATCTCCAGATGGAAACATTGCTTTTTGGATCTCTGTCCAACACTCATGGGAAGAGAATCCTGCAGGTACACTGAGAAACGGCCACATTCCAGTCTCCATGGACACAAAGTCACATTATATCCCATCAGCATGGGAGTCCATTTCAACTCTGCCCCCTGGGCAGATCGCCCCAGAGCCAACAGATCGAATCTGCCTCATCTCTAGGAGCCAGTGGGAATGCGAGGTGGGCTTTCTTCACATCGATCCTTTGAGATCTGCTCTCATATCTTTCCGTATAGGGCAGCCTTGAGCCATACAACAGGACTCGCCTTTCCCACTGAAGGAAAACTTGCTGTCTGGAGCAAATCACAAGCCATAGAGTGGGAAAACCTCCATAGCCTCATGAGTCCACCCTTCCATTAAGGGGCCATGACGGACACAAACTCCAGCTTCAGCCAACGTCTGATACTCTCCCTTACATCACATGCTGCAGATCTCGTTTCAGCCTCTGCAGAGTAGACCTTCCATGCCCACGTCCCGAAACCTAACCCTAGCATGTGTTTTCAGACTGCCGTCTTCATACTCCTGGCCCACAAGCCCTCTAGATTGGCAATTCTTGAGCCACAACACCACATTCTGCCTACACACCAGAAGAAAAAAAGGGCCTTATGGGGCTGCCCAAAAACCTCAAATGAAGTTCCACCTGCACAGCCCTCGGCCCCACCCCAATTTCATAGGACACCCTGTGCGTTAATGCACTGTCTGCCACAGCCTGAACCCAGACCTCCCTTCAGACACCCAGATTGCTGGCCGCATATCTAGTGGTTTGGACCTGCCATGGCCCTAGGCCATCATCTCTACCCAACCTGGGTTTTCAGGCATCTGTCCCGGATCTGATATCACAAGCCTGCACATGGGGGAACCTAATGCACAAAACAGAACTCCTTCCTTATGGCAGAAAACCTTGCTGTTGGTGTGGGTGTCGAAGTCAAACCCTAAGAGGAGGAGAAACCTACATGGCCGATGAGGCCAGGCCCATGCGTGAGGGCATAAGCACACATTGGGACCCCCAGCCTGAGCCCTGTTTTCTAACAGGGCCTTTGGTAACTGGACCAAGAGCCCACATATCAGGATTGCCCTGCCCCTAGGCCCCAATCCTAACCAAAGCTTTGTTTTTTCAGTACCCGAACCCAGAGCTCTGATGTGGAGTCCTTCCTTTGGAGGGACTCTTGAGACAGAAAACAGGACTCCTCCTTTCCCACACCATGACCCCAAACTCTTGGGAGCTGGGACAAATACCCAGAGAGGGAGAATTGAACTTGGCCCCTGAGGCCACTCCTTCATTACCCTGCCATCCTTGACACAAGTTCCAGAGACAAAGTCTGAGATACACCCTCACACTCGCCCTTATTTCAGATCCCGAGGAGCTCCCCTCACAGTCTGTAGAACGGGCCTGCCATACACTCGGCCAGAAACCCAACTCGAGTTTGTGTTTTCAGACTTCTGTCCCCACAGCCCTGTCCCACACACGTTCTAGGCTGGGCCCTTTGGAACCACACCGCAGGACGGTGCTGCACTTTCAAAGGAAACTGGGCCCTTTCCATTGGTCACAACCCTACAGGTTAGGAGAAACCTGAAAGGCCCCCATGACCATCCCAATTCCGTAGCCCCCCCTTGACATACAGGGGTATTCTGACCTAGACAGAGCAACTACCTCCACTCAGACATGTAGACATATGTCTTTCAAGAGACAGAAGATTGAGCTGGACAAGCCCCCAGGCCCTAATGTGAACCCTAGCTTAGGTGTCCAGGCATCTCACCTCAGAGACCTGGTTTTGAATTCCGGCATATGGGGTTTTCCTGAGGCACAGAAGAGAACACCTCCAGTCTCCATATGGGAACCTTGCTATTTTGGATCTGTGTTTAACTTTCAGGGGAGGAGAAACCTACAGGCCCCTGAGCCAGGGCCAGATTCCAAGGTCTCCATGGAAACAAAGCCACATTATGACACATCAGCATGTGATTTCATTTTAACTCAGCCCCCTGAGCAGCTCGCCCCAAAGTCAGCAGATAGAACTAACCTCATCTCTAGGAGCCAGGGGGAAAGTGAGGTGGGCTTTCCGCACATCCATCCTTCAAGCCCTGCTCTCAAATCTTTCCGTATGGGGAAGCCTTGAGCCATGCAACAGGATTTGCCTGTCCCACCAAAGGAAACCTTGCTGACAGGAGAACTGTTGACAGCAGAACAAGCCCCAGAGTGGGAAAACCTCCATAGCCTCATGAGTCCACCCCTCCATTAAGGAGCCATCATGGACACAAACTCCAGCCTCAGCCAGCGTCTGATACTCGCCCTTACCTCACATCCTGCAGATCTCAATTCAGCCCCTGCAGAGTGGGCCTTCCGTGCTCTCATTCTGAAACCTAACCCTAACTTGTGTTTTCAGACTGGCGTTCTCACACTCCTGGCCCACAAGCCCTCTAGATTGGAAATTCTTGAGCCACAATGCCACATTCTTCCTGCACACCAGAAGAAAAGACGGCTTTGTGGGGCTGCCCAAAAACCCCAAATGAGGTTCCACCTGCACGGCCCTCGGCCTCACTCCAATATCATAGGCCGTCCTGTGTGCTAATGTGCTGTCTGCCACAGCCTGAGCCCAGATCTCCCTTCAAACACCCAGATGGCTGGCCGCATGTCCAACGGTTTGGACCTTCCATGGCTCTAGGCCATCATCCCTACCCAACCTGGGTTTTCAGGCATCTGTCCCTGGACCTGATCTCAAAAGCCTGCACATGGGAGACCTGATGCACAATACAGAACTCCTCCTTCCACATGGCAGGAAACTTTGCTGTTGCGTGGGTGTCAAAGTCAAACCCTCAGAGGAGGAGAAACCTACAAGGCCCATTTGACTAGGATCATGCGTGAGGGCTGGCCTGGGCATAAGCACTCATTGGGACCCTCTGCCTGAGCCCCCTTTACAAACAGGGCCTCTCGGTATCTGGACCAAGAGCCCAGATATCAGGCTTGCCATGACCCTAGGCACCAATTCTAGCCAAAGCTTGGGATTTCCAGTGTCCGTATCTGGAGCACTGCTGAGGAATCCTTCCTTTGCAGGGACTCCTGAGACAGAAAACAGGATTCTTCCCTTCCCAAACCATGCCCCACTCTTTTTGGAGCGGTACCAAATCCCCAGAGAGGGAGAATTGGAACTGGCCCCTGAGGCCACCCCTTCATTCCACGGCCATCCTTGACACAAAATCCAGAGACAAAAGTTTGAGATAAATCCTCACACTCGCCCTGATTGCCTATCCTGAGGATCTCCCCTCAGGGTCTGCAGATCGGGCCTGCCATACCCTCGACCGGAAACCTAAGCCAAGTTTGTGTTTTCAGACTTCTGTCCCCAAAGATATGGCCCACACACCCTCCAGGTTGGGCCCTCTGGAACCACACTGCAGGACAGTGCCTGCCCTTTCGAAGGAAACTGGGCCCTTTCCATTGGCCATCACCCTACAGGTGAGGTGAAACCTGAAAGGCCACCGTGGTCATCCCAATTCCATAGACTGCCCTGGACAAAAGGCACATTCTGACCCAACCTGAGCAACTACCTCCACTCAGACATGAAAACAGATGTTTCCTCAGAGACAGAAGATTAAGCTGGACATGACCCCGGCCCTAATCTGTACCTGAGCTTAGGTGTCCAGGCATTTCTCCTCAGAGTCGTGGTTTCCAAACCCAGCTTATGGGGGTTTCCTGAGGCACAGAACTGAACACCTCCCATCTCCAGATGGGAACATTGCTATTTGGAGCTGTGTAAAACCCTCAAGGTAGGATAATCAGGGCCCCTGAGCCACTGCCAGATTCCAAGGTCTTCATGGACACAAAGCCGCATTGTGTCCCATCAGCATGGGAGTCCATTTCAAATCAGCCCCCTGGGCAGCTTGCCGCTGAGCCAGCAGATCAAACTTGCCTCACCCCTAGGATCCAGTGGGAATGCGAGGTGGACTTTCTGTGCATCCATCCTTCAAGCCTTCCTCTCGAGTCTTTCCATATGGGGCAGCCTTGAGCCATCCAACAGGACTTGCCTGTCCCACTGAAGGAACCTTTATGTCCGGAGATGCTCACAAGTCCCAGATAGGAAAACCTCCATAGCCTCATGAGTCCACCCCTCCATTAAGGAGCCATCATGGACACAAACTCCAGCCTCAGCCAATGTCTGATAATCACCCTTACTTCACATCCTGCAGATCTCAATTCAGCCTCTGCAGTGTGGACCTTCCATGCCCTCATCCAGAAACCTAACCCTAGCTTGTGTTTTCAGACTTCCATTCTCACACTCCTGGCCTACAAGCCCTCTAGATTGGAAATTCTAGAGCCACAACGCAGCACTCTGCCTGCATACCAGAAGAAAAAAAAATGGCCTTATGGGGCTTCCCCAAAACCCCAAGTGAGGTTCCACCTGCACGGCCCTCAGATGCACCCCAATTTCATAGGCTTCCATGTGCACTAATGTGCTGTCTGACAGAACCATAGCCCAGACCTCCCGTCAGACACCCAGACAGCTGGCTGCATGTCCAGTGGATCTGACCTGCCATGGTGCTTGGCTCTCAGCTCTACCCAACCTGGATTTTCAGGCATCTCTCTCCAGATCTGATCTTAAATGCCTGCACATAGGGGAACCTGATGAACAAAACAGAACTCCTTCCCATGGAAGGAAACCTTGTGTTGTCGTGGGTGTCAAAGTCAAACCCTCAGAAGAGGAGAAAACTACAAGGCCCATTTGGCCAGGCCCATGCTTGAGGGCCGCCCTGGGCATAAGCACACATTGGGACACTCAGCCTGAGCCCCGTTTTCAAACAGGACCTCTTGGTAGCTGAACCAAGGGCCCACATATCGGGCTTGCCATGCCCCTAGACCGCAATCCTAATCCAAGCTGGAGATTTTCAGTTCCCATGCCCGGAGCTCTCCCGTGGAATCCCTCCTTTGGAGGTCCTCTTGAGACAGATAATAGGACTCCTCCCTTCCCACACTATGACCCCAAACTCTTGGGAACCTGGCCAAATGCCCAGAGAGAGAGAAATGACCATGGCCCCTGAGGCCACCCCTCCATTCCACGGCCATCCTTGAAACAAAATCCAGAGACAAAATTCTGAGATATGGCCTCACCTTGCCCTTATTTCCTATTCTGAGGAGCTCCCCTCAGGATCTGTAGATCGGGCCTGCCATACCCTCGACCGGAAACCTTAGCCGAGTTTGTGTTTTCAGACATCTGTCCCCACAGCCCTGGCCCACACACCTTCTAGGCTGGGCCCTCTGGAACCACACCGCAGGACGGTGCCTGCCCTTTTGATGGAAACTGGGCCCTTTCCATTGTCCACAACCCTACAGGTTAGGAGAATCCTGAAAGGCCACCGTGGCCATCCCAATTCCCTAGACTGCCCTGGACAAAAAGGCACTTTCTGACCCAACCTGAGCAACTACCTCCACTCAGACACGCAGTCAGATGTCTCTCCGGAGACAGAAGTTTGAGCCAGATTTGCCCCCAGGCCTAATCTGAATCCTAGCTTAGGTTTCCAGGCATCACTCCTCAGAAGCCTCATTACACATCCCAGCATATGGGGGTTTCCTGAGGCACAGAACAGAACACCTTCCGTCTCCAGATGGGAACCTTGCTATTTGGATCTGTGTCCAACCATCAGGGTAGTAGAATCCTGCAGGGCTCCTGAGCCACCGCCAGGTTCCAAGGTCTCCATGAACACAAAGCTGCATTATAACCCATCATTATGGGAGTCCATTTCAACTCAGCCCTATGGGCAGATTACCCAAGAGCCAGCAGATTGAACCTGCCTCATCCCAGTGAGCTAGTGGGAATGCGAGGTGGGATTTCCACATATCAATCCTTTGAGCCCTGCTCTCCAATCTTTCAGTATGGGAAAGCCTTGAGTCATGTAACAGGACTCGCCTGTCCCACCAAAGGAAACCTTGCTCTCTGGAGCAGCTCACAAGCCACAGAGTGGGAAAACCTCCATAGCCTCATGAGTCCACCCCTCCATTAAGGAGCCATCATGGACACAAATTCCAGCCTCTGCCAAAGTCTAATAATCGCCCTTACCTCACTTCCTGCTGATCTCAATTCAGCCTCTGCAGAGTAGGCCTTCAGTGCCCACGTCCTGAAACCTAACCCTAGATTGTGTTTTCAGACTGGCGTCCTCACACTCCAGACCCACAAGCCCTCTAGACTGGAAATTCTTGAGCCACAACTCAGCACTCTTCCTGCACAACAGAAGAAAAAATGGTCTTATGGGGCTTCCCCAAAACCCCAAGTGAGGTTCCACCTGCACGGCCCTCAGACGCACCCCAATTTCATAAGCTTCCCTGTGCACTAATGTGCTGTCTGCCACAGCCTGAGCCCAGACCTCCAGTCAGACACCCAGACAGCTTGCTGCATATCCAGCGGATCTGACCTGCCATGGCCCTAGGCTGTTATCTCTACCCAACCTGTGTTTTCAGGCATCTCTCTCCAGATCTGATCTTAAATGCCTGCACATTGGGGAACCTGATGCACAAAACAGAACTCCTCCTGCCCCATGGAAGGAAACCTTGCTGTTGGCATGGGTGTCAAAGTCAAACCCTCAGAAGAGGAGAAAACTACATGGCCCATTTGGCCAGGCCCACGCTTGAGGGCCGCCCTGGGCATGAGCACACATTGGGTCTCTCAGCCTGAGCCCGGATTTCAAGAAGTGCCTCTTGGTAGCTGGAACAAGAGCCCACATATCAGGTTTGCCATGCCCCTAGGCCCCAACCCTAACCCAAGCTGGGGATTTTCAGTTCCCGTGGCCGGAGCTCTGCCATGGAATCCCTCCTTTGAAGGTACTCTTGAGACAGATAATAGGACTCCCCCCTTCCAACACCATGACCCCAAATTCTTGGGAACCTGGCCAAATTCCCAGATAGGGAGAATTGACCATGGCCCCTGAGGCCACCCCTCCATTCCACCGCCATTCTTGACACAAAATCCAGAGACAAAAGCCTGAGCTATGGCCTCAAACTCACCCTTATTTCCTATCCCGAGGAGCTCTCCTCAGTGTTTGTAGATCGGGCCTGCCATACCCTCTGCACGAATCCTAACCTGAGTTTGTGTTTTCAGATTTTTGTCTGTAAGGGCCTACTTAATCAGAGGGAGCCATTTTGTTTTTTATGCAGTAAACTTAGATTGACCCTGCCCCTCCCAGAGGAACTTACTTGCAAAGTGTAGATACAAGGGCGGGTCAGTCCAGGTGAAGAAATCCAATCATTCGGGCATGCATATATCTACTTGGGTAAACTGAAATTCAATTGGCCACCCGTGTGTTACCTAGCAGGGTTTGTGTGTGTGTGTGTGTGTGTGTGTGTGTGTGTGTGTGTGGCAGACCTAATATGACTGTGCAGTTTTTTCTGTGTATTGCAATCTCATTGTCCACCTGTGTATAGCCCGGCTAAACTACCTCTATAAAAGTAAGTCTGTGAGACTGGGAGAGGTTACATCTTTGCCAGAGATGGCCCTGGCCGGTCAGTTTGATTCTTGATGCTTGGCGCAAAATAAAGCTTTGCTTGACCTTCGCTTTGTATCAGTCTCGCTCCTTTGATTACAGACTCTAACATTGGTGGCTCATAGATGATCAAACGATGAGAACTGAGCCAGCATAAGAATTTCTGGGAAAGCCTCCAGAGGTAAGATCTTGGGATCCTCACTGCCTGGTTGCTGAGCTCCAGGATATGGCCAACCAGGGAGAAACTGGATGCAGCCATGCTCCCAAGGGCTGGATTGGATATAGGGGACTCCCCCATCCCTCTTCTGGGACCTACAGGGGGTTAGAGTCCCCCTAGGTGGTCAAGGGACCAAGAAAACCCCCACCAGCAGGTGGTTTCAGGAGACCAAGACAATCTCCACCAGCCTCTGGGTCTGGTTGTCTTTGTCTTGTCTTTTCTTGCCTGTTGCGTTGCTCATCCCTAGGGAACCGAGAAAATCCGCATAGGCGAGCTTCTCTAGGGGAATGAGAAAACCCCCACCAGCATCAGTCTCTGGGTGAGGGCCGGGGTCTGTGGTTGTTTAGTCCTTTCTTTTTGTTGTCTTTTGTGTTGTTTGTTGTGTTTGAAGGAATGGGGAAAGCAGAGAGTAGGGGGATTCTGACTTTCGTCTCTCTGTTCCTCATAATAGATGTGGAGCTTCTCCCTCATTCATTTCTTGTTTTAAGGGCTATGAATGGAGCCAACTGGGTTAGTCTAACTCAAAACAGAGACTTTAAGGAATATTCCCAAACAGCTGCTGAAACTCCCTTTGTTTCAGGGAATTCCTTGCCTTTGCTGGCCGACGTGGACTGCCTAGCTCCTCCCCTTTGCTGGCGGGAAAGCATGGCCTCTGAAGTAGAGATGGTTATTTGTCTGACTCAAGGTTTTAATAGGTAATTGTTGAAGTGGCTTTTGAAGTCTTTGGTAACCTGAAACTGAAGGGTTTCTTGAATGACAAATGGAATTAAATTTGTTGGACATCAGGTCTTAACCAAATGGGATAAAATGCTAGAGCATTGGTTGCTGGAACTGGGTTTGTGCTTTTGAAATCTGCCGGTGAACATGTTTTGTGCTTAACTGATTCTTAAATTTGCCTTCTAAAAATTCTCTTGTAAAATGACTTCCGCCTTAAAGGAAATTCATATGGAAAGACTTTCAGGACAAATTCAGGTGTTTGATATGTTGAAATACTGAACTGAAATGGGTAAGATTTTACAGAAATAAAAGCTGCATTCTGACTAAGCCAGAATTAGTAACATGGGACTAGGTGAACTGAAAGATTATAATGTTGTATCTCTTTGATGTTTTGTCTTATTTTAAACCTTAATGGTTCTGTAATGTTTGCTCTTCCAAACTAGGGGAAGTTTTTCTTAAGTTATCTGTAACTTAAGAGAGATTTGACAGAGATAGAAAATTAGTCATTTGTAAACAAATCAAGGTATTCAGCTCTTTATCTCTATCTGAAACCAAAAGGTCTCAGCAAGTATTCTTCTTCCATGGCAATCAGTCATTTGCATAAGTTCAATAAGAATATCTTCTCCTTGTAACAGGACACCATTGGAAACACTGGTTATTTTAACAAGGCTTTGACTGGAATGTCATATTTGAAAAGACTCAGATATGACTAGACAGCTTAAAGTAACTAAGGTTGACTTTATAAAACCTAGAACGGTAAAGCCCTTTGGAACTGTTGGACTGATACCTTGCTTACAGAGTTCCCAGCAGCCGGACTAGGTGTGTAAAGCATGCTATTTCCTTGCAGGTTTAGGTACCTCAGGATACTTTGGGGACCTCAGGAAGAGTAATTTGCCCAAATTGATAGTTATTGCAGGCATGTCTGATGGCAAGTACGTAGCTTAGCTTCTGGTCTGGAGAGGGTACTATAAGTTCAACCAAGAGATTTCTTATGAGAAGTTCCAGCAAAGAAGATTGTAAAAGGTTTATATGATCACTCACTGTTCTTGCTGAGCATATGTAAATAATTAGGCCAAGTTTGTTAAAACTGGACTTGATTTTCCGATAAATTAGTCCTGATTTGACTATCTGGATACGAGGGTGATTTTAGAGAGAAAAATTATGTTTTAATAACACACCTTTATGGATGTTAAATTCTAGATTTCATTGTCTACCTAAGCTAGACAACTTGAGGTAAACTTCAGGGAAGTTGCACAAGCTCGTTTAGATGATCTTTCTTTTGTCAGTCAGTCAGGCCCAGATATAGGGAGGAAACTTCAGAAAATTGAAGGATTTGAAGGGAATAATCTGACTGAGTTAGTGGGAATATCAAAAAATATATTTAACATCAGGGATGCACGGGAGGAAGGTTTTGACATTACATGAGGCAGGTAGGGGATGTGAAGAGGAAGGAAAAGCCTAAGCACAGAGAAGGCAGGCGGGAAGACTTAGTTTCAGAGCAGTGCACTTACTGTAAGGAAAAAGGACATTGATCCAGGGAGTGCCCCAAAAGGAAGACAGTAATGCTGGCCACCAGAGAATGAAGGTGCCATAGTTTGCAGCCCCTCCCCAAACCTCGGGTAAAATTGAAATGAAGGGGAAGTCAACTGAGTTTTGGTGGACACGGGAGCCCAATTTTCATCATTGCGTATCTCAAAGATGCATTTTTCTGCCTATCTATAACAGGGGAGTCTCATCCCGTCTTTGCTTTTGAGTGGTCCAGCCCACAGGAAGGGTTCCAAGGCCAGCTCACCTAGACTAGTCTTCGACAAGCGTTCAAGAGTTCACCCACTATCTTCGATGAGGCCCTACACGAGGATTTGCATGAGTACAGAACCTCCAACCTGGGAGTCACTCTGATACAGTATGTTGATGACTTGCTAATAGCCGCTGAGGACTATGAGTTATGTTTAGGGGGATGGGAGCTCTCTTTCAGACACTAGAGGGAAAAGGGTATCGTGTGTCAGCAAAGAAAGTACAGCTCTGTCAGAGCCACACCACATAACTAGGCTTTGATCTCCACGAGGGAGTGCATTCACTGTCTGAGTCCAGGAAACAGGTGATCACCTGATACTCCCACCCCACCACGTCCCAACAAGTGGGGGAGCTTCTTGGGATGGTGGGCTACTGTAGGCTGTGGATACCATGGTTTACAATGATTGCCCGACCTCTCTACGAACTGGCAAAAGGGGGCTCACTATGATAGGGTGGGCAGCTGAGGCAGAAGGAGCATTTCCGGAATTACAAACAGCCTTACTGAGTGCCCCAGCACTGGCCATCCCAGATGTTACCAAGCCCTTCCACTTGTGTATGGATGAAAACAGGGGTGGCCAAAGGAGATTTGACTCAGACTCTGGGGCCTTGACAAAGATAGTAGCCTATCTTATCAAGAAACTACATCCAGTAGTGGCTGGGTTCCCCCTTTGCCTCAGCATAATTGCTGGCACGGCCCTCCTGGTCAAGGATGCAAGTAAATTGACTTTGGGTCAAAATCTTATGTGGACCATCACCCACGCTATCGAGGGCCTTCTCCAGATGCCACCCAACTGATGGATGATGAACACCTGAGTGACGGGGTATCAGGCCCTCCTCCTCAACGAACCAAGAGTGACCATGCAGCCCCCAGCGGTGCTAAATCCAGCTATGCTGCTGTCAGAATATCTGGCTGACCATCCACATGATTGTGGGCATGTCCTAACCTAAGTCAAAAGAGTAACGCTGGACCTCAGAGACATTGCTTTTCTCGATGTGGAGGTGACTCTGTTCACAGATGGGAGTAGCTACATGTTCGATGGAAAGAGGTATCTGGGGGCTGCGGTGGTTTCCCCTGATCAGGAACTCTGGACGGCAGCTCTGCCACATGGAACATCAGCCCCAAAAGTGGAGCTGCTTGCACTCACCAAGGCACGGCAGATGGCCAAGGTAAATCCGCCAGTATCTACTATGGACTTCAGGTACACCTTTGCTACTCTCCATAGACATATGGCTATTTATAAAGAAAGGGGCCTTTTATTTTTTTTATTTATTTTTGTCAGAGAGAGAGAGAGAGAGAGCAAGCAAGAGAGCACAGGCAGACAGACTGACAGGCAGAGGCAGAGGGAGAAGCAGGCTCCCTGCCAAGCAAGGAGCCCAATGTGGGACTCGATCCCAGGATGCTAGGATCATGACCTGAGCTGAAGGCAGCTGCTTAACCAACTGAGCCACCCACGCGTCCCTGAAAGGGGCCTTTTAACATTAGAGGGAAAAGGACTTAAAAACAGAGGAGAAATATTGGTTCACCTCCAGACTATTTGGGACACAAAAGCAGTGGCTGTCATGCATTTCCCAGGACACCAAAAGGGGACTGATCTGATTTCAAAAGGAAAACAATTAGCAGATCAAGCCATAAAGCAAGCAGCCTGAAAAACAGTGCAAGAACTGGTTACACTCCTGTCTCCAGCCCTACCAGAAAAACTGAACTATTCAGAAGATTTAAAGTATTTACAAAAATGGCCTAAATTAGACCATGAGGGAGATTGGGCTAAGACTAAAACAGGAAAGTTAATTCTTCCTCAAAGACTATGTAAGAAGTTAGTAGACTGATACATTGGGGTACTCATTTGAGGACATGAAAACTCATGGAACTTATAGGCAAGCAGTTCCAGGATTTTAAATTAGGGCACATGGTTCAAGATATAGTTGATAGTTGTGCTCTATGCCAGGGAGTTTATGTTGGAGGAACTAGAATCAGAAGAGGGAAAAGAGAAAGAGTTAAGGAACCAGGAATTTATCGGGAAATAGATTTTACAGAAATGAAACCTGGAAAATATGGGCACAAGTATATGTTAGTTTTTGTAGATACCTTTTCAGGCGGGGTAGAGGATTTTCCCGCCAAACATGAGATGGCAGGAGAGGTAGCCAAAAAAGCTATTAGAGGAAATAATTCCTAGGTTTGGGCTGGCTCTCACAATCGAGTCAGACAATGGCCCTGCATTTGTGAGTTCAGTCTCATAGGCATTGGCCAAGTCTGTGTGCACTAATTGGACACTACATTTTGACTACTGGCCCCAGAGTTCCAGGCAAGTAGAGAGAATGAACTGTAATCTTAAAGAGACCTTGAAAGAGCTAATTCTGGAGACTGGTGGTGAATGGGTGGATCTCCTACCTTTTGCCCTCCTCAGGGTTGCGATGCATACCCTACTTAGACAAGGTGACCCCATTTGAAATAAGGTGTGGGAGACCCCTCCCCACCCCTTGCTCTGCCCTAGGCTCTAAGAGGTTGCCCTAGCAGAAATGACTGCTCAGTCTGTACTCCAGTCACTTCAGGCATTATAGTCATAACTTAAACTATGAACTTAAAAAGAACTCAAACAGGGATCCAAACTGTCCACACTAAGATGGAGTCGGAGGTGGAACCACATCCTTACCAACCCAGGAACTTGGTTTGGGTACATCGCCATCAAGTGGGAAACTTGGAGCCTCACTGGCTGGGGCAGTTTACTGTCATCCTGACCACCCCCATGGCAATAAAAGTAGAAGGCATCAGGGCCTGGATTCACGTGGGTCACGTCAAACAAGCTGAGGGCGAGGACAAGGATGCCCCCCAGAGATGGAAGCTGCAGCCAATGGACCCCGCTGACTGTGGACTAAAGCTAAGATTCAAAAGACTATGAGTTCATTGTTGCTACTATTGTTACATGTTTATGTAAAGTATAAGTGGGAAATTAGATGAACGGAATTAGGAAAAATGGAATAGGTTATACAAAGCAGTAGATGGCTAACTCATCAGCCGACTGTGCACTAATGTCATTTGTATAAGAGAAAATTAGAGTGATTAAATGCCAGTCTTACATGTTCAATATAACATAGAACTGGTTGAAAAGTCAAGGATTTGAGTAATCTCCAGAGATAAGGGGGGAATGTAAGGGCTACTTAATCAGAGGGAGCCATTTTGTTGTTTATGCAGTAAACTTAGATTGACACTATGAAGTAACTTAGATTGACCCTATGCAATAAACTTAGATTGACCCTGCCCCTCCCAGAGGAACTTACTTGCAAGGCCCAGATACAAGGGCGGGTCAGGCCAGGTAGAGACAGTCAATCAGTGGGGGGCGCACATATCTACTAGGGTGAATTGTAATTCAATTTGCCATCATGTGTGACCTAAAATGACTATGCAGTTTTCTCTGTGTATTGTAATCCCATTGGCCACCTGTGTATAGCCCAACTAAACTACCTCTATAAAAGTTAGTCTGTGAGGTCAGGAGGGGTTGTCTCTTTGTAAGAGACGACCCCGACCGTTCTGTTGATTCTCCATGTTTGGCGTGAAATAAAGCTTTGCCAGACCTTCACTTTATATCAGTATCCCTCCTTTGATTACACACCCAAACAGACGGAAGTGTGAAAACACAAGCAACGGTTAAGTTCAGTGCCAAGCGTGTGGCAGTTCCAATGTGAACAGCTGATTTGAGATCTCAAGCACCTGAGTAAAGGCGAGTGTCAGATGTCTGCTCATGCTAGAGTTTGTGTCCATGATGGCCAGAGATTGGAGAGGAGGTCTCATGAGGCTATGGTAGTTTCTCACGCTGTGGCTTGTGAGTTGCTCCAAATAGCAAGATGTCCTTCTGTGGCACAAAGCGAGTCCACTGAGATGGCTCCATGGTCCCCCATATGGAAGGATAGGATATAAGAGCTCTCTGCATGGTTGCCTGGAAAGCTCACATTGCGTTATCATTGCAGCCAAGGTACAGGGCATGTTTGATCTGTTGGCTCTGGGGCAAAGTTCCAAGGGGGCTGAGTTGACAGGGATTCTCAGGCGGACGGGTCACAATGCTGGTTGGTGCCCAGGGAGACCTGAGAATGAGGCAGTGGATTAGGGGCCATGCAGTATTCTCCTAACATGAGGGTTGGACCCAGCTCCCAAGAGCAAGGTTTCCTTCTGGGGACAGGAAGGGTTCTGTGTGTGGCTCAGGGACCATATGTTGGACAATATGTTGGTATTCCATAACAGGCCTTGGGGGACAAATGCCTGAAAAGCTAAGCTAGGTTACCAATGAGGTTCTTGGGGCAAGTCAGGTTGAATCTTCTGTCACAGGGACATTGACTTGCGTGTCTGCCTGGAGGTTGGTGCCTAAGGTGTGTCAGACTGTGCAATTTTGTCCAGAGCGGACTACGAAATTGGGGTGGGCTCAGGGGCTTTGCAGGTTTCTCCTAATCTGGAGGGTTTGGGCAAGTGTGACAGGCAGAGTTTCCTTTGGGAGGGCAGATGCAGTTCTGCGGTGTGGCTTTGGAGGCACCATCCTAGAGGGCATGTGGGCCAGGGCTTTGGGGACAGAAGTCTGCTGACACAAACTCGGGTGAGGGATAGGGGTGAGGTGATAGCAGGCCCGATCTACGGACCCTGAGGGCAGTTCCTCAGGATTTGAAATTCGGGCGGATGGGAGACAGTAGTGCAGGATTTTCTATCTTGAGGGTGTGTCTAGGATGGCCACTGAATGTAGCAGTACCCTCATGGGGCCATGGGAGATTGTTTCACTTGCAGATTTTATCTAGCTTGCAACAGTGTGGTGTCTTTCTGGGGGAAGGGAAGAGTGCTGTTTTCCATCTCAATGGTCCCACCCATACAGGGATTCTAGAGATGGGTTCTGTGCCTGGGGGCCTGGAAAACCCCACCGAGGTTTAGGATTTGGAACTGAGGCATGGCAGGCCTTCTCTGGGGGCTCCTGGTCCAGTTCCCAAGGGGGCTTGTTTGAAAGCAGGCTCGGGCTGAGGGTCACAATGCCTGTTTGTGCCCAGGGCAGGCCTCCTGAGTGGGTGTTGTCTCATAATCCATGCAGGTGGCTCCCACTCTGAGGGTTAGACAAACATCCCAACAGCCAGGTTTCCTGCCATGAGGAAGGAGTACTCTTTTGTGCTTCAGGTTCCACCAAAAGCAGTGATTTTTGCTAAGGTCTGGAGACAGATGCCTGAATACCCAGGTTGGGTAGAGATGACAGTCTTGGGCCACAGCAGGTGCCACCTGCTGGATATGAGGCCCTTTATCTGGGTGGCTGACAAGAGGTCGGGGATCAGGCTGTGTCAGACAAGCATGAGTGCACAGGGAACCCTCTGATATTGAGGTGCCATTGAGGGCCCTGCAGGTGAGACCTCATGTGAAGATTCTGGGCAGACCAATAGGGCACTTCTTCTTTCTGGTGAGCAGGCAGAGGGTTGCCTAGTGACTACAGAATTCCCAATCAGGAGGGCTTGCAGGCCAGTAGGGTGAGGACATTAGTCTGAAAACACAAGCTACAGTTCAGTTCAGTGCCGAGCGCATGGCAGTTCCAATGTGCAATGGCTGATTCGAGATCTCCAGCAACTGAGTAAGGGTGAGTGTCCGATGTCCACTCCACATTGGAGTTTGTGTCCATGATGGCCAACGAATGGAAGGGTGGCCTCAATAGCCCATGGAGGTTTTCCCACGCAGGGATTTGTGAGCTGCTCCAAACAGCAAGGTATCCTTCTGTGGGACATGGGGAGTCCTGTTGAGTTTCTCCAGGGTTCCCTATATGGAAAGATTGCATAGCAGAGCTCTCCACATGGACGCCTGGAAAGCTCAGTTCAGCTTACCATTGCAGCCCAGGAACAAGGCAGTGTCCATCTGGTGGCTGTGGGGTGAAGTGCCCAGGGTACTGAGTTGACAGGGAGTCTCAGGCAGATGGGTCACAATGCTGGTTTGTGTCCAGGGAGATCTTAGAATATGGCGGTGGCTCAGGGGCCATGCAGGATTCTCCTATCCTGAGGGTTGGATCCATCTCCCAAGAACAAGATTCTTCTGGGGACAGGAGGGGTTCTGTTGTGTGCCTCAGGGACCACATGTTGGACCATATTTGGTATTCCAAGACAGGCCTATGGGGGCTGATGCCTGAAAACCTAAGTTACGGTTCTGATGAGGTCCTAGGGGCTTGTCAGGTTCTATCTTCTGACTGAGTGCCATGGACCTGCATGTCTTCCTGGAGGTAGGTGCCTAGGTTGTGTCAGGCTGCACATATTTGTCTAGAGCGGCCTACGGAATAGAAGTGGGCTCAGGGGCCTTGCAGGTTTCTGCTAATCTGGAGGGTTTTGGCAATTGGTACAGGCAGAGTTTTCTACGGGAAGGTAGGCCCAGTCCTGCGGTGTGGCTCTGGAGGCCCCATCCTGGAGGGCATGTGGGCCAGGTCTTTGGGGACAGAATTCTGCAGAAACAAACTCGTGTTAGGGTTAGGAGCGACGTGATGGCAAGTCCTATCTGCATACCCTGAGGGCAGCTCCTCAGGATTTGAAATTCGGGCAGATGGGAGGAAGTAGCGCAGGCTTTTCTATCTGGATGGTGTGTCTAAGATGGCCACTGAATGTTGGGGTGCCCTCTTGGGGCCATGGGAGATTCTTCCACTCTGAGGATTCTGCCCAGCTCGCGACAGTTTGGTGTCTTTCTGGGGGAAGGGAAGAGTGCTGTTTTTGGTATCAGGGGTCCCACCCAAATAGGGATTCCAGAGACAGGCTCTGGGTCTGGGCGACTGGAGAAGCCCACCGAGGTTTAGGATGTGGGCCAAGGGCATGACAGTCCATCTCTGGGGGCTCCTTGTCCAGCTCACGATGGGGCTTGCTTGAAAGTGGGCTCAGGCTGAGGGTCACAATACCTATTTGTGCCCAGGGCGGCCCTCGTCAGTGGGCATGGTCTCATGGGCCATGCAGCTGGCTCTCACTCTGAGGATCGGACACCCATCCCAACTGCCAGATTTCCTGCCATGGGGAAGGAGTGCTCTTTTCTGCTTCAGGTTCCCCCACAGGCAGGGATTTGAGCTAAGGTCTTTGCACAGATGCCTGAATACCCAGGTTGGGTACAGATTATGGCCTCAGGCCACAGCAGTTGCCACCTGTAGGATATGGGGCCCGCTATCTGGGTGGCTGACAGGAGGTCGGGGCTCAGGCTGTCTAAGCCAGAGCATTAGTTCGCAGGATGGCCTATGATATTGGGGTGCCATCGAGGGCTGTGCAGGTGGATCCTCATGTGGGATTTCTGGGCAGACCCATAGGGAATTTCTTCTTTCTCATGGGCAAGCAGAGAGCTGTGTAGTGGCTCCAGAATTCCCTATCTGGAGGACTTGCAGGTCAGGAGCGTGAGGACAGAAATCTGAGAACACAAGTTACGGTTCAGTTCAATGTCGAGCGCATGGCAGTTCCAATGTGCAGCGGGTGATTCGAGATCTCCAGCACCTGAGTAAGGGCGAGTGTCAGATGCCCGCTCATGCTGGAGTTTGTGTCCATGTTGGCCATGGATTGGATGGGTGACATCAAGAGGCCATGGAGGTTCTCACACGCTGGGGCTTGTGAGCTGCTCCAAACAGCAAGGTGTCCTTCTGCGGGACAGGGGGAGTCCAGTTGAATGCCTCCAAGGTCACTCATATATAAAGATTTCGTAGCAGAGCTCTCTGCTTGGATGACTGGAAAGCCCACCTCACGTTACCATTGCAGCCGAGGAACAAGGCAATTTCGATCTGCTGGCTCTGGGGCGATGTTCCAAGGGGGCTGAGTTGACAGGGGTTCTCAGGCTGACGTGTTACAATGCTGCTTGCTGTCCAGGGAGACATTAGAATGTTCTGGGGGCTCAGGGGCCATGCAGGATTCTACTACCATGAGGGTTGGACCCAGCACGCAAGAGCAAGTTTTCCTTCTGGGGACAGGAGGGGTTCTGTTGTATGGCTCAGAGACCACATGTTGGAACATACATTGGTATTCCAGAACAGGCCTCTGGGGACAGATGCCTGAAACGCTAAGTTATCATTCCAATGAGCTCCTAGGGGCTTGTCTGTTCTATCTTCTGACTTAGGGCCATTGACCTGTGTGTATGCCTGGAGGTAGGTGCCTAGGGTGTGTCTGACTGGGAGTTTTTGTCCAGAGTTGCCCATAAAATTGGGGTGAGCTCAGGGGCCTTGCAGGTTTCTCCTAATCTGGAGGGTTTGGGCAACTGGGAGGGGTAGAGTTCCCATAGGGAGGGCAGGCCCCATCCTGCCATGTGGCTCTGGAGGCCGCATCCTGAAGGGTGTGTGAGCCAGGGCGACCCTCCTGAATGGACTTGGCCTCAGGGGCCATGCAGCTGGCTCCCACTCTGAGGGTTGGGCACACAACCCAGCAGCCAGGTTTCCTGCCATGGGGAAGGAGTACTCTTTTGTGCTTCAGGTTCCGCCATAGGCAGGGATTTGAGCTACAGTCTGGGGACAGATGTTTGAATACCTACGTTGTTTAAATGACAGCCTCGGGTCTCGGCAGGTACAACCAGCAGGATCTGCATCCCGCTATCTGGGTGGCTGACAGGAGGTCGGGGCTCTGGCTGTGTCTGATAGAGCTTTAATGCACAGTGCAGCTTATGATATTGGGGTGCCATCGAGGACTGTGTAGGTGGATCCTCATGTATTGTTTCTTGGCAGGCCCATAGGGTACCTGTTCTTTCGGTTGGCAGGCAGAAGTCTGCGTTTTGGTCCCAAAATTCCCAATCTGGAGGGCTTGAGTGCCAGGAGTGTGAGTACAGAAGTCTGAAAACATGTGCTACGGTTCAGTTCAGTGCTGAGCCCATGGAAGTTCCAATGTGCAGCAGCTGATTCGAGATCTCTAGCATCTGAGTATCAGATGTCTGCTCACTCTAGATATTCTGTCCATGAGAGCCGAAGAATGGAGGGGTGGCCTAAGAGGCCATGGATGGTTTCCCACACTGGAGCTTGTGAGCTGCTCCAAACAACAAGATGTCCTTCTTTGGGAAGGCAAGAGTCCGGTTGAATGGCTCCATGGTCCCCCGCATGGAAAAACTGGATAGCAGAGCTCTCTGCATGGATGCCTGGAGAGCCCACATCCCATTACCATTGCAGCCGGGCAACATGGCAAGTCGATACCATCAGTCCGAAACTTAAGTCGAGTTTGTGTTTTCAGACTTATGCCCATCAGCCCTGGCCCACAAACCCTCCAAGCTGGAACCTCTGGAACCACACCTCAGGACTGTGCCTGGCCTCTCCTAGGAAACTGTGCCCATTCCGTTGGCCACAACCCTACAGATTAGTAGAAACCTACAAGGCCCTCGAGGCCATCTAAATCGTGTGGGCTGCCCTGGACAAACAGGTGCATTCTGACAGAAGCTGTTCTACCAACTCCACTCAGACACGAGACCGATATCACCAGAGACAGATGATTGAATTGGACAGTCCCTCGTCCCTGATCTGAACCCTAGCTTTGGTTTCCAGGCACCTCTCCTCAGAGGCCTGGTTGCCAATACCAGCATATGGGGCTTTCTTGAGGCTCCAAACAGAACCCCTCTCGTCTCCACATGGGAAACTTGCCTTTCAGAGCTGCTTCAAACCCTCTGGGTCGGAGAACACTGCAGTCTCCTGAGCAACTGCCACATTCCAAGGTCTCCATGGACACAAACCCATATTATTACCCATCCTCAGGAGTGTCCATTTCAACACAGCTCACTGGGTATCCCAGAGCCAGCAGATCGAACCTGAATTGTCACTTGGTGACAAAGGGAATGCAAGGTGGGATGCCCAAGCATCCATCCTTAGAAACCTGCTCTCGCGTCTTTCCGTATGGGGCATCCTGGAGCCATCAAACAGGACTCGACTGTCCCGCAGAGGAAAACTTGCGGATTAAGCAGCTCACAAACCCCAGCGCTAGAAAACCTCAATGACCTCATGTCGCTCCCCCCACCTTAATGAAAGGTCATCATGGACACAAACTCTAGCCTAAGCTAACATCTGATACTCGCCCTGATGTCAGCATCTGCAGATTGCGCCAGCCATGACCTCTGCCTCAAACCTAACCCTAGCTTGTGTTTTCAAACTTCCGCCACACACTCCTGGCCCACAAGCCCTCCAGACTGGGAATTCCAGAGCCACAATTCAGCACTCTGACTGCACACCAGAAGATAAACTTTGCCTTATGGGACTGCAAAGAAACCCCAAATCAGGATCAATGTGCACACCACACGACTGCACCACAATGATATAGGCTGCCCTGGGCACTAATGTTCTGTATGACACAGCTTGAGCCTGGATATCTGGACCGACACTCAGACAGCTGGCCCCACACCCAGCACATCACACCCTCTATGGCCTTAGGCTGTCATCTCTACCCACCTGGCTTTTCAGACTACAGAACCTAGACCTTATCTCCAACCACTGCACAGGTGTGAACTTGATGCAGAAATCAGAACTCCTCCATCCCCATGGCAAGCAAAAATGGTGTTGGCATGGTGTGCAACCTTCAGGGTAGGAGAAAGCAGCATGACCAATAAGGCCACGCCCATGCTTGAGGGCTGTCTGTGGCAAAAACATGCGTAGTGATCCTCAGCGTCAGCCATGAGCTCAAGTATGCCTCTCAGTGGCTGGAATAAGAGCCGGAATACAGGGCATGACATGCTCCTAGGCCCACAATCCTAAACAGAGGTCGGGTTTTTCAGTGGCCCATACCCAGGGCTCTGTTTTGGAATCCCTGCTTTGGAGGGAGACTTGAGGCAGAAAACAGGACTCCTCCCTTCCCACAGAATGACCCCAAACTCTTGGGACCTGGGCCAAATCCCCAAGTATGGAGACTAGTTCATGGCCCAGGAGGCCACCCCACCATTCCATGGCCATCCTTGACACAAAATCCAGAGAAGAAAGCCCGAGCAACCGCCTCACACGCCCCTTCATTCATATCCCGAGGAACTCCCCACATGGTCCGTAGATGGGGCCTGCCTTACCCTGGGACCCAAGCCTAAGACGAGTTTGTGTTTTCAGACTTCTGTCCCCACTGCCCTGGCGCACACATGTTCCAGGATGGGGGCCTTGGAGCCACACCAGAGGACTATGCCAGCCCTCTCCAAGGAAACTCTGCCCATTCCATTGGCCACAACCCTACAGATGAGTTGAAACCTCTAAGGTCCCTGAGGCTATCCCAATCTTGTAGGCCACCCTGGACACACAGGAGCGATCTGACACAAGCTGAGCAACTACCTCCATTCTGACAAGCTGATGGATGTCCCCAGAGATAGAAGATTGAACCGGACAGGACCCTCGGCCCTAATCTGAATGCTTGTTTTTGTTTCCAGGCATCTCTCCTCAGAGGCCTGGTATCAAATAGCAGCATATGGGAGTTTTCTGAGGCAACAATCAGAACACCTCATGTCTCCACATGAGAAACTTGCTCTTTGGAGCTGTGTAAACCATCCGGTGAGGAGAATACTTCAGGGTCCCTGAGCCACCGTGACATTCCAAGGTCTCCATGGACACAAACCCACATTATGACCCATCCTCAGGAAAGTCCATTTCAACTCAGCTCCCTGGGTCTCTCCCCCAGAGCCAGCAGATAGAACTTGCCTTGTCGCTAGTAGACAATTGCAAAATGACGTGTGGTGCCCAGGCTTTCATCCTTAGAAGCTTGCTCTCAAGTCTTTCTGTATGGGGCATCCTGGAGCCATCCAACAGAACTCGACTGTCCCACAGAAGGAATCCTTGAGGTTTGGAGCATCTCACAACTCCCAGCGTGGGAAAACCTCCATGGCCTCATGAGGACCCCCCTTCATGAAGGAGTCATTAAGGACACAAGGTACAACCTGAGCCAACGTCTGATCCTGGCCCTGACTTCAGATGCAGGAGATCTCGATTCAGCCTCTGAAGAGTGGGCATGGCATGCCCTCACCCTGAAACCTATTGCTAGCCTGTGTTCTCAGACTTCCGTCCTCACACTCCTGGCCCACAAGCCATCAAGACTGGGAATTCCGGAACCACAACACAGCACTCTGCTTGCCCACCAGAAGAAATACATTGTCCTATGTGGTTGCCAGAAACCCAAAATGAGGATCAACTTGCACTCCACTCGACTGCACCCCAATGATATAGGCTGCCCTGGGCATTAATGCTCTGACACAGCCTGAGCCCGAACCTCTCAACCGACACCCAGACAGCTGGCCCCACACCCAGCACATCAGACCCCCCATGGCCTTAGGCCATCATCTCTTCCCAACCTGAGTTTGCAGGCTTCAGAACCTAGACTTCATCTCCAATCACTCCACAGGGATGAACCTGATGCAGAAATCAGAACTCTTCCATCGCCATGGCAAGAAAACTTGCTGTTAGCATGGTGTCCAACCTTCAGGGTAGGAGTAACCAGCAGGGCCCATGAGGCCACGCCCATGCTTGAGGGAAGCCTTGGGCACAAACAGGCATTTTGACCCTCAGCGTGAACCCCGTGATCAAGTAAGCGCTCTCAGTGGCTGGACCAAGAGCTGGCATATGCGGCATGACATGACCCTAGTCCCTCAATCCCAACCATAGGTCGTGTTTTCCAGTCGTCCATACCCAGGGCTCCGTTCTGGAGTCCCTCTTTTGGAGGGACAACTGAGGCAGAAAACAGGACTCCTCCCTTCCCACAGAATGACGCCAAACTCTTGGGATCCTGGCCAAATCCCCAGAGATGGAGACTCGTCCATGGCCCATGAGGCCAACACTACATTCCATGGCCATCCTTGACACAAAGTCCAGAGAAAAAAGCCTGAGTAACAGCCTCACACTCGTCCTTTGTTCATATCCTGAGGAGATCCCCTCACGGTCTGCAGATCGGGCCTGCCATACCCTGGGCCCCAAGCCTAAGACGAGTTTGTGATTTCAGAATTCTGTCCCCACTGCCCTGATGTACACACCCTTCAGGCTGGGGCACTTGGAGCCACACCAGAGGACTATGCCTGCCCTCTCCAAGGAAACTCTGCCCATTCCATTGGCCACAACCCTACAGATGAGTTGAAACCTCTAAGGTCCCTGAGGCTATCCCAATCGTGTAGGCCGCCCTGGACACACAGGGGCGATCTGATACAAGCTGAGCAACTACCTCCATTCTGACAAGCTAATGGATGTCCCCAGAGATAGAAGATTGAACCGGACAGGACCCTAGGCCCTGATCTGAATGCTTGTTTTTGTTTCCAGGCATCTCTCCTCAGAGGCCTAGTATCAAATAGCAGCATATGGGGGTTTCCTGAGTCAACAATCAGAACACCTCGTGTCTCCACATGGGAAACTTGCTCTTTGGAGCTGTGTTAAACCATCCGGTTGGGAGAATACTTCAGGGTCCCTGAGCCACCGTGACATTCCAAGGTCTCCATGGAAACAAACCCACATTATGACCCATCCTCAGGAGAGTCCATTTCAACTCAGCTCCCTGGGTAGCTCTCCCAGAGCCAGCAGATAGAACCTGCCTTGTTGCTAGAAGACAATGGGAATGTGAGGTGTGGTGCCCAGGCATCCATCCTTCGAACTGTGCTCTCGAGTCTTTCTGTATGGGGCCTCCTGGAGCCATCCAACAGGACTCGACTGTCCTGCAGAAGGAATTCTTGCGGTTTGGAGCATTTCACAACTCCATGGCCTCATGAGGACCCCCCTTCATGAAGGAGTCACTATGGACACAAGGTACAACCTGAGCCAACGTCTGATCCTCGCCCTGACTTCAGATGCAGGAGATCTCGATTCAGCCTCTGCAGAGTGGCACTTCCATGCCCTCGCCCTGAAACATATGCCTAGCTTGTGTTCTCAGACTTCCATCCTCACACTCCTGGCCCACAAGCCCTCCAGATTGGGATTTCCGGAGATACAATGCAGCACTCTGTCTGCCCTCTAGAAGAAAAACGTTGCCCTATGAGGCTGCCCAGAAACCCCAAATGAGGATCAACCTGCACGCCACTTGACTGAACCCCAAGTATATAGGCTTCCCTGAGCACTAATGCTCTGTCTGACACAGCCTGAGCTGAGACCTCCTGACTGACACCGAGACAGCTGCCCGCATATCCAGCACATCGCACCCCACATGGCCCTAGGCAGTCATCTCTTCCTGTTAGGGTCAGTGATCAAATGAAGGAAACTGATTGAAAGCAAAAGTCAAGCAAAGCCTTATTTCATGCCAAGCATCAGAATCCAAACTAACTGGTATGGGCCGTCTCTTATGAAGAGGTGATGACAATGATCCCAACAAGGCTGCTCCCAAAGAGACCACTCCCAACAAGGCCTCTCCCCAGATGAGTCTGCTTCGGATGAGACCACTCACCCACGAGGTCGCACGCCGACGAGTCCACTTACCAGAATGATGCTGCTCCAGCGAGGCCACTTCTGGCAGTGCAGCGGCTCAGGGCAGCGAGGTTGCTCGTGGCAGTGCCCCGGATCCAGGCAGGGAGGCCGCTTGCAGCGGCACTGCACCAGATGACTATTACTCGGGTGACTACCCTAATGCCTCTCCCAATGGCTGGTCTAATGGCTATCCCAAAGACTATTCTAACTCCTCCTACTACTCCCCCACCCCAGCTGCACAGACTAACCTTTATAGAGGTGGTTGATCCCGGCCCACACACAGGTAGCCAATGAGATTTCAACTCACCACATTAAATATATGCGTGCCCCACTCTTTGGATGTCTCCATCTGGCCTGCCCGCCCCTACATCTGGGGTTTGCAATTAAGTTCCTCTGGCTAACCAGGGCCTCATACAGGCCCTCACATTCCCCCCTTTTCCTTGGAAATTAATAAAATCCTTGACTTTTCTGCCAGTTCTATGTTCTCTTGTTGTAAGGGGGTTATATTGATCATGTAAGAGTAACATTTTTATCGCTCTAATTTTCTTTGGTACAAAGACATTAGGGCGTTTATAATACAGGATCCAAAAAGTAATAGTATTGCACAGATGGCTGATGAGTTAGCCATTCAACACTTTGTATAACCTTTTCCATTTTTCCTAACTCCGTTCATCTAATTTCCCACCTATACTTTACATAAACAGTTAACATTAGGAGAAACCATAAACTCACAGTTTTTTAAGTCTTAGCTTTCGTCCATGGTAAGCAGGGTCCGTCGGCTGCAGCTTCCCTCTCTGGGGGGTATCCTCATCCTGGGATAGTTTGATGTGACCCACATGAATCTAGGCCCTAATGCCTTCTACTTTAACTGCCTTGGGGGTGGTCAGGATAACAGTAAATGGTCCCTTCCAGTGAGGCTCCAAGTTTCCCACTTGATAGCAACATATCCAAACCAAGTCCCCGGGCTGGTAAGGGTGTGGTTCCACTTCTGTCCCTTTCCCAGTATGGGCAGTCTGGATCCCTGCTGGGCTTTTTTAAAGACAGACTGTAATTCCTGCAGTGACTGGAGTACAGACTGAACAGTCCTTTCTGCTAGGGCAACCTCTTGTAGCCGAGGACAGAGTGGGGGATGAGGGGCGGGTCTCCCAGACATTATTTCAAATGGGGTCACCTTGCTTAAATAGGGTGTACATCGTGCTCTGAGGAGGGTGAAAGGAAGGAGAACCACCCATCCACCACCAGTCTCCGGAATTAACTTTGTCAAGTTCTCTTTAAGAGTCTGGTTCATTCTCTCTACTTGCCCAGAAATCTGGAGCCAGTAGACTCAATGTAGTTTCCAATTAGTGCCCACGGCGTTGGTCAATACCTGTGTGACTAAACTCACAAATGCAGGGCTATTGTCTGACCTGATGGCAAGAGGCAGCCCAAACCTAGGAATTATTTCCTCTAGTGGTTTTTGACTACCACTTCTGCCATCTTATGTTTGGTGAAAAAGCCTCTACCCAGCCTGAAAAGGTATCTACAAAAACTAACATATATTTGTTCCCATATTTCCTGGGGTTCATCTCTGTAAAATCTATTTATCAATAAATTCATGGTTCCTTACCGCTTTCTCTTTTCCCTCTTCCCATTTTAGTTCTTCCCACATTAACTGCCTGGCATTGAGCACATCTATCAACTACATCCTGAACCATACACCCTAATTTAGAATCCTGGAACTGCTTCCCTATAAGCTCTTTGAGTTTGCGTACCTCCAAATGATTACCCTGATGTATCTGTTCTACTAACTTCTAACCAGGTCTTCGAGGAAGAATTATATTTCCTGCTTTATTCTTAGACCAGTCCCCCTTCACAGTCCAATTTAATCCCTTTCTGTGAATACTTTAAATCTTCTTCTGAATAGTTCAGTTTTACTGGTAGGGCTGGAGCTGGGAGTGTAACTAGTTCTTGCATTGTTTCTCGGGCTGCTTGCTTTGTGGCTTGTTCTGCTAATTGGTTTCCTTCTGAAATCAGATCAGTCCCCGTTTGGTGTTCTGGGCAATGCATAACGGCCACCTCTTTTGGGTCCCAAATAGCCTGGAGGAGAGCCAATATTTCTCCTCTGTTATTAATTCATTTTCCTTCTGCTGTTAATAGGCCTCTTTCTTTATAAGTAGCCCATGTATATGGAGAGTAGCAAAGGCATACCTGCTGTCAGTAGAGATATCGGTGGTTTTACCTTTGTCCATCTGCAGTGCCTTAGTGAGTGCAATCAGTTCCACTTTTGGTGCTGATGTTCCATGTGTTGGGGCTGCTGTCCATAGTTCCTGTTCAGGAGAAACCATCGCAGCCCCTGCATACCTCTTTCCATTGACCATATAGTTACTCCAATCTGTAAAAAGAGTCATCTTGGCATTCGGGAGGGGAATGTCTTGGATATCCGGCCTTATCCTGTGACTTGGGTCGGACCTCCCCGCAGTTCTGTGGATGGTCAGGCAGCTCCTCTGGCAGCAACATCACTGGATTTAGCACACTTGGTTCATTGAAGAAGAGGGCCTGATACCCTGTCCCTCGGGCATTCATCATCCTATTGGTCTGGTGGAGTCCGGAGAATGCCCTCGATAGCATGTGTGGTGGTTTTGATGAGATTTTGACCCAAAGTCAATTTACTTGCATCCTTGACCAGGATGGCCGTGCCAGCAATTATGCCGAGGCAAAGGAGGAACCCAGCTGCAACTGGATCTAGTTTCTTGCTAAGATAGGCTACTGGCCTTTGCCAAGGCCCCAGAGTCTGAGTCAAAACTCCTTTGGCCACCCCTACTTTTTCATCCACATACAAGTGGAAGGGCTTGGTTACATCTGGGATGGCCAATGCTGGGACACTCAGTAAGGCTGTTTGTAATTCCCGAAATGCTCCTTCAGCCTCAGCTGTCCAATCTATCATAGTGAGCCCCCCTTTTGCCAGTTCGTAGAGAGGTCAGGCAATCTCTGCCACCCTCAGTATCCACAGCCTACGGTAGCCCACCGTTCCAATAAACTCCCTCACTTGTCAGAATGTGGTGGGGCCGGGGTATTGGGTGATCACCTGTTTCCTGGACTCTGACAGTAAACACACTCGCTCATGGAGATCAAAGTCTAGATAAGTGGCATGGCTCTGACAGAGCTGTGCTTTCTTTGCTGACACACGATACCCTTTTTCCTGCAGAGTCTGTAAGAGAGCTCTCATCCCCCACAAAAATAACTCATAGTCCTCAGTAGCTACTAGGAAGTCATCAACATACTGTACCAGAGTGACTCCCATGTTGGAGATTTTGTACTCATGCCAATCCTCGTTTAGGGCCTCGTCAAAAATGGTGGGTGAATTATTGAATCCTTGGGGAAGTCTTGTCCAGGTGAGCTGGCCTTGGAACACTTCCTGTGGGTCGGACCACTCAGAAGCAAAAAGGGGTTGAGTTTCCCTTGCTAAAGATATGCATAAAAATGCATCCTTGATATCTAAGATGATATACACAGTTCTTTTGAGGCCCAGGAGGGAGAGTAGGGTTTAGGGGTTTGGCACCGTCAGGTGGATATCTCAAACCTGTTTATTATCTTCCCACAAGTCCTGAACGGTTTGGTACTCCCCAGTCTCGGCCTTTTTGACCGGCAGCAAAGGTGCGTTCCATGGAGATTTCTAAGGAAATAGGATCCTGTCTCCTTGGAGGCAGTTAATGTGTTTTCTGATCCCTTCCTTTGCTTCCCGTGGAAGGGGGTACTGCCGAACGCAAACAGCCATAGTCGTCACCTTTAATTGTACCACTACTGGAGGCTGTCCCTTGGTCAAGCCGAGGGGCTTCCCTTCTGCCCAAACCTCGGGAAACTCGACCTGTAGGATTTTGAGAAGTTTCCCCCACTTTGTCTCCTCTGGTTTTGAGACTGGCTCGTAAAGGAGGTGTTCATCTACTGCTGCCATAAGTACCTGTACAATGGGTTGTCTCAAGGTTACAGTCATGTCTCCTTCTAAAAACTGAATGCCAGCTCGTAACTTGTGGAGGAGATCTCTTCCCATCAAGTTATATGGGGAATTAGGGAGGACCAAATATCAATGTTTACCTACTCCTGAAGCCAATCTAAAGTCCTCTCTGTTGTCCATTTATGTCACTCTGTGCCATTTGCTCCTTGTGCCCAGACTTCCTCTCCAGATAGTTTTCCCATAGGTTTAAGTAATGATGAAAATTGGGCTATCATGTCCGCCAAAAAATCAACTGATTTCCCCTCCACTTCAATTTTTACCCGAGGTTCAAGGAGGGCCTCCAAACTATGTCCCCTTCAATCTCTGGTGCCGAGCATTGCTGTCTTCCTTTTGGGGTACTCCCTGGCCCAATGTCCTTTTTTCCTACAGTAAGCACACTGATCTGAATCTGTCTTATTGCCTGCCTTCTCTGTGCTTAGGCTTTTCCCTCCATTTACCATGACCTACCTTTCTCCTTCCCGCCTCATGTAATGCCAAAACCTTAACCAGTTTTTTGTCTGTTTTTCATCCTCTTGTGCATCCCTGTTGTTAACCACCTTTTCTGCTATTCCCACTAACTCAGTCAGATTCTTCCCTTCAAATCCTTCGAATTTCTTAAGTTTCCTCATTATATCTCGGGCTGACTGACTGACAAACATAAGATTCATTGCCCTCTGATTTTCGGCGCCTCCAGGTCAATCGGGCTATACATTTTATAGGCTTCAGTTAGCCTTTCTAGGAAAGCTCCTGAAGGCTCATTCTTACCTTGACTCACCGTACTAATTTTAGATAAATTTTTGGGTCTCCCTGCAGCTGCACGGAGGCCTCCCAGTAGAGCCTGGCAGTAAAAACGTAAGCTCTCCTTACCTTCATCAGAGTTTGGATCCCAGTTGGGGGTTACCTCGGGCAGTAGTCCTCCATGCGGCGGGGATCGAGATCCCTGCCAAGTCTCGCACTTATCACCTTATAGGTTTCTCGCATGATACGATCCCTCTCTTCCCCATTAAAGAGAGCCATAAGGAGCTGTTGAATATCCACCCAGGTAGGTTGGTAGGTAAGAAAGACAGTCTCCAAGAGACTAATTAAATCCTGAGGGTTTATTTATTTCCAGAGAAATATTTGTGTTGGGTCTTCCAGTTATAGATGTCAGAAGAGGAGAAAGGGATATGGCTTAAGTGGGGCCGCCCTCTCCCATCTGGTAGACCAACCTCACGAAGAGGCAGCATTGGCGTGGACATTACTGCTGAGGTAAAGGGAGGCAGAGGGGGATAGAAGAAAGGGGAAAGACCAGGAAGGTCTCTCTGCTTGGTTGTCCCATAGGTGGACCCCTACCATGTGTGAGGTGGACTGGTAAAGGCATCTTGGGACCGAGAGTAAGATTTAGGGGACAAATAGTGGGGGGGATTCCACATACTCCCCATCTGATGGAGGTAGGACAGTCTTCCTCCCTGGTTCTCCCTTATCTGTCCGGTCTGATTTTGGTGCTCTGATCTGCCTTAGAGGGAGAGATGTTTTCGTTAGCAGGGGGAAAGTGGAACTTGAGCCATGATGGTCGTTCTTCTACCAGATATTGCCAGACCACAATGTACAGTATTTGGTCTTGATGTAGATAAAAGACCTCACTCAGGGTAGAATAGATCTGAGCCAAGGCAAACGTTCCTTCTGGTGGCCACCCTGTGGAGAAAGTGGGCCACTCTAATTGGCAGAGTGTTTTCAGTTTTCCTGGGTAAACCTTGTCATCTGACTAAGTGGCTTTAGTTTGAAAATCCTTGAAATGTTTGAGAACAAGACCTAGGTGTGTCACAGGTCCCTTACTCCCCGCTTTTCCCATTTCTCCAAATACAACAAACAGCACAACAGAACAAAAAACAAGGCAAGGAAAACCACAGTCCCAGCGACCCCCATCCAGAGCCTGCTGTTGTTGGGGACTTTCTTGGTCCCCTGCAAACACAACAGACAACAAAAGAACCTGGCAAAGACAACCGCAGGCCCAACAATTCTTACCCAGAACCTGCCCCTGGTGGGGGATTTCTTTATCCCCTGACCTCTTAGGGGGAATCGAACTCCCCGACCGCCCAGGGGGACTTGAAACACCCCACTGTCTAGGGGTCTCAAACCCCCCAACAGTCCAGGGGGACTCAAACCCCATGTCAATCTACCAGCAGAGGGATGGGGTGTCCCCACATCCACTCCAGCCCTGGGGAGCATGGCCACGACCAGCTTCTCCCCAGTGGGCTATACCCTTGATCTTCCCAACCAGACAGACAGACAAGATCCCAATACCTCCAGAAGCTTTTCCCAGAAATCCCAATGCTGGCTCAGTTCTCGTCGTTTGATCCTGGATGAGCCCCCACTGTTAAGGTCTGTAATCAAAGGAACGAGACTGATGCAAAGCGAAAGTCAAGCAAAGCTTTATTTCGTGCCAAGCATCAGAAACCAAACCAAACGGCAGTGGCCGTGTCTTATGAAGAGGCGACAATGACGACCCTGACAAGGCCACTGCTAATGAGGCCACTCCCAATGAGGCCGCTCCCCAGACGAGGCTGCTCCAGACAAGGCTGCTCCAGATGAGGTCACTTGACGATGAGGCTGCATGCTGACGAGGCTGCTCCAGACATGGCTGCTCCAGACGAGGCCACTCAGGACCAGGCTGCTCCCCAGAGATGGACGCTCCAGATGAGGCCACTCAGGATGAGGCCACATGCCAATGAGGCTACTCCCCAGACGAGGCCACTCCAGACGAGGCTGCTCTGGAAGAGGCCACTCGACGAGGTCGCACGCTGATGACGCCGCTTCCCAGAATGATGCCGCTCTGGCGAGGCTCTTCCAGCGAGGCCGCTCACAGCCAGGCTGCAGCTCCGGGCGGCAAGGTGGCTCGTGGTGGGGCCACGGCTCGGGCAGTGAGGCCGCTCGCAGTGGGGTCACGGGTTGGAGTGGTGAGACCGCTCATGGCGGCGCTGCTCCCAACGACTAATTCTCCGATGACTACCCTAACGGCTCTCACAATGACTACCTAACTGCTCTCCCAACACCTATTCTAACAGCTATCCCAAGAGTTATTCAAAGTCCTCCTACTACTCACCCACCCCAGCCTCATACACTAACTTTTAGAGAGGTGGTTGAGCCCAGCCCACACACAAGTGGCCAATGAGAATTCAACTCACTACAGTAAATAAATGCAAGCCTCAATGACTGGAAGCCTCCATCCGGCCTGGCACACCCCTATATCAGGGGTTTGCAAGTAAGTTCCTCTGGCTTACCAGGGCAACATACAGGACCTCATACTCCCAACCTGGCTTTTCAGGCTTCAGAACTTACATCTTATCTCCAATCACTGCACAGGGGTGAACATGATGCAGAAATCAGAACTCCTCCAGTCCCATGGCAAGAAACCTTGCTGTTGGCATGGTGTCCAACCTTCAGGGTAGGAGAAACCAGCATGGCCCATGAGGCCATGCCCATGCTTGAGGGCCGCCTTGGGCACAAACACACATTGTGGCCCTCAGCATGAGAACCGTGGCTCAGGTAAGTCCCCTCAGTGGCTGGACCAAGGGCACACATGTGAGGCTTGCCAGGCCCCTAGGTACCCAATGCTAACCAGAGGTCAGGTTTTACAGTCTCCCATACCCAGGGCTCTGCTCTGGAATCCTTCTTTTGGAGGGACACCTGAGGCAGAAAACAGGACTCCACTCTTGCCAGAGAATGACGCCAAACTCTTGGGATCCGGGCCAAATCCCCAGAGATGCAGACTCATCCATGGCCCATGAGGTCACACCTACACTCAACAGACAACCTTGACACAAAATCCAGAGACAAAAGCCTGAGCAACTGCCTCACACTCGCCCTTCCTTCATATCCCGAGGAGCTCCCCGTGTGGTCTGTAAATCAGGCCTGTCATTCCCTTGGCCCCAAACCTAAGCCGATTTTGTGTTTTCAGAATTCTGTCCTCATAGCCCTGGCCCACACACCCTCCAGGCTGCGGACCCTGGAGCCACTCTGCAGGACTTTGCCTGCCATCTCCAAGGAAACTCGGCTCATTCTATTGGCCAAAACCCTACAGATGAGTTGAAACCTCCAAGGTCCCCGAGGCCATCCCAATCATGTAGGCCACTGTGGGAAAACAGGGGCCATCTGACACAAGCTGAGCAACTACCTCCATTCTGACAAGCAGACAGATGTCCCCAGAGACAGAAGATTGAACTTGACAGGCACCCAGGCCCTAATCTGAACCCTTGCTTTGGTTTCCAGGCTTCTCTCTTCAGAGGCCTGGTATCAAATAGCAGCATATGGGGGTTTCCTGAGGCACCAATCAGAAAAACTCTCGTCTGTGCATGGGAAACTTGCTCTTTGGAGCTGTGTCAAACCCTCCGGTTAGGAGAATACTTCAGGGCCCCCGAGGCACCGCGACATTCCAAGGTCTCCATGGACACAAACCCACATTATGACCCATCCTCAGGAGAGTCCATTTCAACTCAGCCCCCTGGGTAGATCCCCCAGAGCCAGCATATCGAACCTGTCTTGTTGCTAGGAGACAATGGGAATGCGACATGGGGTGCCCAGGCATCCATCCTTAGAACCCTGCTCTCCAATCTTTCTGTACGGGGCATCCTTGAGCCATGCAACAGCACTCAACTGTCCCGGAGAAGGAATCCATGCAGTTTGGAGCATCTCACAACTCCCAGCAGGGAAAACCTCCATGGCCTCATAAGGCACCCACCTTCATGAAGAGGCCATCATGGACACAAACTCCAACCTGAGCCCACATCTGACCCTTACCATGACTTCAGATGCAGGAGATCTCGATTCAACCTCTGCAGAGTGGGCCTGCTCTGCCCTCACCCCGAAACCTATCCCTAGTTTGTGTTTTCAGACTTCCATCCTCACACTCCTGGCCCACAAGCCTTCCAGATTGGGAATTCCGGAGCCACATTGCAGCACTCTGCCTGCTCACCAGAAGAAAAACTTTGCCCTATGGGCATGCCCAGAAAACACAAATGAGGATCAACCTGCACGCCACTTGACTACACCCCAATTATCTAGGTTGCCCTGGGAACCACTTCTCTGACACAGCCTGCACCCGGACCTCCAGACAGTCATCCAGACAGCTGGCCACACACACAGCACATTGGACCCGCCATGGCTTTAGGCCATCATCTCTTCCCATCCTGGGTTCTCAGGCTTCAGAACCAAGATCTAATCTCCAATCGCTGCACAGGGGTGAACCTGATGCAGAAATCAGAACACCTCCAGTCCCATGGCAAGAAATCTTGCTGTTGGCATGGTGTCCAACCTTCAGGGTAGGAGAAACCAGCATGGCCCATGAGGCCATGCCCATACTTCAGGGCTGCCATGGACACAAACACGCATTGTGACCCTCAGTGTGAGCCCCGTGCTCAAGTAAGGCCTCTCAGTGGCTGTACCAGGAGCACGCATATGGGGCTTCCCATACCCCTAGACCTGAATCCTAACCACAGGTCGGGTTTTCCAGTCGCCAGTACCCAGAGCTCTGTTCTGGAATCCCTCTTTTGGAGGGACACCTGAGGCAGAAACAGGTCTCCTTCCTTCCCACAGAATGACGCCAAACTCTTGGGATCTGGGCCAAATTCCCAGAGAGGGATACTCATCCATGGCCATGAGGCCACCCCTACATTCCGTGGCCATCCTTGACACAAAATTCAGAAGCAAAAGCCTGAGCAACCACCTCACACTCGTCCTTCATTCATATCTCGAGGAACTCCCTTCACTGTCTCTAGATCGGGCCTGCCATACTCTCCGTCCCAAACCTAAGCCAAGTATGTGTTTTCAGACTTCTGTCCCCACAGCCCTGGCACACACACGTTCCAGGCTGGGGCACTTGGAGCCACACCAGAGGACTATGCCTGCCCTCTCCAAGGAAACTCTGCCCATTCCATTGTCCACAACCCTACAGATGAGGAGAAATCTCCATGGTCCCCGAGGCCATCCCAAATGTGTAGGCCACCCTGGACAAACAGGCACTATCTGACACAAGCTGAACAATTACCTTCAGTCAGACAGGCAGACGGATGTCCCCAGAGAAAAAATATTGAATAGGACAGGCCCCTAGGCCCTAATTTGAACCCTTGATTTTGTTTCTAGACATCTCTCCTCAGAGGCTTGGTTTCAAATACCAGCATATGGGGGTTTCCTGAGGCACCAATCAGAACACCTCTTGTCTTCCCCTGGGAAACTTGCTCTTTGGAGCTGTGTCAAAGACTCCGGTTAGGAGAATCCTTCAGGGCCTCAGAGGCACTGCCACATTCCAAGGTATCCATGGACAGAAACCAACATTATGACCCACCCTCAGGAGCGTCCATTTCTACTCAGCCCCCCGGGTGACTCCCCCAGAGCCAGCAGATCGAATCTCCTTTGTCGCTTTGAGACAATGGGAATGTGAGGTGGGGTAGACAGGATTCCATCCTTAGAATCCTGCTCTCGAGTCTCTCTACATGGGGCAACCTGCAACCATCCAACAGGACTTGACTGTCCCACAGAATGAATCCTTGTGGATTGGAGCATCTCACAACTCCCAAAGTGGGAAAACCTCCATGGCCTCATGAACTCCCCCTTCATGAATGGTCCATCATGGACACAAACTCCAAACCCAGTCAATGTCTGATCCTCACCCTGAATTCAGATGCAAGAGATTTTGATTCAGCCCCTGCAGAGTGGGCCTACCATGCCCTCGCCCTGAAACCTAACCCTAGCTTGTGTTCTAAGATTTCCGTCCTCACAATCCTGGCCCAGAAGCCCTCCAGACTGGGAATTCTGGAGGCACAACGCAGCACTCTGCCTGCCCATCAGAACAAAAACATTGCCCTATGGAGCTGCCCAGAAACCACAAATGAGGATCAACCTGCATGCCACTCGACAGCACCCAATGATATAGGCTACCCTGGGCACTAATACTTTGTCTCTTACAGATTGAGCACGGACGTCCCGACCGACACCCAGTCAGCTGGACACACACCCAGCACATCTGACCTGCCATGGCCTTAGAACTCCATCTCTTCCCAACCTGGGTTTTCAGGCTTCATAACCTAGACTTTATCTCCAATCACTGCACAGGTGTGAACCTGATGCAGAAATCAGAACTCCTCCATCCCAATGGCAAGAGACCTTGCTGTTGGCATGGTGTCCAACCTTCAGGGTAGGAGAAATCAGCATGGCCTATGAGGCCACATGCATGCTTGAGGGCAGCCTTGGGTACAAACACGCATTGTAACCCTCAGCGAGAGCCCCGAGCTCAGGTAAGGCCTCTCAGTGACTGGATCAAGAGCCCGCATATGGGGCTTTGCCATGCCCCTAGGCCCCCAATCCTAACCACAGGTCGGGTTTCCCATTCGCCCCTACTCAGGGCTCTGGTCTGCATTCCGTCTTTTGGAGGGACCCCTGAGGCAAAAACAGGAATCCTCCCTTCCCACAGAATGACCCCAGCTCTTGAGAGAGGGAGCCTCTTCCATGGCCCATGAGGCCACCCCTATATTCTGCAGCTATTCTTGACACAAAATCCAGAAACAAAAGCCTGAGCGACCGCCTCACACTCGCCCTTATTTCATATCCTGAGGAGATCCCCTCATGGTCTGTAGATCAGGCCTGCCTTATCATTGGCCCCAAACTGAAGCCGTTTTTGTTTTCAGACTTCTGTCCCCAAGCCCTTGCCCTCACACCCTCCAGGATACTCTCCCTGGATCCACACTTCAGGACTGTGCCTGCCCTCACCACGGAAACTCTGCCCATTCCATTGGCCACAACTCTACATATTAGGAGAAACCTCTGCCTCCCTCGAGGCCAGCCCAATCATGTAGTCCGCCCTGGACAAACAGGGGCATTCTGACACAAAGTGCACTGCTTCCTCCACTCGGACACGCAGACAGAGATCCCCAGAGACATAAGATTGAACTGTTCAGGATCCTAGGCCCTAATCTGAACCCTTGCTTTGGTGTCCAGACTTCTCTCCTCAGAGGCCTGGTTTCAAATACCAGCATATGGGGGTTTACTGAGGCACCACACAGAACACTGTTAGGGTCCATCATCAAAGGAGTGAGACTGATACAAAGAGAAGGTCAAGCAAATCTTTTTTTCGCATCAATCATCAAGAATCAAACTGATCGGTCAAGGCTGTCTCATGCAAAGAGGTGAGCCCTCCCAGCCTCACAGACTAATTTTTATAGAGGTATGTTACCCGGGCTAAACACAGGTGGCCAATGTGAGTGCAGTACACAGAGAAAACTGCACAGTCATGTCAGGTCACATATATGCGGCCAATTGAACTAGAGTTCAGGCTAGTAGATATATGTGTGTCCCACCAATGGGATGTCTCTACCTGGCCTGACCCACCCTTGTATCTGGGCTTTGCAAGTAAATTCCGGGGGTGGGGGCAGGGTCAATCTAAATTTACTGCGTAGGGTCAATCTAAGTTTACTGCATAGTGTCAATCTAAGTTTACTGCATAGACAACAAAATGGCTCCCTCTGATTATGTAGGTCCTTACATTCCCCACTTTTCTTTGGAGATTAGTCAAATCCTTTACTTTTCAGCCAGTTCTATGTTTTATTGAGCATTTATGTCTAACTTATATTGAACATGTAAGACTAACATTTTTATTGCTCTAGTTTTCTTTTGTACAAATGACACTAGTGCACAGTTGGCTGGTGAGTTAGACATTTACCACTTTGTATAACCTTTTCCATTTTTCCTAATTTCATTCACCTAATTTCCCACCTTTACTTTACATAAAGAGGTAAAAATAGGAACAAAAATACACTCATAGCAATAGGAACAACAATAAACTCATAGCCTTTGAGTCTTAGCTTTAGTCCATGGTCGGCAGGCTCCATTGGCTGTGGTTTCCATCTCTGGGGGGCGTCCTTGTCCTTGTCTCTGTTGACGTGAACTGCATGAATCCAGGCCCTGATGCCTTCTACTTTTTTTTTTTAATTTGTTTATTTCAGCGTAACAGTATTCATTGTTTTTGCACCACACCCAGTGCTCCATGCAAAACGTGCCCTCCCTATTACCCACCACCTGGTTACTCAACCTCCCACATCCTTGCCCCTTCAAAAGGCTCTGGTTGTTCTTCAGAGTATATAGTCTCTCATGGTTCATCTCCCCTTCCAGTCTCCCTCAACTCCCTCTCCTCTCCATCTCCCCATGTCCACTGTGTTCTTTGCTTTGCTCCACAAATAAGTGAGACCATATGATACTTGACTCTCTCTGCTTGACTTATTTAGCTCAGCATAATCTCTTCCAGTCCCGTCCATGTTGCTACAAAAGTTGGGTATTCATCCTTTCTGATGGAGGCATAATACTCCATCGTGTATATGTACCAAATCTTCCTTATCTATTCATCCGTTGAAGGGCATCTTAGTTCTTTCCACAGTTTGGCGACTGTGGCCATTGCTGCAATAAACATTGGGGTAGAGATGGCTCTTCTTTTCACTACATCTGTATCTTTGGGGTAAATACCCAGCAGTGCAATTGCAGGGTCATAGGGAAGCTCTATTCTTAATTTCTTGAGGAATCTCCACACTGTTCTCCAAAGTGGCTACACCAACTTGCATTCCCACAAACAGTGTAAGAGGGTTCCCCTTTCTCCACATCCTCTCCAACACACATTGTTTCCTGTCTTGCTAATTTTGGCCATTCTCACTGGTGTCAGGTGGTATCTCAATGTGGTTTTAATTTGAATCTCCCTGATGGCTAGTGATGATGAACATTTTTTCATGTGTCTGATAGCCATTTGTATGTCTTCATTAGAGAAGTGTCTGTTCATATCTTCTGCCCATTTTTTGATATGATTATCTGTTTTGTGTGTGTTGAGTTTGAGAAGTTCTTTATAGATCCTGGATATCAACCTTTTGTCTGTACTGTCATTTGCAAATATCTTCTCCCATTCCGTGGGTTGCCTCTTTGTTTTGTTGACTGTTTCCTTTGCTGTGCAGAAGCTTTTGTTCTTGATGAAGTCCCAAAAGTTCATTTTCGCTTTTGTTTCCTTTGCCTTTGGAGACATATCTTGAAAGAAGTTGCTGTGGCTGATATCGAAGAGGTTACTGCCTATGTTCTCCTCTAGAATTCTGATGGATTTCTGTATCACGTTGAGGTCTTTTATCCATTTTGAGTTTATCTTTGTGTATGGTGTAAGAGAATGGTTGAGTTTCATTCTTCTACATATCACTGTCCAGTTTTCCCAGCACCATTTCTTGAAGAGACTGTCTTTTCCATTGCAAACTTTTTCCTGTTTTGTCAAAGATTATTTGACCATAGATTTGAGGGTCCATATCTGGGCTCTCCACTCTGTTCCACTGTTCAATGTGTCTGTTTTTATGCCAGTACCACACTGTATTGGTGATCACAGCTTTGTAGTAAAGCTTGAAATCGGGTAACGTGATGCTGCCAGTTTTGTTTTTGATTTTCAACATTTCCTTAGCAATTCCTTCTTATTCCATACAAATTTTAGGATTATTTGCTCCAGCTCTTTGAAAAATACCGGTGGAATTTTGATTGGAATGGCGTTAAAAGTATAGATTACTCTAGGCAGTATAGACATTTTAGTAATGTTTATTCTTCCAATCCAAGAGCATGGAACAGTCTTCCATCTTTTTTTGTCTTCTTCAATTTCTTTCATGAGTGTTCTGTAGTTCCTCGAGTACAGGTCCTTTACCTCTTTGGTTAGGTTTATTCCCAGGTATCTTATGGTTCTTGGTGCTATAGTAAATGGAATCGATTCTCTAAGTTCCCTTTCTGTATTTTTATTGTTAGTGTATAAGAAAGCCACTGGTTTCTGTACATTGACTTTGTATCCTGCCACATTATTGAATTGCTTTATGAGTTCTAGTAGTTTGGGGGTGGAGTCTTGATGCCTTCTACTTTTATTGCAGTGTGGGTGGTCAGGATGACAGTAAATGATCACATCTCTCGAGGCTCCCAGTTTAACACTTGCTCGCGATGTATCAAAACCAAGTCCCCAGGTTGGTAAGGATGTGGTTCCACCTCTGTCTCCATCTTAGTGTGGGGCGTTCGGACACCTGTGTGATTTCTTTTTGAGACAGACTGTAATGCAGTCTGAAATGTCTGATCAGTCATTTCTGCTAGGACAACCTCTTGTAGTCGAGGGCAGGGTGGGGTGGTCTCCTGGACATTATCTCAAATGAGGTTACCTTGTTTAAGTAGGGTTGTACATCGTGCCCTAAAGAGGGTGAAAGGAAGGAGATCCACCCATCCACAACCAGTCTCCAGAATTAGCTTTGTCAAGGTCTCTTTAAGAGTCCAGTTCATTTTCTCTACTTGCCAGAAACTCTGGGGCCGGTAGGCACAATGTAGATTCCAAATAGTGCCCATGGCCTTGGTCAATGCCTGTGAGACTGAACTCACAAATGCAGGGCTGTTGACCCGATCATGAGAAGCAGCCCAAACCTAGGAATTATTTCTTCTAATAGCTTTTTGGCTACCACTCATGCTGTCTCATGTTTGGTGGAAAAGTCTTTACCCAGCCTGAAAATGTACTTACAAAAACTAACATATACTTGTTCCCATATTTCCTGGGGTTCTTCTCTGTAAAATCTATTTCCCAATGAATTTCTGGCTCCATACCTCTTTCTCTTTGCCCTCTTCCCATTCTAGTTCCTCTCACATTAACTGCATGGCATAGAGAACATCTATCAACTATATCCTGAACCATGCCCCCTAATTTAGAAACCTGGAACTTCTTTCCTATAAGTTCTTAGAGTTTTCCTGTCCCCAAATGAGTACCCTGATGTATCTGGTCTACTAACTTCTTACCTAATCTCCGAGGAAGAATTCACTTTCCTGTTTTAGTCTTAACCCCATCCCCCTAATAGTCCAGTTTAGTCCATTTTTGTAAATATTTAAATCTTCCTCTGAATAGTCCAGTTTTCTGGTAGAGCTGGAGCTGGGAGTGTAACCAGCTCTTGCACTGTTTCTTGGGCTGCTGGTTTTGTGACTCGATCTGCTAATTGGTTTCCTTTTGAAATCAGTTCAGTCCCCTTTTAGTGTCCTGGGCAATGCATAACGTCTACCACTTTTGGGTGCAAAATAACCTGGACAAACACCAATACTTTTCCTCTGTTTTTAATTCCTTTTCCTTCTGCTTTTAATAGGCCCCTTTCTTTATAAATAGCCCCGTGTATATGGAGAGTAGCAAAGGCATACCTGTTGTCCGTACAGATGTTGGTGGCTTTACCTTTGGCCATCTGGAGTGCTTTGGTGAGTGCCATCAGCTCCACTTTTTGTGCTAATGTTCAATGTGGCACAGTTGCCATCCAGAATTCCAGCTCAGGGGAAACCACTGCAGCCCCCGCATACCTCTTTTCATCCACCATGTAGCTACTTCCGTCTGTGAACAGAGTCATCTCCACATCCAGAAAGGGAATGTCTCTGAGGTCCGGCCTTACTCTTGTGACTTGGGTTAGGACCTGTCCACAATTGTGCGGATCCTCAGCCAGCTCCTCTGGCAGCAACGTAGTTGGATTTAGCACCACTGTGGGTTGGAATCACTCCTGGTTCGTTGAGGAGGAGGGCCTGATACTCCGTCGCTCAGACGTTCGTCATACATTGGTCGGGTGGTGTCTGGAGAAGGCCCTCGATAGCGTGGGTGATGGTCAAGATGAGACTTTGACCCAAAGTCAATTTACTTGCATCCTTGACCAGGAGAGCCCAGGCAGCAATTACGTGGAGGTAAGGGGGGAACCCAGCTGCTACTTGATGTAGTTTCTTGCTAAGATAGGCTTCTAGCCTTTGCCAAGGCCCCAGAGTCCAAGTTAAAACTGCTTTGGCCACCCCTGCTTTTGCATCCACATACAAGTGGAAGGGTTTGGTACCATCTGCGATGGTCAATGCTGGTGCACTCAGTAAGGCTGTTTGTAATTCCAGAAATGCTCCTTCAGCCTTAGCTGTCCACATTATCATAGTGAGCCACCCTTTTGCCAGGTCATAGAGAGGTCGGAAAATCCCCGCAAACTGCGGTATCCACAGCCTACAGTAGCCCACCATTCCAAGAAACTCCCTCACTTGTCGGGATGTGGTGGGGCGTGGGTATTGTGTGATCACCTGTTTCCTGGTCTCAGACAGTGAGCACACTCCCTCATGGAGATCAAAGTCTAGATAAGTGGCATGGCTCTGACAGAGCTGTGCTTTCCTGGCTGACACCCAATACCCTTTTTCCTGCAGTGTCTGTAAGAGAGCTCTTCTCCCCTGCAAGCATGACTCGTAGTCCTTAGCAGCTCTCAGCAAGTAATCAACATAGTGTAACCTCAGAGTGACTCCCGGATTGCAGGTTCTGTACTCATGCAAATCATCATGTAGGGCCTCATAGAAGATAGTGGGTGAATTGTTGAATCCTGGGGATGTCTTGTCCAGGTGAGCTGGCCTTGGAGTCCTTCCTGTGGGATGGACCACACAAAATAAAAAGGGGCTGAGATTCCTTTGCTAAAGATATGCAGAAAAATGCATCCTTGAGATCTAAGACAGCATACACAGTTCTTCTGGGGCCCAGGAGGGAGATTAGGGTTAGGAGTTAGACACCTTTGGGTGGATATCTTCAACCTGTTTATTAATTTCCCACAAGTCCTGAATGGGCCGGTGCTCCCCTGTCACATCCTTTTTGATGGGCAACAAAGGTGTGTTCCATGGAGATTTGCATGGAACTATATTGGGGTCTCCTCGGAGGTGGTTAACCTGTTTTCTGATCCCTTCCTTTGCTTCCCAAGGGAGGTAGTACTGCTGGACGCGAAAAGCCATAGCTGGTGCTTGACCACTGGAGGCTGTGCCTTGGCCAAGCCAGGGGGCTTCCCTTCTGCCTAGACTTCAGGAAACTCGAAGGAACTCGCATTTGCTGAAGGCTCCCCCTTTGTTTCCTCTGGTTTCGAGACTGGCTGGTAAAGGATGTATTCATCTACTGCTTCCATAAGCACGTGCACAGTGGGATATCCCATGGTACAGTCATGTCTCCTTCTGAGAACTGAATGCCAGCCCATAACTTGTGGAGGAGATCTCTTCCCATCATGTTATTTGGGGCATTACAGAGGACCAAAAATCGGTGTTTAACAACTCCTGAGGCCAAATTTAAAGTCCTCTCTGTTGTCCATTTATGTCTTTCTGTACCATTTGCTCCTTATACCCAGACTTCCTCTCCAGATAGTTTTCACATAGGTTTAAGTAAAGATGAAAATTGGGCTCCTGTGTCCACCAAAAATTGAATTGATTTCCCCTCCACATTAATTTTTACCCAAGGTTCAGGGAGGGGCTCCAATTCACGGTCCATTCATTCTCTGATGGCCAGCATTGCCATCTTCCTTTTGTGGCACTATTTGGCCCAATGTCCTTTTCCCTTACAGTAAGTGCATTGATCTAAATCTAAGTCTTCCAGCTTGCCTCCCCTGTTCTTAGGTTTTTCCTTCCATTTACCATCCCCTACCTGCCTTTCTATTTTCCATTGACCTCTTTCCCCCATCTCCTTCCCGATTCATATAATGGCAAAATCTTAACCAGTTTTTTCTTTTGTCTTTTTCATCCTCTTGTGCATCCCTGTTGTTAAACAACTTTTCTGCTATTTCCACTAACTCAGTCAGATTCTTCCCTTCAAATCCTTCAATTTTCTTTTGTTTCTTATATTTGGAGCTGACTGACTGGCAAAGCAAGATTGTCTAAATGAGCTATCATGCAATTTCCCTGAAGTTTACCTCAAGTTGTCTAGCTCAGGTAAACAAACATTTAAATACAATCAAATCTAGAATTTAACATCCATAATGGTGTGTTATAAAACATAATTTTTCTCTCAAAAATAAACCTTGTATCCAGATTCAGACAAATCAGGACTAATTTATTTGAAAAACATGTCCAGTTTCAACAAACATGGCCTAATTATTTACATAAGCTCAGCAAGAACAGTGAGTGATCATATAAATCTTTTAAAATCTGCTTTGCTGGAACTTCTCATAAGGAATCTCGAGTTGAACTTATAGTTGCCTCTCCAGGCCAGAAGCCAAGCTACATACTTGCCATCAGACATGACTGCAATACCTGTCGATTTGGGCGAATTCTTCTTCCTGAGGTCCCCGAGGTAGCCTGAGGTTCCTGCACCTGCCAGGAAGTAACATCCTTTACACACCTGGTCTGACTGCTAGGAACTCTGTAAGCAAGGTACCAGGCCAACTGTTCCAGAGTCCTTTACAGTTCCGGGTTTTATAAAGTCAACCTCAGTTCCTTTAAGCTGTCTTGTCATATCTGAGTCTTTTCAAATATGACATTCCAGTCAAAGCCGTGGTAAAATAAGCAGTGTTTCCAATGGTGTCCTGTTACAAGGAGAACAGATTCTTATTGAACTTATGGAAATAACTGATTGCCATGGAAGAAAGAATACTTGATGAGACCTTTTGGTTTCAGAGGGCTCAGATAGAAAGAATTGAATACCTTGATTTGTGTGTGAATGACTAATTTTACATCACTGTAAGTTACAGATAACTTAAGAAAAAGTTTCCCTAGTCTGGAAGAGAAAAGATTACAGAACCATTGATGTTTAAAATAAGACAAAACATCAAGAGATAAAACATTACAATTTTTCAGTTCACCTAGTCCCATGTTACTAATTCTGGCTTAGTCCAAATGCAGCTTTTACTTCTGTAAATTCTTACCCATTTCAGTTCCAGGATTTCAACATATCAAAGACGTGTATTTATCCTGAAAGTCTTCCCATATTAATTCCCTTTAAGGCGGAATTCATTTTACAAGAAAATTCTTAGAAGGTAAATTTACAAATTAGTTAAGCACAAAACACTTTCACCAACAGATTTCAAAAGCACAAACCCAGTTCCAGCAACCAACGCTCTGGCATATTATCCCATTTGGTTAAGACTTAGATGTCCAACAAATTTAATTCAATTTGTCATTCAAGCAACCCTTCACAGTTTCAGGTTACCAAAGTGTTTGAGAGCTACTTTAACAATTACCCATTAAAACCCTGAGACAGACAATTAACCATCAGTTTAGTCATCTCTTTGTTAACAGATTTCACATGACACCTGGGCCCACTCCACTTCAGAAGCCATGATCTCCTGCCAGCAAGGGGGAGGGGCTATGCAGTCCACATCGGGCCAGAGAAGACAGGAATTCCCTGAAACAAAGGGGCTTTTGGCAGCTGCTTTGGGAATATTCCTTAAAGTCTCTGTCTCGAGTTGGACTAACCTCAGTTGGCTCTTGTCATGAACCCTTTAACACACTAAATGAGTAAGGGAGAAGCCCCAAATCTATTATGAGGAACAGAGAGATGAAAGTCAGTGTCCCCTTACTCTCGGCTTGCCCCATTCCTTTAATCACAGCAAACAATACAACAGACAAGACAAAGACAACTGCAGGCCCAGTGTTCCCTCCACTGGTGAGGATTTTCCAGGGGTATTCGAAACCCCTGATGGCCTTGTGGGAACATGAACCTTCTGGTGACTGCTCAGGGAGACTCTAACCCCTGAAACGGCAGGAGACTCAAACCCCCCGGTGAAAGCTGAGAGGGACTCTAACCTCTTGATACTGTGGGGGACTCAAAACCCCTGCTGACCACTCAGCGAGACTCTAACCCCATGAAATGGCGGTTGACTTGAACAGTGAGGTTGACCTCACTGCCCAGGGGTACTCTAACAACCTGGAGATCTACCAGTGGAGGGATGGAGCATCCCCGCATCCACTCCAGCCTTGAGGAGCATGGCTGCAAAAAGCTTCTCCCCGGTGGTCCATACCCTGGAGTTCCGTGACCAGACACAGAGGATCTCATGATCTTACCTCCGGGGGCTATTCCCAGAAATTCTTATGCTGGCTTAGGTCTCCTTCTTTGATCCCGGACGAGCCCCCAGTGTTAGGGTCCCTAATCAAAGGAGCGAGACTGATACAAAGCGAAGGTCAAGCAAAACTTTATTTCGGGCCAAGCATCGAGAATCAAACTTACCTGGTCAAGGCCATCTCTTGCAATGAAGTGACCCCTCCCAGCCTCACAGACTACGTTTCATAGAGGTAGTTCAGCTGGGCTATACACAGGTGGCCAATGAGATTGAAATACACAGAGAAAACTGCATAGTCATCTTAGATGACACACGGGCAGCCAATTGAATTCCAATTCACCCTAGTAGATATATTTGTGCCCCACTGATTGGATGTCTCTATCTGGCCTGACCCGCCCTTGTATCTAGGCTTTGCTACCTGGGGCTTGAAGCTATGGAGATAATATGTACAGCCCAGTGAACGGCTGTCTTTATCTGGCATGACCCGTCTTGTATCTGGGCTTTTTAAGTAAGTTCCTCTGGGAGGGGCAGGGTCAACCTAAGTTTACTGAATAACCAAAAAAATGGCTCCCTCTGACTAAGTAGGCCCTTACACTCTGCAGACACAAACTGGTTAGGGTTAGGGGCGAGGTGATGGCAGACCCAATCTGTAGACCCTGAGAGCAGCTCCACAAGATGTGAAATTAGGGCAACTGGGAGGAGGGAGCACAGGCTTTTCTGTCTGGATTGTGTGTCTCGGATGGCCATGGAATGGAGGGGTGGCCTCATGGAGCCATGGGAGATTCTTCTTCTGTGGGGATTCTGCCAAGCTTCCAAGAGACTGGTGTCTTTCTGGCGGAAGGGAAGAGTGCTGTTTTCCGTCCAAGGTGTCCCGCAAAAACAGGGATTCCAGAGATGGGTTCTGGGTCAGGGCACCTGGAGAACCCTACCGAGGGTCAGGTTTTGGGCTAGGGCCATGGCATGTCTGACATGTGGACTCCTGGACCAGCAATCATGGGTGCTTGTTTGATATCAGGCTCAGGCTGAGGGTCACAATGCATGTTTGTGCCCAGGGCGGCCCTCATGGGTGGGAGTGGTTTCATGGGCCATGCAGCTGACTCCAACTCTGAGGGTTTGACTCCCATCCACACATCAAGGCTTCCAGCCATGGGGAAGGAGGAGTATTCTTTTGTGCTTTAGGTTCCCCCAGAAGCCGGGATTAGAGCTAAGGTCTGGGGACAGATGCCTGAATACCCAGATTTTGTAGAGATGATGGCTTCGGGCTATGAGGGTCCCATCTGCAGGATATGGGGCCCGCTACCTGAGTGACTGATGGGAGGTTGGGGCACAGGCTGTGTCAGACAGAGCATTAGTGCACAGGGCAGCCTCTGATAGTGTGGTGTCATCGAGGGCCGCACAGGTGGATCCTCACGTGGGGTTTCACGACAGACCCATGGGGCAGTTCTTCTTTCTGGTGGGCAGGCAGAAGGCTGCATTGTGGCTCCAGAGTTCCCAATCTGGAGGGCTTGCGGGCCGGGAGTGTGAGGATGGAAGTCTGAAAACACAAGTTACGGTTCAGTAACTTGTGCATGGCAGTTCCACTGTGCAGTGGCTGATTCGAGATCTCCAGCACCTGAGTAAGGCCGAGTGTCAGATATTCGCTTGCGCTGGAGTTCGTGTCCATGATGGATGTCTAATGCAGGGGTGTGCCCCTGAGACCTTGGAAGTTTTCCCACACTGGGGCTTGTGAGCTGCTCCAAACAGCACGGTTTCCTTCTGCAGGACAGATGGAGTCCGGTTGGATGACTCCAGTGTCCCCCATATGGAAAGGTTTGATAGCAGAGCTCTCCTCATGGATGCCTGGAAATCCCAACTCAGGTTACCACTGCATCCCAGGAACATGGCAGTTTCGATCTGGTGCTGCTGGGGTGAAGTTCCCAGGGGGCTGAGTTGACAGGAAGTCCCATGCTGATGGGTCATGATCTTAGACGGTATACACAGTTCTTCTGGGGCCAAGGAGGGAGAGGTGTATATGGGGGTTAGACACTGTGGGGTGGATATCTTCAACCCATTATTAACTTCCCGCAAGTCCTGATTGTGTCAGTCCTCCTCAGTCTCAGCCTTTTTGACAGACAGCAAAGGTGTGTTCCATGGAGATTTCCAAGGAAATAGGATCCCATCTGCCCGGAGGCAGTTAGTGTGTTTTCTGATCCCTTCCTTTGCTTCCCGAGGAGGGAGTACTGCTGGACGTGTACAGCCATAGCCATCACTTTTAATTGTATCTCCCGTGGAGGGGGGGGTTCCCTTCTGCCCAGACTTTGGGAAACTCGATCTGTAGGTTTTGATGAAGACTCACCCCCTTTCTCAACTCTGGTTTTGAGACTGGCTCCTAAAGAAGGTATTCATCAACTACTGCCATACTGCTGCAGAGTGGGTAGTCCAAAGTTACAGTCATGTATTCTTCTGAGAACTGAATGCCAGCCCGTAACTTGTGGAGGAGATCTTTCCAATCGAGTTATTTGGGGCATTACAGAGGACCAAAAATTGGTGTTTAACTACTCCTGAGGCCAAATTTAAAGTAATCTCTATTGTCCATTTATGTCTCTCTGTACCATTTGCTCCTTATACCCAGACTTCCTCTCCAGTTAGTTTTCACATAGGTTTAAGTAACGATGAAAATTGGTCTCCCATGTCCACCAAAAAATCAATTGATTTCCCTTCCAGTTAAATTTTTTTTGCATTTTATTTATTTTTTCAGCGTAACAGTATTCATTGTTTTTGCACAACACCCAGTGCTCCATGCAAAACGTGCCCTCCCTATTACCCACCACCTCTTCCCCCAACCTCCCACCCCTAACGTTCAAAACCCTCAGGTTGTTTTTCAGAGTCCATATTCTCTTATGGTTCGCCTCCCCTTCCAATTTTTTTTTTAATAAACATATAATGTATTTTTATCCCCAGGGGTACAGGTCTGTGAATCGCCAGGTTTACACACTTCACAGCACTCATGATAGCACATACTCTCCCCAATGTCCATAGCTCCCTACCCCTCTCCCAATCCCACCTCCCTCCAGCAACCCCCAGTTTGTTTTGTGAGATTAAGAGTCATTTATGGTTTGTCTCCCTCCCAATCCCATCTTGTTTCATTTATTCTTCTCCTATCCCCCTAACCCCCCATGTTGCTTTTCCATGTCCTTATATCAGGGAGATCATATGGTAGTTGTCTTTCTCTGATTGACTTATTTCACTAAGCATGATACGCTCTAGTTCCATCCACGACATCGCAAATGGCAAGATTTCATTTCTTTTGATGGCTGCATAGTATTCCATTGTGTATATATACCACATCTTCTTTATCCATTCATCTGTTGGTGGACATCTAGGTTCTTTCCATAGCTTGGCTATTGTAGACATTGCTGCTATAAACATTCGGGTACACGTGCCCCTTTGGATCACTATGTTTGTATCTTTAGGGTAAATACCCAGTAGTGCAATTGCTGGGTCATAGGGTAGTTCTATTTTCAACATTTTGAGGAACCTCCATGCTGTTTTCCAGAGTGGTTGCACCAGCTTGCATTCCCACCAACAGTGGAGGAGGGTTCCCCTTTCTCCGCATCCTCGCCAGCATCTGTCATTTCCTGACTTGTTAATTTTAGCCATTCTGACTGGTGTGAGGTGATATCTCATTGTGGTTTTGATTTGTATTTCCCTGATGCCAAGTGACGTGGAGCACTTTTTCATGTGTCTGTTGGCCATCTGGATGTCTTCTTTGCAGAAATGTCTGTTCATGTCCTCTGCCCATTTCTTGATTGGATTGTTTGTTCTTTGGGTGTTGAGTTTGCTAAGTTCTTTATAGATTTTGGATACTAGCCCTTTATCTGATATGTCGTTTGCAAATATCTTCTCCCATTCTGTCAGTTGTCTTTTGGTTTTGTTAACTGTTTCCTTTGCTGTGCAAAGGCTTTTTGATCTTCTTGAAATCCCAATAGTTCATTTTTGCCCTTGCTTCCCTTGCCTTTGCCGTTGTTCCTAGGAAGATGTTGCTACGGCTGAGGTCGAAGAGGTTGCTGCCTGCATTCTCCTCAAGGATTTTGATGGATTCCTTTCTCACATTGAGGTCCTTCATCCATTTGGAGTCTATTTTCGTGTGTGGTGTAAGGAAGTGGTCCAATTTCATTTTTCTGCATGTGGCTGTCCAATTTTCCCAGCACCATTTATTGAAGAGGCTGTCTTTTTTCCATTGGACATTCTTTCCTGCTTTGTCCAAGATTAGTTGACCATCGAGTTAAGGGTCTATTTCTGGACTCTCTATTCTGTTCCAGTGATCTATGTGTCTGTTTTTGTGCCATTACCATGCTGTCTTGATGATGACAGCTTTGTAATAGAGCTTGAAGTCCGGAATTGTGATGCCACCAACTTTGGCTTTGTTCTTCAATATTCCTTTGGCTATTCGAGGTCTTTTCTGGTTCCATATAAATTTTAGGATTATTTGTTCCATTTCTTTAAAAAAATGGATGGTATTTTGATAGGGATTGCATTAAATGTGTTGATTGCTTTAGGTAGCATGGACATTTTCACAATATTTATTCTTCCAATACAGGAGCATGGAACATTTTTCCATTTCTTTGTGTCTTCCTCAATTTCTTTCATGAGTACTTTATAATTTTCTGTGTATAGATTCTTAGTCTCTTTGGTTAGGTTTATTCCTAGGTATCTTATAGTTTTGGGTACAATTGTAAATGGGATTGACTGCTTAATTTCTCTTTCTTCTGTCTTGTTGTTGGTGTACAGAAATGCAACTGATTTCTGTGCATTGATTTTATATCCTGACACTTTACTGAATTCCTGTACAAGTTCTAGCAGTTTTGGAGTGGAGTCTTTTGGGTTTTCCACATATAGTATCATATCATCTGTGAAGAGTGATAGTTTGACTTCTTCTTTACCAATTTGGATGCCTTTAATTTCTTTTTGTTGTCTGATTGCTGAGGCTAAAACTTCTAGTACTATGTTGAATAGCAGTGGTGATAATGGACATCCCTGCCGTGTTCTTGACCTTAGCGGAAATGCTTTCAGTTTTTCTCCATTGAGAATGATATTTGCGGTGGGTTTTTCATAGATGGCTTTGATAATATTGAGGTTTGTGCCCTCTATCCCTACACTTTGGAGAGTTTTGATCAGGAAGGGATGCTGTAGTTTGTCAAATGCTTTTTCAGCATCTATTGAGAGTATCATATGGGTCTTGTTCTTTCTTTTATTAATGTGTTGTATCACATTGATTGAATTGTGGATGTTGAACCAACCCTACAGCCTGCAATAAATCCCATTTGATCGTGGTGAATAATCTTTTTAATGTACTGTTGAATCCTATTGGCTAGTATTTTGGCGAGAATTTTTTCGTCTGTGCTCATCAAGGATATTGGTCTGTAGTTCTCTTTTTTGGTGGGATCCTTGTCTGGTTTTGGGATCAAGGTGATGCTGGCCTCATAAAATGAGTTTGGAAGTTTTCCTTCCGTTTCTATTTTTTGGAACAGTTTCAGGAGAATAGGAATTAGTTCTTCTTTAAATGTTTGGTAGAATTCCCCTGGGAAGCCGTCTGGCCCTGGACTTTTGTTTGTTTGGAGATTTTTGATGACTGTTTCAATCTCCTTACTGGTTATGGGCCTGTTCAGGTTTTCTATTTCTTCCTGGTTCAGTTGTGATAGTTTATATGTCTCTAGGAATGCATCCATTTCTTCCAGATTGTCAAATTTGTTGGTGTAGAGTTGCTCATAGTATGTTCTTATAATTGTCTGTATTTCTTGGTGTTAGTTGTGATCTCTCCTCTTTCATTCATGATTTTATTTATTTGGGTCCTCTTTCTTTTCTTTTTGATGAGTGTGGCCAGGGGTTTATCAATCTTATTGATTCTTTCAAAGAACCAGCTCCTAGTTTCATTTGTTTTTTCTATTGTTTTTTTTTTTTTTTTTGGTTTCTATTTCATTGATTTATGCTCTGATCTTTATGATTTTTCTTCTCCTGCTGGGTTTAGGGTTTCTTTCTTGTTCTTTCTCCAGCTCATTTACGCGTAGGGTTAGGTTGTGTACTTGAGACCTTTCTTGTTTCTTGAGAAAGGCTTGTACCGCTATATATTTTCCTCTCAGGACTGCCTTTGCTGTGTCCCACAAATTTTGAACTGTTGTGTTTTCATTATCATTTGTTTTCATGAATTTTTTTCAATTCTTCTTTAATTTCCTGGTTAACCCATTCATTCTTTAGAAGGATGCTGTTTAGTCTCCATGTATTTGGGTTCTTTCCAGCTTTCCTCTTGTGATGGAGTTCTAGCTTCAGAGCATTGTGGTCTGAAAATATGCAGGGAATGATCCTAATCTTTTGATACAGGTTGAGACATGATTTGTGACCCAGGATGTGATCTATTCTGGAGAAAGTTCCATGTGCACTAGAGAAGAATGTGTATTCTGTTGCTTTGGGATGAAATGTTCTGAATATATCTGCGATGTCCATCTGGTCCAGTGTTTCATTTAAGGCCTTTATTTCCTTGTTGATCTTTTGCTTGGATGATCTGTCCATTTCAGTGAGGGGAGTGTTTAAGTCCCCTACTATTATTGTATTATTATTGTTGTGTTTCTTTGATTTTGTTATTAATTGGTTGATATAGTTGGCTGCTCCCACGTTAGGGGCATAGATATTTAAAATTGTTAGATCTTCTTGTTGGACAGACCCTTTGAGTAGGATATAGTGTTCTTCCTCATCTCTTATTATAGTCTTTGGCTTAAAATCTAATTGATCTGATATAAGGATTGCCACCCCAGCTTTCTTCTGATGCCCATTAGCATGGTAAATTGTTTTCCAGCCCCTCACTTTAAATCTGGAGGTGTCTTCGCGTCTAAATTGAGTTTCTTGTAGGCAACATACTGATGGGTTTTGTTTTTTTATCCATTCTGATACCCTGTGTCTTTTGATTGGGGCATTTAGCCCATTAACATTCAGGGTAACTATTGAGAGATATGAATTTAGTGCCATTAGTAGCCTGTAAGGTGACTGTTACTGTATATTGTCTCTGTACCTTTCTGATCTACTACTTTTAGGTTCTCTCTTTGCTTAGAGGACCCCTTTCAATACTTCCTGTAGAGCTGGTTTGGTGTTTGCAAATTCTTTCAGTTTTTGTTTGTCCTGGAAGCTTTTGATCTCTCCTTCTATTTTCAATGATAGCCTAGCTGGATAGAATATTCTTGGCTACATGTTTTTCTCGTTTATTGCTCTAAATATATCATGCCAGCTCTTTCTGGCCTGCCAGGTCTCTGTGGATAAGTCTGCTGCCAGTCCAATATTTTTACCATTGTATGTTACAGACTTATTTTCCTGGGCTGTTTTGAGCATTTTCTCTTTGTCACTAAGACTTGTAAATTTTACTATTAGGTGACAGGGTGTGGACCTATTCTTGTTGACTTTGAGGGGGGTTCTCTGCATCTCCTGGATTTTGATGCTTGTTCCCTTTGCCATATTAGGGAAATTCTCTCCAATAATTCTCTCCAATAGACCTTCTGCTCCCCTCTCTGTTTCTTCTTCTTCTGGAGTCCCAATTATTCTAATGTTGTTTCGTCTTATGGTGTCACTTATCTCTCGAATTCTCTCCTCATGGTCCAGTAGTTGTTTGTCCCTCTTGTGCTCGGCTTCTTTATTCTCTGTCATTTGGTCTTCTATATCACTAATTCTTTCTTCGGCCTCATTTATCCTAGCAGTGAGAGCCTCCATTTTTGATTGCACCTCATTAATAGCTTTTTTGATTTCAACTTGGTTAGATTTTAGTTCTTTAATTTCTCCAGAAAGGGCTTTAATATCTCCAGAGAGGGTTTCTCTAATATCTTCCATGCCTTTTTCGAGCCCGGCTAGAATGTTCAGAATCGTCATTCTGAACTCTTGATCTGACATATTACCAATGTCTGTGTTGATTACGTCCCTAGCCTTCGGTACTGTCTCTTGTTCTTTTGTTTGTGGTGATTTTTTTCCGCCTTGTCATTTTGTCCAGATAAGGGGATATGAAGGAGCAAATAAAATACTAAAAGGGTGGCAAAGACCCCAGAAAAATGTGCTTTAACCAAATGAGAAGAGACCCCAAATTGTGGGGGGGAGAAAGGGGATAAAAAGAGGTTCAGAAAAAAAAAAGAAAAAATTTAAAAAATAAAACAAATAAAGAAAAAATATAAAAAAGAAAGAAAAAATATATATATTTAGATAAGCTAGTCAAAAAACGTTAAAAAAGAAAAGGGTAAAAGTTTTATAAAATTTAGCAGAAGAAGAAAAAAGAAAAAAGAAAAAAAAATGAAAAAAGAAAAAAAAAATTGAAGTAGCCGCAAGACTAAAGAATCATGGGGAGAAAGCCATGAGTTCCGTGCTTTGCTTTCTCCTCCTCTGGAATTGTGCTTCTGTCTTAGGAATTGAACCTACTTTCCTTGGTAGATGAACTTTGTCCTGGCTGGATATTTTGTTGATCTTCTGGGGGAGAGGCCTGTTGTAGTTACTCTCAAGTGTCTTTGCCCGAGGCGGGATTGCACCGCCCTTACCAGCGGCCAGACTAAGTAATTGGCTCGGGTTCGCTTTTGGGAGCTTCTGTTCCCTGAACGCTTTCCGTAGAGTTCCGGAGGACGGGAATGAAAATGGCCGCCTCCTAGTCTCCGGCTGGGAGGAGCCGAGAGCCTGGGGCCCCACTCCTCAGTGCGCCCCCAGAAGACAGCACCCAATCATTCCCGTATCCCCAGCCTCTAGCCACGCTCCGAGCTCACCCAGCCCGTGACCAGTTCAAGGTAACCCCGAGCTGAGAGTTCAGTCCTCAGCTCTGTCTCTGCAGCTGGCTTCTCCATTCTAATACCTGCAAGCTCTGTGACACTCCGCCACCCCCGATCCTTCTGTGACCCTGCGGGACCTGGGGCCACGCTGACCCCACATGGCCTTCACCCTGATTTAGCCCCTGGAGCAATGTCCCTCAGTGGAACAGACTTTTAAAAGTCCTGATTTTGTGCTCCATTCCTCCGCCGCTTGCCGGGAGCTGGCCCCTCCCCCCGCGGTCTATCTTCCTGTCGTTTTAGATTCACATCTCCGCCAGTCCTACCTTTCAGAAAGTGGTTGATTTTCTGTTTCTAGAGTTGCTGTTCTTCTTCTCTTTGATCTCCTGTTGGATTTGTAGGTGTTTGCAATGTTTAGATAAGCTATCGAGCTGATCTCCTGCTACCTGATGTAGTCTCAGCCTGCTACTTCTCCGCCATCTTGACCAAGATCTCCTACTCTTAATGTATTCATATCAATATGACTCTTTATCTTGATTAATAGTTTTATGTAATTGGCTGCTCCCATATTGGGATCATAGATATTTACAATTGTTAGATCATCTTGGTGGATAGTCCCTTTATGAATTATGTAGTGTCCTTCTTTATCTCTGATTACAGTCTTTTGTTTAAAATCTAATTTATCTGATATGAGAATCGCTACATGGGCCTTCTTTTGAGACCCATTGGCATGAAAGATGCTTCTCTATCTCTTCATTTTCAGGTTGGGTGTATCCTTAGGTTCAAAATGGGTCTCTTGTAGACAACATATGGATGGATATGGATGTCATTTTATCTGCAATCCTGTGTCATTTTATGGTTGCTTTAAGCCATTCACTTTGAGAGTGATTATTGATATATTTTTATTGACATCGTGTTACATTTCAAGTCTTTCTTTCTGTAGATTGTCTCTATATTTCTGTTCAATGATATTCTTAGGATTTTCCCTCTTTTATAGAAACCCCCTTAATATTTCCAGCAGTGTCAGCTTGGTTGTTTCATAGTCTTTTATGCCTTGCCAGTCTTGGAAACTTTTTATCTCTCCATCTATTTTGAAGGTCAGTCTTGCTTGATAAAGTATTCTTGGCTGCATATTCTTCGTATTTAGTGTCCTGAATATATTTTGCCGGCTGTTTCCAGCTTACCAGGTTTCTGTGGACAGGTCTGATGTTAGTCTGATGGGCTTTCCTCTGTACATAAGAAGCTTCTTTGTACTAGCTACCTTTAAGAGGGCCTGCCTACAATTATAATTGTTCACTCTTACTATTAGTTTTCTTGAGGATTTTCAAGAATCTGTAATCTTGGTGGGAGACCCTTCTGCCTCTAGTACATGAAAGCTGGTTCCATTTGTGAGATTGGGAAAATTTTCATGGAGAACTTGTTCCACTATATTTTCTAGATTTCTTTATTTCTCCTCCTCTTCAGGGATTCCAATAATTCTGATGTTGGAACGTATCATGGCATCATTTATTTAACTGATTCTGTTTTCGTGGTTTCTTAGCTGTTTTTTCCAGGCTTCCTCTTGATTCTTTCTCTCTATCCGTTTGTCCTCCAGATCACTAATTCTATCTTCTGTCTCAGTTACCCTAGCATTTAGAGAATTTAGATTAGATTGGAACTCATTGAGAGCATTGTGAACACCATCTCTGGTGGCTTTCAGTTCTGCCCTAACATTGTGTACATCATCCCTGATGACTTTCAGTTCAACCTTAATCAATTCCATTTGGTCATCCATGGCTTTCTCCAACCTAGCTATTTCCTGGATAATTGTTAGCCTGAATTCCCTTTCCAACATATTGTCTATCTCAATAGCCATTAGCTCTGTTGGAAATGGCCCATCCTCTGAATTATTCTTCTGTTGGGCATTCCTCCTCCTAGTCATTTTGGTGAGAGATGGCTGAATGGATGTAGCTGGATTTTCAACCATGGTGCAGTCAAGGTGCACCCTGGAATGCTTCTGAGCAATCTGGAGTCCCCATTCAAATGAAAGAAAAAAAGAAAAGAAAAAGGAAAAAAGAAGAGAGAGAGAGAGGAAACAAAAGAAAGATAATAGAGAAGGCTCAGCCCAAATGGGCCCCAAGGTAAAATTTATGATTTAAACAATCAAAATCCGACCAAAAAAAGACTGGTAAAGTATATGACAAGAGAAAAAATATATATATATATATATGCACAAAGAACAAAAGCAAAACAAAACAAAACAAAAAAAACTCATCAAAAAGAACTCCAAGTATAAGATTTATACACTATCAGGACAAACGCAAATACACAGAAACACTGTGTTTCTCAGAAAAAGGTGGGAGATTGGTTATAAATTCTCAGTGAGGGTGAGAAAGGACATTTTGATTCTTCCTGGATGTATCTCGATATCTTTGTTAAATGACTCAACTTTCCTAAGATAAAGGGGGATTAAAAATTGGTTTACCTATAGGGGTAGCATTGATTTGGGAAAGGGGATTGCCTTGACGTTTAACTCTATGTGAATGTTAAAAAATATAAATTAAAAAAAAAGAATAAACTAAACTAAACTAAATGAACATTTAAAAAAAATAAAAAATAGAAAAGCAAAAGAAAAACACGGGTATATGTATCAAAATGTTTAGGTTAAAATGTTATTATGGAATTTGATGTACTGGATATCTCACTGTGATGGTAAATAGGTTAAGAAATTATCTATAAAAAATGAACGAGAATAGTGGGAGCGAATTAAAAATAAAAGTTGTATCTATGAAGTAGTGGTGGTTATTCTCTTGTCGTCTATTTTTTTTTTCCTGGTTGGCTTTCTGGGGGAGGAGTCTGCCACGTGGGTTTTCAGGCAATGTTCCCTGATTTAAGTTCTCCTGCCCCCCTCAAGGTGGTAGGCTGTGAAGAAACCGGTTTTTCAGGCTTTTGATCTCTGTAGGGTTTTTGTTTGATTGTTCATTTTTTTTTTTCCTCTCACCTTCACAGCTTTTGATGGTTTTTGGAGGTTTAGAGGAAATCAAACTGCACCCAGAACTCTTTCTCAGAGAGATGCCTCAGTCTGTTCCCCTCTGGGTGCTGCAGAGCACATAAGTTCCTCCTTGGCCACTGGCAGAGCACGTTCTAAGTCGCGGTCCCTGGAGACACAGGAACTCCTGCTTGTACCCCAAAGCGTGACAGCAGTGGCTTTCTGGGCAGCTCCAACCCGCCAGAGAGGTTCCAAGCAGTGATCGCACACTGAAATTTTCCCACTGGCCCTGGCTGGGGGTGCCTGGTCTTTCCGGGTCTGAGAGCACTGAGCTGGCAACTTCGTGCACCTCTCTCAAGGGAGGGAGCTGGGCGCAAATCAGACTCTGATATCACGGCATGGCATTTGCCTCTGGAATGCAAAAAGTCTGTGTTACTGCCAGCTGGTGAGGAGCCCAGCACTCACGGGAGCCACAAACTATGTGCTCTCAGGCACGCTGGTGGCTCGGGGACCAAGACCTGGTTTCTCCACCTCACTCTCTCTGGCTCAGTGCCAGGGGTGGCTGTCCTGGATCCGGGGACTTGAGCACCTGTCCCTAGCCACCCCGATTCCCACAATTTCCCCCAGCAATCCTTTGCTCTTTTTGAGTGCTTTTAACCAGACTCCAAGTTAATGCTGGTCCTCAAATGCAGGGCACACTCTTATTGGGATGTTACTTTCCAATGGGTCGCCTCTGGTGGCTCCCTCCCCCTTTGGTTTATCTTCTGATATCTGTCCAACGTTCCTCTTTACCTCTTTACCTGCCCTCTATTTACCTGCCCCCTGGCATCTTCTGTCCCCGTAGAGATCCAGACGTGTATAATTCTGATCTCAGGCTGATTTAATGGGTGATTGGAGAACTTTGGTAGGTAATCAGCTCACTTTAGGGTACAGGTTGAAACAGCGCCTCCTCCTACTTCCCCAACATCTTGTCTCCCCCTGTTAAATAACTTTCCTGCTATTCCCACTAATTCAGTCAGATTCTGCCCTTCAAATCCTTCAATTTTCTGAAGTTCTCTCCTTATATCGTGGGCTGATTGACTGGCAAAAGCAAGATTCTCTGCCCTCTGATTTTGAGGTGCCTCGGGGTTGATCAGGCTATACATTTTATAGGCTTCAATAAGCCTTTCTAGGAAAGCTCCTGGAGACTCACTCTTACCTTGAGTCACCGTACAAATTTTAGATAAATTTATGGGTCTCCTTGCAGCTGCATGGAGACCTCCTAGTAGGGCCTGGCGGTAGAAGTGTAGGCTCTCCTTACTTTCATCAGAGATTGGTCCCCAGTCACGGTTGTTCCCTTGGGCAGTAGTCCTCCATCTGCCAGGGGTCAAGGTCACTGCTATGTCACTCACTTATCACCTTATGTGTTTCTTGAATGATGTGATTCCTCTCTTCTGCATTAAGAAGAGCCATAAGGAGCTGCTGAATATCCACCCAGGTGGGCTGGTGGGTAAGAAAGACAGTCTCCAAGAGATTAATTAAATCCTGAAGGTGGACAGAAAAGGATTTGTGTTGTGCCTTCCATTTATAGATGTCAGAAGAGGAGAAAAGGATATAGGTTAGATGGGGGTGCCCTCTCCCATCTGGTGGAACAAGCTCATGGAGAGGCAGCATCAGTGTGGTAAAGGGAGGCAGAGGAGGGTAGGGGAAAGGGGAAGGATCAGGGCGGTCTTTATGCTTGGTGGTCCCATAGGTGGACCCCGACTGCATATGAGGTGGACTAGTAAGGGCGTCCCGGGACCGAGACTCAGGTTTGGGGGACAGATAAAGGGGGGGGATTCTACAACCTCCACATCTGACAGAGGTAGTACAGTCTTCTTCCCTGGTTCCCCCTCATTTTTCCTTTCTTATTTTGGTCATCTGACCTGCCTTAGAGGGAGCTAGATAGTTTCGTTAGCAAGGGGAAGGTGAGACTTGAGCCACGATGGTGGCTCTTCTATCAGATTCCACCAGGCCACGATGTACGGTATTTGGTTTCCATGGAGATTGAAGACCTCACTCTGGGTAGCGTAGATCTGAACCAAGGCAAACGTTTCTTTTGGCAGCCACCCAGTGGAGAAAGTGTGCCACTCTAATTGCCACAGTGTTTTTAGTTTTCCTGGGTAAACCTTGTCACTTGACTGTGTGGCTTTACCTTGAAAATCTTTGAAATGCTGGAGAACAAGATTTGGGGTTGTCACAGGTCCCTTTCTCCCCGTTTGCCCCATTTCTCCAAACACAGTGAACAACACAACAGACAACAAAAGATGAGACAAAGACAACTGCAGGCCCAGTTATCCTCGTCTGGAGCCTGCTGCTGGTGGGGAATTTCTTGGTTCCCTTTAAACACAACAAACAGCATGACAGACAGCAAAAGGACGAAACAAAGAAAACCACAGGCCCAGTAGTCCTTAACCTGCAACAGGTAGGAACTGTCTTGATCTTTTGATTGCCTAGGGGTACTCGAATCCCCCCAATGGCTCAGGAGGACTCGAACCCCCCGACTGCTCAGGGGGAATCAAACCCCCCATTGATTTACCAGTGAAGGGATGGGGCATCCCCACATCCACTCCAGCACTGGGGAGCATGGCTGCGTCCAGCTTCTCCCCAGTGGGCTATACCCTGGAGCTCCGCAACCAGATAGACAGGAACCCAAGAGCTTACATCCAGAGGCTTTCCCAGAAATTCTAATGCTTGCTCAGTTCTCGTTGTTTGTTCCCGGATGAGCCCCAAATGTTAGGGTCCGTAATCAAAGGAGGGAGACTGATACAAAGCGAAGGTCAAGCAAAGATTTATATTGTGCCAAGCGTGGAGAACCCAACTGACCAGTCAGGACCATCTCTTGCAAAGAGGCGACCACTCCCAGACTCACAGACTAACTTTTATAGAGGTAGTTTAGCCGAGTTATACACCAGTGGCCAATGAGATTGCAACACACAGAAAAAACTGCACAGTCATGTTAGGTCACACACGGGTGGCCAACTGAATTAAAATACACCCTAGTAGATATATGCGTGCCCCACTGATTAGATGTCTCTACCTAGCCTGACCTGCAATTGTATCTGGGCTTTGCAAGTAATTTCCACTGGGAGGGGCAGGGTCAATTTAAGCTTACTACATAGGGTCAATCTATGTTTACTGCATGAACAAAATGGCTCCCCCTGATTAAGTAGGTCTTTACACCATCGAGGGCTGGGCAGGTTGATCCTCATGTGGGGTTTCTGGGAAGAACGATAGGGCAATTCTTCCTTCTGGTGGGTAAGCAAAAGGCTGCATTGTGGCTCCAGAATTCCCAGTCTGGCGGGTTTGTGGGCCAGGAGTGTGAGGGCAGATTCTGAAAACACAAGCGATGGTTCAGTTCAGTGCCGAGTGCATGGCAGTTCCATTATGCAGCGGGTGATTCGAGATCTCCAGCTCCTGATTAAGGGCGATTGTCAGATTTCCTCTCACTCTAGAGTTTATGTCCATGATGGCCAATGAATGGAGGGGCGGTCTCAAGAGGCCATGGAAGCTTTCCCACGCTGGGGCTTGTAAGCTGCTCGAAACAGCAAGGTGTATTTCTATGGGAAAGGGAAAGACCAGTTGAATGTCTCCAGGGTCCCCCGTATGGAAAGATTGGATAGCAGAGTTCTCCGCATGGATGCCTGGAAAGCCCACCTCGCGTTACTATTGCAGCCGAGGAACTGGGCAGATTCGATCTGCTGGCTCAGGTGCGAAGTTATTAGGGAGCTGAGTTGACAGGTTTTCTCAGGCTGATGGGTCACAATGCTGATTTGTGTCCAGGGAGAACTTAGAATGTGGCGGTGGCTCAGGGGCCATGCATGATTCTCCTAACATGAGTGTTGGACCCAGCTCCAAAGAACAAGTTTTCCCTCTGGGGACAGGAGGGTTTCTGTTGTGTGTCTCAGGTACCACATGTTGGACCATATGTTGGTAGTCCAGAACAGGCCTCTGGGGACAGATGCCTGAGAAATTAATTTACGGTTCTGATGAAGTCCTTGGGTCATGTCAGGTTCAATCTTCTGACTAAGGGACATTGACCTGCCTGGAGGAAGATGTGTCACACTGTTCAGTTTTGTCCAGAGGTTTCCCGTGTGTGACTTAACATTACTGTGTGGGTTTTTTCTGTTATTGCAATCTCGTTGGCCACCTGTGTATAGCTCGGCTAAACTACTTCTATAAAATTTAGGCTTTTGTGGGAGGCTGTCCACACACAGCCCCATAGAGTAGTTTATCCTTCTGATGGGGAGGCAGAGTTCTGGATTGTGCCTCCAGAATTCCCAATCTGGAGGGCTTGTGGGCCAGGAGTGTGAGGATGGAAGTCTGAAAAGACAAGCCAGGGTTAGGTTTAGGTCCTAGGATATGGGTCCCCAGAGGCCTGGTCTTGAATACAACATACAATGGGTCCCTGAGGGACACAAGAGAATACCTTCTGTCCCCAAAAGGGAAACTTGCTATTTGGAGCTGTATAAAAGCCTCAGGGTAGGAGAATCCTGAATAGCCCCTGAGCCACCACAAAATTCCAAGGTCTCCCTAGACACAAACCCACATTGTGACCCATCAGCATGAGACTCCATTTCAACTCATCACACTGGGTAGCACACCAAAGGGTCAGCAGATCGAACCTGCTTATTTCTAGGTGATGATGGGAATGTTAAGTGGGGTTTCCAGGCACTCATATGTTGAGCCCTGCTCTCCAATGTTTCCGTATGGGGGTCGCTTCAGCCATCAAACAGGACTCCCCATATCCCACAGAAGGAAACCCTGCTGTTTCCAGCAGCTCACAATCCACAGATGGGAAAACCTCCATGACCTCATGAGGTCGCACCTCTATTAGGCGGCCATCATGGACACAAAGTCCAGCCTGAGTGAACATCTGAAACTTGCCCTTACTTCAGATGCTGACGATCTCCATTCAGCCTCTGCAGATTGGGATTGTCTTGCCCTAGGCCCTAAACAACACCAGAGCTTGTGTTTTCAGACTTCCACCCTTACACTCCTGGCACACAAGCCCTCCAGACTGGGAATTCTGGAGTCACAACACAGCTTTCTTTCTGTCCACCAGAAGGAGAAAGATCCCTATGGGGCTGCCCAAAAGCCCCAAATGAGGATGAACCTGCATAGCCCTTGACAGCACCCCAATTTCATAGGCCATCCTATGCACTAATGCTGTCTGACACAGACTGAACATAGACTCCTGTCAGCCACCCAGGGAGCTGGCCGCATATCCAGCCATGGCCCTGGGCTGGCATCTCTACCCAACCTTGGTTTTCTGGCATCTGTCCCCAGATCTTATCTCAAATTCCTGGATATGCAGGAATCCAATTCACAAAACAAAATTCTTCCTTCTTCATGGCAGGAAACCTTGCTGTTTGGAAGGGTGTCAAATGCTCAGAGTTGGCGAAACCTGCAGGGCCTATGAGACCACTCCCACTCTTGAGGGCCACCCTGGTCACAAACATGCATTTTAACTCTCAGCCTTAGCCCTTTTAAAATAAGTCCCCTTGGTAGCTGGACCAGGATCACGCATATTAGGCTTGCCATGACCCTAGGCACAAGTCCTAACCCAAGGTGGGGTTTTGCAGGTGCCCATACCCAGAGCCCTGCTCTGGAATTCCTCTTTCTGGGGGACCCCTGAGACAGAAAACATGACTTCACCCTTCCCCCAGTATCACAGCAAACTATTGGGACCTGGGCAAAACCCCTAGAGAGGGAGAATCTTCCATGGCCCCATGAGACTCCCATACATTCTGCGGCCAACTTAAACTCACAATCCATAGACAAAAGCCTGAGCTACCGCCTCACAGTCACCCTAATTTCAGATCTCGATGACCTCCTCTCAGGGTCTGCAGATCAGGCATGCCAAACCCTCGGCCCTAAATCTAACCTGAGTTTGTGTTTTTAGATTTCTGTCCTCAGAACCCTGTCCCACACACCCTCCAGAATCCAGCCTCCAAAGCCACACTGCAAGACTGTGCTTGCCCTCCCAACGGAAACTGTGACCTTTAAAGTTGCCAAACACTCCAGATTAGGATAAACCTTCAAGGCCCCTGGGGCCACCCCAATTTAATAGACCACCCTGGACAAACATGCATAATCTGAAACACCCTGAGCAATGACCTCCAGTAAGACACCCAGGTAGAGGGCCCCAGAGACACAAGATTGAACCTGGCATTCCCCTATGCCATAATCTGAACCCTAGCTGAGGTTTTCAGGCATCTGACCCCAGACCTTATCTCAAATCCCTGCATATGGGGGAACCTGATGCACAAAACAGAACTCCTCCTTCCCCATGGCAGGCACCTTGCTGTTTGGATGGGTGTCAAACCCTTCGAGTTGGTGAAACCTACAGGGCCCATGAGGCCACGCCCACAATGAGGGCCATCTTGGGCAAAAAGACGCATTGTGACCCTCAGCCTGAGCCCCATTTTCAAATAAATCCCCTTGGTAGCTGAACCAAGAGCCCACGTATTGGGCTTGCCATGCCCATAGGCCCAAATATGAACCCAAGGAAGGGTATTCCAGGTACCTGTTCACAGATATGTCATCTGGAATCCATCTTTTTGGAGGACACCTGGGAGAAAAATAGGACTCCTCCCTTCCCCCACAGTGACATGAAACTATTGGGAGCCACACAAAATCCCTAAAAAGAGAGAAACTTCCATGCCCAATAAGGCCACCCCTACATTCCATGGCCACCCTAGACACAAAATCCAGAGATAAAAGTCTGAGCTACCACCTCCCAATCACCCTAATTTCAGATCCTGAGAAGCTCCCTCGTGGTGTGTGGATCAGGAATGCCATACCCTCAGTCCTAATCCTAACACGATTTTGTCTTTTCAGACTTCTGTCCCCAGAGCCCTAACCTGCACACCCTCCGGGCTGGAGCATCTGGAGCCACACTGTAGGATTGTGCCTTCACTCCCTAAGGAAACTGTGCCCTTTAAAGTTGCCAAAACCCTCCAGATTAGGAGAAATCTGCAAGGCCCCAAACCACCCAGTTTTGTAGGTAGCCCTGGATAAAAATAAGCAGTCTGACACACACTATGGATGGATCTGCACTCAGACACCCAGGTATATGGCCCCCAAGACTAAGATTGAACCTGACATGCCCCTAGGCCCTAATCTGAACACTAGCTGTGGTTTTCAGGCATCTGTCCCCAGAGCCCTAGTCTCAAATACCAACATGTGTGTGTGTGTGGGGGGGGTACCTGAGACCCAAAACTGTAAACCTTCAGTCCCAGAAGGAAACCTTGCTCTTTGGAGTGGTGTCGAACCCTCAGGGTAGGAGAATCCTGATTGTCCATGAGCCACTGCCAAAACCAAGGTCTCCCTGGACACAAACTAGCATTGTGATCCATCATTATGAGACTCCATTTCCACTCAGCCCCCTGTGTAGCTCACACCAGAGCCAGCAGATCGAACCTCCCATATCTATAGTTTCTAATGGTAACCCTATGTGGGGTTTCCAGGCATTCATACATAGAACCCTGCTCTGGATTCTTCTATATTGGGACCTATGAGCCATCAAGAAGATGCCTCCCATCCTGCAGAAGGAAACCTTGATTTTTGGAGCTGCGCACAACCCCCAGATTGGGAAAACCTCCATGGCATCATGACACCACGGCTGCATTAGGCAGCCATAAAGGACACACACTTGAGCCTGCGTGAACATCTGACCCTTGCCTTTACTTCAGATTACAGGATTCTCACCTCAGCCTCTGCATTTTGGGCCTGCCATGCCCTAGGCCCTAAAAATTACATGAGCTTTTGTTTTTAGACTTCTGTCCTCAAACTAACTACAAAAATAATACTTAAAATGAATACACTGTTTGTGATCATTATTCCCACATGGGATCTAACCGTGACTGGTAATATGAAAAAATCAGTGTTGTATTTCAACAATAAGAACACTAATGACCAACATTCATAAGACCCAACCACTAACCAAAATTATCAACAACTCATTTATCGACCTACCTGCACCATCAAACATCTCAGCATCATGACATTTTGGCTCCCTTCTCAGAATTTGCCTAATCCTTCAAATCCTTACAGCTTTATTCTTAGCTATACACTACACATCAGACACAACCACAGCCTTCTCATCAGTTACACACATCTGTCGAGATGCCAATTATGGATGAATTATCCGATATATACATGCCAACGGAGGCTCCATAGTCTTCATCTGCCTATTCCTACGTGTAGGATGAGGCCTGCACTACGGATCTTACATATTCCCTGAAACATGAAACATCAGCATTATCCTACTATTTGCAGTTATAGCAACAGCATTCATAGATTACATTTTACCATGAGGACAAATGTCCTTTTGAGGCACAACCATAATTACCGACTTACTATAAGCCATCCCATACATTGGAACCAACATCATAGAGTGAATCTAAGGAGTTTTCTCAGCAGACAAAGCCACCTTAACACAATTCTTTGCCTTCCACTTTATCCTACCATTCATCATTTCTGCACTAGCAGCAATTCATCTACTATTTCTTCACAAAACAGGATCCAACAATCCTTCTGGAATCCCATCTGATTCAGACAAAATTCCATTACACCCATACTACACATTTAAAGACAGCCTAGGTGCCCTACTCCTAATTCTAGTACTCATAATACTAGTACTATTCTCACCCGACATACTGGGGACCCTGATAACTACATCCCTGCCAACCCACTTAACACACCACCCCATATCAAAACCGAACGATATTTCCTATTTGCATACACAAATCTACGATCCATTCCTAATAAACCAGGAGGAGTACTAGCACTAGTCTTCTCCATTCTAATCCTAGCCATTATCCCACTATTACATACTTCAACACAATGAGGTATGATATTCGGCCCACTAAGCCAGTGCCTATTTTAATTACTAGTAGCTGATCTCCTTACCTTAACATGAATTGGTGATCAACCAGTAGAACACTCCTTCATCACCATTGGTCAATTTGCCTCAATCCTTTACTCCACAATCCTCCTAATTCTAAACAACTATTAGCATTATCGAGAAGAACTTGTTAAAATGAAGAGTCTTTGTAGTATATTAATTACTTTGGTCTTGTAAACCAAAAATGGAGAAATCCATCTCCCTAAGACTCAAGGAAGAAGTAATAGCCCCACCATCAGCACCCAAAGCTGATATTCTAACTAAATTACTCCCTGATTTCCTCATCCCATTATTTCAATTCATATATTTAAAAACCTACTGTGCTTCCCCAGTATGTATTTTCCCCCACCCCTATGTATATTGTGCATTAATGGTTTGCCCCATGCATATAAGCATGTACACACTATGATTGATTTGACATACATGTACCTCACCTAGACCACGAGCTTGATACTAGGCCTCAAGAAACCATCAATCCTTGTATGATGTGTAACTCTTCTCTCTCCAGGCCCATCGAATGTGGGGGTTTCTACAGTAAAACTATACTGGTATCTTGTTCTTACTTCAGGGCCATGATAGTCCTCAATCCAATCCTACTAACCCTTCAAATGGGACATCTCAATGGACTAATGACTAATAAGCCTATGATCACACATAACTGTGGTGTGATGCATTTGGTAATTTTTAAATTTTTTTGGGGGGTGGGGACTGGTATCACTCAGCTATGGATGTAAAAGAGTTGCATTCAAATAACTAGTAGCTGGGCTTAATCATCATCATTTATCTGAATTGCACAACCATAAGATGCAGTTCATTCAATAGTTACAGGACATACACGCATACACACGTACAGACATATGCATATTCAACAGATAAAAACTAGCTAAATCAAACCCCCTTTATCCTCCTCGTAACTTCAAAAGTATATAAACACTTAAAATTGTCCTGCAAAACCCCAAAAACAGAACTAAGCACATGCAACATATATAAGAAGCTATTTATACTGATACTCTGTATATTAATCTCTATCGCTAATTTGTCCAGAATACTCTATTCAAGAAAGCTATCTATAGATGTACTACCCCATCTCTAATACCCCCCTAGCTACTTACATTTAATAATAATAATTAGGAGGAGTCAAGATGGCAGAGAAGTAGCAGCCTGAGACTACATCAGGTAGCAGGAGATCAGCTCGATAGCTTATCTAAACATTGCAAACACCTACAAATCCAACGGGAGAGCGAAGAGAAGAAGAACAGCAACTCTAGAAACAGAAAATCAACCACTTTCTGAAAGGTAGGACTGGCGGAGAAGTGAATCTAAAACGACGGGAAGATAGACCGCGGGGGGAGGGGCCGGCTCCCGGCAAGCGGCGGAGGAACGGAGCACAAAATCAGGACTTTTAAAAGTCTGTTCCACTGAGGGACATTGCTCCAGGGGCTAAACCGGGGTGAAGCCCACGCAGGGCCAGCGTGGCCCCAGGCCCCGCAGGGTCACAGAAGGATCGGGGGTGTCGGAGTGTCGGAGAGCTCGCAGGTATTAGAACGGAGAAGCTGGCTGCAGAGACAGAGCCGAGGACTGAACTCTCAGCTCGGGGTTACCTTGAACTGGTCGCAGGCTGGGTGAGCTCAGAGCTCGGCTAGAGGCTGGGGATACGGGAGTGATTGGGTGCTGTCCTCTGGGGGCGCACTGAGGAGTGGGGCCCCAGGCTCTCGGCTCCTCCGGGCCGGAGACTAGGAGGCTGCCATTTTCATTCCCGTCCTCCGGAACTCTACGGAAAGCATTCAGGGAACAGAAGCTCCCAAAAGCGAACCCGAGCCGATTACTTAGTCCAGCCGCCGGTAAGGGCGGTGCAATCCCGCCTCGGGCAAAGACACTTGAGAGTCACTACAACAGGCCCCTCCCCCAGAAGATCAACAAAATATCCAGCCAGGAGGAAGTTCATCTATCAAGGAGAAAGCAGATTCAATTCCTAAGACAGCAGAGCAATTCCAGAGGAGGAGAAAGCAAAGCACAGAACTCATGGCTTTCTCCCTATGATTCTTTAGCCTTGTGGCTACTTCAATTTTTTTTTCTTTTTTCAATTTTTTTTTATTTTTTCAATTTTTTTTATTTTTTTTTTCTTCTTCTGCTAAATTTTTTAAAACTTTTACCCTTTTTTTAACGTTTTTTGACTAGTTCATCTAAATATATATATTTTTTCTTTCTTTTTTATATTTTTTTTATTTGTTTTATTTTTAAAATTTTTTTTCTTTTTTTTTCAGAACCTGTTTTTATCCCCTTTCTCCCCCCCACAATTTGGGGTCTCTTCTCATTTGGTTACAACGCATTTTTGTGGGGTCTTTGCCACCCTTTTAGTAGTTTATTTGCTCCTTCATATCCTCTTATCTGGACAAAATGACAAGGCAGAAAAAATCACCACAAACAAAAGAACAAGAGACAGTACCGAAGGGTAGGGACCTAATCAACACAGACATGGGTAATATGTCAGATCAAGAGTTCAGAATGACGATTCTGAACATTCTAGCCGGGCTCGAAAAAGGCATGGAAAATATTAGAGAAACCCTCTCTGGAGATATTAAAGCCCTTTCTGGAGAAATTAAAGAACTAAAATCTAACCAAGTTGAAATCAAAAAAGCTATTAATGAGGTGCAATCAAAAATGGAGGCTCTCACTGCTAGGATCAATGAGGCAGAAGAAAGAATTAGTGATATAGAAGACCAAATGACAGAGAATAAGGAAGCCGAGCAAAAGAGGGACAAACAGCTACTGGACCATGAGGGGAGAAATTCGAGAGATAAGTGACACCATAAGACGAAACAACATTAGAATAATTGGGATTCCAGAAGAAGAAGAAACAGAGAGGGGAGCAGAGGGTCTATTGGAGAGAATCATTGGAGAGAATTTCCCTAATATGGCAAAGGGAACAAGCATTAAAATCCAGGAGATGCAGAGAACCCCCCTCAAAGTCAACAAGAATAGGTCCACACCCCGTCACCTAATAGTAAAATTTACAAGTCTTAGTGACAAAGAGAAAATCCTGAAAGCAGCCTGAGAAAAGAAGTCTGTAACATACAATGGTAAAAATATTAGATTGGTGGCAGACTTATCCACAGAGACCTGGCAGGCCAGAAAGAACTGGCATGATATATTCAGAACACTAAATGAGAAAAACATGCAGCCAAGAATACTGCATCCAGCTAGGCTATCATTGAAAATAGAAGGAGAGATCAAAAGCTTCCAGGACAAACAAAAACTGAAAGAATTTGCAAACACCAAACCAGCTCTACAGGAAATATTGAAAGGGGTCCTCTAAGCAAAGAGAGAGCCTAAAAGTACTAGATCAGAAAGGTACAGAGACAATATACAGTAACAGTCACCTTACAGGCTAATAATGGCACTAAATTCATATCTCTCAATAGTTACCCTGAATGTTAATGGGCTAAATGCCCCAATCAAAAGACACAGGGTATCAGAATGGATAAAAAAACAAAACCCATCAGTATGTTGCCTACAAGAAACTCATTTTAGACGCGAAGACACCTCCAGATTTAAAGTGAGGGGGTCGAAAACAATTTACCATGCTAATGGGCATCAGAAGAAAGCTGGGGTGGAAATCCTTATATGAGATCAATTAGATTTTAAGCCAAAGACTATAATAAGAGATGAGGAAGGACACTATATCCTACTCAAAGGGTCTGTCCAACAAGAAGATCTAACAATTTTAAATATCTATGCCCCTAACGTGGGAGCAGCCAACTATATCAACCAATTAATAACAAAATTAAAGAAACACATCAATAATAATACAGTAATAATAGGGGACTTGAACACTCCCCTCACTGAAATGGACAGATCATCCAAGCAAAAGATCAACAAGGAAATAAAGGCCTTAAATGACACACTGGACCAGATGGACATCACAGATATATTCAGAACATTTCATCCCAAAGCAACAGAATACACATTCTTCTCTAGTGCACATGGAACCTTCTCCAGAATAGATCACATCCTGGGTCACAAATCAGGTCTCAACTGGTATCAAAAGCTTAGGATTATTCCCTGCATATTTTCAGACCACAATGCTCTGAAGCTAGAACTCAATCACAAGAAGAAAGCTGGAAAGAACCCAAATACATGGAGACTAAACAGCATCCTTCTAAAGAATGAATGGGTTAACCAGGAAATTAAAGAAGAATTGAAAAAATTCATGGAAACAAATGATAATGAAAACACAACAGTTCAAAATCTGTGGGACACAGCAAAGGCAGTCCTGAGAGGAAAGTATATAGCGGTACAAGCCTTTCTCAAGAAACAAGAAAGGTCTCAAGTACACAACCTAACCCTACGCGTAAAGGAGCTGGAGAAAGAACAAGAAAGAAACCCTAAACCCAGCAGGAGAAGAGAAATCATAAAGATCAGAGCAGAAATCAATGAAATAGAAACCAAAAAAACAATAGAAAAAATCAATGAAACTAGGAGCTGGTTCTTTGAAAGAATCAATAAGATTGATAAACCCCTGGCCAGACTCATCAAAAAGAAAAGAGAAAGGACCCAAATCAATAAAATCATGAATGAAAGAGGAGAGATCACAACTAACACCAAAGAAATACAGACAATTATAAGAACATACTATGAGCAACTCTACGCCAACAAATTGGACAATCTGGAAGAAATGGATGCATTCCTAGAGATATAAACTACCACAACTGAACCAGGAAGAAATAGAAAACCTGAACAGGCCCATAACCAGTAAGGAGATTGAAACAGTCATCAAAAATCTCCAAACAAACAAAAGCCCAGGGCCAGACGGCTTCCCAGGGGAATTCTACCAAACATTTAAAGAAGAACTAATTCCTATTCTCCTGAAACTGTTCCAAAAAATAGAAACGGAAGGAAAACTTCCAAACTCATTTTATGAGGCCAGCATCACCTTGATCCCAAAACCAGACAAGGATCCCACCAAAAAAGAGAACTACAGACCAATATCCTTGATGAACACAGACGCAAAAATTCTCGCTAAAATACTAGCCAATAGGATTCAACAGTACATTAAAAGGATTATTCACCACGATCAAGTGGGATTTATTCCAGGGCTGCAGGGTTGGTTCAACATCCGCAAATCAATCAATGTGATAGAACACATTAATAAAAGAAAGAACAAGAACCATATGATACTCTCAATAGATGCTGAAAAAGCATTTGACAAAGTACAGCATCCCTTCCTGATCAAAACTCTTCAAAGTGTAGGGATAGAGGGCACATACCTCAATATAATCAAAGCCATCTATGAAAAACCCACCGCAAATATCATTCTCAATGGAGAAAAACTGAAAGCTTTTCTGTTAAGGTCAGGAACATGGCAGGGATGTCCATTATCACCACTGCTATTTAACATAGTACTAGAAGTCCTAGCCTCAGCAATCAGACAACAAAAAGAAATTAAAGGCATCCAAATTGGTAAAGAAGCAGTCAAACTATCACTCTTCGCAGATGATATGATACTATATGTGGAAAACCCAAAAGACTCCACTCCAAAACTGCTAGAACTTGTCCAGGAATTCAGTAAAGTGTCAGGATATAAAATCAATGCACAGAAATCAGTTGCATTTCTGTACACCAACAACAAGACTGAAGAAAGAGAAATTAAGGAGTCAATCCCATTTACAATTGTACCCAAAACTATAAGATACCTAGGAATAAACCTAACCAAAGAGACTAAGAATCTATACACAGAAAATTATAAAGTACTCATGAAAGAAATTGAGGAAGACACAAAAAAATGGAAAAATGTTCTATGCTCCTGGATTGGAAGAATAAATATTGTGAAAATGTCTATGCTACCTAAAGCAATCTACACATTTAATGCAATCCCTATCAAAATACCATCCATTTTTTTCAAAGAAATGGAACAAATAATCCTAAAATTTATATGGAACCAGAAAAGACCTCGAATAGCCAAAGGAATATTGAAGAACAAAGCCAAAGTTGGTGGCATCACAATTCCGGACTTCAAGCTCTATTACAAAGCTGTCATCATCAAGACAGCATGGTACTGGTACAAAAACAGACACATAGATCACTGGAACAGAATAGAGAGTCCAGAAATCGACCCTCAACTCTATGGTCAACTAATCTTCGACAAAGCAGGAAAGTATGTCCAATGGAAAAAAGACAGCCTCTTCAATAAATGGTGCTGGGAAAATTGGACAGCCACATGCAGAAAAATGAAATTGGACCACTTCCTTACACCACACACGAAAATAGACTCCAAATGGATGAAGGACCTCAATGTGAGAAAGGAATCCATCAAAATCCTTGAGGAGAATGCAGGCAGCAACCTCTTCAACCTCAGCCGCAGCAACATCTTCCTAGGAACATCAGCAAAGGCAAGGGAAGCAAGGGCAAAAATGAACTATTGGGATTTCATCAAGATCAAAAGCTTTTGCACAGCAAAGGAAACAGTTAACAAAACCAAAAGACAACTGACAGAATGGGAGAAGATATTTGCAAACGACATATCAGATAAAGGGCTAGTATCCAAAATCTATAAGGAACTTAGCAAACTCAACACCCAAAGAACAAACAGTCCAATCAAGAAATGGGCAGAGGACATGAACAGACATTTCTGCAAAGAAGACATCCAGATGGCCAACAGACACATGAAAAAGTGCTCCACGTCACTTGGCATCAGGGAAATACAAATCAAAACCACAATGAGATATCACCTCACACCAGTCAGAATGGCTAAAATTAACAAGTCAGGAAAGGACAGATGCTGGAGAGGATGTGGAGAAAGGGGAACCCTCCTCCACTGTTGGTGGGAATGCAAGCTGGTCCAACCACTCTGGAAAACAGCATGGAGGTTCCTCAAAATGTTGAAAATAGAACTACCCTATGACCCAGCAATTGCACTACTGGGTATTTACCCTAAAGATACAAACATAGTGATCCGAAGGGGCACGTGTACCCGAATGTTTATAGCAGCAATGTCTACAGTAGCCAGACTATGGAAAGAACCTAGATGTCCATCAACAGATGAATGGATCAAGAAGATGTGGTATATATACACAATGGAATACTATGCAGCCATCAAAAGAAATGAAATCTTGCCATTTGCGACAACGTGGATGGAACTAGAGCGTATCATGCTTAGTGAAATAAGTCAATCAGAGAAAGACAACTATCATATGATCTCCCTGATATGAGGACATGGAGAAGCAACATGGGGGGTTAGGGGGATAGGAGAAGAATCAATGAAACAAGATGGGATTGGGAGGAAGACAAACCATAAATGACTCTTAATCTCACAAAACAAACTGGGGGTTGCTGGGGGGAGGTGGGATTGGGAGAGGGGGAGCGGGCTATGGACATTGGGGAGGGGAGGCGAACCATAAGAGACTATGGACTCTGAAAAACAACCTGAGGGTTTTGAAGGGTCAGGGGTGGGAGGTTGGGGGAACAGGTGGTGGGTAATGTGGAGGGCACGTTTTGCATGGAGCACTGGGTGTTGTGCAAAAAGAATGAATACTGTTACGCTGATAAAATAAATAAAATGGGAAAAAAAAGTAAAAAAAATAATAATAATTAAATTAACGTGCCTAAATACATTAACTAAATAAATCAAGGCACTGAAAATGCCTAGAAGAGTCATAAGACTCCATAAACCTAAATGTTTGGTCCTAGCCTTTCTATAGATTATTAACAGAATTACACATGCAATTCTCTACATCCCAGTGAAAATGCAATCTAAATCCCTAAACTGATTAAAAGGAGCGGGTATCAAGCACACTAAAAAAGTAGCTCATAGCACTTTGCTCAACCACACCCCCACGGGATACAGCAGTGACAAAAATTAAGCCATGAACGAAAGTTTGACTAAGTTATGCTAACATTAAGAGTTGGTAAATTTCATGTCAGCCACTGTGATCATACAATTAACCCAAATTAATAGGCACACAGCGCAAAGCATGTTAAGTACTACATCACACTAAAGTTAAAATTTAACCAGGCCGTAAAAAGCTACTATTAACATAAAATCTACCATGAAAGTGACTTTATTATTTCTGACCACATGATAGCTGAGACCCAAACTGGGATTAGATACCCCACTATGCTCAGCCTTAAACATAAATAATTTGTACAACAAAATTATCTGCCTGAGAACTACAAGCAACTGCTTAAAACCCAAAGGACTTGGCAGTGCTTGACATCCCTCTAGAGGAGCCTGTTCTATAATTGATAAACCCCGATAAACCTTACCACTTCTAGCTAACTCAATCTATATAACGCTATCTTCAGCAAATCCTCAAAAGGAAGAAAAGTAAGCATAATAATTATACATAAAAAAAGTTAGGTCAAGGTGTAACCCATGAAGTGGGAAGAAATGGGCTGAATTTTCTAATCAAGAATATGTTCACGAAATTTTTTTATGAAACCTAATAACTAAAGGTGGATTTAGTAGTAAATTAAGAATAGAGAGCTTAGTTGAATAGGGCCATGAAGCATGCACACACCACCCATCACCCTCCTCAAGCAATTCACCCAAACACTACATAATACAGACTAAACCAACTCAAGAGGAGATAAGTCATAAGAAGTTAAGCATACTGGAAAATGTGCTTGGATAAATCAAAGTGTAGTTAATTAAAGCATCTGGCTTATACCCAGAAGATTTCATACACCATTGACCACATTGAACCAAACTAACCCATCCAACCACTAACTCACCTAATGCAATAAGCCTCTAGTCAAAACACTCAATTACATCATTATAGTATAGGAGATAGAAATTTTACGTGGAGCTATAAAGTACTGTAAGGGAATGATGAAAGAATGTATAAAGTGATAAACAGCAAAGATCACCCCTTATACCTTTTGCATATTGAGCTAGCTAGAATAATTTAGTGATAATTTAATAATAATAATTTAGCTAACTTCCCCCAAACCAGACGAGATGCCTATGAACAAACCACAGGGTTAAACTCACCTATGTTGCAAAAGTGTGAGAAGATTTATATGTAGAGGTGAAAAGCCTAATGAGCCTGGTGATAGCTGGTTGCCCAGAATAGAATCCCAGTTCAACTTTAAATTCACCCAACAAATCCCAAAATTATAATGTAAATTTAAAATATAACCAAAAAGATACAGCTCTTTAGAATAAGGATACCATCTTACTTAGAGAGTAAAGTTAAATAAAACCATAGTAGGCCTAAGAGCAGGCACCAATTAAGAAAGCGTTCAAGCTCAACAACCCAACCTCTTAATTCCAAAAATCTTAAACCAACTCCTAACATACTACTGGGCTAATCTATTTAATAATAACACTTTATTATTAATGCTACTATGAGTAACAAGAAACATTTATCCTTGCATAAGCTTATAACAGTCAACAAATACCCACTGATAGTTAACAACATGATAAAAATAAACTACTAATAAAACACTTAGTAAACCAATTGTTAGCCCAACACAGGTATGCAACAATGAAAGACTAAAAGAAGTAAAAGGAACTCATCAAACACAACCCCCACCTGTTTAGGAAAGATTAAAAGAAGTAAAATGAACTCATCAAACACAACCCCCACCTGTTTACCAAAAACATCACCTCCAGCATGCCCAGTATTGGAGGCACTGTCTGCCCAGTGGCACTAGTTAAACTGCCATGGTATCTTGACCATGCAAAGGTAGCATAATCATTTGTTCTGTAAATAAGGACTTGTAGGAATGTCCACACGAGGGTTTAACTGTCTCTTACTTCCAATCAGTGAAATTGACCTTCTTGTGAAGAGGCGGGAATAAACTAATAAGATGAGAAGATCCTACGGAGCTTCAATTAACTAGTCTATAATAAGCATATTTAATCATCAATTAGGTATAATTCAATCTTATTAATGGATTAACAATTTAGGTTGGGGTGACCTCAGGGAATAAAATAACCTCCGAGTGATACAAATATAGACAAACCAGTTGAAATATAGTATCATTTATTGATCCAAGAAATTTGATCAACGGAACAAGTTACCCTAGGTATAACAGCACAATCCTATTTGAGAGTCCATATCAACAATAGGGTTTACGACCTCCATGTTGGATCAGGACATCCCAATGCTGCAGCAGCTACTAAAGTTTCGTTTGTTCAACAATTAAAGACCTAAGTGATCTGAGTTCTGACTGGAGCAATCCAGGCCGGTTTCTATCTATTACAACAACTTCTCCCAGTATGAAAGGACAAGAGAAGTAAGGTCTATTCTATCAGAATGTATTAGGACTAATAGAGGATATAATCTTAATCTAAATAGTCCACCTTCATTTCATAGCCCTAGAGATAGGGCTTGTTAGGGTGGCAGAGCCCAGTAATTGCATAAAACTTAAACTTTTATTCTCAGAGGTTCAAATCTTCTTCCTAATATTATGTTTATAATTAATATCATTTCACTAATTGTACTTATCCTACTTATTGTAGCCTTTCTAACATTAGTGGAACGAAAAATCCTAGGTTATATACAACTCTGTAAAGGCCCAAACATTGTAGGATCCTATGGCCTCTTGCAACCAAATGCAGATGCCATAAAACTATTCACTAAAGAACGTTTATGACCCCTACCATCATCTAGCACTATATTTGTAGTAGCCCCAATCCTTAGCTGTTTACTCTATTTTATGGTCCAGATGAGCCTCAAAGTCAAAATATGCCCTAATTGGGACCCTTCGAACTGTAGCCCAAACAATTTCCTATGAAGTCACACTAACCATTATCCTCCTATCAGTACTATTAATAAATGGCTCTTTTACCCTATCCACACTTATTACTACACAAGAACACCTATGACTAATCCTCCCCACATGACCCCTAGCTGTAATATGATTTATCTCAACCCTAGCAGAAACCAACTGTCCCCCATTTGATTTAACAGAAGGAGAATCAGAATTAGTTTCCAGATTCAACGTCAAATAGGCAGCCAGACAATTAACACATTTTTCCTAGCTGAATATGCCAACATCATTATAATGAATATCCTTAGAACTATCCTGTTTTTTTGGTGCATTCCACAGCCCATACTTACTGTAACAATACTCCATCAAAATGTTTATAAAAACACTTCTACTAACAACTTCCTTCATATGAATTCGAGCATCCTATTCATGATTCCGTTATGATCAACTCATACATTTATTATGAAAAAACGTTCTCCCCCTGACACTAGCCCTATGCATATGACATGTAGCCTTACCCATTATAACAGCAAGTATTCCTCCCCAAACATAAGAAATATGTCTGACAAAAGAGTTATTTTTATTATAGAGGTTCGAGCCCTCTTATTTCTAGAATTATAGTAATTGAACCTAATCCTAAGAACTCAAAAATCTTCGTGCTACCAAACTTACATCAAATTCTACAGTAAGGTCAGCTAAATAAGCTATCGGGCCCATACCCTGAAAATGTTGGTTTATCCCCTTCCTGTACTAATTATACCTCCCATCCTTACTATCATTATATCAACTGTCATTTCAGGAAACATTATGGTACTAATAAGCTCTCACTGACTGACAATCTGAATTGGATTAGAAATAAATATACTAGCTATTATCCCCATTGTAATAAAAAAAATCAATCCATGAACCATAGAAGTGTCAACACAATATTTCCTTACCCAATCCACTGCATCTATACTCTTAATATTAGGAAGTATTATTAACCTACTATTGACAGGACAATGAACAATACTAAATACCCCTAACCTAATTGCATCAAACATAATAACAGTAGCTCTGATCAATAAAATTAGGACTATCACCCTTCCACTTCTGAGTACCTGAAGTAACCCAAGGAATCACACTATCATCAGGAATAATTCTAATAAACTGAAAAAATCACCCCCTTATCCGTTCTATACAAAATCTCTCCATTTATAAATCAAAACTTATTTGTAGCCATAGCTATTATATCCATTTTAGCGGGAGGCTGAGGAGGTCTTAACCAAACACAACTATGAAAAATCCTAGCATACTCATTAATCACCCACATAGGATGAATGATTGCTGTAACAACATATAACCCTACCCTAATAATATTAAACCTCATCATCTACATTACAATAACACTTGGAATATTCATACTGTTCAAACTCAGTTCATCTACAACCACACTATCACTATGTCATATATGAAACAAACTCCCACTAATTACCTCACTAATCCTAACAATCATACTATCACTAGGAGTCCTACCTCCCCTCTCAGGATTCATCCCTAAATGAATAATCATCCACGAACTCACAAAAAGCAATATAATTGTTATATCAACATTTATAGCAATTACAGCCCTACTAAACCTATACTTTTATATTTGGTTAAAACACACAAAGCACTAACTATATTCCCCTCTGTAAACACCATAAAAATAAAATGGCAATTCGAAAACACAAAAATCGAAATTCTTTTTTCCCCACTAATTGTAACTTTGACCATATTACTTCCATTAATCCCAATAATACTAACAATGTTTTAGAAGTTTAAATTAAAAACTCCAAGAGCATTCAAAGTCCTAAGTAAGTGCAGTTCACTTAACTCCTGAATCTCACCTTAAGGACTGCAAGAGTATATCTCACATCTACTGAAGGCAAATCACTTTAATTAAGCTAAGCCCTTTCTAGACTGGTGGGCTATCATCCCATGAAACTTTGGCTAGCAGTTAAATACCCTAGTCAAGGGGGGAGTCAAGATGGCGGAGAAGTAGGAGGAGGCGCCCTTTCAACCTGTACCATAAAGTGAGCTGATTACCTACCAAAGAACTCTGACCACCCATGGAATCAGCCTGAGATCAGAATTATACACGTCTGGATCTCTACAGGAGCAGAAGAAGCCAGTGGCAGGTAAAGCAGAGTGGGAACATCGGACTGATATCGGAAGATAAACAAAAGGGGGAGGGAACCACCAGAGGTGACCGATTGGAAAGTAGTACACCAATACAAGAGGGCCCTGCATCTGGGGACCAGCATTAACTTGGAGTCTGGTTGAAAGCACTCAAAAAACAGAGAGCAAAGGATTGCGGGGGGGAAATAGTGGGAATCTGGTCAGTTAGGGATAGGGACCTAAGTCCCGGGACCCAGGACAGCTTCCCCTGGCACTGAACCAGAGAGAGTGTGGCAGAGAAATCAGGTCTCTGTCCCTGAGCTGCCAGTGCACCTGAGCCACCAGCATGCCTGAGAACAAGTGTGGTCCGGCTCCCGTGAGGGGCTGGGTGCCTTGCCAGATGGCAATCCTGAAACGTGTGCATCCCACAACCTCCCTTGGGAGAGGTGCTCATAGGTGCTAGCCTGGAGCTCTGTCATCTGGAAAAACCAGACGTTCCCAGCCCGGGAGAGCTGGAAAATCTCAGTGTGCGATCTCCGCTTGGAACCTCTCTGGCGCTCTGGAGCTGCCTAGACAGCCGCCACTGCCCTGGTATTGGGTACAACGAGGAGCTCCTGCATCCACAGGGACCATGACTCAGAACCGACTCTGCCAGCTGCTCTGCAGAGCATTCTGAGGCTTCACTCTGAGACGGAGGTTGGGGTGCAGTTTGCTCTCCTCTAAAACTCCAAAAACCATCAAAAGCTGTCAAAGCGAGAGAAAACAGATGAAAGAACATAAAACTCCCCAGAGAACTAAAGCCTGAAAAAAAAAAAAAACAAAAAACAGTTTCCTCAGAGCCCACCCCCTTGAGGGGAGCAGGAGGACCTAACTCAGGGAACATCATTGTATGAAAACACACGTGGCAGGCCCCTCCCCCAGAAAAACAACCAGGAAGGAAGAAAAAAAAAAGAAGATTACAAGAGAACAACCACCACTACTTCATAAATACAACTTTCATTTTTACTCTTTACCAATATTCTCATTCTTTTTTTTAATACATACAGATAATTTTTTAACCTATTTACCATCAAACTGGGATGTCCAGTCCATCAAATTCCTTAATAACCTTCTAACCTGAACTTTTTGATACATACACCCCTGTTTTCCTTTTGATATTCTATTTTTTTAATTCTTTTTAAATTTTAACTTAGTTTAGTCTAGTTTATTCTTTTTTAATTTTTATTTTCTACTATACATATAGAGTTAAATTTCAAGGTAATCCCCTTTCCCCAATCAATGCTACCCCTATAGGCAAACCAGTTTCTAATCCCCCTGTAACTTAGGAAAGTTGAGTCCCTTAACAAAAACATCCAGATACATCCAGGAAGAATCAAAATAACCTTCCTCACCCACACTGAGAATTTATACCCACTCTCCCATTTTTTCCTTCTGCCAGTGTTTCTGTGAATTTGTGTTTGTCCTGATAATATATAAATCTTATACTTGGGGTTCTTTCTGATGAGGTTCTTCCCTTTTTTTGCTTATATATTTTTTTCTCCTGTCATATACATTTTTCATTCTTTTTGTTTGTCTGTTTTTGTTTGTATAGTTCATAAATCTTACCTTGGGGCAAATTTGGGCTGAGCCTTCTCTTTTATCTTCCATTTTTTTCCTGACTCTCTCTCTCTCTCTCTTTCCTTTTTTCTTTTCCTTTTTTTCTTTCTTCTTCTCTATTTCTTTTTCTTTTCTTTTTTCTCTCAATTGCGTGCGGAACCCTGATTGCACAGAAGCATTCCAGGGTGCACCTTGACTGCACCACAATCGATACATCCAGCTGCATCTGTTCAGTCATCCCTTACCAAAATGACTAGGAGGAGAAATGCCCAACAGAAGAAAAATACAGAGGATGGACCTTCTGAAACAGAGCTAATGGCTATCGACATAGACAATATGTCGGAAAAGGAATTCAGACTAACCATTATAAAAGCAACAGCTAGGTTGAAGAAAGCCATGGACGACCAAATAGAATTGATTGGGGCAGAACTGAAAGCCACCAGGGATGATGATCACAATGTTAGGGTGGAACTGAAAGCCACCGGGGATGATGTTCAAAATGCTCTCAATGAGTTCCAATCTAATCTAAATTCTCTAAAAGCTAGGGTAATTGAGACAGAAGATAGAATTAGTGATCTGGAGGAAAAACAGATAGAGAGAAAGGATCAGGAGGAAGCCTGGAACAAACAGCTCAGAAGCAACGAAAACAGAATCAGGGAAATAAATGATGCCATGAAAAGTTCCAACGTCAGAATTATTGGAATCCCTGAAGGGGAGGAAAAAGAAAGAATCTAGAAGATATAATGGAAGAAGTTCTCTATGAAAATTTTCCCAATTTCACGAATGGAAACAACGTTCATGTACTAGAGTCAGAGAGATTTCCTCCCAAGATTTTAGATTCTCGAAAGTCCTCATGACACCTTATAGTTAAAATGAGGAATTATGTTTCAAGACAGACCCTCTTAAAATCAGCTAGGACAAAGAAGCTCCTTACATACAGAGGAAAGCCCATTAGAATAACGTCAGACCTTTCCACAGAGACATGGTAAGCCAGGAAGGGCTGGCAAAATATATTCAGAGTACTAAATGAGTAGAACATGTAGCCAAGAATACTCTATCCAGCAAGACTGACATTCAAAATGGATTGAGAGATAAAGAGTTTCCAAGACCGGCAGGGCGTAAAAGAATATGCAACCACCAAGCTGACACTGCAGGAAATATTAAGGGGGAGTCCTATAAAAGAGAAAAAATCCTAAGAATATCATTGAACAGAAATATAGAAACAATCTACAGACAGAAAGACTTCAAAGGTAACACGATGTCTATAAAAATCTATGTCTCAATAATCACTCTCAATGTGAATGGCCAAAATGCGGCCATAAAATGAGACAAGCTTGCAGATTGGATAAAACGACAGGACCCATCCATATGTTGTCTACAAGAGACCCATTTTGAACTTAAGTATACACCCAGCCTGATAGTGAAGGGATGGAGAAGCATTGTTCATGCCAATGGGCCTCAAAAGAAGGCCGGCGTGGCGATTCTCATATCAGATAAATCAGATTTTAAACAAAAGACTGTAGTCAGAGATACAGAAGGACACTACATAATTCTTAAAGGGACTATCCACCAAAATGATCTAACAATTGTAAATATCTATGCCCCCAATATGGGAGCACCCAATTACATAAGAAAACTATTAATCAAGATAAAGAGTCATATTGATATGAAAACAATAATAGTAGGCGATCTTAATACGCCTCTCTCAGAAGAGACAGATCATCGAAGCAGAAAATTAATAAAGAAATAAGAGCATTGAATGAAACATTGGACCAGATAGACCTCATAGACATATACAGAACATTCCCTAAAACAACCCTGAAACAACAGAATACTCATTCTTCTCAAGTGCATATGGAACCTTCTCCAGTATAGACCATCTACTGGGTCACAAAGCAGGACTCTACTGATACCAAAAGACTGACATTATTCCCTGCATATTTGCAGATCACAATGCTTTGAAAATGGAACTCAATCACAAGGACAAGTTGAGAAGGAACTCAAACACCTGGAAGCTAAAGACCACCTTGCTTAAGAATGCTTGGATCAACCAGGAGATCAAAGATGAACTTAAACAATTCATGGAAACCAATGAGAATGAAGACACTTCAGTCCAAAACCTATGGAATACAGCAAAGGCTGTCCTATGGGGGAAATACAGAGCCATCTAAGCCTCCCTCAAAAAAATTGAAAAATCCAGAATACACCAGCTGTCTCTACACCTTAAAGAACTGGAGAATCAACAACAAATCAATCCAACTCTACACGCAAAAGGGAAATAATCAAGATTAGAGCAGAGATCAATGAGATAGAAACCAGAGATAGAGTAGAATGTATCAATGAAACTAGAAGCTGGTTTTTTGAAAGAGTCAATAAGATCGATAAACCATTGGCCACACTAATCCAAAAGAAAAGAGAGAAAGCCCAAATTAATAAAATTATGAATGAAAAGGGAGAGATCACAACTAACACCAAGGAAATAGAAACAATCATCAGAAATTATTACCAACAGTTATATGCCAATAAGCTAAGCAACCTAGATGAAATGGATGCATTCCTGGAAAGCTACACACTCCCAAAATTGAACCAGGAAGAAATTGACAACCTGAATAGACCGATATCTAGTAATGAGATTGAAGCAGTGATCAAAAACCTCCCAAAAAACAAGAGCCCAGGACCTGACGGATTCCCTGGGGAATTCTACCAAACTTTCAAAGAAGAAATAACACCAATTGTCCTGACGCTGTTCCTAAAAAATTGAAGCAGAAGGAAAACTTCCAGACTCTTTATGAAGCTAGCATTACCCTGATCCCCAAACCAGCCAAAGACCCTACCAAAAAGGAGAATTTCAGACCAATATCACTGATGAATATGGTTGCTAAGATTCTAAACAAAATCCTAGCAAACAGGATCCAGCAGCATATTAAATATATTATCCACCATGACCAGGTGGGATTCCTCCCTGGGTTACAAGGATGGTTCAACATTTGCAAATCAATCAATGTAATAGAACAAATCAATAAGAGAAAAGAAAAAACCACATGGTCCTCTCAATTGATGCAGAAAAAGCATTCGACAAAATCCAGCATCCATTCATGATTAAATGCTTCAAATATAGGGATAGAGGGAACATTCCTGAACTTCATAAAATCTATCTATGAAAGACCCAAAGCACATATCCTCCTCAATGGGAAAAAGCTTGCAGCCTTCCCGTTGAGATCAGGAACACGACAAGGATGCCCACTCTCACCACTCTTGTTCAACATAGTATTAGAATTCCTAGCAATGGCAATCAGAAAACAAAGAGAAATAAAAGGTATCCAAATTGGCAATGAAGAAGTTAAACTCTCTCTCTTCGCAGATGACCTGATTCTTTATATGGAAAACCCCAAAGACTCCACCCCCAAACTACTAGAACTCATAAAGCAATTCAATAACGTGGCAGGATACAAAGTCAATGTACAGTAATCAGTGGCTTTCTTATACAATAACAATGAAAATACAGAAAGGGAAATTAGAGAATTGATTTCATTTACTCTAGCACCAAGAACAATAAGATAACTGGGAATAAACCTAACCAAAGTGGTAAAAGACCTGTAGTTGAAGAACTACAGAACACTCATGAAACAAATTGAAGAAGACACAAAAAGATGGAAGACCGTTTCATGCTCTTGGATTGGAAGAATAAACATTGTTAAAATGTCTATACTGCCTAGAGCAATCTATACTTTTAATGCCATTCTGATCAAAATTCCACCAGTATTTTTCAAAGAGCTGGAGCAAATAATCCTAAAATTCGTATGGAATCAGAGGAGACCCCGAATTGCTAAGGAAATATTGAAAAAAAAAACAAAACTGGTGAGATCATGTTACCCGATTTGAAGCTTTACTACAAAGCTGTGATCACCAAGACAGTGTGGTACTGGCATAAAACCAGAGACATTGACCAGTGGAACAGAGTGGAGAGCCCAGATATGGACCCTCAACTCTATGGTCAAATAATCTTTGACAAAACAGGAAAAAATATACAATGGAAAAAAGACAGTCTCTTCAAGAAATGGTGCTGGGAAAACAGGACAGCGATATGTAGAAGAATGAAACTCGACCATTCCCTTACACCATACACAAAGATAAAATCGAAATGGATAAAAGATCTCAGCCTGAGAAAGGAATCCATCTGAATCCTAGAGGAGAACATAGGCAGTAACCTCGTCAATATCAGCCTCAGCAACTTCTTTCAAGATATGTCTCCAAAGGCAAGAGAACAAAAGCAAAAATGAACTTTTGGGACTTCATCAAGAAGAAAAGCTTCTGCACAGCAAAGGAAACAGTCAACAAAACAAAGAGGCAACCCACGGAATGGGAGAAAATATTTGCAAATGACAGTACAAAAGGTTGATATCCAGGATCTATAAAGAACTCCTCAAACTCAACACACACAAAACAGATAATCATATCAAAAAATGGGCAGAAGATATGAACAGACACTTCTCTAATGAAGACATACAAATGGCTATCAGACACATGAAAAAATGTTCATCATCACTAGCCATCAGGGAGATTCAAATTAAAACCACATTGAGATCCACCTGACACCAGTGAGAATGGCCAAAATTAGCAAGACAGGTAATAAAGTGTGTTGGAGAGGATGTGGAGAAAGGGGAACCCTCTTACACTGTTGGTGGGAATGTAATTTGGTGCAGCCACTTTGGAGAACAGTGTGGAGATTCCTCAAGAAATTAAGAATAGAGCTTCCCTATGACCCTGCAATTGCACTGCTGGGTATTTACCCCAAAGATACAGATGTAGTAAAAAGAAGAGCCATCTGTATCCCAATGTTTATAGCAGCAGTGCCCACGGTCGCCAAACTATGGAAAGAACCAAGATGCCCTTCAACGGATGAATGGATAAGGAAGATGTGGTACATATACACAATGGAGTATTATGCCTCCATCAGAAAGGATGAATACCCAACTTTTGTAGCATCATGGACGGGACTGGAAGATTTTATGCTGAGCGAAATAAGTCAAGCAGAGAGAGTCAAGTGTCATATGGTTTCACTTATTTGTTGAGCATATCAAAGACACGGTGGACATGGGGAGATGGAGAGGAGAAGGGAGTTGAGGGAACCTGGAAGGGGAGATGAACCATGAGAGACTATGGACTCTGAAAAACAACCAGAGGGTTTTGAAGGGGCAGGGGGGTGGTGGGAGGTTGAGGAACCAGGTGGTGGGTAATAGGGAGGGCACGTTTTGCATGGAGCACTGGGTGTGGTGCAAAAACAATGAACACTGTTATGCTGAAAATAAACAAATAAAAAAATAGAACTTCTCAAACTCAACACCCCAAAAAACAGATAATCATGTCTAAAAATGGGCAGAACACATGAACAGACACTTGTCCAATGAAGACATACAAATAATTAACAGACAGATGAAAAAATCATCATCATCATTAGCCATAAGGGAGATTCAAATCAAAACCACATTGAGATACCATTTTACACCTGTTAGAATGGCCAAAATTAACAAGACAGTAAATAACATGTGTTCAAGAGCATGTAGAGAAAGGGGAACTCTTTTCCACTGATGGTGAGAATGAAAGTTGGTGCAGCCACTTTGAAAACAGTGTGGAGATTCCTTATGAAATTAAAAATAGAGCTTCCCTATGACCCTGTAATTGCACTACTGGGTATTTACCCCAAATATACAGAGGTAGTGAAAAGAAGGGCCATCTGTACCCCAATGTTCATAGATGTAATGGCCACAGTCCCCAAACTGTGGGAAGAGCCAAGATGCCCTTCAGACAGACAAATGGATAAAGAAGATGTGGTCCATATATACAATGGAATATTATGCCCCCATCAGAAAGGATGAATACCCAACTTATGTATCAACATGATGGAAATGGAGGAGATTATGTTGAGTGAAATAACTCAAGCAGAGAGAGTCAATTATCATTCGGTTTCACTTGTGGAGCATAAGGAATAACATGGAGGACACTGGGAGAAGGAGAGGAGAAGGAAGAAATGAGAAATCAGAAGGGGAGACAAACCATTATAGACTGTGGACTCTGAGAAACAAATTGAGTGTTTTGGAGGGGAGAGGTCGGTTATTGGGTGAGCCTGGTGTTGGGTGTTAAGGAAGGCATGTATTGCATGGCTCACTGGGTGTGATGCATAAATAATAAATCTTGGAACACTGAAAAAATAAAATAAAGCTAAAAAAATAAAAATGATAATGAGGACGAAAATGAACTTCTGGGACTTCATCAAGATCAAAAGCTTCTGCATAGCAAAGGAAACAGTCAAGAAAACAAAGAGGCAACCCGCAGAATTGGAGAAGATATTCACAAATGACAGTACAAAGGGCTGATAATCAAGATCTATAAAGAACTCCTCAAACTCAACACACACAAAACAAATAATCCTATCAAAAAATGGGCAGAAGATATGAACAGACACTTATCCAATGAGGACATACAAATGGCTATCAGACACATGAAAAAATGTTCATCATCACTAGCCATCAGGGAGATTCAAATTAAAACCTCATTGAGATATCACCTTACACCAGTTAGAATGGCCATAATTAACAAGACAGGAAACAACGTGTGTTGGAAGGGATGTGGAGAAAGGGGAACCCTCTTACACTGTTGGTGGGAATGCAAGTTGGTCAGCCACTTTGGAGAACAGTTTGGAGATTCATCAAGAAGTTAAAAATAAAGCTTCCCTATGACCCTGCAATTGCACTGCTGGGTATTTACCCCAAAGATATAGATTTAATGAAAAGAAGATCCATCTGTACCCAATGTTTATTGCAGCAATGGCTACGGTCACCAAACTGTGTAAAGAACCAAGATGCCCTTCAGAGGATGAATGGATAAGGAAGATGTGGCACATATACATGATGGAGTATTTTGCCTCCATCAGAAAGGATGAATACCCAACTTTTGTAGCAACATGGACGGGACTGGAAGAGATTATGTTGAGCAAAACAAGTCAAGCAGAGAAAGTCAAGTATCATATGGTTTCACTTATTTGTGGAGCATATCAAAGACATGGTGGACATGGGGAGATGGAGAGGAGAAGGGAGTTGAGGGAACCTGGAAGGGGAGATGAACCATGAGAGACTATGGACTCTGAAAAACAACCTGAGAGTTTTGAAGGGGCAGGGCGTGGGATTTTGGGGAAGCAGGTGGTGGGTAATAGAGAGGGCACGTATTGCATGGAGCACTGGGTGTGGTGCAAAAACAACGAGTACTGTTACGCTGAAAATAAATAAATAAATCAAATAAATTCATAATAAGCAATGAACACTGTTATGCTGAAAATAATCAAATAAAAATAAATAAATAAATAAATAAATAATTACCCTAATCAACTGGCTTCAAACTACTTCTCTTGCTGTGAAGAAAAAAAAAAAAAGTTGGGAGAAGCCCAGGCAGGGTTGAAGCTGCTTCTTTGAATTTTCAATTCAACATGATATTTCACCACAGAGCGTGGCAAAAAGAAGACTAAAACCCCCATTCTTTAATTTACAGTCTAATGCCTTTATCAGCCATTTTACCTACGTTCATAAAGTGATAATTATTCTACATAAATCATGAAGACCCTTTACCTTTTATTTGGTGTATGAGCTGGAATTGTAGGCACTGCTCTTAGCCTATTAATCCGTGCTGAATTAGGCCAACCAAGTGCACTACTAGGAGATAACCAAATCTACAATGTAATTGTAACCTCCTATGCATTTGCAATAATTTTATAGTATATAACTATAACCTTATAGTAATGCCAATTATGATTGTTGGTTTCAGAAACTGATTAGTACCCTTAATAATTGGCACGCCTGACATAGCATTTCCACAAATAAATAATATAAGCTTTTAACTTCTGCCCCCCTCCTTTCTTCTCCTTCCAGGTTCATCCATCGTAGAAGCAGGTGCAGGAACAGGATGAATTGTGTACCCTCCTCTAGCAGGAAATTTACCACATGCAGGAGCATCCATAGACGTAATAATCTTCTCCCTACATCTGGCAAGTGTCTCATCCATCCTAGGAACCATTAACTTTATTATTATCATTATCAACATAAACCTCTCTGTAATATCAAAATATCAAACTCCTTTATTCGTATGATCTGTCCTGATCACAACTGTACTTCTACTCTTATGATTACCAGTTCTAGCAGCTGGTATTACCATACTACTCACAGACCGAAATCTAAATACTACCTTCTTTGACCCAGCTGGAGGAGGAGACCCTATTATGTATCAACACTTATTCTGATTTTTTGGACATCCCAAAGTATATATTCTAATTCTACCAGGATTTTGAATTATCTCACATGTTGTAACCTATTACTCAGGAAAAAAAAAGAACCATTCAGCTACATAGGAATAGCCTGAGCAATGATATCTATCAGTTTCTTAGGATTTATTGTATGAACCCACCACAGGTTTATCATAGGAATGGAGATTGGCACACGAGCGTACTTCACCTCAGCTACTATAATCATTGCAATTCCAATGGGAGTAAAAGTATTTAGCTGACTGGTCACTCTACAATGGAGGGAATATGAAATGATTGCCAGCTATAGTATGAGCACTAGGGTTTATTTTTCTATTCACCGTGGGTGGTTTAACAGGTATTGTATTATCAGACTCATCATTAGGTATTGCTCTTCATGACACATACTACAGGGTAGCACATTTTCATTATGTCCTTTCAGTGGGGGCAGTGTTTGTAATCATAGGTGAGTTTGTCCATTGATTCCCACTATTCACAGGTTACACACTAAATGATATTTGAGCAAAAATCCACTTTTCAATTATATTTGTAGAAGTAAATGGACCATTCTTTCCTCAACATTTCCTAGGCCTATCAGGAATACCTCGACGATACTCCGATTATCCAGATTCTTATACAACATGAAACATGGTGTCTTCCATGGGTTCATTTATCTCATTAACGACAGTAATATTAATAATCTTCATATTCTGAGAAACCTTCACATCCCAACAAGAGGTGATAATAGGAGAACTTACTTCAACAAACATTGAATGATTACATGGATGCCCTCCTTCATATCACACATTCGAAGAACCAACCTAAGTATTACTCAAATAAGAAAGGAAGGAATTGAACCCCCTAGAATTGGTTTTAAGCCAATATCATAACCACTATGTCTTTTTTGATAAAGAGATATTAGTAAAAATTACACGACTTTGTCAAAGTCAAATTATAGGTGGAAGTCCTTTATATATCTATGGTGTACCCTTTCCAAATAGGCCTTCAAGCTGCAACCTCCCCTATTATACAAGAAGTATTACACTTCCATGACCATACATTAATAATCATATTTTTAATCAGCTCTCTTGTTCTCTACATCATTTCATTAATACTAACTATTAAACTAACACATACCTGCACTATAGACGCTCAAGAACTTGATATGAACGATCTTACCTGCTATTATTTTAATTTTAATTGCTTTATCTTCACAACGAACCCTCTATATAATAGATGAGATTAATAATCCTTCCTTGACCACAAAAACTATAGGTCACCAATGACACTGAAGTTATGAGTACACAGATTATGAAGACCTAAACTTTGACTCCTATATAACCCCAGCTCAAGAGCTAAAACCTGGAGAACTATGACAATTAGAAGTTGACAATCAAGTAGTCCTACCAATAGAAATAACAATCTGCACACTAAATTTGGAGCCACAATGCAGCACTCTGCCTGCGCAGCAAAAGAAAAAATTTCCCTATGGGATTGCTCAAATACACCAAATGAGGATCAACCTGCATGGCCCTCATGACACCCCAATACCATAAGCCTCCCTGTGTACTACTGCTCTTTCTTACGCAGACTGAGCCAAGACCTCCCATCAGCAACCCAGAGATCTGGCCACATATCCAGCAGAACGGACTTGCCATGGCCCTAGTCTATCATCTCTACCCAATCTTGGTTTTTGGGCAGCTGTCCTTAGACCTTATCTCAGATGCCTGTGCATATGGAGGAATCTAATGCATAAAACGGAACACCTCCTTCCCCGTGGCAGGAAACCTTGCTGTTGGGAAGGGTGTAAAACCCTCAGAACAGAGGAAACCTGGATGACCCATGAGGCCATGCCCAATCTTGAGGGCAGCCTTAGCACAAACACACACTGTGACCCTCAGCCTGAGCCCCCATTTCAAATAAGGCCCTCAGTAGCCAGAACATGTGCCCACGTATCATACTTGCCCTTCTCCGTGGCCCAAATCCTAACCCAAGTTGGAGTTTTCCAGGAGCCCATACCCAGAACACTTTTTTGGAATCCCTCTTCTTAGGAGACCACTGAGACAGAAAAAAGTGAGAATAACATCCCCCAGAATGACACCAAACTATTGGGAGCTGGGAGTTGTCTAGCCCCAGAGCCAGGAGATCCAACCTGTCATGTTCCTAGGTGCCAATGGAAGTTCAAGGTGGTGTTTCCAGGCATCCAAAAATAGAGTTCTGCTCGCAAATCATTCCATAAGGGGACACTTGAGCCATCAAACAGGGCTCCACATGTTCCGCAGGAGGAAAACTTGTTGTTTGCAGCAACAAACAAACCCCAGATTGAGAAAACCTCCATGGCCTCATGAGGCCACTGATCCATTCAGCGGCCATTCATGGACACAAACTCCAGCCTGAGCAAAGTCCAGCTTTCGCCCTTACTTCAGATGCTGGAGATCCTGCCTCAGCCTCTGCAGATTGGGACTGCTGAGCCATCTACCCTAAAAGCAAGCTTAGTTTGTGTTTTCGGACTTCGGTCCTCACACTCCTGGCCCACAAGCCATCCATATTGGGAATTCGGGAGCCATAATGCAGCACTCTTCTTGCCCACCAGAAGGAAAAAGTGCCCTATGAGGTTCCACAAAAAACCCAAATGATGCTAGGCCACCCTGTGCACTAGTGTTCTGACAGCCATAGCCTGAGTAACAACCTCCTCTCAGCCACCCAGGAAGCTGGTCGCCTACCTACCAGAACGGACCTGCCATGACCCTAGGCTTTCATGACCCTAGGCCCAAATCCCAACCCAATTGTGGGTTTCCAGACACTCATACACAGAGCCCAGCTCTCAAATCCCTCCTTATGGGGACTGCTGAAACAGATATCAGGATTCCTTCTTTCCCTCGCAATGACTCCATGCAATTTGGAGTTGTGCAAAACCCCAAAGGAGGGAGAATCTTCCATGGCCCTGTGAAGCCACCCCTACATTCCACAGCCATCCTAGACACCAAAGCAAGAGGCAAAAGTCTGAGCTTCCACTTCACACTCACCCTAATGTAACATCCATAGGAGCTCGCCGCAGGCTCAGCAGATCGGGTCTGCCATACCCTTGGTACTAATCCTAACCTCAGCCGGTGCTTTCATACTTCTGCCCCCAGATTCCTGCCCCATAAGCCCTCCAGGCTAGGTATGCCATAGCCATACCACAGAACTGTGCCTGGACTCCCCAGGGAAGCTGAGCCTTATAGAACTTCAAGAAACCTCAAGTTTAGGAGAAACCTGCAAGGCCCCAATGCCACCCCAATTTTGTAGGACGCCGTGGACAAAAATGCCCAGTCTGACACAGCCAGAGCAATAACCTCCTGTCAGACACCCACGCAGATGGCCCCAGAGACAGAACATTGAAGCTAATATGCCCCTAAGCTCTAATCTGAACCCTTGCTTAGGTTTTCTGACATCTGTCCCCAGAGGCCTGGTCTCGAATACCAACATTTGGGGGTTCCCTGAGCCACAGAACACAATACCTCCAATTCCCAGAGGGAAACATTGCTATTTGGAGCTCTATCAAAACCTCAAAGTAGTAGAATCCTACATTGTCCCTGAGACCACAGCCACATTCGAAGGTTGCCCTGGACACAAACCCGCATTGTGACCCTCAGCATCAGACTCCTTTTCAACTTAGTCCCCTGGGGAGCTCACGCCAGAGCCAGCAGATAGGACCTTCCATGTCCTTCGGCAATAATGGGAACCCTAGATGGGATTTTCAGGCATCCATACATAGACTCTGCTCTCAAATCTTTCCACACAGGGGTACCCTGAGCCATCAAACAGTATTTCCCCTATCCTGAAGAAGACAACCTTGCTAGTTGGAGCTGTGCCCAAACCCCAGATTGGGAAAAAACTGCATGTCTTCATGAGGCCACTCTTACATCAGGCGGCCTTCATGGACACAAACTCCAGCCTGAGCAGCCGTCTGACACTCACCCTTATTTCAAATGCCTGTGATCTCGCCTCAGCCTCTGCAGATCGATACTGCTGTGCCCTAGGCCCCAACCCTAACCCTAGCTTGTGTTTTCAGTCTTCCGTCTCCAGAGGCCTGGTGCACAAGCCCTCCACACTGGGAATTCTGGAGCCCCAACACAGCATGCTGCCTGCTTTCAGAAGGCAAAAAGTGGCCTATGGAATGGCACAGAAAACCCAAATTAGGATCAACCTTCACGGCCCTCAATGGCACTGCAATTTCACCGGCCGCCCTGTGCACTAATGTTCTGTCTGCCACAGCCTGAGCCCCGACCTGTGTCACCCACCCAGGTAGCTTGCCATCTATCCACCATATCAGATCTTCCATGCCCCTAGGCCATCATCTCTACCGAAACTGGGTTCATAGGCATGTCCACAGAGGCCAGTCTAAAATCACTCCATAGGGAGGAACATGATCCAGGAAATGAAGTTCTCCTGCCCCCAGCAGGAAATCTTACTATTGGGATGTGTATAAAATCCTCAGAGTATGAGAAACCTGCAAGGCCCATCAGGGCCCACCCATGGTTGAGGGCCACCCTGGGCACAAACTTGCATTGTGACCCTCAGCCTGAGCCACATTTTCAACTAAGCCCCTTGGTAGCTCAAACTAGAGCCAGCCTCTGAGGCCTTCATGATCCTAGGCCCAAGTCCTAACCCAAGTTTTGATTTCCAGACACCCCCACACAGAGCCCTGCTCTTGAAGACCTCCTAATATGGACGCCTGAATCAGAAAACAAGATTCCACCTTTCTCCCACAATGGCAATGCTATTTGGAGCTGTGCAAAACCCGCAAAGAAGGAGAATCTCCATGGCTCCATGAGGGCACCCCTACATTACTCAGCCATACTAGACACAAAAACCAGAGTCAAAAGCCCAAGTTTCCATCTCACACTCGCCCTAATTTCAGATCCCAAGGGGCTCACCTCAGGGTCTGCAGATCCAGTCTGCCATACCCTCAGCCCTAATCCTAACCAGAGTTTGTGTTTTCAGACTTCTGTCCCCAGAGTCCTGCCCCACAAACCCTCCAGCCTGGATATTCCATAGCCACCTCACAGGACTCTGCCTACCCTCCATAAGGAAGCTGGACCATTTAGAGCTTCAAGAAACCTCAAAAATACAAGAAACCTGCAAGGCCCTGAGGCCACCCCAATTTCATTAGACGCTCTGCACAAAAATGCATATCTGACACATCCTGAGCAACTATCTCCCGTCAGACACCCAGATAGATGGCCCCAGAGAGAGAAGATTGAGCCTGACAGACCCTAGTCTCTAATCTGTACCCTCTCTTAGGTTGTCTGGCATGTGTCCCCAGAGGCCTTCTCTCGAATACCAACAGTTGAGGCATCCCGAGATACAGAACACAACACCTCCTGTCTCCAGAAGGAAAACTTGCTATTTGTAGCTGTGTCAAAACCCCAGGGTAGTAGAATCCTGAATGGCCCCTGAGGCCAATGCCACATTCTAAGGTCGTCCTGGACACAAGCCACAATGTGACCCTCAACATGAGACACCTTTTCAACACAGCCCCCTGGGTAGCACGTCCCAGAGCCAGCAGATAGGACCGGCCATATCTCTCATCTCCAATGGGAACCCTAGGTGGGTTTTTCAGGCATCCATATGTAGAGCCTGCTCTTGAATCTTTCCATATGGGGGAGCATTGAGCCATCAAACAGCACTCCCCTGTGAGGAAGGAAACCTTGCTGTTTGGAGCTGTCCAACCCCAAGACTGGGAAAATTCCATGGCCTCATGGGGCCACTGGTACATTAGGCAGCCCACATGGAAAAAACCCCAGCCTGAGCAGACATCTGACACTCAGCCTTATATTAGATGCCAGTGATTTCACATCAGCCTCCCCAGGATGGGACTGCCATACCCCAGAGTCCTGCTGCACATGCCTTCCAGATTGGGAATTCTGGAGCCCCAACACAGCACTCTGCCTGCCTTTCAGAAGGCAGAAGTGGCCTATTGGACTGCACAAAATCCACAAATGAGGATCAACCTGCACGGCCCTCGAGGGCTCCTCAAATTCATAGGCAGCCCTGTGCACTTATGTAATGTCTGCCACAGCCTGAGCCCAGACCTCCCATCAGACACCCAGAAAGCTGGCCGCATATCCATCAGGTAGGGCCTGCCATGGCCCTAGGCCATCATCTCTACCCAATATGGGTTTATAGGCATCTATCCCCAGAGGCCTGGTATCAAATACCTACATTTGGGAAACCTGATCCACAAAACAGAAGTCCTGTTGCCCTGCAGCAAGAAACCTTGCTATTGGCATGGGTTAAAACCTTCAGAGTATGGGAAACCTTCATGGCTCCTGAGGCCCCACCCACTGTTGAGGGTTTCTCTGTGCACAAACCAGCATTGTGATCCCCAGCCTGAGCCACGTTTTCAACTAAGCCCCTTCTGTTAGTTGACTTAGAGCCAGCATATGAGGCCTGCCGTGACCCTAGGCCCAAAGACTAATCCAAGGTTGGGTTTCCAGGCACCCACACACAGAGTCCTGCTTTTGAATCCCTCCTTAGGGGCACCCCTGAATCAGAAAACAGGATTGCTCCTTTCCCCCACAATGACACCATGCTATTTTGAGTTAAGCAAAACCCCAAAGAGGTAGAATCTTCCATGGACCCATGAGGCCTGTCCTACATTCCGTGGCCATCCTAGGCACAAAAACCAGAAGCAAAAGCCTGAGCTTACACTTCACACTCGCCCTAATTTCAGATCCTGTGGGGTTCTCCTCAGTGTCTGCAGATTGGGCCTGCCATATCCTCGGCCCTAATCCTAACCCGAGTTGTCATTTTCAGACTTCTGTCACCAGAGTCCTGTCCCACAAACCCTCCAGCCTGGGTGTTTCATAGTCACACCACAGGACTGTGCCTGCACTCCAGAAGGAAGCTGGGCACTTTAGAGCTTCATGAAACCTCAAGAATAGGGGAAACATGAAAGTCAGCTGAGGCCACCCTAAATTTGAAGGACACGCTGGACAAAAATGCGCAGTCTGAAACACCATGAGTAACAACCTCCCATCAGACACTGAGGTAGATGGCCCCAGAGAGAGAAAATTGAACCTGACATGCTCCTAGGTTCTCATCTCTACCCTAGTTTAGGTTTTCAGTTATCTGTCCCCAGAGGTCTGGACACAAATAGCAACATTTGGGGGATCCCTGAGCCACAGAACCCAACAACTCCTGGCCCCATCAGAAACCTTGCTATTTGAGGCTAGGTCAAATCCTCAGGGTAGTATAATCCTGCATGGGCCCTGAGGCCTCCACCACATTCGAAGGTCACCCTGGACACAAACCCACATTGTGACCCTCAGCATGAGAATCTTTTCCAACACAGCCCCCTGGGTCGCTCGTCCCAGAGCCAGGCAGGTAGGACCTGCCATATCCTTCAGATGCAATGGGAATCCTAGGTGGGGTTTTCGGACATCTGTACATAGACTCTGCTCATTAATCTTTCCATCCGGGGGCCCTGAGCCATCAAACAGCACTCCCACTGTCCTGCAGAAGGAAACATGCTGTTTAGAACTGTCCCCACCTCCCAGATTGGAAAAAATTCCATGTCCTAATGAAGCCACCCCTACATCATGCAGCCCTCATGGAAACAAACTCCAACCTGAGGAGATGTCTGACACTCCCCCTTATTTCAGATGCCTGTGATCTCGCCTCAGCTTCTACAGATCGGGACTGCTGTGCCCTAGGCCCTAACCTAACCCTAGCTTGTGTTTCCAGTCTTCAGCCCCCAGAGTCTAGGGGCACAATTCCTCCACAATGGGAATTCTGGAGCCCCAACACAGCACTCTGCCTGCCTTTCAGAAGGCAAAGGTGGCATATGGGACTGCACAGAAAACTCAAATGAGGATCAACCTGCACTGCCCTCAAGGGCACCGAAATTTCATAGGCTGCCCTGTGTCCTAATGTTCTGTCTGCCACAGCCTGAGCCCCGATGTCCTGTCAGCCACCCAGATAGCTGGCCACATATTCAGAAGATGGGACTTCCCATGGCCCAAGGCCATCATTTCTACCCAACCTGGGTTTTCAGACATCTGTCCCCAGGACTTAGCTCAAATCCCTGCCTATGGGGGAACCTGATGCACAAAAGAGTACTACTCCTCCTTCCCAATGGCAGGAAACCTTTCTGTTGGAATGGGTGACCAACCCTCTGTGTGGGAGCCCCCTGCATGGCCCATGAGACCACGCTTCCTCATGAGGGCCACTCTGGGCACAAACACACATTGTAAACCTCAGCCTGAGCCCATTTTCAAACAAGCCAACTCCGTAGCTGGACCAGGAGCCCAAATACTAGGCCATGGTGCAAAACCCCAAGGACAATTTCCTAACCCTCGGTGGGGTTTTCCTGGGGTGGACCCAGAGCCTGTCTCTGGAATCCCTGTTTTGCGGGGAAACCTGAGATGGAAAACAGGACTCTTAACTTCTCCCAGAACGACACCAAACTGTTGGGAGCTGGGCATAATACATAGATAGGGAGGCAACCTCAACATTCCGCAGCCATCCTAGACACACATTTCACAGACAAAAGCCTGAGCTTCCACCTCTCACTCGGCCTAATTTCCGATCCCATGGAGCTCGCATCAGGGGCTACAGATCGGGCCTGCCATCACCTCAGCCCTAACCCTAAGCTGACTTTTTGTTTGCAGACTTCTGTCCCCAAAGTCCAGTCCCACATGTCCTCCATGATGGGGCCTCCAGAGTCACACTGCAGGACTGTGCCTGTCCTCCCAAAGGAAACTCTGCCCATCCCCATTGTCCAAAGCCTACCAATTAGGAGAAACCTGCAAGGCCTCTGAGCCGACCCCAATTTCATAGGCCACTCTGGATAAAAATGCACACTCTGACACAACCTGAGCACCTACCTGGAGGCAGACACCCAGGTAAAAGGCCCCAGAGTCAGAAGATCGAACCTGACATACCCCTAGGTTCTATCGGAAAACTAGCTTAGGTTTGCAGGCATCTGTCCCCAAGGCCTGTTATCAAATACCAACATACGGTCTAACATGTGATCCCTGAACCACAAAACAGCACAACTCTTATCCCCAGAAGGAAACCTTCCTCTTGGGAGCTGTGTCAAACCCTCGGGGTAGGAGAATCCTGCATGGCCCCTGAGCTACTGCCATATTCTAACATATCCCAGGACACAAACCAGCATTGTGACCCATCAGCATGAGACTTCATGTGAACTCAGTCCCCTTGGTACTTAGCCCCAGAGCCACCAGATCGAACCTGCCATGTTCCTTGGTTGCAGTGGTAACGTGAGGAGGGCTTTGCAGTCATCCATCCAGAGAACTCTGCTATCCAAACTTCCCACAAATGGGACACTATAGCCATAAAAAAACAACACCCCCTGCCCCGCAGAAGGAAACCTTGCTGTTTGGAGCAGCTCACAAGGCCCAGCGTGGGAAAACCTCCATGGCCTCTTGAGGCCAACCCTCCATAAATCGGCCATCATGGACACAAACTCCAGCGTGAGCGAACAGCTGGCACTCGCCCTTACTCAGGTGCTGGAGATCTCGAATTGGCCACTGCATGTTAGGGCCGAATTAATGTTAAAATCTGTTTAACTATTAGGGCTCTCTTAGCCAGAGAGACTCAATGATTGGCACAGAATAAGGCTTTGCAAAACATTAACTCTGTCTCAGTCTTCTTCCTTTGATAACGGACCCCATCACTGCACATTGGAAATGTCATGACCTCTGCCCTGAACCTAACCCTAGCTTCTGTTTCAGACTTCTGTCCTCACACTCCTGGCCCTCAAGCCCTCCAGACTGGGAATTCTAGGGCCACAACGCAGACTTTTTCCTGCCCACCAGAAAGAAGTAGTATCCTATGGTTCTGCCCAGAAACCCCACATGAGGATCCACTGGCATGTCACTCGACGGCACCCACATATCATATGCCGCCCTGTGCACTAATGCTCTGTCTGAAAGAGCCTGAGCCCAGACTTCCTGTCAGCCATCCAGATAGCGGTCCCCATATCCCGCAAGTGGGACCTGCTGTGGTCCGAGGCCGTCATCTCTACCCAACCTGGGTAATCAGGCATCTGTTCACAGACCTTAGCTCAAATCCCTGCTATGAGGGAACCTGAAGCATAAAAGAGTACTCCTCCTTCCCCATGGCAGGAAACATTGATGTTGGGATGGGTGTCCAACCCTCAGAGTGGGAGCCAGCGACATGGCCCCTGAGACCACGCCCACTCATGAGGGCCACCCAGGGCACAAACAGGCATTGTGACCATTAGCCTGAGGACTTTTGCAAACAAGCTCCCTTGGGAGCTGGACCAGGAACCCTATACTGGGCCTGTCATGCACCTAGGCCTAAATCCTATCCTTCCGGGGGGTTTTCCAAGCATCTGGACCCAGAGCCTATCTCTAAAATCCCTGTTTTGGGGGGATCTCTGAGGTGGAAAACAGGACTTTTCCCTTACCACAGAATGACACCAAACTATTGGGAGCCGGACAAATCCCCATAGAGGGAGAATCTTCCATGTCCCCATGAGGGGCCTACATTCCCCAGCCAACCTAGACTACACAATCCAGAGACAAAAGCCTGAGCAACCACCTCCCACTCGCCCTTATTTCAGATCCCGAGGAGCTTACCTCAGAGTCTCCAGATCGGGCCTGCCATCACCTCGCTTCTAACCCTAACCTGAGTTTGTTTGTAGACTTCTGTCCCCAAAGCCCTGGCCCACACGACTTCCACCAAGGGGCCGTGCAGCCACATCACATGACTGTGCCTGCCCTCCCAAAGGAAACTCTGCCTGTCACAGTTGTTCAAACCCTCCAGATTAGGAGAAACCACCCCAATTTCCTAGGCCCTCTGGACAAAAATGCGCACTGTGACATAACCTGAGCACCTATCTCCAGGCAGACATCCAGGTAATTAGGCCTAGAGTCAGAAGATTTACACTGACATGCCCCTAGGACCTCATTGGAATCATAGCTTAGGTTTTCAGATATCTGCCTCCAGAGGCCTGTTCTCAAATACCAATATATGCTCCAACATGTGGTCCCAGAGCCACACAAAAGAACCCCTCCTGTCCCCAGAAAGAAACCTTGCTCTTGGGATCTCTGTCAAACCCTCGTGTAGGAGAATCCTACATGGCTGGTGAGCCACCATCCACATACCAAGGTCTCCCTGGACACAAACCAGCATTGTGACCCATCAGAATGAGACTCCATGTCAACTCAGCCCCCTTGGTACTTAGCCCCAGAGCCACCAGATTGAACCTCTCATGTTCTTAGGCTGCAATCCTAATGTGAGGTGGGCTTTCCAGCATCCATGCCTAGAGCTCTGCTCTCCAATCTTTCCATATGGGGGACCCTGGAGAAATCAAACAGGACTCAGCCTGTCCCATAGAAGGAAACCTTGCTGTTTGGAGCAGCTCAAAAGCCATAGCGTGGGAAAACCTCCATGGCCTCATGAGGACACTCCTCCATTAGTTGGTCATCATGGACACAAACTCCAGCATGAACGAACCTCTGCGACTTGCAATTACTCATGTGCTGGATTTCTCGAATCAGCCCCTTGCACATTGGAACTGCCATGCCTTTGGCCCTGAACCTAACCCTAGCTTGTGTTTTCAGCCTTCCATCCTCACACTTCTGACCCAGAAGACCTCCAGATTGGGAATTTGAGAGCCACAAGACAGGATTCCACATGCCCATCAGAAAGAAGTGTCTTATGAGGCTGCCCAGATACCACACAGGAGGATGAATCAGCATGGCCCTCGACCGCACCCCAACTTCATAGGCTGCCCTATGCACTAATCCTCAGTCTGACAAAGCCTGAGCCCTGACTTCTGTCAGCCACCCACATAGCTGGCTGCATATCCAGTAGGTGGGACGTGCCATGACCAGAGGACCTCACTTCTACCCAACCTGGGTATTTAGGAATCTGTCCCCAGGACTTATCTCAAAACCTGCCTATGGGGGAACGTGATGCACAAAATAGTACTCCTCCTTCACCATGGCAGGAAAACGTGCTGTTGGGATGGATGTCAAACTTACAGAGTAGGAGAATCCTGAATGGCCCCTAAGTCACGGCCACATTCCAGGGTCTCCATGGACACAAACCTGCATTACGACCCATCAGCATGAGAGTCGATTTCAACTCAATCCCCTGGGGACCTCGCCCCAGAGCTAGCTGCTCGAATATGCCTTGTCCCCAGGAGCCAATGAGAATGTGAAGTGGGGTTTCCAGGCAACAATCCTTAGAGCCATGCTCTGGAATTTTTCCATATGAGGCAGCCTTGAGCCATCCAACAGGACTCGCCTGTCCTGAAGAAGGAAACCTTGCTGTTTGGAGCAGCTCACAACCCCCAGAGTGGGAAAAACTTCATGGCCTCATGAGGCCACCCCTCCATTCAGGGGCCATCATGGTTGCAAACTCCAGACTGATCCAATGTCTGATACTCTCCCTTACTTCAGATCCTAGATATCTTGATTCAGCCTCTGCAGAGTCGGCCTGCCGAACCCTCGACCCAAAATGTAACCCTAGCTTGTGTTTTTCGTCTTCAGTCCTCACACTCGTGGCCCACACGCCCTCCAGATTGGGAATTCTCGAGCCACAACGCAGCACTCTGCCTGTGCACAAGAAAAAAGTGTCCTATCGGGCTGCCAAGAAACCACAAATGGGGATCAACCTGCATGGCCCTCAACCACACCCCAAATTCCTAGGCTTCCCTGTGCACTTTTCTCTCTGACACAGCCTGAGCCCAGACCTCCAGTCAGACACCCAGACAGCCTGCTGCATATGAAGGAGGTCAGTTCTGCCATGGCCAATGGCCATCATATCTTCCTAACCTGAGTTTTCATGCATCTGTCCCTAGAACTTATCTCAAATACCTGTACGTGGGGAAACCTGATGCACAAACCAGAATTACTCCACCCCAAGGAAAGAACCCTTGCTGTTGGGATAGGCGTCAAAGTCAACCGCTCAAAGTAGAAGAAACCTGCAATGGCCCATGAGGCCACACCCATGCCTGAGGGCCAGTTTGGGCAGAAACACTCATTGTGACCCTCAGCCTGAGCCCTGTTTTCAAATGAGGTCTCTCCGTAGTGGAACAAGAGCCCACATATCGGGCTTGCCATGCCCCGAGGCCCCAATCCTATCCAAAGGTGAGGTTTACCAAGTCATCTGTAACTGGGGCTCTGCTCTGGAATCCCTCATTTGGAGGGACCACTGAGACAGAAAACAGGACCCCGCCCTTCCCACAGAATGACCCCAAACTCTTGGGAGCCAGGCCAAATCCCCAGAAAGGGAGAATCATCCAAGGCCCATGAGGCCACACCTCAATTCCATGGCCATACTTAACACAAAATCCAGAGACAAAAGCCTGAGCTACTGCTTGCCCCTATGTCTTGTCCTGAGGAGCTCCCCTCAGGGTCGGTAGATTGGGCTTGCCATACCCTCAAACCGAAACCTACCCAGAGTTTGTGTTTTCAGAATTCTGTCCCCACAGCCTTGCCCCACAAACCCTCCAGGTTGGGGCCTCTGGAGGCACACCACAGGACTATGCCGGCCCTCTCGAAGGAAACTGTGCCCATACTATTTGACACAACTCTACAGATTGGAGAATGATACAAGGCCCCCGAGGTCATCCCAATTGTGTAGTCATCCCGGGAACAAAAGGTGCTTTCTGACAAAACCTGAGCCACTCCCTCTACTCAGACTCCCAGACAGATGTCCCCAGAGACAGAGGATTGAACCAGACAGGGGCCTAGGTGTTAGGGTCCGTGATCAAAGGAACGAGACTGACACAAAGCGAAAATCAAGCAAAGTTTTATTTCGCGCCATGCATCAGAAACCAAACTACATTAGAAACCAAACTGCATTAGAAACCAAACTGCATTAGAAACCAAACCGACTGGTAGGTGCCCGAGTCTTGCTGGGGACCACCACCTCCCAGTCGCTGGGGTCCCCCCTGGAGGCTCCCTGCCTCACCCTCACTGTACCACAGACCCACTCCCGGCATGGATGCACCGTTGGCTCTTGAGAGGCTGTTCCTGATGGCGGCACTGCCCGAGGCGGCGTGGCTGCTTGCGGCGGCGCTTCTGCTGATACTCTGGCTCAGGGTGGCATCGCTCGTGGCATGGCAGGGGCGCCGCTGCCGCTGCTGCTTTGGGCAGTGCTGCTCGCGGTGGCGCTGCTGCCGCTGCTGCTTTTGGCGGTGCACGGGGCGATGCCGCTGGAGTTGGCGCTGCTGCTGCTGCTGCTGCTCTGGGCGGTGCGGTGCAGGGGGCAATGCCGCTTGAGGTGGCGCCGCCACCGCTGCTGCTCTGGGCGGTGCACGGGGCGATGCCGCTGGCTGTGGCGCCGCTGCTCCTGCTCGCGGTGGTGCACGGGGCGGCGCCGCTCATGTTACAGCTCAAGGCGGCGCCGCTGCCGCTGCTGCTCTGGTGCACAAGGCGGTGCCGCTTGCTGTGGCGCTGCTGCCGATGCTGCTCTGGGCGGTGCACGGGGAAATGCCGCTCGCTGTGGTGCCGCTGCCGCTGCTGCTCTGGGCGGTGCACGGGGCGATGCCACTCGCTGTGGCGTCGCTGCCGCTGTTGCTCGCGGTGGTGCACGGGGCGGCACCGCTGGTGTTACAGCTCAAGGCGGCCCCGCTGCCGCTGCTGCTCTGGTGCACGAGGCGGTGCCGCTTGCTGTGGCGTCGCTGCTGATGCTGCTCTGGGCGGTGCATGGGGAAATGCCGCTCGCTGTGGCGCCGCTGCCGCTGCTGCTCTGGGCAGTGCATGGGGCGATGCCGTTTGCTGTGGCGCCGCTGCCGCTGCTGCTGTGGGCGGTGCACGGGGCGATGCCGCTCGCTGTGGCGCCGCTGCCGCTGCTGCTCACGGTGGTGCACGGGGCAATGCCGCTCGCTGTGGCGCCGCTGCCGCTGCTGCTGTGGGCGGTGCACGGGGCGATGCCGCTGGCTGTGGCGCCGCTGTCGCTGCTGCTCGCGGTGGTGCACAGGGCGGCACCGCTCGTGTTACAGGTCAAGGCAGCCCCGCCGCCGCTGCTGCTCTGGTGCACGAGGGGGTGCCGCTTGCTGTGGCGTCGCTGCCGATGCTGCTCTGGGCGGTGCACGGGGCGATGCCGCTGGCTGTGGCGCCACTGCTGCTGCTCGCGGTGGTGCACCGGGCGGCGCCGCTCATGTTACAGCTCAAGGCGGCGCCGCTGCCGCTGCTGCTCTGGTGCACAAGGCGGTGCCGCTTGCTGTGGCGCTGCTGCCGCTGCTGCTCTGGGCGGTGCACTGGGCGGTGCACGGGGTGGCGCCGCTCATGTTACAGCGCCGCTCGTGTTACAGCTCGCGGTGGTGCAGGGCTCTTGCTAAAAAAAAACCCTCCCCCATCCAGCCTCACAGACCATCTTTTATAGAGGTGGCTGAGCCCCGCCCACACACAGGTGGCCAATCGGATTTCAACCTACCACAGTTAATATATGCACACCCCTCTGACTGAATACGGCTATCTGGCCTGGCCCGCCCCTATATCCGGGGTTTACAGTTCCTCCGCCTAATCAGGCCCTTACATTAGGCTCTAATCTGAACCCTAGCTTAGGTTTGCAGTCATCTCTCCTCAGAGGACTGTTCTCGAATACCAGCATATGGGTGTTTCCTGAGGAACAAAATACAACACCTCTCTTTTCCAGAGGGGAACCTTGCTATTTGGAACTGTGTCAAACCCTTTGGGTAGGAGAAACCTGTAGGGACCCTGAGCCACCACCACATTCCAGGGTCTCCATGGAAACAAACCCGCATTATGACCCATCCTCAGAGAGTCCATTTGAACTCAGCCCCCTGGGGAGCTCGGTCAGAGCCAGCAGATCAAATCTGATTTGTCTCTAGGAGCCAATGGGAATGCGAGGTGCAGTTTACAAGCATCTATCCTTAGAACCGTATTCGCGAATCTTCCCATATGGGGCATCCTTGAGCCATCCAACAGGACTCGCCTGTCTGGCAGATGGAAACCTTGCTGTTTAGAGCAGCCCACAACCCCCAGAGTGGGAAATCGTCCATGGTCTCATGAGGCCATCCCATCATTCAAGGCCCATTATAGTCGCAAACTCCAGCCTGAGCAAATGTATGATACTCTGTCCCCAGAGACAGAAGATGGAACCAGACTTACCCCTAGGTGCTAATCTGAACCCTAGCTTTTGTTTCCAGGTATCACTCCTCAGAGGCCTATTTTCGAATACAAGCATATGGGTGTTTCTGAGGCAAAAAACAGAACACCTCTCACCTCAACATAGGAAGCTTGCTATTTGGAGCTGTGTAAAACTTTCCGGGTAGGAGAACCCTGCAGGCTCCCTGAGTCACTGGCACATTCTAAGGTCTCCATGGACACAAACCAGCATTGTGAACCATCAGCATGAGAATCCCTGTAAACTCACCCTCTTGGCACTTCGCCCCAGAGCCAGGAGATCGAAACTGGCATGTTCCTCAGCTGCAATGGTAATGCAAGGTGGGCTTTCCAAGAATCCATGCCGAAGCTCTGCTATCCAATATTTCCATATGGGGGACCCTGGGCCATCTAACTGGACGCCCCCTTTAGTGCAGAAGGACACCTTCCTGTTTGGAGCAGATCACAAGCCCCAGCATGGGAAAACAACCATGGCCTCATGAGGCCACCCTTCCATTCGTCGGTCATCATAGACAAAAACCCCAGTGTGAGTGGACATCTGACACTTGCACTTACTCAGGTGCTGGAGATCTTGAATCAGCCACTGCACATTGGAACTGCCACATGTTCGGTACTGAACTGAACCATAGTTTGTGTTGTCAGACTTTCGTCCTCACACTCCTGGTCCGCAAGGCCTCCTGACTGTTCATTCTGGAGCCATGACGCAGCCTTCTGCCTGCCCACCAGAAAGAAGTTCCCTATGGGTCTGCCCAGATATCCCACATGAAATTCCACCTGCACGGTCCTCGAAGGCACCCCAATATCATGGGCCACGCTGTGCACTAATGCTCTGTCTGACACAGCCTGAGCCCGACCTTCAGTCAGCCACCCAGATAGCAGGCCCCATATCCTGCAGGTGGGACCTGCTATGATCTGAGACCATCATATCTACCCAACCTGGGTATTCAGGGATCTGTCACCAGACCTTAGGTCAAATCCCTGCCTATGGGAGTAACTGAAGCACAAAAGTGCACTCCTCCTTCCCCATGGCAGGAAACCTGGCTGTTGTAATGGGTGTCAAAACCTCAGAGTGGAGCCAGCTGCATGGCCCATGAGACCATGCCCACTCAGAAGGGTTGGCCTGAGCACAAACAGGCATTGTCACTCTCAGCCTCAGCCTGCTTTCAAACAAGCCCCCTCGGGAGCTGGACCAGTAGCCCCCATATGGGACCTGCCATGCCCCTAGGCCGAAATCCTAAGCCTCGGTGGGATTATCCAGGCACCGGGACCCAGAACCCATCTCTGGAATCCCTGTTTGATCTGGACACCTGAGACAAAAAACAGCACTCGTCCCTTCCCACAGAAAGACACCTAACTCTTGGGAGACGGGCAGAATCCCCAGAGAGGAATACTCTCCCATGGCCCCATGAGGCCACCCCTACATTCTAGACACACCACTGAGACAGAAAATCCTGCACTACTGCCTCCCAGCCACCCGAATTTCAAAACCCTAGGAGCTGTCCTCAGGGTCTGCAGATCGGGCTTGCCATCACTTTGCCCCTAACCCTAATTAAAAGGGCCTACTTAATCAGAGGGAGCCATTTTGTTGTTTATGCAGTAACTTAGATTGACCTTATGCAATAAATTTAGTCTGATCTTATGCAGTAAACTTAGACTGTCCCTCCCTCTCCCAGAGGAACTTACTTGCAACGCCCATATACAAGGGTGGATCAGGCCAGGTAGAGATAGCCAATCATTGGGGCGTGCATACTGTCTCCCTAGCTACCAGTCCCAGGTAACAAAGCCCAGATACAAGGGTGGGTCAGGCCATTGGAGACATCTAATCAGTGAGGCACGAATATATCTACTAGGGCGAATTGTAATTCAATTGGCCACCCGTGTGTGACCTAACAAGACTTTGCAGTTTTCTCTGTGGATTGTAATCTCATTGGCCACCTGTGTGCAGCCAGGCTCAACCACATGGCCTTTACCCTATAAAAGTTAGTCTGTGAGGTAGGGAGGGGTCGCATCTTTGCAAGAGATGGCCCTGACCGGTCAGTTTGATTCTCGATGCTTGGCGCAAAAGAAAGCTTTGCTTGACCTTCACTTTGTATCAGATTCCCTCCTTTGATAACGGACCCTAAAATTGGGGGCTCATTCAGGATTAAACAACAAGAACTGAGCCTGGATCAGAATTTCTGGGAAAAGCCTCCAGAGGTAAGAACATGGGATCCTGTCTGTCTGGTTGTGGAGCTCCAGTGTATGGCCCACCAGGGAGAAGCTGGATGCCGCCATGCTCCCCAGGGCTGGAGTGGGTGTGGGGACGCCTCTTCCCTCCACTGGGGCATCGCCAGGGGGTTCAAGTGCGCCTGGGAAGTCAGGGGATCATCAGGCAGTTTGTGTCCCCCTCGGTACTCAGGGGATTGCCTGGGGGTTTGAGTCACCCTGGGCTGTCTGGGGCTTGCCAGTAGGTTTGAGTCCCCCTAGGCAGACTCTGGTGGTTCCAGTCCCCCTAGGTGGTCTCTGGGGGTTTGAGTCCCCTTAAGCGGTCACCAGGGGGATCGAGTCCCCCACTGTTTCAGGGCTTTAGAGTCCCCCTAAGCTGTCACCAGGGCATTTGTGGTACCCCAAGGCAGCCAGTGGGTTCAAGCAGCCATAAGCGGTCAGTTGGTTTGAGTCCCCCTAGAAAATCCCCACCTGGGCCTACAGTTGTCTTTGTCTTGTCTTTTTGTGTTGTTTAGTGTGATTGAAGGAATGGGGCAAGCAGAGAGTAAGGGGAATCTGACTTTCGTCTCTCTGTTCCTCATAATAGATGGAGGCGTCTCCCTCACTCATTTCGTGTGTTAAGGGCTATGACTGGAGCCAACTGAGGTTAGTCTAACTGGAGACAGAGATTTTAAGGAATATTACCAAGCAGCTGCCTAAACTCCCTTTGTTTCAGGGACTTCCTGTCTTCTGTGGCCCGATCTGGACTGCCTAGCGCCTCCCCCTTTCTGGCTGGAAAGCATGGTGTCTGAACTGTAGTGGGCCCAGGTGGAATGTGAAATCTGTTAACAAAGAGATGACTAAACTGATGGTTAATTGTCTGTCTCAGGGTATTAATGGGTAATTGTTAAAGTAGCTCTCAAACTCTTTGGTAACCTGAAACTGTGAAGGGTTGCTTGGATGACAAATTGAATTAAATGTGTTGGACATCTAGGTCTTAGCCAAATGGGATAAAATGCTAGAGCGTTGGTTGCTGGAACTGGGTTTGAGCTTTTGAAATCTGTTGATAAACGTGTTTTGTGCTTAATTCATTCATAAATTTGCCTTCTAAGAATTCTCTTGTAAAATGACTTCCGCCTTAAAGGGAATTCATATGGGAAGATTTTCAGGACAAAGACAGATCTTTGATATGTTAAAATCCTGGAACTGAAATGGGTAAGAATTTCCAGAATAAAAGCTGCATTCAGACTAAACCAGAATTAGAAACCTGGGACTAGATGAACTGAAAGATTGACCTTTTGTCTTATTTTAAACATTACTGGTTCTATAATGTTTGCTCTTCCAGACTAGGGAAACTTTTTCTTAAGTTATCTGTAACTTACAGAGATGTAAAAGTAAATGTTTGTTTACCTAAGCTAGACAACTTGAGGTAAATTTCAGAGAAGTTGCATGACAGCTCCTTTAGACATTCTTGCTTTTGCCAGTCAGTCAGCCCCGGATACAGGGAGGAAACTTCAGAAAATGGAAGGGTTTGAAGGGAAAAATCTGACTGAGTTAGTTGGAATAGCAGAAAAGGTGTTTAACACTAGGGATGCACAGAAGGAAGGTTTTGGCATTACATGAGCCAGGTAGGGGATGGTAACTGGGAGGAAAAGACTAAGCACAGAGAAGGCAGGCAGGAAGCCTTAGATTCAGATCAGTGTGCTTACTGTAAGGAAAAAGGACATTGGGCAAGGGAGTGCCCCAAAAGGAAGAGGGCAATGCTGGCCACCAGAGACTGAAAGGGCCATAGTTCGGAGCCCCTCCCCAAACCTTGGGTAAAATTGAAGTGTGGGGGAAATCAATTGATTTTTTGTGGACACAGGAGCAGAATTTTCTTCATTGCTTATCTCAAAGATGCGTTTTTCAGCATATCTTTAGCAAGGGAGTCTCAGCCCCTCTTTACTTTTGAATGGACCGACCCACAGGAAGGGTTCCAAGGCCAGCTCACCTAGACAAGACTTCCCCAAGGATTCTAGAATTCACCCACTATCTTCGACGAGGCCTGACATGAGGATTTGCGTGAGTACAGAACCTCCAACCCGGGAGTCACTCTGTTAAACTATGTTGATGACTTGCTGATATCCACTGAGGACTATGAGTCATGCTTGCGTGGGATAAGAACTCTCTTAAAGACTCTGCAGGAAAAGGGTTTAAGGTGTCAGGAAAAAAAAGCAGAGCTCTGTCAGAGCCACACCACTTATCTAGGTTTTGATCTCCGTGAGAGAGTGTGTTCACTGTCTGAGTCCAGGAAACAGGTGATTACCTGATACTCCCGCCCCTCCACGTCCCAGGAAGTGAAGGAGTTTCCTGGGATGGTGGGCTACTGTAGGCTGTGGATACCACGGTTTACGAAGATTGCCCGACCTCTCCATGAACCGGCAAAAGGGGGGCACACTATGATAGAGTGGACAGCTGAGGCTGACGGAGAATTTTGAGAATTACAAACAGCCTTACTGAGTGCCCCAGCATTGGCCATCCCAGGTGTTACCAAGCCCTTCCACTTGAATGTGGATGAAAAAGCAGGCATGGCCAAAGGAGTTTTGACTCAGGCTCTCAGGCTTTGGCAAAGGCCAGTAGCCTGTCTTAGCAAGAAACTAGATCCTGTAGTGGTTGGGTTCCCTCCATGTCTCCGCATAATTGCTGCCATGGCCCTCCTTATCAAGGATACAAGTAAACTGACTTTGGCTCAAAATCTCATCTTGACCACCAACCACACTATCAAGGACCTTCTCAAGACCCCACCCAACTGATGGATGACGAACTCCAAAGTGACAGTACCAGGCCCTCCTCCTCAACGAACCATGAGTGACCTTCCAGCCCCCGGTGGTGCTAAATCCAGCCACGCTGCTGCTGGAGGAGCTGGCTGACCACCCACACGATTGCAGGGAGGTCCTAAACCAAGTAACAGGAGTAAGGCCGGACCTCAGAGACATTCCCCTTCTGGATGCAGAAATGACTCTGTTCACAGACAGGAGTAGCTACATGATTGATGGAAAGAGGTATGCAGGGGCTGCGGTAGTTTCCCCTGAGCAGGAACTCTGGATGGCCGCCCTGCCACATGGAACATCGCTGCAAAATATGGAGCTGATTGCACTTACCAAGGAATGCCAGATGGCCAAAGGTAAAACCACCAACATCTATATGGACAGAAAGTATGCCTTTACTACTCTCCATATACATGGGGCTATTTATAAAGAAAGGGACCTATTAACAGCAGAAGAAAAAGGAATTAAAAACAGAGGAGAAATATTGGCTCTCCTCCAGGCTATTTGGGACCCAAAGAGGTGGCAGTTATGCACTGCTCAGGACACAAAAAGGGGACTGATCTGATTTTGAAAGGAAACCAATTAGCAGATGAAGCAAGCAGTCCGAGAAATAGTGCAAGAACTGGTTACCCTCCCAGCTCCAGTCCTACCAGAAAAACCGAACTACTCCGAAGAAGATTTAAAGCATTTACAAAAATGGGCTAAATTAGACCATGAAGGGGATTGGACTAAAACTGAAGCCGGAAAGTTAGTTCTTCCTCAGATACAAGGTAAGAAGTTAGTAGACCAGATACATCAGGATACTCATTTGGGGACACGAAAACTCAAAGAACTTATAGGCAAGCAGTTCCATGTTTCTAAATTATCCATTTGGTTCAGGATGTAGTTTATAGATATGCTCAAATGCCAGTCAGTTAATGTGGGAGGAACTAGAATGGGAAGAGGTAAAAGACATACAGGTAAGGAACCAGGCATTTATTGGAAATAGATTTTACAGAGATGAAACCCAGAAAATATGGGCACAAGTATATGTTAGTTTTTGTAGATACCTTTTCAGGCTTGATGAAGCTTTTTCTGCCAAACATGAGATGGCAGGAGTGGTAGCCAAAAAGCTACTAGAGGTTTGGTTTACCTCTTGGGATCAGGTCAGACAACAGTCCTGCATTTGTGAGTTCAGTCTCACAGGCATTGGCCAAGGCCATGGCCACTAATTGGAAACACATTGTGCCTAAAGGCCCCAGAGTTCTGGGCAAGTAGGGAAAATGAACTGGACTCTTAAAGAGACCTTGACAAAGCTAATTCTGGCAGTGGATGGGTGGATCTCCTTCTTTTCGCCATCCTCAGGGTGCGATGTGCATGCTACTTAAACAAGATGACTGCATTAAAATAATGTCCAGGAGACTGCCCCTGCTCTGCCCTAGGCTAGAAGAGGTTGCTCTAACAGAAATGACTGATCAGTCTATACTCAAGTCACAGCAGGCATTACAGTCTGTCTTAAAAAGAACCCGCACAGGGATCCGAACTGCCCACACTAAGATGGAGATGGAGGTGGAACCACATCCTTACCAACCTGGGGACTTGATTTGGATACATCGCCTCCAAGTAAGAAACTTGGAGCCTCACTGGAAGACACCGTGTACTGTCATCCTGACAACCCCACAGCAATAAAAGTAGAAGAAGGCATCAGGGTCTGGATTCACGCCAATCATGTCAAATGAGCCGAGGACAAGGATGTCCCCCAGAGATGGAAGCCCCAGCCAATGGACCCCACTGACCATGGACTAAAGCTAAGACTTAAAAGAATATGAGTGTATTGTTGCTCCTATTGTTACCTGTTTATGTAAAGTATAGGTGGGAAATTAGGTGAACGAAATTAGGAAAAATGGAAAAGGTTATACAAAGTGGTGAAAGGCTAACCCATCAGCTGCCTGTGTGCTAATTTTACTTTTGGGCCCCTGCATTATAAATGCCCTAATGTCATTTTTATAAGAGAAAACTGGAGCGATAAAAATGTTAGTCTCACATGCTCAATATAACATAGAACTGGCTGAAAATTCAAGGATTTGACTAATCTCCAAAGAAAAGTGGGGAATGTAAGGGCCTATTTAATCAGAAGGGGCCATTTTGTTGTTTATGCAGTAAATTTAGATTGGCCCTATGTAGTAAACTAAGAATGACCCTATGCAGTAAATTTAGATTTACCCTGCCCCTCCCAGAGAACTTGCTTACAAAGCCCAGATACAGGGGTGGGGTAGGCCAGGTGGAGACATCCAATCAGTGGGGCACACATATATCTACTAGGATGAATTGTAATTCAATTAGCCACTCATGTGTGACCTAACATAACTGTGCAGTTTTCTCTCTGTATTGCAAAATCATTGGCCCACTGTGCATAGCCCAGCTATACTACCTCTATAAAAGTTAGTCTGTGAGGCTGGGAGGGGTCGCCACTTTGCAAGAGAGGGCCCTGAGCAGTCAGTTTGATTCTTGATGCTTGGTGCGAAATAAAGCTTTGCTTGACATTCACTTTTTATCAGTCTCACTCCGTTGATCACAGACCCTAACACAGACAGCCAATCAGTGGGGCATGAATATGGTCTCCCTAGCTAAGAGTCACAGGTAACAAAGCACAGACACAAGGGCGAATCAGGCCAGGTGGAGACATGCAATTAGTGGGGCACACATATATCTACTAGGGTGAATTATAATTCAATTGGCAGCCCGTGTGTGACCTAATATGACTGTGCAGTTTTCAGAGTATACTGCAATCTCATTGGCCACCTGTGTGTAGCCAGGATCAACACATGGCCATTACACTGTAAAAGTTAATCTGTGAGGCTGGGAGGGGTTGCCTTTTTGCAAGATATGGCCCTGACTGGTCAGCTTGATTCTGGTTGCTTGGTGCAAAATAAAGCTTTGCTAGACCTTCCTTTGTATCAGTCTCGCTCCTTTGATTACAGACCCTAAAATAACCTGAGTTTGTATTTGCAGACTTATGTCCCTAAAGCCCTGGCCCACATGCCCTCCAGGATGGGGCTTCAAGAGCCACACCACAGCAACTGGTCCTGCCCTCCCAAAGGAAACTCTGCCCATCACAGTTGCCCAAACGCTCCAGATTAGGAGAAACCTGCAAAGCCCCTGATCACACTCCAATTTCATAGACCATTCTGGAAAAAAATGTGCAGTCCGACACACCCTAGTCACCTACCTTCAAACAGCCACGCAGGCCAATGGCCCTGAGTCAGACGTCTGAACCAGAAATGCCCCTAGGACTTCATCGGAGCCCTAGATTAGGTTTCCAGATATCTGTCCCCAGAGGCCTGTTTTGGAATACCAACATATGGTCAAACATGTTGTTCCTGAGACACGCAATAGAACCCATCCTGTCCCAAGAAGGAAACCTTGCTCTTGGGAAATGGTCCAACCCTCATGGTAAGAGAAAACTACATGACCTCTGAGCAACCACAACATTCTAAGGTCTCCCTAGAAAACAAACAGCATTGTGACCCGACAGGCTGAGAACCACTGAAACTCATCCCCCTTGAAATTTCACCCCAGAACCAACAGATAGATCCTGCCCTGTTCCTTGGCTGCAATGGTAACCTGAGATAGGCTGTCTAGGCATCCATGTGGACAGCTCTGCTATCCAATCTTTCCATATGGGGGAACCGGGAGTCCTCTAAACGGAATTGCCTGTCCCACAGAAGGAACCTTGCTGTTTGGAGCAGCTCACAAGTCCCAGGGTGAGAAAACTTTCATGGCCTCTTAAGTCCACCCCTCCATTCTTCAGCCATCATGGACACAAACTCCAGCGGAGCAGACATCAGACACTAGTCCGTACTCAGGTGCTGGATAACTCAGATCAGCCACTGCACATTGGAACTGCCATGCGCTCTGCTCTGAACTGAACCGTCGCTTGTGTTTTCAGACTCTGTTCTCACACTCCTGGTCCGCAAGCCCTCTAGACTGGGAATTCTGTAGCCACAATGAAGCCTTCTACCTGCCCACGAGAAAGAAGAAGTGCCCTATGGGTCTGACCAGAAACCCCACATGAGGATCCACCTGCACGGCCCTTGATGGCAACCCCAGATCAGAGGCTGCCCCTAATGCTCTGTCTGACACAGCCTGAGACCCAACCTCCTCTCAGCCACCCATATAGCGGGGCCCCATATCCTGGATGTGGGACCTACCATGGCCCAAAACTGTCACCTCTACCCAATCTGGGTATTCGAGCAGCTGTCGCCAGACCTTAGATAAAATCACTGCCTATGGGGGACATGAAGTATTAGAGTACTCCTCTGGAAGGACACTATATCATAATCAAAGGGTCTGTCCAACAAGAAGATCTAACAATTTTAAGGACCAGATGGACATCACAGATCTATTCAGAACATTACATACCAAAGCAACAGAATACACATTCTTCTCTACTGCACATGGAACATTCTCCAGAATAGATCACATCCTGGGTCACAAATCAGGTCTCAACCGGTATCAAAAGATGAGGATCATTCCCTGCATATTTTCAGACCACAATGCTCTGAAGCTAGAACGCAATCACAAGAAGAAAGCTGGAAAGAACCCAAATACATGGAGACTAAACAGCATCCTTCTAAAGAATGAATGGGTCAACCAGGAAATTAAAGAAGAATTGAAAAAATTCATGGAAACAAATGATAATGAAAACAAAACACTTCAAAAGTTGTGGGACACAGCAAAGGCAGTCCTGAGAGGAAAGTATATAGCGGTACAAGCCTTTCTCAAGAAACAAGAAAGGTCGCAAGTACACAACCTAACCCTACACTTAAAGGAGCTGGAGAAAGAACAAGAAAGAAACCCTAAACCCAGCAGGAGAAGAGAAATCATAAAGATCAGAGCAGAAATCAATGAAATAGAAACAAACAAACAAACAAAAAAAAAAAACAATAGAAAAAATCAATGAAACTGGGAGCTGGTTCTTTGAAAGAATCAATAAGATTGATAAACCCCTGGCCAGACTTATCAAAAAGAAAAGAGAAAGGACCCAAATCAATAAAATCATGAATGAAAGAGGAGAGATCACAACTAACACCAAAGAAATACAGACAATTAGAAGAACATACTATGAGCAACTCTACTCCAACAAATTTGACAATCTGGAAGAAATGGATGCATTCCTAGAGACATATAAACTACCACAACTCAATCAGGAAGAAATAGAAAACCTGAAGAGGCCCATAACCAGTAAGGAGATTGAAACAGTCATCCAAAATCTCCAAACAAACAAAAGCCCAGGGCCAGACGGCTTCCCAGGGGAATTCTACCAAACATTTAAAGAAGAATGAATTCCTATTCTCCTGAAACTGTTCCAAAAAATAGAAATGGAAGGAAAACTTCCAACCTCATTTTATGAGGCCAGCATCACCTTGATACCAAAACCAGACAAGGATCCCACCAAAAAAGTGAACTACAGACCAATATCCTTGATGAGCACAGATGCAAAAATTCTCACCAAAATACTAGCCAATAGGATTCAACAGTACATTAAATGGTTTATTCACGATCAAGTGGGATTTATTCCAGGGCTGCAGGGTTGGTTCAACATCTGCAAATCAATCAATGTGATACAGCACATTAATAAAAGAGAGAACAAGAACCATATGATACTCTCCGTAGATGCTGAAAAAGCATTTGACAAAGTACAGCATCCCTTCCTGATCAAAACACTTCAAAGTGTAGGGATAGAGGGCACATACCTCAATATTATCAAAGCCATCTATGAAAAACCCACCGCAAATATCATTCTCAATGGAGAAAAACTGAAAGCTTTTCCGTTAAGGTCAGGAACATGGTAGGGATGTCCATTATCACCACTGCTATTCAACATAGTACTAGAAGTCCTAGCCTCAGCAATCAGACAACAAAAAGAAATTAAAGGCATCCAAATCAGCAAAGAAGAAGTCAAACTATCACTCTTCGCAGATGATATGATACTATATGTGGAAAACCCAAAAGACTCCACTCCAAAACTGCTAGAACTTGTCCAGGAATTCAGTAAAGTGTCAGGATATAAAATCAATGCACAGAAATCAGTTGCATTTCTGTACACCAACAGCAAGACAGAAGAAAGAGAAATTAAGGAGTCAATCCCATTTACAACTGCACCAAAATCTATAAGATACCTAGGAATAAACCTAACCAAGAGGCTAAGAATATATATGCAGAAAACTATAAAGTACTCATGAAAGAAATTGAGGAAGACATAAAGAAATGGAAAAATGTTTCATGCTCCTGGTTTGGAAGAATAAATATTGTGAAAATTTCTATGCTACCTAAAGCAACCTATACATTTAATGCAATCCCTATCAAAATAGCATACATTTTTTTCAAAGAAATGGAACAAATAATCCTAAAATTTAAATGGAACCAGAAAAGACCTCGAATAACCAAAGGAATATTGGAAAAGAAAGCCAAAGTGGATGGCATCACAATTCCAGACTTCAAGCTCTATTGAAAATCTGTCATCATCAAGACAGCATGGTACTGGCACAAAAACAGACACATAGATCAATGGAACAGAATAGAGAGCCCAGAAATAGACCCTCAACTCTATGGTCATCTAATCTTCGACAAAGCAGGAAACAATGTCCAATGGAAAAAAGACAGCCTCTTCAATAAATGGTGCTGGGAAAATTAGACAGCCACATGCAGAAAAATGAAACTGGACCACTTCCTTACACCACACATGAAAATAGACTCAAAATGGATGAAGGACCTCAATGTGAGAAAGGAATCCATCAAAATCCTTGAGGAGAATGCAGGCAGCAACCTCTTCAACCTCAGCCACAGCAACATCTTCCTAGGAACATCGGCAAAGGCAAGGGAAGCAAGGGCAAAAATGAAGTATTGGGATTTCATCAAGATCAAAAGCGTTTGCACAGCAAAGGAAACAGTTAACAAAACCAAAAGACAACTGACAGAATTGGAGAAGATATTTGCAAACGACATATCAGATAAAGGGCTAGTATCCAAAATCTATAAGGAACTTAGCAAACTCAACATGAACAGACATTTCTGCAAAGAAGCCATCCAGATGGCCAACGGACACATGAAAAAGTGCTCCACATCACTCGGCATCAGGGAAATACAAATCAAAACCACAATGAGATATCACCTCACACCAGTCAGACTGGCTAAGATTAACAAGTCAGGAAATGACAGATGCTGGCGAGGAAGCGGAGAAAGGGGAACCCTCCTCCACTGTTGGTGGGAATGCAAGCTACTGCAACCATTCTGGAAAACAGCATGGAGGTTCCTCAAAATGTTGAAAATAGAACTACCCTATGACCCAGCAACTGCACTACTGGGTATTTACACTAAAGATACAAACATAGTGATCCGAAGGGGCAAGTGTACCTCAATGTTTATAGCAGCAATGTCTACAATAGCCAAACTAGGGAAAGAACCTAGATGTCCATCAACAGATGAATGGATAAAGAAGATGTGATATATATACACAATGGAATATTATGCAGCCATCAAAAGAAATGAAATCTTTCCATTTGCGATGACGTGGATGGAACTAGAGGTTATCATGCTTAGTGAAATAAGTCAATCGGAGAAAGACAACTACCATATGATCTCCCTGATATGAGGATGTGGAGATGCAACATGTGGGGTTAGGGTGATAGGAGAAGAATAAATGAAACAAGATGGGATTGGGAGGGAGACAAACCATAAATGACTCTTAATCTCACAAAACAAAGTGGGGGTTGCTGGGGGGAGTTGGGGTTGGGAGAGGTAGAAGGAGTTATGGACATTGGGGAGGGTATGTGCTATCGTGAGTGCTGTGAAGGGTGTAAACCTAGCGATTCACAGACCTGTACCCCTGGGGATAAAAATACATTATATGTTTATTTAAAGAAAAAGGATGAATACCCAACTTCTGTAGTAACATGGTCGGGACTGGAGGTGTTTGTGCTGAGTGTAATAAGTCAAGCAGAAAGAGTCAAGTATCATATGGTTTCACTTATTTGTGGAGCATAACAAATGACATGGAGGATATTAGGAGATGGAGAGGAGAAGGAAGTTGGGGGAAATTGGAAGGGGAGGCGAACCATGAGAGACTATGGACTCTGAGAAACAACCTGGGGTTTTGAAGGGGCAGGGGTGGGAGTTTGGGGGATCCAGGTGGTGGGTAATAGGGAGGGAACGTGTTGCACGGAGCACTGGGTGTTGTGCAAAAACAATGAATACTGTTACGCTGAAAAAAATTAATTAACTAAAGAGTACTCCTATGGTCCCATGCTAAGAAACCTGGCTGTGAGGATTGGTGTCAACACTCAGAGTGGGTGCCAGCTGCATAGCCTATGATATCACACCCACTCAGGAGGCCCGCCTGGGCACAAACAGGCATTGTGACCCTCAGTCTGAGACTGCTTTCAAACCAGCCTCCTAGGGAGCTGGCTCAGGATGCCACAGGGTGTGCTTGCCGTGCCCCAAGACCCAATTCGTAACCCTCGGTAGGGTTCTCCAGGCGACCGGACCCAGAACCCATCTTTGGAATCCCTGTTTGATGGGACCCATGCGACGGAAAACAGTAATCCTCCATTCCCCCATAAGGACACCAAACTCTTGGGAGCCGGGCACAATCCCCAGACAGGAAGTACCTCCCATGGCCGCATGAGGCCAACCCTACATTCCGTGGCCCTCCTAGACACAAAATTCAGACAGAAAATCCTGTGCTACTGCCTCCCAGCCACCTCAATTTCAGATCCTGAGGATCTGCCCTCAGGGTGTGCAGGCAGGGTCTGCCATCACCTCTCCCCTAATCCTAACCTGAGTTTGTATCTGCAAATTTCAGTTCCCAAAGCCCTGGCCCACATGCCCTACAGGATGGGGCCTCCAGAGCCACATCGCAGGACTGGGCCTGTCCTCCCCAAGGAAACTCTGCCCGTCATAGTTGCGCAAACCCTACAGATTAGGAGAAAACTGCAAGGCCCCTGATCCCACTCCAATTTCGCAGGCCGCTCTGGACAAAAATGCGCAGTCTGACACACCTGAGGCACCTAGTTCCAGGCAGAGATGCAGGTCAATGGCCCTCAGTCAGAAGATTGAACCTGACATGACCCTAGGACCTCATTCAAACCCTAGCTTAGGATTTAAGGAATCTGTCCCCAGAGCCTGGCTCTGAAATACCAACATATGTTCCAACACGAAGTCCCTGAGCCACACAACAGAACCATTCCTGTCCCCAGAAGGCAAGCTACCTCTTGGGAGCTGGGTCCAACCCTCAAGGTAGGAGAATCCTGCACAGCCCCTGAGACACCACCACAACTAAGGTCTCCCTGGACACCAACCAGCATTGTGACCCATCAGCCTGAGAACCCCTGTCACTCAGGCCCTATGGAACTTCTCCCCAGAGCCAGCACATCGAACCTGCCCAGTTCCTCAGCTGCAATGGTAATGTGAGGTGGGATTTCCAGGGATCCATGCGGAGAGATTTTCTATCCAATCTTTCCATATGGGGGACCCTGGAGACATTCAACCAGAGTCCCCCTGTCCCACAGAAGGACACCTTGGTGTTTGGAGCAGCTCCCATGTCCCAGCGTGGGAAAACCTCCATGGACTCTTGAGGCCACCAGTATATTCATAGGCCATCATGGACAGAAACTCCAGCGAGAGCGGACATCAGACACTCGCCCTTACTCAGGTGCTGGCGATCCTGGATCAGCAGCTGCACATTGGAACTGCCATGCACTCTACTCTGAACTGAACCATCACTTGTGTTTTCAGACTTCTGTCCTCACACTCCGGGCCTGCAAACCATCCAGACTGGGAGTTCTAGAGCCACAACGCAGCGTTCTGCCTGCCCACAAGAAAGAAGAAGTGCCCTATGTGTATGCCCAGAAACTCCACATAAGGATCCACCGGCATGGCCCTCGACATCACCCCACTATCAGAGGCCGCCCTGTGCACTAATGCTCTGTATGACACAGCCTGGGCCCCGACCTCCTGTCAGCCACCCAGATAGTGGGCCCTGTATCCTGGATGTGGGACCTGCCATGACCCGAGCCCAACACCTCTACCCAACCTGGGTATTCAGGCATCTGTCTCCAGACGTTAGCTCAAATCCCTGTCTATGGGGGAACCTGAAGTACAAAAGGGTACTCCTCCTTTTCCATCGAAGGAAACCTGGCTGTGGTGATGGGAGTCCAACCCTCAGAGTAGGAGCCAGCTGCATGATGCATGAGAACACGCGCATTCAGGAGGATCGCCCTGGGCACAAACAGGCATTGTGTCCCTCAGCCTGAACCCTCTTTGAAACCAGTCCCCATGGGAGCTTGACCAGGTACCCACAGGGCAGTCTTGCTGTGCCCATAGGCCCAATTCCTAACACTCGGTGGGGTACTCCAGGCACCGGGACCCAAAACCCATCACTGGAATCCCTGTTTGGGCAGGACCCCTGAGACGGAAAACAGTACTCTGCCCTTCCCCCAGAAAGACACCAAACTCTTGGGAGCCAGGCAGAATCCCCAGAGAGGAAGGATCTCCCATGGTCGTGTGAGGAGACCCCTACATTACGTGGCCCTCCTAGCCACACAGTTCAGACATAAAAGCCTGTGCTACCACCTCCCAGCTGCCCCAATTTCAAATCCCGAGGAGCTGCCCTCAGGGTGTGCAGACAGGGTCTGCCATCACCTCACCCCTAACCCTAACCCGAGTTTGTGTCTGCAGACTTTTGTCCCCAAAGACCTGGCCCACATACCCTCCAGCTTGGGGCCTCTGGAGCCACACCACAAGACTGGGCCTGCCCTCCCGAAGGAAACTCTGCCCATCCCAGTTGCCCAAACCCTCCAGATTAGGAGAAACCTGCAAGGCCCCTGAGCCCACCCCAATTTTGCAGGCTGCTCTGGACAAAAATGCGCAGTCTGACACAACCTAGGTACCTAGCTCCAGGCAGACACGGAGCTCAATGGCCCTGAGTCAGAAGATTGAACCTGATATGGCGCTAGGAACTCATTCGAACCCTAGCTTAGGATTTCAGGCATGTGTCCCTAGAGGCTGGTGCTGGAATACCTACATATGTTCCACCATGTAGTCCCTGAGCAACAAAACAGAACACCTCCTGTCCCCAGAAGGCATCCTGGTTCTTTAGAGGTGTGTCTAACCCTCGGGGAAAGATAATCCTCCATGGCCCCTGAGCCACCACCACATTCTAAGGCCTCCCTGGACACAAACCAGCACTATGACCCATCAGCATGAGACTCCCTATCAAATCAGGCCCCTAGGCACTTCGCCCCACAGCCACCAGATCTAACCTGCCTTATTCCTGGGCTGGAATCGTAACTGGAAGTGTTCTATACAGGCATCCATGTGGAGATCTCTGCTACCAAATCTTTCCATATGGGGGAACCTGGAGCCATCAAACCGGACTCCCCCCGTCCCACAGATGGAAACCTTGCTGTGTGGAGCAGCTCACAAGCCTCAGCCTGGGAAAACCTACATGGCCTCATGAGACCACCCCTCCATTCGTCGGCCATGATGGACACAAACTCCAGTGTGAGCGACCACCTGACACTCACCCTGACTCAGGTGCTGGAAATCTCGAATCAGATGCTGCCCATTGGAACTGCAATGTGCTTGGCAATGAAGTGAACCGTCGCTTGTGTGTTCAGACTTCCATCCTTACACTCCTGGCCCGAAAGTTCTCCATATTGGGAATTATGGAGCCACAACACAGCCTTTTGCCTGCCAGCTAGGAAGAAGAAGTGCCCTATGTGTCTGCCCAGAAACCCCAAATGAGGATCCACCTGCACAGCCCTCGATGGCCCACCAAGATCATAGGCCGCCCTGGGCACTAATTCTCTCTCTGACACAACCTGAGCCCAGACTACCCGTCAGCTACCCAGATAGAAGCCCCATATCCTGCAGATGGGAACTGCCATGGTCTGAGGCTGTCATCTCTACCCAACCTGGTTATTCAGGCCTCTGTCCCCTGGCCTTATCTCCAATCCCGGCCTATGGGGGAACCTCAAGCACAAAAAAGTACTCCTTTTTTCCCATGGCAGGTAACCTTGCTGTGATGATGGAGTTCAAACACTCAGTATGGGTACAATCTGCCTGGCCTATGAGACCACTCCCACCGAAGAGGGCCACCCTGGCCACAATCAGGCATTGTGACCCCCAGCCTGAGCCTGCTTCCAATCAAGCTCTCTCCATAGCTGGACCAAGAAGCGCTCATATCAGGCCTGCCATGCCCCTAGGCCCAAATCCTAACTCTCGGTCATGTTCTCCAGGTGCCAGGATCCAGAACCCATCTCTGGAATCCCTATTTTGGCGGAACCCCTGAGATGGAAAACAGCACTCTTCCCTTCCCTCAGAAAGACACCAAACCCTAGGGAGCCAGGAAGAATCCCCACAGAGGAAGAATCTCCTATGGACCCATGAGGCCTCCCCTACATTCTGTGGACATCCTAGACACATGATTCAAACAGAATAACCTGTGCTCCAGCCTCCCAGTTGCCATAATTTCAAATCCCGAGGAGCTTCCCTCAGGGACTGCAGGTCAGGCCGGTCATCACCTCTCCACTAACCCTAACCCGGTTTGTGTTTGCAGACTTTTGTCCCCAAAGCACTGGCGCACATGCCCTCCAGGATGAGGCCTCTGGAGCCACACCCCAGGACTGTGCCTGTCATCCCAAAGGAAACTCTGCACGTCACAGTTGCACAAAACCTCTAGATTAGGAGACACCTGCCAGGACCCTGAGCCCACCCTATTTTCATAGGCCGCTCTGGACAAAAATGCACAGACTGACACACCCTAGGCACCTACCTCCAGACAGACGCCCAGGTCAATGGCCCTGAGTCAGAAGATTGAACCTGACATGGCCCTAGGACTTCACTGGAATCCTAGCTAAGGTTTTCGGGCATCTGTCCCCAGAGGCCTGTTCTGAAATACCTACATACGGTCCAACATGTCATCCCTGAGCCACAAAACAGAACAGCTCCTGTCCCCAGAAGACAACCTGGCTCTTGGGAGCTGAGTCCAACGCTCAGGGGAGGACAATCCTGCATGGCGCCTGAGCCCCTCCACATTCTGAGGTCTCTCTGGACACAAACAAGCATTGTGACCCATTAGCATAAGATTCCCAGTCAACTCAGTGTGAGGGCCTACTTAATCAGAGGGATCCTTTTTTTTTTATTATTTATGCAGCAACTTTCGATTGACCCTATGCAATAAACTTAAATTGACTCTGCCCCTCCCAGAGGAAATTACTTGTAAAACCCAGATACTAGGTTGGTTCAGGCTAGGTAGAGAAAACCAATCGGTGGGACATTCATATATCTACTAGGGTGAATTGTAATTCAGTTGGCCGCCCGTGTGTAATCTATCATGATTGTGCAGTTTTCACTGTGTATTTTAATATCATTGGCCACCCATGTGTAGCCAGGTTCAACCACATGGCCTTTACTCTATAAAAGTTAGTCTGTGAGGCAGGGAGGGGTAGACCCTTTGCAAGAGATGGCCCAGACCCGTCAGTTGGATTCTCGATGCTTAGCGTGAAAGAAGGCTTTGTTTTACCTTCACTTTGTATCAGTCTCGATCCTTTAATCACAGACCCTAACAGTATTCTAAACCAGGCCTCTGAGGAGAGATGCCTGTAAAGGAAAGCTAGGGTTCAAATTAGGGTCTATGGGCCAGTACGGTTCAATATTCTGTCTCTGCAAACATCTGTCTGTATGTCTGAGTGGAGTAACTTGCTCAACTTGTGTCAGAATACCAATGTTTGTCCAGGGCGGCCTACAATATTGGGATGGCCTCAGCGGCATTGGAGGTTTCTACTAACCTGTAGCGTTGTGGCCACTAGAATGCACACATTTTCATTGGAGAGGGCAGGCAGAGTTCTGTGGTGTAGATCCAGAGGCCCCAGCCTGGAGGCTGTGTGGGCCAGGGTTGTGGGGACAGAAGTCTGAAAACACAAACTCGATTTAGGTTTGGGGCCCAGGGTATGGCAGGTCTAACCCACAGACTTTGAGGAGAACTCCTTGGGATCTGAAAGAAGGGTGAGTATGAGGCGGTCGCTCAGGCTTTTGTCTCTGGATTTAAAGTCAAGAATGGCCGTGAAATGTAGGGGTGGCCCCATGAGTCATGGACAAACCTCCAGCTCTGGGGATTAGGCCCGGATCCCAAGAGTTTGGGTCATTCTGTGGGAAGAGAGGAGTCCTGTTTTCTGCCTCAGGTGTCCCTCCAAAATAGGGATTCATGAGGAGAGCCCTGGGTACAGGCGACTGGAAAACCTAAAGGTTAGGATTGGGGGCCTAGGGGACTGGAAAGCCCCATAAATGGGCTATTGGTCCAGCCACTGAGAGGGCTAACTTGATCATGGAGCTCATGTTGAGGGTCACAATGCATGTTTGTGCCCAAGGCGGCCCTCAAGCATGGGCATGGCCTCATGGGCCAAGCAGATTTCTCCTACCCTGAAGTTTTGACACCATGCCAATAGCAAGGTTTCTTGCCAGGCTGAAGGAGGAGTTCTGATTTGTGCATAAGGTTCTCCCCGGTGCAGGGATTGGAGAGAAAGTCTCAGCTCAGATGCCTGAAAACCGAGGTTGGGAAGGGATGACGGCCACAGGCCATGACGGGTGTGATGTGCTGGGTGTGTGGCCAGCTCTCTGGGTGTCTGTTGGGAGGTCTGGGCTTAAGCGGTGTCAAACAGAGACTACGTGCCCCGGGCAGTCTATGAAATTGGGGTGTGCTCAAGGGCAGTGCAGGTTGATCCTCAATCGGGTTTTATGGGCAGCCCCAGAGGGCAACGTTTTTCTTCTCATGGGCAGGCAGAGTGGTGCCTTGTGGCTCCAGAGTTCCCAATCAGTAGGTCCTGTGGGACAGGAGTGTGAATTCGGAAGTCTGAAAACACAAGCTAGGGTTAGGTTTGGGGCCGAGGGCAAGGCAGGCCCACTCTGCAGAGGCTGAATCACCATCTCTTGCATCTGAAGTCAGGCTGAGTATCAGATGTTGGCTCAGGGTGGAGTTTGTGTCCTTGATGGCACCTTCATAAAGGGGTGGCCTCAGGAGGCCATGGAGGTTTTCCCATGCTGGGGGTTTTGTGCTGCCCCAAACTGCAAGGTTTCCTTCTGCAGGACAGTCGAGTCCTGGTGGATGGCTCCAGGATGCCCCATACAGAAAGACTCGAGAGCAGGGTTCTAAGCATGATACCCCACCAGCCAATTCCCATTGGCTCATAAAGACAAGTCAGGTTCCACCTGCTGTCTCAGGGGCGAGCTATCCAGGAGGATGAGTTGAAATGGACTCTCCTGAGGATGGGTCATAATGTGGGTTTGTGTACATGGAGACCTTGGATTGAGGCGGTGGATCAGGGACCCTGCAGGATTCTCCTATCCAGAGGGTTGAATACAGCTCCATAGAGCAAGCTTCCCATGTGGAGATGAGAGGTGCTCTGTTTGGTGCCTCAGGAAACCCCCATATGCTGGGATTAGAACGCAGGCCTCAGAGTAGAGACGCCTGGAAACCAAAGCAAGGTTTCCAATTAGGGCCTAGAAACCTGAGGTAGTTGCTCATTTGGCGTCAGATTGCCCCCATTTGTCCAGGGCAGCCTACACTATTGGGATGGCCTTGGGGATCTGGAGGTTTCTCCTAATCCATAGGATTGTGGCTAGTGGAATGGGCAGCATTTCCTTGGAGAGGGCAGGCAGTCCTGCAGTGTGCCTCCATGGACCCCAGCCTGGAGGGTGTGTGGGCCAGGCCTGTGGGGCTGGAAATCTGAAAATACAAACTCGGCTTAGGTTTGGGCCTGAGGGTATGGCAGGCCCGATCCACAGACCGGGAGGGAAGCTCCTGGGGATCTGAAAGAAGGGTGAGTGTCAGGCAGTCTCTCAGGCTTTTCTCTCTGGATTCTGTGTCAAGGATGGCCGGGAAATGTAGGGGTGGCCTCATGGGCCATGGAAGAGTCTCACGCTCTGAAGATATGGCCTTGCTCCCAAGAGTTTGGGGTCATTCTGTGGGAAGAGAGGTGTCCTGTTTTTTGCCTCAGGTTTTCCTCCAAAATAGGGATTCCAGAGCAGAGCTCTGGGTACAGGCGACTGGAAAACCCGACCTCTGGTTAGAAAAGGGGGCCTTAGGGGCCTGGCAAGCACCATATGTGGACACTTTTTCCAGACACTGAGAGGTGTTACTTGACCACAGAGCTAAGGTTGAGGGTCACAATGCCTGTTGTGCCCAAGGTGACCCTCAAGCATGGGCGTGGCCTCATGGGCCATGCAGATTTCTCCTACCCTGAAGGTTTGACACCATGCCATAAGCATGGTTTCTTGCCAGGTGGAAGGAGGAGTTCTGATTTGTGCATCAGGTTCTTCCCTGTCCAGGAATTGGAGAGAAGGTCTCGGTTCAGATGCCTGAAAACTCAGGTTGGGAAGAGATTACCACCTCAGGCTATGGCCGGTGCAATATGGTGGGTGTGTGGCCAGCTGCCTGGGTGTCTGTTGGCAAGTCTGGGCTCAGGCTGTGTCAGACAGAGCATTCATGCCCCGGGCAGCCTATGCAATTTTGGTGCACTCTAGGGCTGTGCAGGTTGATCCTCATTTGCGGTTTCTGGGCAGAACCAGAGGGCAACGTTCTTCTTCTCGTGTGCAGGCAGAGTACTGCCTTGTGGCTCCAGAGTTCCCAATCTGGAGGGCTTTTTGGCTAGGAGTGTGAGGACGGAAGTCTGATAACACAAGCTAGGGTCAGGTTTGGGGCCGAGGGCATGGCAGGCCCACTCTGCAGAGGCTGAATCCAGATCTCCTGCATTGTAATTCAGGCTGAGTATCAGGCATTGGCTCACACTGGAATTTGTGTCTTTGATGGTCCCTTCATAAAGGGGCAGCCTCAGGACGCCATGGAGGTTTCCCACGCTGGGTGTTGTGAGCTTCTCCAAACTGCAAGGTTTCCTTCTGCGGGACAGTCGAGTCTTGGTGCATGGCTCCAGGATGCCCCATACGGAAAGACTCGAGAGCAGGGTTCTAAGGATGGATGCCAGGACACCCCACCTCACAATCCCATTGGCTCCTAGCTACAAGTCATGTTCGTTCTGCTGGCTCCAGGGCAAGCTACCCAGGGGGCTGAGATGAATTGGACTCTCCTGTGGTTGGGTCATAATGTGGGTTTTTGTTCATGGAGACCTTGGAATGTGGTGTTGGGTCAGGGGCCATGCAGGATTCTCCTACTCGGAGGGTTGAACACAGCTCCATAGAGCAAGCTTCCATGCGGGGACAAGAGGTGTTCTGGTTGGTGCCTCAAAAACCCCATATGCTGGTATTTGAACCAGGCCTCAGAGGAGAGATGCCTGGTATCCAAAGCTAGGGTTCAGATTCAGGGCTAGTTCCTGGCCGGATCAATCTTCTGTCTCTGGAGACATCCGTCTGTGTGTGTGAATGGAGGTAGTGGCTCAGCTTTTGTCAGAATGTCCTGTTTGACCAGGGTGGCCTAGATAATTTGGATGGCCCTGGGGCTTTGGAGTTTTCTTCTAATCTGGAGGGTTGTTGCCAATGGAATGGGCAGAGTTTCATTAGAGAAGGCAGGCAGAGTCCTGCAGTGTGGCTCTAGGGACCCCAGAAGGGAGGGTGTGTGGGCCAGGGATGTGGGGATAGAAGTCTGAAAACACAAACTCAGCTTTGGTTTGGGGCCGAGGGCATGGTAGGCCCAATCCACAGACCATGAGGGGAGCTCCTCGGGATCTGTAAGCAGAGCGAGTGTGAGGCAGTTGCTCAGGCTTTTGTCTCAGGATTTTGTGTCAAGAATGGCCGTGAAATGTAGGGGTGGACTCATGGGCCATGGACGAGTCTCCTGCTCTTGGGATTTGGCCTCGTTCCCACGAGCTTGGGGTCATTATTTGGGAAGGGAGGAGTCCTGTTTTCTGCCTCAGGTGTCCCTCCAAAAGAGGGATTCCAGAGAAGAGCACTGGGCATGGGCGGCTGGAAAACCCGACAAGTGGTTAGGATTGGGGACCTAGGGGCTTGGCAAGCCCCATATGCGGGCACGTGGTCCAGCCACTGAGAGGCCTTACTTGACAACAGGGCTCATGTTGAGTGTCCAAATGTGTGTTTGTGTCCCAGGCGGCCCTCAAGCATGGGCATGGCCTCATGGGCCATGCTGGTTTCTCCTACCCTGAAGTTTTGACATCATGCCAACAGCAAGATTTCCTGCCATGGGGAAGGAGGAGTTCTGATTTGTACTTCAGGCCCCCCCCCCCATGCAGTGATTGGAGATAATATCTAGTTTCCGATGCCTGGAAACCCAGGCTGGGAAGAGATGACGGCCTAAGGCCATGGCGGCTCTAATGGGCCCTGTGTGCCGCCAGCTGTCTGAGTGTCTGTTGGGAGGTCTGGGCTCAGGCTGTGTCAGACAGAGCATTAGTGCACAGGGCGGCCAAGGGTTTTGGGTTGACTTTGAGGGCTGTGCAGGTTGATTCTCCCATGGGGTTTCTGGGCAGACCCATAGGGCACTCCTTATTTCTGGTGGGCAGGCAGAAGGCTGTGTTGTGGCTCCATAATTCCCAATCTGGAGGGCTTGCAGGCCAGAATTGTGAGGACGGAAGTCTGAAACACAAGGTACAGTTCTGATCAGTGCGGAGCGCATGGGAGTTCCAATGTGCAGTGTCTGATTCCAGATCTCCATCCCCTGAGTAAGGGCGAGTGTCAGATGGTCCCTTATGCTGGAGTTTCTGTCCCTGATGGGCGACTAATGCAGGGTGGCCTCATGAAGCCATGAAGGTTTACAGGAGCTGCAACTTATGAGCTGCTCTAAACAGCAAGGTTTCCTTCTTCAGGACAGGGGAGTTCAGTTTGATGACTCCAGAGTCTCCCATACGGAAATATTTGAAAGCAGAGCTCTCCACATGGATCCCTGGAAAGCCCACCTTAGGTTATCATAGCAGTGCAGGATCGTGGAAGTTTTGATCTGTTGGCTCTGGGACAAAGTGCCATGATGCTGAGGTGACAGACAGTCTCATGCTGATGGGTCACCATGTTGGTTTGTGTCCAGGGAGACCTTAGAATGTGGCGGGGGCTCAGGGACCATGCAGGATTCTCCTACCATGAGGTTTGGCACAGCTCTCAAGAGCCAGGTTTCTTTCTGGGGACAGGAGGTGTTCTGTTTTGTGGCTTGGGGACCTAATGTTGGATCCAATGTTGGTATTCCAGAACAGGCCTATGGGGACAGATGCATGGATACCTGAGCTGGGTTCCAGTGTGGTCCTAGGGGCATGTCAGGTTCAATCTTCTGACTCAGGGCCAGAGTCTCACTGGAGGTAGGAACTTAGGATGTGTCAGTCTGTGCATTTTGGTCCAGAGAAGCCTGTGAAATAGGGGTGGGCTCAGGTGCCTTGAATGTGTATCCTAATCTGGAGGGATTGGGCAAATTTGAAGGGCAGACTTTGATTCAGAGGACAGGCACAGTCCTGCGGTGTGGTTCCAGAGGCCCCAACCTGGATGTCATGTGGTCCAGGGCTTGGGAACAAAACTCTGGTAACAAACTCGGGTTAAATTTAGGGGCGAGGTGATGACATGATCAAACTACAGAACGTGAGGGCAGCTCCTCGGAATTTGAAATTAGGGCTACTGGGAGGCCATAGCCCAGGCTTATATTTCTGGCTTGTTTGTCTCAGATGACCAAGGAATGCAGGGGTGGCCTCATCAGGCCATGAGAGATTCTTCCTCTGTAGGGATGCTGCCCAGCTACCAAGAGTTTGGTGTCCTTCTGGGGGAAAGGAAGAGTGTCGTTATCCTTCTCAGAGGTCCTGCCAAAACAGGGAATCAGAGACGTGCTCTGGGTCTGGGGGCCTGGAGAACCCGACCGAGTTAAGGATTTGGGCTTAGGGGCATGGCAGGCCCAAAATGCGGGCTCCTGACCCAGCTACTGAGGCATTCTCAGGCAGAGGGTCACAATGCCTGTTTGCGCCCAGGGTGGCCCTCATGGGTCTGCATGGTCTCATGGGCCATACTGCTGGCTCCCACTCTGTTTGAACACCATCCCCACAGCAAGATTTCCTGCCATAGGTAGGGGGAGTACACTTTTGTGCTTGAGGTTCCCCCATAAGCAGGGATTTGAGCTAAGATCTGGGGACAGATGCCTGAATACCCAGATTCGGTAGAGATGACAGCCTAGGGACACAGCAGGTCCCACATGCAGGACATGGGGAGAGGTATCTGTGTGTCTGACAGGAAGTCGTGGCTCAGGCTGTGTAAGAAAGAGCAATACTGCACAGGGTTGTCTGTGATATTGGGGTGCCATCGACGGCTGTGCAGCTTGATCCTCTATTGGGGTTACTGTGCAGATCCATAGGGCACTTCTTCTTCCTGGTGGGCAGGCAGAAGTCTGTCTTATGTCTCCAGAATTCCAAATCTGGAGTGCTTGTGGGCCAGGAGTGTGAGGACAGAAGTCTGAAAACACACTCTGTGGTTCAATTTAGTGCAGATCACTTGGCAGTTCCAATGTGCATCATCTGATTCGAGATCTCCAGCACCTGAGTAAGGGAGAGTGTCAGATGTTCGCTCACCCTGGAGTGTATGTCCATGATGCCGAGGAATGGGGGGGTGGCCTGATGTGACCGTGGAAGATTTACCACTGTGGGGCTTGTGAGCTGCTCCTAACAGCAAAGTTTCTTTCTGAGGGAGAGGGGCAGTCCGGTTTGATGGCTCCAGCATCCCACTTATGGAAAGATTAGATAGCTTAGTAGCAGAGCTCTCCACATGTATGCCTGGAAAGCCCAACTCAGGTTACCAATGCAGCCCAGGAACATGGCAGTTTCAATGTGGTGGCTCTGGGACGAAATGCCAAGGGGGCTTAGTTGACAGGTGTTCTCAGGCTGACGGGTCACAGTGCTGGTTGGTGTCCAGGGAGAACTTAGAATGTGGCGGTGGCTCAGGGGCCATTCAGGATTCTCCCATACTGAGGGTTGCCATAGCTCCCATGATCCAGGTTTCCTTCTGGGGACAGGAGGTGTTCTGTTTTGTGGCTCAGGCCACATATTGCTCCCTATGTTGGTATTTCAGGAGAGGCCTCTGGAGATCGATGCCTGAAAACCTATGCTACAGTTTTGATGAAGTCCTGGGGGTATATCAGGTTCAATCTTCTAACTCAGGTCCATTTACTTGTGTGTCTTCTCTAGGTAGGTGAACAGGGTGATACAGATTGTGCATTTTTCTCCAGAGCGACCTGCGAAGTTGGGGTGGGCTAAGGGGTCTTGCAGGTTTCTCCTAATCCGGAGGTTTTTCTCAACTGTGACGGGCAGAGTTTTCTTCAGGAGGGCAGGCCATTCCTGAGGTTTGGCTCCTGAGAGCCCATCCTGGAGGGCATGTGGACCAGGGATTTGGAGACCGAAATCTGCAAACACAAACTCGGGTTAGGGTTAGGGGCGAGGTGATGACACGGATGACCTGTATACACTGAGGGCAGCACCTCTTGATTTGAAATTAAGGCGGCTGCTAGGCGGTAGTGCAGGCTTTTCTATCTGGATTGTGTGTCCAGGATTGCCACCAAATGGAGAGGTGGCCTCATGGGTCTATGGGAGATTCTTCATCTCTGAGGATTCTGCCCTGCTCCCAAGAGTTTGGTGTTTTTCTGGGGAAGGGAAGAGTGCTGTTTTCTGTTTCAGGGAACCCACCAACCAGGGATTTTAGAGACGGGTTCTGGGTCCAGGGACGTGGATAACACGATTGGGGTTTAGGATTTGGGCTTAGGTCATGGCAGGCCCAGTATGCGGTTTCCGGTCCAGCTCCTGAGGGGGCTTGTTTGAAAGCAGGCTCAGGCTGAAGGTTGGTCACAATGCCTGTTTGTGCCCAGAAGGGATCTCTTGGGTGGGTGTGGTCCATGCAGATGACTCCTACTCTGAGGGTTGGACACCCATCCCAACGCAAGGTTTCCTGCCATGGGGAAGGAGGAGTACTCTTTTGTGCTTCAGGTTCCCCCATAGGCAGTGATTTGAGGTACGGTCTGGGGACAGTTGCATGAATACCCAACTGTGTTAGAGATGACAGACTCTTGCCATGTCAGGTCACACCTGCAAGATATAGGCCCGTTATCTGGTTGCTTGACAGGAGATCAGGGCTCAGGCTCTGTCAGACAGAGCATTAGTGCACAGGGCAGCCTAAGATATTGAGGTGCCGTCGAGGGCCGTGTAGGTGGATCCTCATGTGGAGATTCTGGGCAGGCCCATGGGGCATTTCTTATTTCTGGTGGGCAGGCCCATGCTGTGTTGTGGCTCCAGAATTACCAATATGGAGGGCTTGTGATACAGGAGTGTGAGGACAAAAGTCTGAAAACATGAGCTAAGGTTCAGTTCAGTGCAAGCGCATGGCAGTTCCAATGTGCAGTGGTTGATTCGAGATCTCCAACCCCTGAGTAAGGGCGAGTTTCAGATCATCACTCACGCTGTAGTGTGTTTCTATGATGGCTGATGAATGGAAGCGTGGCCTGATGAGGCCATGTAGGTTTTCTAACTCTGGGGCTTGTGAGCTGTTCCAAACAGCAAGGTTTCCTTCTGTGGGACAGGGGGAGTCCGGTTAGATGGCTCCAGGGTCCCCCATATGGAAAGATTGGATAGCAGATCTCTTCGCATGGATGCTGGGAAAGCCCTCTTCGGTTACCATTGCAACTGAGGAACATGGCAGGTTCGATCTCCTGGCTCTGGGGCAATGTGACACTGGGGCTGAGTTGACAGGGTGTCTCATGCTGATGGGTCATAATGCTCATCTGTGTCAGGGAGACCTTCGAATGTGGCAGTGGCTCAGAGGCCATGCAGGATTCTCCTACCCTGAGGGTTTGACCCAGCTCCCGAGAGCAACGTTTCCTTCTGGGGACAGACGGTGTTCTGTTGTGTGGCTCAGGGACCGCATATTGGACCATATGTTCATATTCCAGAACAGGTCTCTGGGGAAAGTGCCTGCAAGCCTAAGCTATGTTTCTGATGAGGACCTAGGGGCATGTCAAGTTCAATCATCTGACTCAGGGCCATTGACCTGGATGTCTGCCTGGAGGTAGGTGTTCAGAGTTTGTCAGACTGCACATTTTCACCAGAGTAGACTACGAAATTGAGTTGGGCTCAGGGGACTGGCAGGTTTCTCCTAATCTGGAGGGTTTTGGCAACTGTGACAGGCAGAGTTTTCTTTGGGAAGGCAGGCCCATTCTTGTGGTGTGGCTCCAGATGTCCAATCCTTGAGGGCATTGGGCCAGGGATTGGGGACAGAAGTCTGCAAACACAAGCTCGGATTAGGGTTAGGGTGAGGTGATGGCAGGCATGATCAGCAGACTCTGAGGGCAGCTCCACAGGATTTGAAATTATGGCAGTAGGGAGGCGGTAGCGCAGGCTTTTATGTCTGGATTGTGTGTCTAGGATGGCCATGGAATGGAGGGATGTCCCCTTGGGCTTGTGTGAGATTCTTCCTCTCTTTGGAATCTGCCTGGCTCTCAAGAGTTTGGTGTCTTTCTGGGGGAAGGGAAGAGTGTTGTTTTCCGTCAAAGGGATCTCGCCAAAACAGGGATTACAGAGACGGGATCTGGATATGGGTGCCTGGGTAATCCCATCGAGGGTTAGGAATTGAGCCTGGGGCATGGCATTCCTGTTGTGCGGGATCCTGGTCCAGCTCCCAAGCGGGATTGTTTGAAAGCGGGCTGAGGCTGAGGCTGGGCACAATGCCTGCTTGTGCCCAGTGCTGCCCTCATGAGCGTGCATGGTCTCATGGGCGCTGAAGCTGGCTCCCACTCTGAGGGCTGAACACCCATCCCAACAGCCAGGTTTCCTGCCATGCGGAAGAATGAGTACTCTTGTGCTTCAGTTTCCCCCATAGGCAGGGATTTGAGTTATGATCTGGGGACAGTTGCCTGAATACCCAGGTTCGTTAGAGATGATGACCTCGGGCCACGGCAGGTCCCACCTGCTGGATATGTGACCCGCTATCTGGGTGGCTGACAGGAGGTCGCTGCTCAGGCTCTGTCAGACAGAGCATTATTGCATAGAGCGGCCATGCAGGTTGATCCTCATGTGGGGATTCTGGGCAGACCCATGGGGCACTTCTTCTTTCTGGTGGGAAAGAAGAAGGATGCATTGTGGCTCCATAATTCCCAATATGGAGGGTTTGCGTGCCAGGAGTGTGAGTATAAGAGTCAGAAAACATGAGATACAGTTCAGTTCAGTGCCAAGCACATGGCAGTTCCAATGTGCAGCGGCTGTGTCGAGATCTCCTGTCCCTGAGTAAGGGCTAGTGTCAGATGTCCGATCACGCTGGAGTTTGTGTCCATGATGGCCAACAAATGGAGGGGTGGCCTGATGAGGCCATGGAGGTTTTCCCCCTCTGGGGATTGTGAGCTGCTCCAAATAGCAAAGTTTCCTTATGTGTTCACTGGGAGTCCAGTTAGTTGGGTCCAGGGTCCCTCATATGGAAAGATTGGATAGGAGAGCTCTCCACATGGATGCCTAAAAAGTCAACCTCGGGTTACTACTGCAACCAAGGAACATGGCTCTTTCGATCTGCTGGCTCTGGTGCGAAGTGACAAGGGGGCTGAATTGACAGGGTGTCTCATTGCTTGTCTGTGTCCTGGGAGATTTTAGGATATGGCGGTTGCTCAGTGGCCATGCAGTATTGTCCCAAACTGAGGGTTTGACACAGCACCAAAGAGCAACATTTCCTTCTGGGGACATGAGGGGTTCTGTTCTGTGGCTCAGGGACCACGTGTTGGACCATATTTTGGTATCCCAGAACTGGCCTCTGGGGAAAAATACCTGAAAACATAAGAAGGGTTCTGAAGAGGTCCTAGCAGCATGTCAGGTTCAATCTTCTGACTCAGGGCCATTGACCTGTGTGTCTGTCTGGGGGTAGGTGTTGAGGGTGAATCATACTGCCCATTTTTCTCTAGAGTGGCCTACAAATTTGGGGTGGGCTTAGGGGATGTGTAGATTTCTCCTAATCTGGAGGCTTTAGGCAACTGTGACTGACAGAGTTTTCTTCGGGAGGGTAGGGCCAGTCTTGCTGTGTGTCTCCGGGGGCTACATCCTGGACGGTGTGTGAGCCAGGGCATTAGAGACAGAAGTCTGCAAACACACACAGATTTGGGTTATGGGCGAGGTGATGGCAGGCTTCATCTTCAGACGCTGAGGACAGTGCCTCGGGATTTGAAATTCGGGCAGCTGGGAGGCGGTAGAGCAGGCTTTTATGTCTGGATTGTGTATCACATATGGCCACGGAATGTAGGGGTGGCCTCATAGGATCGTGGGAAAATCTTCCTCTCTGGGGATTCTGCCCAGCTCCCAAGAGTTTGGTGTCTTTCTGGGGGAAGGGAAGAGTGCTGTTTTCTGTCCAAGGGGTCCTGCCAAAACAGGGGTTCCAGAGACAGGTTCTGGGTCCGGGTGCCCAGATAACCCCATCAATGGTTAGGATTTGGACATAGGGGCCTGGCATGCCCGGTATTCGAGCTCCTTGTCCAGCTCCCGTGGGGGCTTGTTTGAAAGTGGGCTCAGGCTGAGGGTCACAATGCCTCTTTCAGCCCAGGGCGGCCCTCTTGAGAGGGTGTGGTCTCATGGGCCATGCAGCTGGCTCCCACTCTGAGGGTTGGACACCCATCCCAACAGCCAGGTTTCCTGTCATGGGGACGGAGGAGTACTCTTTTGTGCCTCACATTCCCCTATAGGCAGGGATTTGAGCTAAGGTCTGGGGACAGATGCCTAAGTACCCAGGTTGTTTAGAGATGACTGCCTTGGTCCACGGCGTGTACCACATGCAAGGCATGGGGCCAGCTATCTGGGTGGCTGACAGGAGGTCAGGGCTAAGGCTGTGTCAGACAGAGCATTAGTGCACAGGGCGGCCAAGTATATTGGGGTGCCATCAAGGGCCGTGCAGGTTGATCCTCACAAGCGGTTTCTGAGCAGACCCATAGGGCACTTCTTTCTAGAGGGCAGGCAGAAGACTTCGTTGTGTCTCCAGAATTCCTAATGTGGAGGGCTTGCAGACCAGGAGTGTGAGGATGGAAATCTGAGGACACAAGCGATGGTTCAGTTCAGTGCTGAGCGCATGGCAGTTCCAATGTGCTGCATCTGACTCGAGATCTCCATCTCCTGATTCAGGTCGAGTGTCAATGGTCGCTCATGCTGGAGTTGTTGTCCATGATGGCCGACGAATTGCAGGGTGGCCTCTTGAGGCCATGGAGGTTTTCCCAGGCTGGAGCTTGTGAGCTGCTCCAAACAGCAAGGCTTCCTTCTGTGGGACAGGGGGAGTCTGGTTAGATGGCTCCAGGATCCCACAAATGGAAAGATTTTGTAGCAGAGCTCTCCGCATGGATGCCTGGAAAGCCCAACTCAGCTTACCATTGCAGCCCAGTAACAAGGCATTTTCGATCTTGTGGCTCTGGGAAGAAGTTCCCAGGGGATTGAGTTGACAGGGATTCTCATGCTGATGGGTCCCAATGCTGGTTTGTGTCCAGGGAGACCTTAGAATATGGCGGGGGCTCAGGCACCATGCAGGATTCTCCTCCCCTGAGGGTTGGACGCAGCTCCCAAGAGCCAGGTTAACTTCTGGGGACAGGAGGTGTTCTGTTTTGTGGCTCAGGGACCACATGTTGGACCATATGTTGGTATTGTTATGCCCGAGTTTTCGCGTCTGAGCGACCACCAAGGAGCCAAGCACTGATGCAATCACACGAGGGTTTATTTGACAAGCTTAAGCTTGGGCCCATGTATACCCGACACAGCAGAGTAGGGACTTGGACCCCGAGGTGACATGTTTACGCTTGAGTCCAAGTATACCCGACACAGCAGAGTAGGTACTTGGACCCTGAACCAGATTACAGTCAGAGTTTTAAAGTAGAGTAGGGGTGTACATGGCGGTGGGAGAGGACAAAGGGGGTTATGGATGATGTAAGACTCTAAGGAATTTTAGAAGCAGGTCTCCAGGACCTTGAGGGGATATCTGTTGTCTGGGTGAAAGGTTATTCATTATGAATAATAAAAATCTTGTGAGACCCTTTAGTTGCATATCAGTGGGTCATATGCTTGGGAATGATCGCTGACACTATCTTGGAGGTTTAGAGATAATGTTTCACATTTCTCCTATGGAGTGTCCTTGTTAGTGAGATTTAGGTTAGGAGAAATTTAACTTTATTTAAGGCTTGAGGAACTGAGTTATTTGCCTCTGGAAATTGTGCTATTTTAAGATAACTTCTTTGTTATAAATCTCTAGGACATTTGTAAACCAAGGGAGACTCCTGCCTTGCAGGATTGTGATCTTTGCAAGTTAATTATTTGCTTTTCCCCCAGGGCAGCCTGGTGTGGCGGAGGAATGTCACACATACTACTGAGGGGAGGGGAGCGGGTGGAGAGGGGGTACAAGGTGCCAGCTTTTGCTTTGCCAAGATGGCTGTACTTATGCTAAAGCTAAACCTGAAGTGGGATGTCCTTAATTTTCTCGGCCTCCACATTTCCCCCTGAACAATTCAGACCCCTAAATCCTTAAGGTTGTTGAAGGTGGAAGGTCTCATCTTCTGTAACTTCTTACTGCTGAATAGTGGCATAGAGTTGTCCCTACCTACTCGGATCAGCATTGATCAGCTGGGGAATGTATAGGGGAGTTATGAAAGACAGAGACAGCTGAGTCCAGGTGTTTAAATCAATCATTAAAGGAGAGAGGGACTGTTTAAAGTGCTAACCTGAGTAGATCAGAACCCAAGAAATATTTTGTGATAATCTGGAACATCAAGATGGCTGCACTCGCATCAGGGCTAGACTCGAGATGGGTACAGTCTTGTTTTTCTTGGCCTCCACAGTATGCCAGAACAGGCCTCTGGGGACAGATGCCCTCAAACCTAAGCTAGGGTTGCGATGAGGTCCTAGGGGATTGTCAGGTTCAATCTTCTGACTCTTTGTCATTGACTTGCGTGTCTGCCTGGATGTGGGTGCCTAGCGTGTGTCAGACTGCACATTTTTGTCCAGAGCGACCTACGATATTGGGGGTTCTCTGGAGCCTTGCAGGTGTCTCCAAATCTGAAGCGTTAGGAAAACTATGACTAGCAGAGTTTCCATCCGCGGGGGGCAGGCACAATCCTGGGGTGTGGTCCAGATGCCCCATCCTGGAGGGCATGTGGGCCATGGCTTTGGGAGAAGTCTGCAAACACAAACTTGAGGTAGTATTAGGGGCGAGGTCATGGCAGGCCAGATCTGCAGACCCTGAGGGCAGCTGTTCAGGATTTGAAATTCAGGCGATTAGGAGGCAGGAGCGCAGTGTTCTTTATTGTGTTTCTAGGATGGCCATGGAATGGAGGGGTGGCCTCAGAGTTCCAGGTGAGATTCTTCCTCTCTGGGGATTCTGCCTGGCTCCCAAGATTTTGGTGTCTTTCTGGAGGAAGGGAAGAGTGCTATTTTCCATCTCAGGCATCCTGCAAAAAAGGGAATCTAGAGAAGGGTTCTGGGTCTGGGTGCCTGAATAACCCACCTGAGGGTTAAGATTTTGGCCTAGGGGTATGGCAGTCCCGGCATGCAGTCTCCTTGTCCAGCTCCTGAGGGGGCTTCTTTGAAAGTGGGCTCAGGCTGAGGGTCACAATGCTTATTTATTCTCAGGGCAGCCCTCATGAGTGGGCGTGATCTACTGGGCTGTGCATCTGGCTCCCACTCTGAGGGTTGGACACCCATCCCCACAACAATATTTCTCTAAGGGCCTACTTAATCAGAGGGAGCCATTTTTTTTTGTTTGTTTGTTTATGTGGTCAACTTAGATTGGCCCTACACAGTAAACTTAGATTCACCCTGCCCCTCCTAGATGAACTTACTTGCAAAACCCAGATACAAGGGCAGGTCAGGCATGGTAGAGACAGCCAATCAGTGGGGCGTGCATACTGTCTCCCTAGCTCCCAGCCCCAGTGTGCAAAGCCCAGATACAAGGGCAGGTTAGGCCAGGTAGAGACATCCAATAAGAGGGGCACCCATATATCTACTAGGGTGAATTGTAATTCAATTGGCTGCCCTTGTGTGCTAACATGACTATGCAGTTTTCTCTGTGTATTGCAAACTCATTGGCCACCCATGTATAGCGTGGCTAAATTACCTCTATAAAAGTTCATCTGTGAGGTTGGGAGGGGTCGCGTCTTTGTAAGAGATGGCCCCGAACAGTCGGTTTGATTCTTGATAGTGGGTGTGAAATAAAGCTTTGCTTTACCTTCGCTTTGTATCAGTCTTGCTCCTTTGATCACGGACCCTGACATTGGGGGCTCATCCGGGATTAAACAATGAGACTGAGCCAGCATCAGAATTTCTGGGGAAAGTCTCCAGAGTTAAGATCACGGGATCCTGTCTATCTGGTTTTGGAGATCCAGGGTATGGCCCACCTGGGAGAAGCTGGACACAGCCATGCTCCCCAGGACTGGAGTGAATGCGGGGATGCCCCTTTCCTCCACTGGGCAATGCCGGGGGTTCGAGTCTGCCTGGGCAGTCAGGGGATCAACAAGGAGTTCAAATCCCCCTACATGGTCAGGGGATTGCCAGGGGGTTGAAGTACCGCTGGACGGTCAGTGGCCTGCCAGTGTCTTAGAGTCCCCCTAGGAGGTCTCCAAGGGCTTGAGTCCCCCTCGGAGATCACCAGCAGGTTCAAATCCCCCACCGTTTTGGGAGATTAGAGTCCCCCTGAGCGTTCACCATGGGGTTCTTGGATCCCCTTGACAGCCAGTGGGTTCAAGTCCCCCTAGGCTGTCAGGGGGTTCCAGTCCCCCTAGAAAATCCCCAGTTGCAGGAAGGACCATTGTGCCTGTGGTTGTCTTTGTCATTTATTTTGGTTGTCTATTGTGTTGTTTGCTGTGATTGTAGGAATAGGGAAGCAGAGAGTAAGGGGACTCTCACTTTCACCTCCCTGTTCCTCATAATAGATGTGGGGCTTCTCCCTCACACATTTTATGTGTTAAGGGCTATGGCTGGAGCCAAATGAGGTTAGTCTAACTCGAGACAGAGACTTTAAGGAATATTCCCATGCAGCTTCCAAAACTCCTTTTGTTTCGGGGAACTCCTGTCTTCTCTGGCTTGATGTAGACTGCCTCGTCCCTTCCCATTTCTGGGGGGAATGCATGGTGTCTGAAGTGGAGTGGGCCCAGGTGGAGTGTGAAATCTGTTAACAAAGAGATGACTAAACTGGTGGTTAATTGTCTGTCTCGGGGTTTTAATAGGTAATTGTTAAAGTAGCTCTCAAACTCTTTGGTAACCTGAAACTGTGAAGGGTTGCTTGAATGACAAATGGGATTAAATTTGTTGGACATCTAGGTCTTAACGAAATGGGATAAAATGCTAGAGTGTTGGTTGCTGGAACTGGGTTTGTGCTTTTGAAATCTGCTGGTGAACATATTTTGTGCTTTACTGATTCATAAATTTGCCTTCTAAGAATTCTCTTGTAAAATGACTTCTGGAAATTCATATGGAAAGACTTTCAGGACAAATACAGGTATTTGATATGTTGAAATCCTGGAACTGAAATGAGTAAGAATTTACAGAAGTAAAAGCTGCATTCTGACTAAGCCAGAATTAGTAACATGGGACTGAGTGAACTTAAAGTTGAAATGTTGTATCTCTTGATATTTTGTCTTATTTTAAACATTAATCGTTCTGTAATGTTTGCACTTCCAGACTAGGGAAATTTTTCTTAAGTTATATGTAAATTACAGAGATGTAATAGTAGTCATTTATAAACAAATCAAGGTATTCAACTTTCTCTCTATCTGAACTCTCTGAAACCAAAAGGTCTCAGCAAGCATTTTTTTCTTCTATGGCAATCAGTCATTTTCATAAGCTCAATAAGAATCTGTTCTCCTTGTAACAGGAAACCATTGGAAATGCTGATTATTTTACCAAGGCTTTGACTGGAATGTCATATTTAAAAAGACTCAGATATGACTAGACAGCTTAAAGGAACTAAGATTGACTTTATAAAACCTATAAACATAAAGCCCCTTGGAACTGTTGGCCTGATACCTTGCTTACAGAGTTCCCAGCAGCCTCACCAGGTGAATAAAGGATGTTACTTCCTGGCAGGTGCAGGAACACAGGATACTTTGGAGACCTCAGGAAGAGCAATTTGCCCAAATTGACAGGTTTTTCAGTCATGTCTGATGGCAAGTACATAGCTTGGCTTCTGGCCTGGAGAGACTAGGATAAGTTCAACCTAGAGATTCCTTTTGAGAAGTTCCAGCAAAGTAGATTCTAAAAGATTTATATAATAACTCACTGTTCTTGCTGTGCTTATGTAAATAACTTGGCCAAGTTTGTTAAATCTGGACTTGTTTTTCAAATAAATTAGTCCTGATTTGGCTGTCTCTGGAAACGAGGGTTATTTTAGAGAGAAAAATTATGTTTTAATAACACACTTTTATGGATGTTAAATTCTAGATTTGATTGTCTTTAATGTTTGTTTACCTAAGCTAGACAACTTGAGGTAAACTTCAGGGAAGTTGCACAAGCTCGTTTAGATGATCTTGCTTTTGCCAGTCAGTTAACCCCAGATATAGGGAGGAAACTTCAGAAAATTGAAGGGTATTTGAAGGGAAGAATCTGACTAAGTCAGTGGAAATAGCATAAAAGGTGTTTAAAAACAGGGATGCACAGGAGGAAGATTTTGGCATTACATGAGTCAGGTAGGAGATGGTAAATGGAAGGAAAAGCCTAGGCACAGAGAAGGCAGGTGGGAAGACTTAGATTCAGATCAGTGTGCTTACTGTAGGGATAAAGACATTGGGCTAGGAAGTGTCCCAAAGGGAGACAGCCATGCTGGCCACCAGAGACTGAAAGGGCCGTGGTTCAGAGCCCCTCCCTGAACCTCCAGTAAAAATTGAAGTGGAGGGGAATAAACTGAAACCTATGTGAAAACTATCTTGAGAAGAAGTCTGGCTACAATGGGTGAATGGCATAGAAAGACATGAATAGACAACTGTGCAGATATTTGTGGCAGCAAAAGATGAATGCCTTCTTTATGAGCCAGCCTCAGAACCAGAGGAGACAACAGAAGGAAGTCTTCTGCAAACCCTACACGTCGAGCTTCCAGAAGTCTGTGCAGACGGGAAGCCCCCTGGCTTGGCCATGGGACAGCCTCCAGTGGTGGTATAATTAAAAGCAACGGCCATGACTGTTCGTGTCTGGCAGTACTCCCTTCCCTGGGAGTCAAAGGAAGGGATCAGAGAACACATTAACCGCCTCGCAGGAGATGGGATCCTAGTTCCTTGCAAGTCTTCATGGAACACACCTTTGTTGCCCGTCAAAAAGGCCGAGACAGGGGAGTACCCACCCGTTCAGAACATGAAGGAAGTTAATAAATGGGTAGAAGATATCCACCCAATGGGGCCTAACTCCTATACCCTCCTCTCCCTCCTGGGCCCCAAAAGAACTGTTTATACCTTCTTAGATTGCAAAGATGCATTTTTCTGCATATCTTTAGCAAGGGAGTCTCAGCCCCTCTTTTCTTTTGAGTGGTCTGACCCACGGGAAGGATTCCAAGTCCAACTCACCTGGACAATACTTCCCTAAGGGTTCAAGAATTCACCCACAATCTTCGATGAGACCCTACACAAGGATTTACATGAGTACAGAACCTCCAACCTGGGACTCACTCTGTTACAGTATGTTGATGACTTGCTAATAGCTGCTGAGGACTATGAGTCATGTTTGTGGGGATGAGAGCTCTCCTACAGACTCTGCAGGAAAGAGGGTATTGGGTGTCAGCAAAGAAAGCACAGCTCTGTTAGAGCCATGGAGGTTATCTAAGCTTTGATTTCCTGAGGGAGTGCATTCACTGTCTGAGTCCAGGAAACAGGTGATCACCCATTACCCCCGCCCCACCACATCCTGACAAGTGAGGGAGTTTCTTGGGATGGTGGGCTACTTTAGGCTGCGGATATCTCAGTTTGTGGAGATAGCCCGACCTCTCTATGAACTGGCAAATGGGGGCTCACTATGATAGAGTGGACAACTGAGACAGAAGGAGCATTTCGGGAATTACAAAGAGGCTTACTGAGTGCCCGAGCATTGGCCATCCCAGATGTTACCAAGCCCTTCCACTTGTATGTGGATGAAAAAGCAGGGGTGTCCAAAGGAGTTTTGACTCAAACTCTGGGGCCTTGGCAAAGGCCAGTAGCCTATCTTAGCAAGAAACTAGATCCAGTAGCAGCAGGGTTCCCCCTTGCCTCCATGTAATTGTTGCCATGGCCCTCCTGGTCAAGGATGCAAGTAAATTGAATTTGGGTCAAAATCTGATCTTGACCACCACCGACGCTATGGAGGGCCTTCTCCAGACTTCACCAGACCAATGGATGACAAACTCCCTAGTGAAGGGGTATCAGGCCTTCCCCCTCAATGATCCATGAGTGACTTTCCAGGCCCAGTGGTGCTAAATCCAGCCACGCTGCTGCCAGAGGAGCTGGCTGTCCACCCACACGAGTGCGGGAGTTCCTTTCCCAAGTCACAGGAGTAAGGCCGGGCCTTAGAGACATTACCATTCTGCATGTGGAGATAACTCTGTACACAGAGGGGAGTAGCTACATGGTCGATGGAAAGACGTATGCTGGGACTGCAGTGGTTTCCCTTGAGCAGGAACTCTGAACGGCAGTCCTGACACAGGGAACATAGGCGCAAAAAGCCGAGCTGATTGTACTTACCAAGGCACTGCAGATAGTCAATGTAAAACTGCCAATATCTCCGATGCACAGCAGGTACACCTTTGATACTCTCCATAGACATGGGGCCATTTATAAAGAAATGGGTTAACAGCAGAAGGAAAAGAAATTAAAAACAGAGGAGAAATATTGGCTCTCCTCCAGGCTATTTGGGACCCAAAAGAGGTAGCTCTTATGCATGATACCAAAAGGGAACTGATCTAATTTCAAAAGGAAACCAATTAGCAGATCAAGCCGTAAAGCAAGCAGCCCGAAAAACAGTGCAAGAGCTGGTTACACTCCTGACTCCATCCCTACCACAAAAACCTTACTATTCAGAAGAACATTTAAAGTATTTACAGAAATGGGCTAAATTAGACCATGAAGGGGATTAGGCTAAGACTAAAACAGGAAAGTTAATTCTTCCTCGGAGACTAGGTCAGGAGTTTGTAGACCAGATACATCAGTGTAATCATTTGGAGACATGAAAACTCAAGGAACTTATAGGAAAGAAGTTTCAGGTTTCTATATTAGGGCATATGGTTCAGGATGTAGTTGATAGCTGTGCTCAATGCCAGGCGGTTAATGTGAGAGGAACTAGAATGGGAAGAGGGAAAAGAGAAAGAGGTAAGGAACCAGGAATTTTTTAGGAAATAGATTTTACTGAGATGAAACCTGGAAAATATGGGCACAAGTATATATTAGTTTCTGTAGATACCTTTCCAGGCTTGGTAGAGGTTTTTCTGCCAAATGTGAGACAGCAGGAATGGTAGCCAAAAGGTATTAGAAGAAATAATCCCTAGGTTTGGGCTGCCTCTTGCGATCAGGTCAGACAAAAGCCCTACATTTGTGAGTTCAATCTAACAGGCATTGTCAAAGGCTGTGGGCACTAAGTGGAAACTACATTGTGCCTAGTGGCCCCAGAGTTCTGGGCAAGTAGAGAGAATGAATCAGACTCTTAAAGAGAATTTTACAAAGCTAGTTCTGGAGACTGGCAGTGGATGTGTGGATCTCCTTCCTTCCACCCTCCTCAGGGCATGATGCACACCCTACTTAAACAAGGTGAACCCATTTGAAATAATGTTCGGGAGACCCCCCTGCTCTTCCCTCAGGTACAAGGGGTTGCCCTAGCAGGAATGACTGATAAGTCTGTACTCCAGTCACTGCAGGCATTACAGTCTGTCTTAAAAAGAATACACGCAGGGATCCAAACTGCCCACACTGAGACAGAAGCGAAGGTAGAGCTACATCCTTTCCAATCGGGGGACTTGGTTTGGATATGCTGCCACCAAGTGGCAAACTTGGAGCCCCGCTGGGAAGGGACTGTTTACTGTTATCCTGACCACCCCCATGACAATAAAATAGAAGGCATCAGGGCCTGGATTCACGTGGGTTATGTCAAAGGAGCCGAGGACGAGGACGCCCCCCCAAGGGATGGAAGCTGCAAGCGATGGACTCCGCTGATGAGGGACTAAAGCTAAGACTCAAAAGACTATGAGTGTATTCTAGTCCTATTGTTACCTTTTTATGTAAAGTGTAGCTGGGAAATTAGATGAACGAATTTAGGAAAAATGGAAAACGTTATATAAAGTGGTAAATGGCTAACTCAGCTGTGCATTAATATCACTTGTATGAGAAAATTAGGGCAATAAAATGTTAGTCTTACATGTTCAATATAACATAGAACTAGCAGAAAAATCAAGGATTTGACTAATCTCCAAAGAAAATCGGGGAATATAAGGGCCTACTTAATCAGAGAGAGCCATTTTGTTGTTTATACAGTAAACTTAGGTTGACCCTATGCAGTAAACTTAGATTGACCCTATGCAGTAAATTTAGATTGACCTATGCAGTAAACTTAGATGGACACTGCCCCTCCCTTGGGAGCCGGGCAGAGTACCCACAGAGGAAGTATCTCCCATGGCCCCATGAGGCCACCTAACATTCCATGACCATCTGAGACACAGAATCCGGACAGAAAAGCCTGCACTCCCTCCTCCCAGTCGCCCTAATTTCAAATCCTGAGGAGCTACCTTCAGGGTCTGCAGATAGGGCCTCCCATCACCTAGCCCTTAACCCTAACCTGAGTTTGTGTTTGCATAATTTTGTCCCCAAATCCTGGCCCACATAGCCTCCAGTATGGGGCCTCTGGAGCCACACCCTAGGACTGTGCTGCCCTCCCGAAGGAAACTTGCCCTTCACATTTGCACAAACCCTCCAGATTAGGAGACACCTGCAAGGATCCTGAGCCCACCCCAATGTCGTAGTCCACTCTGGACAAAATTGCACAGTCTGACACACCTTAGGCACCTACCTTCAGGGAGACTCCCAGGTCAATGGCGCTGAGTCAAAAGATTGAATCTGACATGCCCCTAGGACCTCATCGCAACCCTAGCTTAGGTTTGTAGGCATTTGTCAACAGAGGCCTGTCCAGGCATACGAACATATGGTCCAACATCTGGTCCCTGAGCCATAACACTGAGCACTTCCATTCCCCAGAAGTCAACCTGGCCCTTGGGAGCTGCGTCCAACCCTCAGGGGAGGAGAATCCTGCATGGCACCTGAGCCCCCACAACATTCTAAGGTCTCCCTGGACACAAGCCAGAATTGTGACCCATCAGAATGAGATGCCCTGTCAACTCAGCCCCCTGGGCACTTAGCCCCAGAGCCACCAGATCAACACTGCCTTCTTGCTGGGCTGCGATGGTAACCTGAAGTGGACTTTCCAGGCATCCATGCAGAGAGCTCTGCTACCAAATCTTTCAATATGGGGGACCCTGGAGCCATCAAAACTGTTTCCCCCTGTCCCTCTTAGTCCAGGGCTTCCTGTGAAAGTGGCGTGGCCTCAGGGTCCCTGCAGGTTTCTCCAATTCTTGAGCTTTCTTGAAGCTCTAAAATGCCCAGCTAGCTTCTGAATTGCCGGCACAGTCCTGTGCTGTTCCTGAGGAATACCAAGCCCAGCGGATTGTGGGTCAGGGCTCTGGGGATGGAAGACTGAAAACAACAACAAGGGTTAGGATTAGGGCCAAGTATGGCAGGCCTGAACAGCAGACACTGAGGCGGGCTCCTCAGGATCTGAAATTAGGGCTAGTGTGATGTGTTAGCTCAGGCTTTTGCCTCTGCTTTTTGTGTTCAAGATTGGGGGGGGTAGCCTCACTGGACCATGGAACTTTCTCCCTCTTTGGGGGTTTTGCACGACTCCAAATGGCACGGTGTCATTGTGGGAGAAAGAGGAATGCTCTTTTCTGATTCACGGTCCACATAAGGAGGGATTCGGGAGTGGCGATCTGGGTTGGGGTGCCTGGAAAACCTTCATTTGGTTAGGATTTGGGCTTAGGGTCACAGCAGGCCTCAGATGCTGGCTGTAGGTCAAGCTCCCGTGGGGGCTTAGTTGAAAACGTGGCTCTGGCTGAGGGTCCCAAAGCCGTTTTGAGCCCAGGGCGCCATTAAAAAGTGGGCGGGACCTCATGGTCCATGCAGGTTTCTCCTACTCTGAGGTTTTTAATCCACATTCCCATAGCACGTTTTCCTACTGTGGAGCAGGAGGACTTATATATTGTGGATTATGTTCCCCCATATGAGGATTGGAGACTAGGCCTCTGGGAACAGATACCTGGAAACTCGGGTTTGGTATTTATGAGGGCCGAGGGGCATGGCAGGTCCTATCTGGTGAATAGGAGGTCAGCTACTTCGGTGGCTAACAGGAGTTCAGGGCTCAGGCTGGGGCAGACAAAGCATTAGTGCACAGAGCGGCCTATGAAATTGCAGTGCCCTCATGAACCGTGAAGGTTGATCCTCATTTGGGGTTTTTGGTCAGCCCTATAGGGCCCTTTTTCATTCTGGTGGGCAGGCAGTGTGCTGCATTTTGGCTCTAGATTTACCAGTCTGGAAGGGCTCGTGGGCCAGGAGTATGAAGACCGAAGTCTGAATACACAAGCTAGGGTTAGTTTTGGCTCAATCAGCAGGGGGTGAATGGAGATCTCCAGCATCTAAGGTAAGGGCGAGTGTCAGACATTCCCTCAGGCAGGAGATTGTGTCTATGATGGCCGCCTAAAAGAGTGGTGGCCTCAGGAGGCCATGGAAGTTTTCCCACCCTGGGGGTTGTGAGCTGCTCCAAACAGCAAGGTCTCCTGTGGGACAGGGTAGTACTGTTTGCTGCCTCAAGTGTCCCTTATACAGAAAGATACCAGAGCAGGGCTCTCAGTATGACTGACTGGAAACCCCAAATCCCATTCTCATTGGTGTCTAGGAACAAGGCAGGTGGATCTGCTCACCCTGGGCGAGCTACCCAGGGGGCTGAGTTGAAATGGAGTCACATGCTGAAGGATCACAATGAAGGTTTGTGTCCAGGGTGACCTTGGAAGGTGGCAGTGGCCCAGGGGTCATTCAGGATTCTCCTAGCCTGAGGGTTTTACACAGCTCCAAATAGCAATGTTTCCCTCTCGGGAATGGAGGTGTTGTGTTCATTGGCTCAGGTGTAGGTGCCTGGTTAGCTAGAGAAACTTACTTGTGAGCCCTGGATATAGGGGTGTGCCAGACCAGATAGCCATATCTAATCAGTGGGGTGCACATATATTAACTGTGGTGAGTTGAAATCTCATTGGCCACCTGTGTGTGGGCTGGACTCAACCACCTCTATAAAGGTTAATCTGCGAGGCTGGGTTGGGGGAGAAGTAGGAGGAGTTAGAAGAGCTGTGGGAGAAGTAGGAGGAGTTAGAATAGCTGTTGGAGAAGTAGAATGAGGTAGAATAGCCATTAGAGAAATAGGAGGAGTTAGAATAGTCATTGGAGAAGTAGGAGCAGTTAGAATAGCTGTTAGAGAAGTAGGAGGAGTCAGAATAGCCATTGGAGAAATAGGAGGAGTTAGAATAGCCATTGGAGAAGTAGCAGGAGTTAGAATAGCCGTTAGAGTAGCTGTTAAAGTAGCCTTTGGGAGCCGTTAGAGTATCTGTTAGTGTAGCCTTTGGGAGCCATTAGGGTAGTCATAGGAGTGATAGCGTCGGGGTCATCAGGAGCAGCGCTGCCCAAGCCACGGCCTTGCCACGAGTGGCCTTGCTGCCCCAAGCAGCAGTGCCGCGACGATCGGCCTCGCCGCCCCGAGCTGCAACTGTCCTTGCCGCCCTGAGCCACGACGTCATTCCGGGAAGCGGCCTTGTCAGCGTGCGGCCTCATCCAGAGTGGCCTCGTCTGGGGAGTGGCCTCATTGACTAGCGGCCTCGTCCGGAGCAGCCTTGTCCAGAGCGGCCTCGTCTGGGGAATGGCCTTGTTGGAGTGGCGTCATGGGGAACAGAGTCTGTGTCGTCAGGGTTGTCGTCCTTGTCATCCTCGCCTCTTTGTCATCAGGATCAACATCCTCATCATCGTTACCTCTTCGTGAGAAATGGCCCCGACCGGTCAGTTTTGATTTTTGATTGGCATGAAATAAAGTTTTGCTTGATTTTTGCTTTGTGTCTGTCTCGTTCATTTGATCACGGACCCTCACACTGGGGGCTCGTCCAGGATCAAACAACGAGAACTGAGCCAGCATCGGAATTTATGGGGAAAGCCTCCAGAGGTGTTAGGATCTTGTCTGTCTGTCTGGTTGGACCTCCAGAATATGGCCCACGGGGGAGAAGCTGGACGCATCCATGCCCCCCAGGGCTGGATTGGATGCGGGGACGCCCCATTCTTCTGCTGGTAGATCTACAGGGGGTTAGAGTCTCCCTGGGAAGTTGGGGGTTTCGAGTCTCCCTAGAGATCAGGGGGTTTGAGTCCCCCTGGATGGTCGGGGGTTTGAATCCCTTTGGACGTCACCAGGGGGTTCAAGTCCCCCTGGAAGGTCACCAGGGAGTTCGAGTCCCCCTAGATGGTCAGGGGGTTCGAGTCTCCATAGGCAGTCATCCGGTGTTTGAGTCCCCCAAGGTGGTCATCGGGGGTTCGAGTCCCCCGAGGTGGTCAGGGGGTTTTAGTCCCCCTAGGAAATACCCACCAGTGGCAGGACCACTGGTCCTGCAGTTGTCTTTGTCTTGTCTTTTTGTTGTCTGCTGTGTTGTTTGTTATGTGTGAAGGAATGGGGCAAGCAAAGAGTAAGGGGACTCTGACTTTCATCACTCCGTTCCTCATAATAGATGTGGGGCTTCTCCCTCACTCATTTTGTGTGTTAAGAGCTATCACTAGAGTCAACTGGGGTTAGTCTAACTCAGGAAAGAGACTTTAAGGAATATTCCCAAGCAGCTGCCGAAACTCCCTTTGTTTTGGGGAATTCCTTGTCTTCTCTGGCCCAAAGTGGACTACCTAGCCCCTCCCCTTGCTGGCGGGCAAGCATGGCGTCTGAAGTGGAATGGGCCCACATGGAACATGAAATCTGTTAGCAAAGAGATGACTTAACTGATGGTTAATTGTCTGTCTCAGGGTTTTAGTGGGTAATTGTTAAAGTAGCTTTCAGAGTCTTTGGTAACCTGAAGCTTTGAAGTTTTGCTTGGATGAAAAATGGGATGAAGTGCTAGGGTGCTGGTTGCTGGAACTGGGTTTGTGCTTTTGACATCTGTTGGTAAACATGTTTTGTGCTTAACGGCTGTTGTAACAGTTCACAATTGGCTAAAATGTGAATGGTTTTCTCTTTTCCCACCTAGAATTGTAAATGAGATCTCTTTGACTCATAAGGCTTTTCCCTGATATGCTAAGTTACTAAGGAAGTACTGCTAAATCAATGATAAAGCTTGGGTTACATTTGGGTAAATGCTGTAACTACTCCAGAGGTTCTATAATTTTCCTAAAGCTTTAATGTTTTGATAAGAGTCATCATTTGATATTTAACCATATCTATTCCGAGTTTTTTTTTTCATTTTTAATTGTTTTAATTCTCTTGTAAGATGAATTCCCCCTTAAAGGAAATTAATATGGGAGACTTTCAGAACAAATGCGGGTCTTTGATATGTTGAAATCCTTGAACTGAATTTCCAGAAGTAAAAGTTGCACTCAGACTAAACCATCAGACTAAACCAGAATTAGTACAATGACTCAAGGTAAGAATGAGTCTCCAGGAGCTTTCCTAGAAAGGCTTATTGAAGACTGATTGACCCTGAGGCACCCGAAAATCAGGGGGCAGTGAATCTTGCTTTTGCCAGTCAGTCAGCCCCGGATATAAGGAGGAAACTTCAGGAAATTGAAGGATTTGAAGAGAAGAATCTGATTGAGTTCTTGAGAATAGCAGAAAAGGTGTTTAACAACAGGGATGCACAGAAGAAAGGTTTTGGCATTACATGGGCCAGGTAGGGGATGGTAAGTGGGAGGAAAAGCCTAAACACAGAGAAGGCAGGCAGGAAGACTTAGATTGTGCTTACTGTAAAGAAAAAGGACACTGGGCCAGGGAGTGCCCCAAAAGGAAGATGGCAATGCTGGCCACCAGAGTAAAAATTGAAGTGGAGGGGAAATCAACTGATTTTTTTGGTGGACATGGGAGCCCAGTTTTCATCATTACTTAAACCTATGGGAAAATTATCTGGAGAGGAAGTTTGGGTACAAGGAGCAAATGGCACAGAGAGACATAAATGGACAACAGAGAGGACTTTAAATTTGGCCTCAGGAGTAGTTAAACATCGAATTTTGGTCCTTCCTAATGCCTCATATAACTTGATGGGAAGAAATCTCCTCCACAAGTTACGAGCTGGCATTCAGCTCTCGGAAGGAGATATGACTGGAACCTTGAGAAAACCCACAGTACAGGTGCTTATGGCAACAGTAGATGAATACCTCCTTTATGAGCCAGTCTCAAAACCAGAGGAGACAAAGTGGGGAAGCCTTCTCCAAATCCTACAGGTCCAGTTTCCCGAGGTCTGGGCAGAAGGGAAGACCCCTGGCTTGGCTAGGGTATACACTCCAGTGGTGATATAATTAAAGGCAATGGCTATGGATGTTCGCGTTCAGCAGTACCCCCTTCCCCGTCAAGAAAAGGAAGGGATCAGAAAACACATTAACCACTTCTGAGGAGATGGGATCCTAGTTCCTTCCAAATATCCATGGAACACACCTTTGCTACCTGTGAAAAAGGCTGAACTGGGGAGTACTGACCCGTTCAGGACTTGTGGGAAGTTAATAAACGAGTTGAACATATCCACCCAACGGTGCCTAACCCCTATACACTACTCTACCTCCTGGGCTCCAAAAGAACTGTGTATACAATCTTAGATCTCAATAATGCATTTTTCTGCATATCTTTAGCAAGGGAATCTCAACCCCTTCTTGCTTTTGAGTAGTCCGATCCACAGGAAGGTTACCAAGGCCAGGTCACCTGGACAAGACTTCCCCAAGGATTCAAGAATTCACACACCCTTTTTTTTTTTTTATGAGGCCCAACATGAGGATTTGCGTGAGTACAGAACCTCCAAACCAGTAGTCACTCTGCTACAGTATGTTGATGAATTGCTAGTAGCTGCTGAGGATTATGAGTCATGTTTGTGGGAGACGAGAGCTCTCTTACAACCTCTGCAGGAAAAAGGGTATCAGGTGTCAGCAAAGAAAGCACAGCTCTGTCAGAGCCATGCCACATATCTAAGCTTTGATCTCCATGAGGGAGTGTATTCACTGTCTGAGTCCAGGAAACAGGTGATCACCCGATACCCCCACTGCACCACGTCCCGACAAGTGAGGGATTGTCTTGGATGGTGGGCTACTGTAGGGTGTGCATACTGCGGTTTGTGGAGATTTCCCAACCTTCCTACCAACTGGCAAAAGGGGGGGCTCACTATGATAGAGTGGACAGCTGAGGCAGAAGGAGCATTTCTGGAATTACAAACAGCTGTACTGAGTGCCCCAGCATTGGCCATCCCAGATGTTACCAAGCCCTTCCACTTGCATGTGGATGAAAAAGCAGGGGTGGCCAAAGGAGTTTTTACTCAGACTCTGGGGCCTTGGCACAGGCCAGTAGCCTATCTTAGCAAGAAACTAGATCCAGTAGCAGTGGGGTTCCACTCTTGCCTCTGCATAATTACAGCCATGGCCCTCCTGGTCAAGGATGCAAGTAAATTGAATTTGGGTCAAAATCTCATCTTAACCACCACCCACGCTATTGAGGGCCTTCTCTGGACTCCAACAGACCGATGGATGACAAACGCCTGAGTGACGGTGTATCAGGCCCTCCTCCTAAATGAACCAAGAGTAACCTTCCGGCCCCTGGCAGTGCTAAATCCAGCCACGCTGCTGCCAGAGGATCTGGCTGACCACCCACATGACTGCGGGGAGATCCTAACCCAAGTTTCAGGAATAAGGGCAGATCTCAGAGACGCTCCCCTCCCGGATGCTGAGATGACTCTGTTCACAGATGGGAGTAGCTACCTGGCCAATGGAAAGAGGTATGCGGGGGCTGTGATGGTTTCCCCTGAGCAGAAACTCTGGACAGCAGCCCTGCCACACGGAACTTCGGCACAATAAGCGGAAGTGATCGCACTCACTAAGGCACTGCAGATGGCCAAATGTAAAACCACCAGCGTCTATATGGACAGCAGGTATGCCTTTGCTACTCTCCATATACATGGGACTATTTATAAAGAAAGGGGCCTATTAACAGCAGAAAGAAAAGGAATTAAAAACAGAGGAGAAATATTGGCTCTCCTCCAGGCTATTGGGACCCAAAAGAGGTGGCTGTTATGCATTGCCCGGGACACCAAAAGGGGTCTGATCTGGTTTCAAAAGGAAACCAATTAGCAGATCAAACTGTAAAGCAAGCAGCCTGAGAAACAGTGCAAGAACTGGTTACACTCCTGGCTCCAGCCCTACCAGAAAAACTGAACTATTCAGAAGAAGTTTTAAAGTATTTACAGAAATGGATTAAATTGGACTATGAACGGGACCGGACTAAGACTAAAGCAGGAAAAATAATTCTTCCTCGAAGATTAGGCAAAAAGTTAGTAGACCAGATACTTCAGGGTACTCATTTGGGGATATGCAAACTCAAGGAGCTTATAGGCAAGCAGTTCCAGGTTTCTAAATTAGGGCGTATGGTTCAGGATGTAGTTGATAGATGTGCTCAATACCAGGCAGTTAATGTGGGAAGAACGAAAATGGGAAGAGGGAAAAGAGAAAGAGGTAAGGAACCAGGAATTTATTGGGAAATAGATTTTACAGAAATGAAACCTGGAAAATATGGGCACAAGTATGTGTTAGTTTTTGTAGATACCTTTTCAGGCTGGGTAGAGGCTTTTTCCGCCAAACATGAGACAGCAGGAGTGGTAGCCAAAAAGCTACTAGAAGAAATAATTCCTAGGTTTGCGCTGCCTCTTGCGATCAGGTCAGACAATGGCCCTGCATTTGTAAATTCAGTCTCACAGGCATTGGCCAAGGCCATGGGAACTAATTGAAAACTACATTGTGCCAACTGGCCCCAGCGTTCTGGGAAAGTAGAGAGAAACTCTTAAAGAGACCTTGACAAAACTAATTCTGGAGACTGGTGGTGGATGGGTGGATCTCCTTCCTTTTGCCCTCCTCAGGGCATGATGTACAACCTATTTATGCAAGGTGACCCCATTTGAAATAATGTTTGGGAGACGCCCCTCTCTGCCCTCGACTACAAGAGGTTGCCCTAGCAGAAATGACTGATCAGTCTGTACTCCAGTCACTGCAGGCATTATAGTCTGTCTTTAAAAAAGTCAATGATCTGGACTGCCCACACTGGGATGGAGATGGAGGTGGAACCACATCCTTACCAACCCGGGGACTTTGTTTGGATACGTTGCTATCAAGGGGGAAACTTGGAGCCTCGCTGGAAGGGACCATTTACTGTTATTCTGACCACCCCCATGGCAGTAAAAGTAGAAGGCATCAGGGCCTGGATTCACACAATTTGTCAAACGAGGCGAGGATGAGGATGCCCCCCAGAGATGGAATCTGCAGTCGACAGACCCCGCTGACCATGGACTAAAGCTAAGACTAAAAAACTGTGAGTTTATTGTTGCTCCCATTGTTACCTGTTTATGTAAAGTATAGGTGGGAAATTAGATGAACGGAATTAGGAAAAAATGGAAAAGGTTATATAAAGCGTTAAATGGCTAACTTATCAGCTGACTGTGCACTACTGTTACTTTTTGGCCCCTGTATTATAAACGCCCTAATGTTATTTGTACCAAAGAAAATTGGAGTGATAAAAATGTTAGTTTTACATGCTCAATATAACCCCCTTACAACAGGAGAACATAGAAATGGCTGAAAAGTCAAGGTTTTGACTAATTTCCAAAGAAATGGGGGGAATGTAGGGGCCTGGTTAGCCAGAGGAACTTACTTGTAATCCCCGGATATAGGGGCGGGCCAGGCCCAATAGCCATATCCAATCAGTGGGGTGCGCATATATTAACTGTGATGAGTTGAAATCTCATTGGCTACCTGTGTGTGGGCCAGGCTCAACCACATCTATAAAGATTAATCTGTAAGGCTGGGTGGAGGGAGAAGTAGGAGGAGTTACAATAGTCATTGGAGAAGTAGGAGGAGATAGAATAGCTGTTAGAGAAGTAGGAGGAGTTAGAATAGTGGTTGGAGAAGTAGGAGGAGTTAGAATAGCCATTGGAGTAGCTATTAAAGTAGCCTTTGGGAGCCGTTAGAGTAGCTGTTAAAGTAGCTTTTGGGAGCCATTAGAGTATCTGTTAGGGTAGCCTTTGGGAGCCATTAGGGTAGTCATCGGAGTGATAGCATCGGGGTCATTGGGAGCAGCACCGCCACAAGCTGTGGCCCCGCCACGAGTGGCCTCACCGCCCCAAGCAGCAGTGCCGCCATGACTGGCCTCGCTGCCCCAAACAGTGACCGGCCTCGCCTCCTTGAGCTGCGGCGTCATTCCGGGGAGCGGCCTCATTGGTGTGTGGCCTCATCCAGAGCAGCCTCGTCTGGAGCAGCCTTGTCCAGAATGGTCTCTTCTTGGGAACAGCCTTGTCAGAGTGGCGTCATGGGGAACAGAGTCTGTGTTGTCGGGGTTGTCATCATTGTCGTCCTCACCTCTTTGTCGTCAGGAACAGCATCCTTGTCGTTGTCACCTCTTCGTGAGAAATGGCCCCGACCGGTGTATTTGATTTTTGATGCTTGGAGTGAAATAAGCTTTGCTTGATTTTTGCTTTGTGTCAGTCTCATTCCTTTGATCATGGACCCTAACACAGGCATCCCTCAAATGTTCGTATTGGAGACCAGGCCTCTGGAGATAGATGCCTGCCATCCTTTGCTAGGGTACAGGGAAGATCCTTGGGCCCTTGTCAGGTTCAATTGTCTCTCTTTGAGGCCATCGATCTTGGCGTCTAATGGGAGGTAGTGGTACTGGATGGGACAGACTGTGGTGTTTTTTCCAGGGCTTCCTGTGACATTGGTGTAACCTCAGGGTCCTTGCAGTTTTCTCCTATTCTTGAGGTTTCTTGAAGCTCTAAAGTGCCCAGCTACCTTCTGGATTGTAGGCAAAGTCCTGTGCTGTTTCTAAGGCATACCAAGGCCAGTGGATTGTGGGTTAGGACTGTGGGGACGGAAGACAGAACAACAAGGGTCAGGGTTAGGGTTGAGGCTATGGCAGACACGATCTGCAGACCCTCAGGGAATCTCCTTGGGACATGAAATATGGGTGAGTGTGAGGTGGTAGCTCAGGATTTTTTCTCTGGATTGTGTGTCTGGGATGGCATGGAATGCTGGGTTGGCCTCTTGTGTCCATGGAGGATTCTCCTTCTCTGGGGTTTCTGCCTATCTCCCAATACTTTGGTGTCATTCTGGGTGAATGGAAGAGTCCTGTTTTCTTTCTGTCTCTGGGGTCCCCCTAAAACAGGGATTCCAGAAACGGGATCTGGGTACCAGAGCCTGCAAAACCACACTATGTGTTATTACTTGGGCCTAGGGGCATGGTGGCCTGATATTTGGGCTCTTGGTCCAGCTACCTAGTGGACTTATTTGAAAACGAGCTCTGAATAGGGGTCAAAATGCATCTTAGTGCCCAGGGCAACCCTCATGTGTGTGCGTGGCCACATGCTACATGCAGGTTTCTCCCACTCTGAGGGTTTGACACCCATCCCAAGAGCAAGGTTTCCTGAATAACCAGGTTGGGTAGAGATGATGGCTTAGGACCATGGCAGGTCCTAGCTGCTGGATATACGCTCAGCTAATTAGGTGGCTAGCTGGAGGAATGGACTCAGGCTGTGTCAGACAGCTCATTATTGCACAGGGCAGCCTATGAAATTGTGGTGCCATCAAGAAACATGTAAGTTGGTTTTCATTTCGGTTTTCTGGGTAGCCCCATAGGGCACTATTTTCTTCTGGTGTGCAGGCAGACTGTTGCGTTGTGGCTCCAGAATTCCCAATCTGGAGGGCTTGTGGGCCAGGAGTGGGAGGACAGAAGTCTGAAAACACAGGTTATGGTTCGGTTCAGTGCCGAGTGCATGGCAATCCCCATCTGCAATGGCTGATTCGAGATCTCCAGCATCTGAAGTAAGGTCGAGTGTCAGAAGTTCGCTCAGGCTGGAGTTTCTGTCCATGATGGTTGCCTAATGGAGGGGTGGCCTCATGAGGCCGTGGAGGTTTTCCCACGCTGGTAGTTGTGAGCTGCTTCAAACACCAAGGTTTCCTTCTGGGGGACAGGGGGAGTCCTGTTTGAGGGCTCCAGGGTCCCCCATGAGGAAAGATTCGATAGCAGGGCTCTATGCATGGACACCTGGGAAGCCTACCTTGCATTACCATTGCAGCCCAGGAACATGGTAGGTTCGATCTTGTGGATCTGAGTCCAACTACCCAATGGGCCTAGTTGAAATGGAGTCTCATACTCATGGGTCACAATGCGGGTTTGTATCCAGGGAGACCTTGGAATGTGGTTGTGGCTCAGGAACAATACAGGTTCTCTTACCCTGAGGGTTTGACACAGGTCCCAAGAGCAAGGTTTCCTTCATGGGACAGGAGGCGTTCAGTTTTGTGGCTCAAGGACCACATGTTGGACCATATGTTGTTATTTGAGAATATGCCTCTGGGGAGATGCCTGAAAACCTATGCTAGGGTATAGATTATGTCCTAGGGCATATCATTTTCAAACTTCTCCATCTAGGTCCATTTACCTGGGTGTCTGCCGGGAAGTAAGTGCTCAGTTTGTGTCAGACTACACATTTTTGTCCACAAAGGCCTACGAAATTGGGGTGGCCTCACGGCCTGCATGTTTCTTCTAATAAGGAGGGTTTGGGCAACTGTGAATGACAGAGTTTCCTTCTGGAGGACAGGCACAGTCCTGCGGTATGGCTCTGGAGGCCCATCTGGAGGGCGTGTGGGCCAGGGCTTGTGGGACAGAAGTTTGAAAAAACACAAACTGGGGTTAGTGTTAGTGCCGAGTTTATGGCAAGACCAATCTGAAGACTGTGATGGGAGCTCCTTGGGATCTGAAATTTGGGCTAGTGTGAGGCGGTAGCTCAGGCTTTTGCTTCTGGTTTCTGTGTCTAGGATGGGCACAGAATATAAGGGTGGTCTCATGAGGCCATGGAAGATTCTCTCTCTCTGGGGATTTTGCCCAACTCCCAATCATTTGGTGTCATTTTCTCTAAAGGTGCCCCCCAAAAAGGGATTTCAGAGCAGTTATGGGTGCCTGGATAAGCCCAATTTGGGTTACGATTTTGGCCTAGGGGCCTGGCAAGCCCGATATGCAGGCTCTTGATCCAGCTACCAATGGGACTCATTTGAGAACAGGGCTCAGGCTGAGGGTCGCAGTGCGTATTTGTGACCATGGCGGCCCTACAGCGTGGGCGTGGCCTCATGGGACTTGCAGGGTTTCCCTACTCTGAGGGTTTGACACCCATCCAAACAGCAAGGTTTCCTGCCATGGGGAAAGGAGTTCTGTTTTGTGCATCATGTTCCTCCATATGCAGGGATTTGAGATAAGGTCTGGGGAAAGATGCATGAACAACACAGTAGAGTAGAGATGACGTCTAAGGGACATGGCAGGTCTTATCTGCTGGATATGTGCCCAGAGTGTGGGTGGTTGATGGGAGTTCTGGGCTCAGTGCCGCCTATGAAACTGGGGTACCACCGAGGGCCGTGCATGTAGATCCTCATTTGGGGTTTTTGGGGAGCCCCATAGGGCACTGCTAGGGTTAGTTTTAGGGACGAGGGCAAGGCAGGCCACATATTCAAAGTCTGAATCGAGATCTCCAGCATGTGAAGTAAGGGCGAGTGTCAGACGTTTGCTCAGGCTAGAGTTTGTGTCCATAATGGCTGCCACCATTATGAGGGGTGGACTCATCTGGCCATGGAGATTTTCCCACTCTTGTGGTTGTGAGGAGCTCCAAACACAAAGGTTTCCTTCTGCAGAACAGGGGGTGTCCGGTTTCCAGGCCCAAGTTTCCCCCATACCGAAAGATTTGAGAGCAGCCTCTATGTATAGATGCCTGGAAACCCCACCTCATGATCCCATTGGTGCCTAGCAACAAAGCAGGTCTGATCGCTGCCTCTGGGCCAAGGTACCCAGGGATCTGAGTTGAAATGGAGTCACAATGAGTGTTTGTGTCCAGGGTCATCTTGGTATGTGGTGGTGGCTCATGGGACATGCAGGATTCTCCTACCCTGAGGGTTTGACACAGCACCAAATACCAAGATTTCCTTCTGGGGACAGGAGATGTTCCTTTTTGGGCTCCTGGGACCCCCCCATATGTTGGTATGTGAGACCAGTCCTCTGAGAACAGATGCCTGAAATCCTAAGCAAGGGTGAAGATTACTGCCTATGCGTATGTCATGTTCAATCTTCTGTCTCTGGGGCCATCTACTTGGGTATCTGACTGGAGGTCTGTGCATAGGGTATGTCAGACTACACAGTATTATCAAGAGCGGCCTACGAAACTGGGGTGGCCTAGGGAGCATTGCAGTTTTCTCCAAATCTGGATGGTTTTGACAACTGTGAATGGCACAATTTCCTTCAGAAGGTAGGCACAGTCATGAGATGTGGTCCAGGAGGCCTGGAGGGTGTGTTGGCAAGAACTCTAGAGACAGAAGTGTGAAAACACAAATTTGAGTTAGGATTAGAGGCAACGGATTAGAGTCCTGATCTGTAGCACCTGTGGGGAGCTTCTTGGGATCTGAAATTAGGGTGAGTGTGAGGCGGTAGCTCAGGATTTTGTTTCTAGGATGGCCACAGAATGTAGGGATGGCCTATTGGGACCATGGAAGATTCTCCCTCTCTAGGGATTTTGCCTGGCTCCCAAGAATTTGGTGTCACACTGGGCATAGAATGGAGTCCTGTTTTCTGTCTCAGGGTTCCCCCCAAAAGAGAGATTCCAGAGCAGGGCTCTCCATATGGGAGCCTGGAAAACCACAGTTTGGTTTAGGATTTGGGCCTAGAGGTTTGGCATGCCCAATATGCGAGTTCTTGGTCCAGCTACTGAGGGCCCTTACTTGACAATGGGGGTCAGGCTGGGGATCACAATGCGAGTTTGTGCACAAGGCAGCCCCCAGACATCACGTGGCCTCATAGGCCATGCAAGTTTTTGCCACTCTGAGTGTTTGAAACCCATCCCAACAGCAAGGTTCACAGCCATTGGGAAGGAGGAGTTTTGTTTTGTGCGTAATATTCCCCCATATGCAGGTATTTGAGATAAGGTCTGGGGACTGATGCCTGAAAACCCTGGGTAGGTATATATGAAGGCCTAGGGCCATGTCAGGTCCAATCTGCTGGATACATGGCCAGCTGTCTGGGAGGATGATGGGAGGTCTGGGCTCAGGCTGTGTCAGACAAAGCATTAGTGCAGAGGGTGGCCTATGAAATTGGGGTGCCACCTTGGACTGTGCAGGTTTATCCTCATATGGTGTTTGGGCAGCCCCATAGGGTACTTTTTCCTTCTTGTGGGCAAGCAGAGTGCTGCATTGTGGCTCCAGAATTCCCAATCTGGAGGGCTTGTGGGCCAGGAGTGTGAGGATGGAAGTCTAAAAACATAAGTTAGAGTTAGGTTTATGGCCTAGCACCTGGCAGGCTGAATCTGAAGAGGCTGAATCGAGATTTCCAGAATTTGAAGTAAGGGTGAGTGTCAGACGTTTGCTCAGGCTGTTGTCTGTGTCCATGATGGCTGCGTATTGGAGAGGTGGCCTCATGAGGCCATGGAAGTTTCCCACGCTGTAGGTTGTGAGCTGCTCCAAAGAGCAAGATTTCCTTCTGCGGGACTGAGGATGTCCTATTTGATGTCCCAAGTGTTGCTCATATGAAAATATATGAGATGAGGGCTCTACATATGGATGCCTGGAAACCCCACCTCGAGCTCCTATCAGCACCAAGGAACAAGGCAGGTTCAATCTCCTTCCTCTGGGGCAAGTTACCCAGGGGGTTGAGTTGAAATGGTAGCTCATGCTGATGTTTCACAATGTGGATATGTGTCCACGGAGATTTGGGAATGTTTTGGTGCCTCAGGGGGCATACAAGATTCTCCTACCCTGAGTCAAGGTCGCTCAGGTGGATTTTGTGTCCATGAGGTCTGTCGAATCTGGGACTGGCCTCATGGGGACATCGAGTTTTATCCCTCTCTGTGATTTTTGCGTATTTAAAAAATATTCTGGTCTATTCTGGGTAATAGTTCCTGTCCTGTCTTATGGCTCAGCCGTCCCTAATATGGAGGGATTCGAGAGAAGGGCTGCAGGTATAGATGCCTGAAAACCAAACATAAGGATAGGATTAGTTCATAGTGGCATTGCAGGCCTTCGATCCTGGCTCTGGTCCAAGATATCCATGGAGCTATATTGAAATTGGGGCTCAGATAAGGGGTCACAATGGGTGTTTGTATCCTGGGCAGCCAGCATTAATGTGTGTGGTCTCAGGAACAATGAAGTTTTCACCCAACTCAGGGGGATTTACATAACTATAGAAAGCTTCTGGGGGGCAAGAGGAGTTCTGTTTTGTGGCTCAGTGGTCCCCAATGTGGAGGAATTTGAGAGAAGGGCTCTGGGGATGGATGCCTGAAAATTCAACCTATTGTTACAATTAATGCCTAGGGCAATGGCCAGTCTGATCTGCTGACTCTGGTGCCAGCCACGTGGGTGGCTGACTGGAGGTTGGAGCTTAGACTGAGGGACAGAATGTGTTTTAGTATCCAGTGCTAGATCCTGTAACAGAGGGTGGGTTTGGGGTTTCGTGCATCTTTCTCCTAATCAGAGTGTTGCGTGCAACTCCATAGGGCACCTTTTCCTGCTGGCGGGCAGGAAGAGTCCTGTGCTGGCTCCAGTGTACCCTAACTGGAGGACTTGTGGACCAGGAGTCTCTCGGCAGAGGTCTGAGAAATTAGCTATGGCTAGGGTTAGGGCCTAGGGCATGGCAGGCCCAACATTTGGACACTGAGGCAAACTCCAGGGAATCTAAGATTAAGGCACGTGTCAGGATGTTGTTCAGGCTGAAGTTTGTGTCAAAGAGATATGCCAAATGTAGGTTTAGCCTCATGGGGCAAGGAGTTTTCTCCCACTCAGGGGTTTTTGTGCAGTTCCGAATAGCTTGATCTATCTTGGGGGGTAGGTGCTGTGTTGTTTTAGGAATCAGGTTTCCCCCATATGGTGGGATTTGAGAGCAGGGTTCTGGGTTTGGACGCCTGAAAACCCAGCCTAGGTTTTGGATTTGGTCCTAGTGGCATGGCATGCCTTAGATCCTGACTCTGGAGCGGGCTACCCTTGTGGCTTTATTGAAAACGCTGCTCAGGCTATTTATCACAATGGTTGTTTGTGTCCAGGATGGCCTGAAAAAGTGGGCGTGGCCTCAGGGGCAACACAGTTTTCTGCTATCTCTGAGGGTTTTACATTGCTCCAAAAAATGGTTTCCTTTTGGGGGACAGATGGGTTTTGTTTTGTGGCTACAGGGACCCCCATATGGAGAGATTAGAGAGAAGGGCTCTGGGTATGGACGCCTGATAACCCAAACTAGGTTTAGCATATGGGCCTAGGCCATGGCAGGTCCAATCTCCTGGCTCTGGGGCCAAGCCATCTCGGTGGCTGGTTGGATGACAGGATTCAGTGTGTCACACTGCGCAGTAGTATCCAGGGTGGTATACACACGTGGGTGGCATTGGGGGCGCTGCATGTTTCCCTTAATCAAGGGGTTTGTGCAGCTCCATAGTGCACAGTTCCTATATGGAGGGCAGGGAGAGTCCTGGTGTGGCTATGGAGTCCCAATATTGAGGACTTCTGTTCCAGGAGTCAAGAGACGGAATTCTGAAAGCACAAGCTCAGTTTATGGTTAGGGTATGAGGCATGGATGCCCTATCTGCATATGCTGAGGTGAGTTCTCCAGATTCTGAAGTTAGGGTGAGTGTCAGGCATTCGCTCAGACTAGAACGTGTATCCTAGGGCTGCTGAATATGTGGGTGTCATGCTGGGGCTTGGAGGGCACTAAAGCTCATGGGGGTAATAAAGCACAGCTCCAAATATTATGGTTTCCATCAGGAGGACAGGTGAATTCCTGTTATATGGCTCTAGGGTGCTCCATTGGAGGGATTCCAGAGCAGGGCTCTGGTTATGGATGCCTGAAAGGTCAATGTAGGGTTAGGCTTAGGGCATGGGACATGGGAGGTCCTATCTGCTGACTCTGGCACCAGCTACCTCGGTGCTGACTGGAGGTTGTTGCTCAGGTTTAGGGACAGAATGTGTATTCGTGTCCAGGCTTGGCTTCTGCAACTGTGGATGGATGAATGTTATCCTGCAGCTTTCACCTAATCTGGGGGTTGCGTGCAGATATGCAGGGCATGATTTGCATCTGGAGGAAGGGCAGAATCTTGTGGTTTGGCTCTGGTGTTTCCTATCTGAAGGGATTATAGACCACGACTGTGAGGATGAAAGTCTGTGTAGCCAATCTAGGGGTATGGTTAGGGCCTAAGACATGGCAGGGCTACTCTACAGCTGCTGAGGAATGCTCCCCAGGATATGAGGTTAAGGTGAGTGTCAGGAGGTCGCTGAGGCTGGAGTTTGTGTCCATGAGATCCGTCGAATCTGGGAGTGGCCTCATTGGAAATGGACTTTTATCCCACTCTGACATATTTGCATAGTTAAAAAATAGCTTGGTCTATTCTGAGGAATATGTCCTGTCCTTTTTTATGGCCCAGGGCTCCCCATATAGAGGGATTCAAGAGCAGGTCTCCGGCTAATGATGCCTGAAAACCCAACCCAGGATTAGGATTAGGTCCCAGTGGCATCGCAGGCCTTAGATCCTGACTCTGTGTGGAGCTTCTCATGGGGAAGTGTTGAAATTGAGGCTCAGGCTAAGGGTCAAAGTGTGTGTTGGTGTACCAGACAACAAGCATTAATGGGTGTGGTCTCTGAAGCAATGAATGTTCTCCCAACTTTGAGGGATTTACATAACACCAGAAAATTTCTGGGGGGCAAGATGAGTTCTGTTTGGTGACTCAGGGGCCCCCCATGTAGAGGGATCTTACAGAAGGACTCTGGAGATTAATGCCTGAAAACACAATCCTTTTTTATGATTAGCACCTAGGGGAATGGCCAGTCTGATCTGCTGACTCTGGCACAAACCTCGTGGGTGATTGACTGGAGGTCAGGGCTCAATTTTGGGGACAGAATGTGTTTTAGTGTCCAGGGCCAGCTTCTGAAAATGAGGGTGGATTTGGGGTTTCATGTATCTTTCTCCTACTCTGTGGGTTGTGTGCGACTCCACAGAGTACTGTTTCCACAGGGCATGTTTCCCTTCTGGAGGGAAGGAAGAGTCCTGTGCTGTGGCTCCGGTGTACCCTATCTGGAGGGAATGTGGGCCAGGACTCTTGACGGAGGCCCGAGTACCAAGCTAGGTTAGGGTTAGGGCATAGGGTATGGCAGAACCAATGTGCAGACTCTGAGGCAAACTCTGGAGAATATGATGTTAAGGCAAGTGCAAGATGTTGCTCAGGCTGGAGTTTGTGTCAATTAGATCTGCCGAATGTAAGTTTAGCCTAGTGGGGGCAAGGAGATTTCTCCCACTTAGGGTTTTTTGGCAGTTCCCAATAACCTGGTCTATTCTGGGGGGTAGGTGCTATGTTGTTTTAGGAATCATGGTTCCCCCATATGGAGGGATTCGAGAATAGGCTTCCAGGTCTGGATGCCTGAAAACTCAGTGTAGGTTTTGCATTTGGTCCTAATGGCATGGCAGGCCTTAGATCCTGGCTCTGGAGCGAACTACCCATGTCGATTTGTTGAAAATGCGGCTCAGGTCAAGCGTCCCAATGGGTGTTTTTGTCCAGGATGGCCTGTAAAAGTGGCCATGGCCTCAGACACAAGGCAGGTTTCTGCCATGTTTGAGGGTTTTCCAAAGCTCCAAAAACCAAAGTTTCCCTCTGGGGGGCAGTAGAACTTTTGTTCTGTTTCTTAGGGGTCCCCCGTAAGGTGTGATTCGAGAGGAGGGCTCTGGGAATGGATGCCTGAAACCTCAACATAGGGTTAGGTTCAGGGCCCAGGGGCATAGCTGGTCTGATCTGGTGGGTCCGGGCAAGTTCTTCCAGTGGCTGATTGGAGGGCAAAACTCAAGTTGTGTCCGACTATATATTAGTTTCCAGCATGTGGAAGGAAAGCAGGGTGATATCAGGGTCCATGCACATTTGCCCTAATCGAGGGGTTTTGTGCAGCTACTTAGGCACAGTTTACATCTGGAGGGCAGGAAGGGTCCTGAGAGGTGGCCGCGGACTCCCCAATCTGGATGCCTTGCATTCCAGGATTAAAGGGATGGAATTCTGAAAGCCCAAGCTCAGTTTATGGTTAGAGTATAGGGCATGGATTCTCTATTTGAAGATGCTGAGATGAGCTCTCCAGATTCTGAAGTTAGGGTGAGCATCAGGCATTAGCTCAGACCAGATTAGAATTTGTGTCCACCAGGCCTGCAAAATGTGTGGTGTCCACCTGGGCCCATAACATTATCTCCTGCTGGGCAATTTGCACAGCTCCAAAAAAAAATGATTTCATTCTTGATGAGATTTGGAATCCTGTTGTATGGCTCAGGGGTCCCCATATGGATGGATTCTAGAGCAGTGCTCTGGGATGGATGCCTGAAAACCCAATCTAGTTTTAGCTGTGAGGCCTTGGGGCGTATTAGGTCTGATCTGCTGTCTCTGGGGCCAGCTATGTGGCTGGCTGACTGTAGATCGGGGCTCAGACTGAGGGACAGAATGTGTATTAGTGTTGGGTTGGATTCTGTTATTCAGGGAGACCTCATTGGCCATGCAGTTTTCTCCTAATCTGGGTGTTTTGTGCCGCTCCATTGAGCATGGTTTCCTTTTGTAGCATAGGCACAGTCCCATGGTGTGACTCTGGAGGGCTTGTGGGCAACAAGTCTTTGGATGGAAGTTTGAAAACCTATCCTAGGGTTAGGGTCAGGTCCTAGGGCATGGTAGGCCCAATCTACAGATGCTGGGGGAGCTTCCTTGGATCTGTGGTTAAGGCAAGTGACAAGAGATCACTCAGGCTGGAGGGCTTGAGAGCAGTGCTCTGGGGATGGATGCTTGGAACCCAACCTACCTTTAAGGTTAGGTCGTATGGGTATGGCAGGGCTTATATCCTGGCTCTAAGAAGAGCTACCCATGGGGCTGTGTTGAAAATGGGACTCAGGCTAAGAATCGCCATGGGTGTTTGTGTCCTGGGTGGCCTGTAATATTGGGCATGACCTCAGGGGCAACGCAGGTTTCTTTCACTTCTGAGGGTTATACATACCTGTAAAAAGCAAGGTTTCCTTCTCGGGGACAGGAGGTGTTTTTTGGTTTTCTTTTTTGTTGTTGTTGTTTGTTTCTTTTTGGCTCAGAGGTCCCCTGTGTGGAGGGATTTGAGAGGAGGGCTCTGGGTATGGATGCCTGAACTCTAAATTTGGGTTAGGATTAAGGCCAAGGGACCAGGCTGGTCTGATCTGCTAGCTCTGGGGCTATCTCTTCCAGTGGCTGATTGGAGGATGGGACTTAGGATGTGTCAGACACTATTAGTGTCCCGGGTAGAATATGAACATTTGGTGGCATGAGGGTCATGCACGTTTGCCCTGATCAAAGATTTTTGTCCAGCTCCTTAGGGCATGGTTTCCTTCTGGAAGACAAGGTGAGTCCTGTGGTGTGGCTACAGTGTCCCCAATCTTGATTTCTTACATTCCAGGACACAAGGGGTATAACACTGAAAACCCAAGCTCATGTATGGTTAGGGTGTAGGGCATGTATCCATGATCTGCAGATGCAGTTGCAAGCTCACCAGATTCTGAAGGTAGGGCTGTGTCACATATTCGCTCAGACCAGATTAGAATTTGTGTCCATTAGGGCTAGCGAATATGTGTGTGGCCACCTGGTTCCATGGAGGTTTTTCCTGCTCTGGCGTTTTGGAGCAGCTCCAAATAGTATGGTTTCATTCAGTGGGAGAGTTGGAGTTCTGTTTTAGGGCTCAAGGGTCCCGATATGGAGGGATTCGACAGTGGGGCTCTGGGTATGGATGCCTGAAAACAAAGCCTAGGGTTAGCATTAGGGACTAGGGGAATCCAGACCTTATCTGCTGACTCTAGGGCTAGCTACGTGGGTGGCTGACTGTAGGTCGGGGCTCGGAGTGAGGGACAGAATGTTTATTAGTGTCCAGGTTTGGTTTCCGTCAATGGGGGTGGACTCGTTTGTCATGCCAGTTTCTCCAAATCTGGGGGTTTGTGCAGCTTTATTGAGCACAATTTCCTTCTGGAGGGTAGGCAGAGTTCCAGGGTTTCTGTCTGAAGTTCTTTATCTGGAGGGCTTGTCTGCGAGGACTTTTGGAACAGAGTCTGAAAACCATGCTGTGGTTAGGGCTAGGGCCTTGGGCATGGCAGGCCGAATCTACAGATGCTGAGGCGAGCCTCAGCAGGGCTCTGCGATAAGGCTTGTGTCATGAGGTCACTAAGGCTGGAGTTTGTGTCCAAGTGATCCACCGAATGTGGGGGTGGCCTCATGGGGCCATAGAGTTTTCTCCTGCTCTTTGGTGTTTGTGCAGTTCCAAATAGTTTAGTCTCTTCTGGGGGATAAATGCTGTCCTGTTTTATGGCTCAGGTGTTGCCCATATGGAAGGATTGGATATCAGGGCTGTGGTACGGAAGCCAGAAAAACCAACCTACATTGTGGGTTAGGCTCTAGTGGCATGGCAGGCCTTATATCCTGGCTCTGGTGTGAGTTACCCATGGCGCTGTGTTGAAAATGGGGCTAAGGCTTAGGGTCACAATGTGTGTTTGTGTGAAGAGCGGCCTGCAATAGTTGCCGTGGCCTCAGGGGCACTGCAGGTTTCTTCCCACTCTGAGGGTCTTACATAGCTTCAGAAAACAAAGTTTTCTTCTGGGGGATAGTAGGAGTTCTATTTTGTGGCTGACTGGTACACTGTGTGAATGGATTTGAGAGGAGGGCTCTGGGTATGCATGCATGAAACCCCAAACTCTTGTTATGATTAGGTCCTAGTGTCATGGCAGGCCCGATATGCTGGCTCTGGGGCCAGCCCTCCCAGTGCCTGATTGGAGGGCAGTACTCAGGTTGTATCAGACAGCATTTTACTGTCCAGGGTGGAGAGCATAATTGGGCTGGCATTGGGGACCTTGCATGTTTGCCCTGAATGAGTGGTGTTCTGCAACTCCATAGGGCACGGTTTCCTTCTACAGGGCAGGGAGAGTCTGTGGGATGTCTCCAGAGTCCCCAATATGTAGGGTTTGTATTCCAGGACTCAAGGGATGGAAATATGAAAACCGAAGCTTGGTTAGGGTGTATAGTATGGATTCCTGATCTGCAGTTGCTGAGTGGAGCTCTCCAAATTCTGAAGTTAGGATGAGTGTCAAACATTCTTTCAGACTAGACAAGAAGTTGTGTCCACTAGGACTGCCGAATGTGTGGTTGGCCTCCTTGAACCATGGAGATTTCTCCCACTCTGGGGTTTTGGGGCAGCTAAAACATAGTTTTGTTTCATTTTGTGGGAAAGTGGAGTCCTGTTGTAAGTCTCAGGGGTCCCCATATGGTGGGAATCAAGAGCAGGTCTGTGTGTATGTATGCCTGAAAATACAAACTACTTTTAGCATTAGGGACTAGAGGAAGCCAGGTTTGATCTCCTGACTCTGAGGCCAGCTACATAGGTGGCTGACTGGAGGACGGGCTCAGGCTGAAGGACAAGAAGTGTATTAGTGTCCATGGTCGAGTTCTGTCAATGAGGGTGGCCTCGTTGGCCACAAAGTTTGCTCCTAATCTGGGGATTTTGTGCTGCTATGGTGAGCACGGTTTTCTTCTGGAGGGTAGGCATAGTGCCATGGTGTCACTCTGGAGTTCTCTACCTGGAGAGCTTGTGATCCAGAACTCTTGGAACTGAAGTCTGCAAACCCATGCTGCGGTTAGGGTTAGGGCCTAGGGCATGGCAGGCCCAATCTACAGATGCTGAGGCGAGCTCCTGGGAATCTGAGGTTAAGGCGAGTGTCAGGAGGTCGCTCAGGCTGGAATTTGTGTCCTTGCATAACGCCAAATATGGGGATGGTCTCATGGGGCCAAGAAGTTTTCTCCCACTCTGGGAATTCTGTGCAGATCCAAAAATTTTGGTCTACTCTCGGGAATAGGTGATGTCTTAAATAGTGGCTCAGGAATCCCCATATAGAGGGATATGAGAGTAGGGTTCCAGGTATGGATGCCTGAAGGCCAACCTATGTTTAGAGTTATACCCTTCCAGCATAGTAGACCTTATGTCCTGGTTTTGGGGTGCGGTACCCATGGGGCTGTGTTGAAAATGGGGCTCAGGCAAAGGGTCACAAGGGTGTTTGTATGCAGAGCTGCCTGAAAAAGTGGACGAGGCCTCAGGGGCAATGCAGGTTTCTTCCAACTGTGATGGTTTTACGTAGCTCCAAAAACCAAAGTTTCCTTCTTGGGGCAGGATGAGTTCTGTTTGGTCTAATGGGTCTCAGGTATGGAAGGATTTTAGAGGAGGGCTCTGGGTTGGATGCCTGAATCTCCAACCTAGGGTTAGAATTGGGGCCTAGGGTCAGAATTGGGGCCTAGGGTCATAACAGGTTCAATATACTGTCTCTACTCCCAGCTTCCAACAGGTTTCTTTGAAACCAGGACTGAGGCTGAGGATCACAATATAGGTTTTGCCCAGGGCAACCCACAAATGTAGGCATGGACTCAAGGGCCATGCAGGTTACTCCTAGTCTGAAGGTTTTACACTAACGCCAAGAGCATTTCAACTTAGCCCCCATGTTGCTCGCACCAATGCCACCACATCTAACTTACCATGTTTCTAGGTTCCAATATTAACCCTAGGTGGGTTTCCCAGGCATCTTTCTGGAGAGCACTGCACTCGAATCTTTCCATATAAAGAAAACTTAAGCCATCAAACAGGATTCCCCTGTCCTGCAGAAGAAAACCTCGCTGTTTAAATATGCACACAACCACCAGTGTGGGAAAACCTCCATGGCCTCATGAGGGTACCCCCAAATTACGTGGCCATCATGGACAAACACTCCAACATGAGTGTATGGCGGACACTTGCCCTTACTTAAGATATAGGGATCTCTCCTCAGCCTCTGCATTTGGGCCTGCCATGTCCTAGAACCTAAAGCTAAGTCTAGCCTGTGTTGTTAGACTTCTTTCCTAAAGCTCCTGGTCCACAAGCCCTCCAGACTGGAAATTCTGGAGCCACAACACAGCACGTTAACAGCCCACCAGAGGGAAAAAGTGCCCTATGGGCCTACACAAAAACCTCAAAAGAGGATCAACCTGCATGGCCCTCAAAGGCACCCCAAAATCATAGGCTGCCCTGTACACTAATGCTCTGTCTGACACAGCTGAGCCCAGACCTCCTGGTAGCCATGCAGATAACTGGCTGCCTATTCAGCAGATCGGACCTGCCAAGGCCCTAGGCCGTCATCTCTACCCAACCTGGGCATTCAGTCATCTGTCCCCAGACCTTATCTCAAATCCCTGCACATGGAGGAACCTAATGCACAAAACAGAACTCCTCCTTTCCCATGGCACAAAACCTTGATGTTGGGATGGATGTGATATCCTTGGAGTAGGAGAAACTGCACGGTGTATGAAGCTACACCCACTGTTCAGTGCCATCTTGGGAACAAAAGCTCATTTTTTACCCTCATTGAGTCCAGTTTTGAAATAAGGCCCCTCAGTAGATTTACCAAGAGCACTAATATTGGGCCTGCCATGCCCTTAGGTCTGAATCCTAACACATGTTGCAGTTTCCAGGCACTGACACACAGAAATCTGACCTGTATTTCCTCCTTTTGTGGGACCCCTGAGGCAGACAACAGGACACCTCCTTTCCCCCGGCATGACACAAAACTATTGAGCACCAGACAAAACTCCCAGAGAGGGAGAATCTTCCATGGCCCCATGAGGACACCCCTACATTCTGCGCACATCCTAGATCCTAGACACAAAATCCAGAGACAAAAGCTTCAGTTAGCACCTCCCACTCGCCCTAATTTCAGATCCCAATTAGCTTGCCTCAGGGTCTGCAGATCAGGCCGGCCATACCCTCCGCCCTAACCTAGCCTTAGTTTATGTTTTCAGACTAATGTCCCCAGAGCCCTAGCTCACAAAAAGCCCATGCTGGGGTCCTCAGAGCAGCACCACAGAACTGTGCCATCCCTCCAGAAGGAAACTGTGCCCTTTAGAGCTATTAAAACACTCCAGATTAAGAGAAACCTGCAAGGCCCCCAAGGTCACAATAATTTCATAGGTCGCCCTGGACAAAAATGAGCATTCTGACATACCCTGATCACCTACCTCCAGTCAGACACGCAGGAAGATGGCACCAGAGAGGGAAGATTGAACCTGACATGCCCCTAGGCCTTAATATGAACCCCAGCTTAGGTTTTCAGGCATCTGTCCCCAGAGGCTTTGTCTCGATTACCAGCATAAGGGGGATCCTTGAGACCCTTAAGAGAACATGTCCTGACACCAGAAGGAGACCTTGCAATTTGGAGCTTTGTCAAACCTGCAGGGTAGGAGAATCCTAACTAATCCTCAGGTGATATCGCCTGAGCCACCGCCACATTCCAAGGTCATCCTGGACATAAACCTGCATAGTAACTCATCAGAATGAGACTCCATTTAAACTCAGCCCCCTTATAGATCGTTCCAGATCCAGGAGATCGAACTAACCATGTTCCAAGGCAACAATGTTAATGCTGCGGGGAGTGGTTTCAGGTATCCATATGTAGAATCCTGCTATTGAATCTTTCCATATCGGCAGCCTTGAGCCATCAAACAGAACTCCACTTGTGCTGCAGAAGGAAACCTTGTTGTTTGCAGCAGCTCACAATCCCCAGAGTGGGAAAACCTCCACTGCATCGTGGGGCCACCCCTACATTAGTTGCCCTCATTGACACAAACTCCAGCATGAGCGAACGTCTGACACTCGCCCTAATGTCAGATGCTGGAGATCACAGTTCAGCCTCTGCAGATTGGGCCTACCACGCCCTAGGCCCTAAACCGCACCCTAGCTTGTATTTTCACACTTTATGTCCTCACATTCCTGGCCCAAAAGCCCTCGAGATTGGGAATTCTGGAGCCCCAAAGTAGCACTATGCCTGCCAACCAGAAAGAAAACGTGCCCTATGGAGATGCCCCAAATCACCAGATGAGGATCCACTTCCATGGCCCTCGAAAACACCCCAATTTCATAGGTGGACCTGTACACTAATGCTCTGTCTGACACAGCCTAAACCCAGACCTCCTATCAGCCACCCGCATATCCAGCAGATGGGACCTGCCATGGCCCTAGGCCATTATATCTACCCAACCTGGCTTTTCAGGCATCTGTAATCTGACCTTATCTCAAATCCCTGCATATGAGGGAACATGATGCACAAAAGAGTACTCTTCCTTTCCCTTGGCAGGAAAACTTGCTGTTGGGATGGGTGTATCACTCTTGAACTAAGAGAAACCAGCATGGCCCATTAGTCCACTCCAACTCATGAGGGCCGCCCTGGGCACATACACGCATTGTGACCCTCAGCCTGAGCCTATTTTCAGTAAGACCCCCTCAGGAGCTGGACTAAGAGCCCGCATATCACGCCTCTCTTGCCCCTAGGCCCAAATCCTAACACACAGTGTTGTTTTCCAGGTGTCTGTGCCCAGAGTCAGTCTCTGGAATCCCTCTATTTGCGGGACACCTGAGACAGAAAACAGGACTCTTCCCTTCCCCTAGAATGACACCAAACTATTGAGAGCCTGGTAGAATCCCCAGAGATAGAGAATCTTCCAAGGCCCCATGAGGTCACCCTTACACTTCTTCCAATCCTAGACACACAATCCAGAGACAAAAGCCTAAGTTACAACCTGACACTTGCCCCAATATCAGATCCCAGAGAGCTACCATGAGGGTCTCTAGATCGGACCTCCACAACCTCAGCCCTAACCATAACCCAAGTTTTTGTTTTCAGACTTCTGTTCCCAAAGCCCTGGGCAAACACACATTGCAGGCTGGGGCATCCGGAGCCACACCAAAGGACTGTGCCTGCATTCCCAAAGGAAACTGTGCCATTTACATTTGCCAAATTCCCTCCAGATTAGGAGAAACCTGCAAGGCCTCTGGAGCCTCCCCAATTTTGTACGCCACCCTTGACAAAATGTGCAGTCTGAAACACCCTGAGCACCTACCTCCAGGCTGACACCCAGGTAAATGGTCCTAGAGACAGAAGATTGAACCTGATATGCCCCTAGGCCCTAATCTGAACCCTAGCTTAAGTTTTCAGGCATCTGTACCCAGAGGACTGGTCTCAAATACCAACATAGGCAGTCCTTGAGCACAAAATAGAACACCCTCTGTCGCCAGAAGGGAACCTATTATGTGGAGCTTTGTCAAAGCCTCAGGGCAGGAGAATCCTGCATGGCCCCTGACCACCACCATATTCCAAGGTCTTCATGGACACAAACCCGCATTGTGACCCAAAACCATGAGACTCCATTTCAACTCATCCTTCTCGATTGCTTGCCCCAGAAGCAGCAGACGGAAACTGCATTATTCCTAGGCACCAATGGGAATGCTAGGAGGGGTTTCCAAGCATCCAATATAGAGCACTGCTCTCGGATCTTTCAGTATGGGGAAGCATTGAGCCAACAAACAGAACTCCCCATGTCCTGCAGAAGGAAATCTTGTGCTTTGGAGCAGCTCACAAGCCCCAGAGTGTGGAAAGCTCCATAGCCTCATGAGGCTACTCCTCCATTAGGCAGTCATCATGGACACAAATTCCAGCCTGAGGGGACTTCTGACACTCGCCATTACTTCAGATGCTGGAGATCTCAATTCATCCTCTACAGATTGGTCCTGCCATGCCCTAGGCCCTAATCCTAACACAAGCTTGTGTTTTCAGACTTCCGTCCTCACACTTCTGCCCCACAAGACCTCCATATTGGAAATTCTGGAAGCACAACACAGCACTCTGCATGCCTACAAGAAGGAAAAAGTGGCCTATGGGGCTGCACAAACACCCAAAAGAGGACCAACGGGCACAGCCCTCGATGGAACTGCAATTTCATAGGCTGCCCTGTACACTAATGCTCTCTATGACACAGCCTGAGTCCAGACCTCCTGACAGCCACCCAGTTAGCTGGACGCAAATGCAGCAGATCAGAACTGCCAAGGCCCTCAGCCGCCATCTCTGTGCAACTGGAGTTTTCAGACATCTGTCCCAAGACCTTATCTCAAATCCCTGCACCTGGAGGAATCTGATGCGTAGAACATGACTCCTTTCCCATTTCAAGAAAACTTGCTGTTGGGATGCTGCTGGAAGTCAAAGTCAAATACTCAGGTTAGGATAAACCAGCAAGGTCCATGAGGCCATACCCATGCTTGAGGGTTGCCTTGGGAACAAACATGCATTGTGACCCTCAGTATGAGCCCCATTTTCCAAAAAGGCCTCTCAGAGGCTCTACCAAGAGCTCACATATTGGGCTGGCTAGACCCTCGGCCCCAATCCTAACCAAAGGTGGGGTTTTCCAGTTGCCCATACCTGCGTCTCTACTCTAGACTCCCTCTTTCAGAGGGACCCCAGAGACAGAAAAAAGGACTCCTCCCTTCCCAGTGATTGGGAGCCGGGCCAAATCCCCAGAGAGGGAGAATCATTCATGGCCCATGAGACCACCCCTACATCCCACAGCCAACCTTGACACAAAATCCAGAGACAAAAGCCTGAGCTACAGCCTCACACTCCCCCTTATTTCCTATCCAGAGGAGCTTGCCTCAAGGTCTGTAGATCCGGCCTGCCGTGCCCGATCCCTAAGCCGAGTTTGTGTTTTCATACTTCTATCCCCACAGCCCTGGCCCACATAGACTTCAGGCTGGGGCCTCTGGTGCAACACCACAGGACTGTGCCTTCCCTCTCAAAGGAAACTTGGCCCATTCCATTGGCCACAACCCTACAGATTAGGAGAAACCTACAATTCCCCCTAGGCCATCCCAATTGCTTAGTCCACCCTGTACAAAAAGGTACTTTCTCACACAACCTAAGCAACTACCTCAATTCAGACACTCAGACAGATGTCCTTACAAACAAAAGATTAAACCAGACATGCCCTAGGCCCTAATCTGAACCCTAGCTTGGGTTTGCAGATATCTCTCCTCAGAGGCCTGGTCTCCAATACCAGCATATGGGGGTTTCCTGAGGCACAAAACAGAACACCTCTTGTCTCCATACGGGAAGCTTGATATTGGGAGCTATGTAAAACCCTCTGGGTAGAAGAATCCTGCAGGGCCCCTGAGCCACTTCCATGTTCTAGGCTCTCCATGGACACAAACCCACATTATGATGCAACCTCATGAGAGTCCTTTCAACTCAGCCCCCTGGGTAGATCTGCCCCATTGACCATATTGAACCTCCCTTGTCCTCAGGAGACAATGGGAATGCGAGGTGGTGTTTACAGGCATCCATCCTTAGAGCCCTGTTCGCAAGTCTTTATGTATGGGGCACCCTTGCACCATGCAACACGACTCACCTGTCCCACTGAAGGAAACATTGCAGTTTGGAGCTGCTCACATCCCCCAGAGTGGGAAAACCTCCATGGTCTCATGAGGTCCCCTCTTCATTAAGATGCCCTCTTAGACACAAACTCCAACCTGAGCCAACATCTGATCCTTGCCCTGACTTCAGACGCTGGAGATCTCAATTCAGACTCTACAGAGTGGACCTGCTGAGCCCTCGACCCGAAACATTGTATTTTCAGACTTCCATTTTCACACTCCTAGCCCACAAGCCCTCCAGATTGGGAATTCTGGAGCCACAACGCAGTACTCTGCCTGCGCACCAGTAGAAAAAAGTACCCTATGGGCCTGCCCATAAACCAGAAATAAGGATCAACCTGCTAGGCCCTCGACTGCACCCCAATTTCCTAAGCTGCAATGTGCACTAATGCTTTGTCTGACAAAGCCTGAGCCCACACCTCCCGTCAGACACCCAGAGAGCTGGCCGCATATGCAGCAGAGCCAACCTGCCATGGCCCTCAGCTGTCAACTCTTCCCAACCTGGGTTTCAGGCATCTGACCCTACACCTTATCTCAAATCCCTGCACACAGGATCTTGATGTTCAACAAGAACTCCTCTCCCTCAGGCAAGAAACCTTGCTGTTGGGATGGGTGTCAAAGTCAAATCATCAGAGGAGAAAACTGCATGACCCATGAGGCCACGCCCATGCTTGAGGGCCACCTGGGGTACAAACTCACATTGAAACCCTCAGCTTGAGGACAATTTTCAAATGAGGCCACATAGTAGTGGACCAAGAGGCCCCATATAGGGCTGGCCATGCACTTAGGCCAGAATCCTAACCAAAGTTGGGGCCTTCCAGTCGCACGTACCTGAGACTCTACTCTGCAATCCCATTTTTAGGAACCCCTGAGAGAGAAAACAGGACTCCTCCCTTCCCACGGAATGACTCCAAATGAGTGGGAGACCACCCCTACATTACATGGCCATCCTTGACAGAAAAATCCAGAGACAAAAGCCTGAGCTACCGCCTCAAATTCACCCTTATTTCATATCCGGAGGAGCTCCCATCATGGTCTGTAGATCGGACCTGCCATACCCTCAGCCGGGAAATCTACCCTGAGGTTGTGTTTTCAGATTTCTATCCCCACAGCCCTGGCCCCCACACCTTCCATGCTGGGGCCTCTGGAGCCACACTGCCAGAATGTGCCTGCTTTTGCAAAGGAAAGTGGGTCCATTCCTTGGGCCTCAACCCTATAGATAAGGAGAAACCTCCAAGGCCCCCGAGACCATCCCAATAACCTAGTCTGCCCTGGGCATTCTGACACAACCTGACCAACTACCTCCACTCAGACACACAGACAGATATCCCCCAAAACATAAGATTGAACCGGACCTGCCCCTAGGGCCTAATCTGAACCCTAGCATAAGATTCCAGACATCTCTCCTCAGAGGCCTGGTTTCGAATACCAGCATAGGGAGTTTCCTGAGGCACAAAACAGAACACCTCTTGCCTAAACATGGGAAGATTCCTATTTGGAGCTGTGTCAACCGCTCCAGGTAGGAGAATCCTTCAGGGCACCTGAGCCACTGCCACGTTCCAGTGTCTCTATGGACACAAACCCACATTATGACCCATCATCATGAGCGACCCTTTCAGCTTAGCCTCCTGAGTAGCTCTGGCCCAGAGCCAGCAGATTGAACGTGCCTTGCCCCAGGAGCAAGTGTGAACGCGAGGTGGGGTTTCCAGGCATCTGTCCTTAGAGCCGTGCTTTAGAATCTTTCCTTATGGGTCAGTGTGGAGCCAACCAACAGGGCTCGCCTTTCCCTCAGAAGGAAATCTTGCTGTTTGGAACAGCTCACAACCCCCAAAGTGGGAAAACATTCCATGGCCTCATGAGGCCACCCTTCCATTCAGGAGCCATCATTATCAAAAACCCCAGCCTGACCCAACATCTGATACTCGCCCTTTTATCAGGCGCTGGAGATCTCTATTCAGTCTCTCCAGAGTGGGTCTATCGTGCTCTCTGCCCGAAACCTAACCCTAGCTTGTGTTTCCAGAATTCCGTCCTCCCACTCCTGACCCAGAAGGCATGGGGAATTCTGGAGCCACAACACAGCAGGCTGCCTGCACACCAGAATGAAAAAGGGCCCTATGGGGCTGCCCAGAAACTGCAAAGGAGTATCCAGCCACACGGCCCTCGATGGCACCCAAATTTCGTAGGACGCTTTGTGTACTAATGCTCTGTCCAACACAGCCTGAGCCCAGACCTCCCATCTGACACCCAGACAGCTGGCCGCATATGCAGCAGATCAGACTCGCCATGGCCCTCTGCCATCATCTCTTCCCAACCTGACTTTTCAGGCATCCATCCCTAGACCTACTCTCAAATCCTTGCATACGGAGGAACCTGATGCACAAAAGAGACCTCCGCCTTCCGCATGGCAAGAAACCTTGCTGTTGGGATGGGGATCAAAGTCAAACCCTCAGAGTCGGAGATACCTGCACGGCCCATGGGGCCACGCCCATGCTTGAGGGCTGTCTTGGGCACAAACACGCATTGTGACCCTCAGCCTCAGCCACAGTTTCAAATGACACCTCTCGGTAGCTGGACCTAGAGCCCGCATATAGGGCTTGCCATGCCCCTAGGCCCCAAACCTAACCAAAGGTGGGGTTTTCCGGTCCCGCGTACCTGGGGCTCTGCTCTGGAATACCTCTTTTGGAGTGACCCCTGAGATGGAAAAAGGACTCCTTCCTTCCCACACAATGACCTCAAATGATTTGGAGCCTTGCCAAATTCCCAGAGGGAGAATCATCCATGGCCCTAGAGTCCACATAAACATTCCTTGGCCATCCTTCACACAAAATCCAGAGACAAAAGCCTGAGGTACTGCCTCACACTTGCCCTTCTTTCATATCCTGAGGAGCTCCCCTCAGGGTTTACAGATCAGGCCTGCCATGCCCTCGGCCTGAAAACTAACCCAAGTTTGTGTTTTCAGAAATCTGTCTCCACAGACCTGGCCCTCACTTGCAAAGCCTAGAAACAAGGGCAGGTCAGGCCAAGTGAAGACATCCAATCAGTGGGGCGTGCATATATCTACTACAGTAAATTGAAATTCAATTGTCCACCCATCTGTTACCTAGTAGTTTTTTCTGTGTGTGGCAGACCTAGCATGACTGTGCAGTTTTCTCTGTGTATTGCAAACTCATTGGCCACCTGTGTATAGTCCGGCTAAACTAACTCTATAAAAGTTAGTCTGTGAAGCTGGAAGGGGTCACCTCTTTGCAAGAAACGGCCCTGACCAGTCAGTTTGATTCTCGATGCTTGGTGCGAAAAAAGCTTTGCTTGACCTTCACTTTTTATCAGTCTCACTCCTTTGATTACAGAACCTAACAGAAGAGACGCCTGGAACCCAAAGCTAAGGTTCAGATTAGGGCCTAGGGTCCTGTCCGGTTCAATCTTCTGTCTCTGGGGACATCTATCTGCATGTCTGAGTGGAGGTAGTTGCTCATCTTTTGTCAGATTGCACCTGTTTGTCCAGGGTGGTGTACAGGATTGGGATGGCCTCAGGGACCCTGGAGGTTTCTCCTAATCTGTAGGGTTGTGGCCAAGGGAATGGGCACAGTTTCCTTGATGAGGGCAGTCACAGTTCCTGTGGTGTGGCTCCAGGGGCCCCAGCCCGGAGGATGTGTGGGCTAGGGCTGTGGGAACAGAAGTCTGAAAAGCCAAACTTGGCTTAGGTTTGGGGCTGAGTTATGGCATGTACGATATGCAGACCATGAGGGGAGCTCCTCGGGATATGAAAGAAGGACAAGTGGGAGGGCGTCACTCTGGCTTTTGTCTCTGAATTTTGTGTCAAAATGGCTGTGGAATGTAGGAGTGGCCTCATGGGCCATGGACGAGTCTCCCTCTCTTGGGATTTAGCTCAGCTCCTAAGAAGTTGGGGTCATTCTGTGGGAAAGGGGGAGTCCTGTTTTCTGCCTCAGGTGTTCCTCCAAAAGAGGGATTCCAGAGCAGAGCCCTTTGTACAGGTGACTGGAAAACCCTAACTCTGGTTATGATGGGGGGCCTAGTGGCATAGAGGCCCCATATGCGGGCTCTTGGACAAGCCACTGAGAGGCCTTACTTGAACATGGGGCTCACGCTGAGGGTGACAATGGGTGTTCGTGCCCAGGACGGCCCTCAAGCATGGGTGTGGCCTCATGGGCCATGGAGGTTTCTCCTAACCTGAAGGATTGACACCATGCCAACAGCAAGGTTTCTTGTCAGGCAGAAGGAGGAGTTCTGATTTGTGCATCAGTTTTCCCCCTTTGCAGGGATTGGAGATAAGGTCTAGGTTCAGATTCCTGAATACCCAGGTTGGGAAGAAATGTGGGCCTAAGGCCATAGCGGGTCTGAAGTGCTGGGTGTGTGGCCAGCTGTCTGGGTGTCTGTTGGGAGGTCTGGGCTCAGGCTGTGTCAGACAGAGCATTATTGCCCATGGCAGCCTATGAAATTGGGGTGAGGTAGAGGGCCTTGCAGGTTGATCCTCATTTGGGGTTTCTGGGCAGCCCCATAAGGCAATGTTTTTCTTCTGGTCTGCTGCATTGTGTCTCGGGGGTTCCCAATCTGGAGGGCTTGTGGGCCAGGAGTGTGAGGACGGAAGTCTGAAAACACAAGCTAGGGTTAGGTTTGGGGCCTAGGGCAGGGCAGGCCCACTCTTTAGAGGCTGAATTGAGATCTCTAGCATCTGCAGTACCGTTTAGTGTCAGAGGTTTTCTCAGGCTGAAGTTTGTGTCCATGATGGCATTCTAAGGGAGGGTTGGCCTCATGAGCCCGTGGAGGTATTCCCACTCTGGGTGTTGTGAGCTGCTCCAAACAGCAAGGTTGCCTTCTGCAAGATGGGGAGTCCTGTTTGATGGTTGCAGTGTCCCCGTTATGGAATGATTCCATAGCACATCTCTGTCCATGGATGCCTGGAAATCCCTCCCCATGTTTCCATTGCAGCCTAGGAACATGGCAGGTTTGATCCACTGTCTCTGGGCGGAACTACCCAGGGGGCTGAGTTGAAATGGAGCCTCATGGTGATGGGTCACAATGCAGGTTTGTGTCCAGGGACACTTGGGATTTTGGCCATGGCTCAGGGACCATGCAGGATTCTCCTCCCCTGAGTCTTTGACATAGCTGCATATAGCAAGCTTCCCTTCTGGGACAGGAGATGTTCTGTTTGGTTCCTCAGGGACCCCGTTATGTTGGTATTCAGGCCAGGTCTCTGGGGACAGATGCCTGAAAACGAATGCTAGTGTTTAGATTAGGTACTAGGGACATGTTAGTTTCAATCTCCTATCTCTAGGCCATCTACCTGGGTGCCTGACTGGATGTAGTTGCTCAGGATTTGTCAGAGTGCTCACTATTTCCAGGTCGCCTTACAAAATTGGGGTGGCCTCAAGGGCCTTGCAGATTTCTCCTAATCTGGGAAAAGTTTTCAATTAGCAATAATCGCGCCTCGGATAAACCTCATTGGCTACGATACTGCCACTGCGCAAAGCTAGATTTCTCCTAATCTGTAGGGTTATGGCAACTGAAATTACATAGTTTCCTTTGCGATGGGAGGCTCATTCCTGCCATGTGGCTCTGGAGGCACCAGCCTGGAGGGTTTGTGGGCCAGGGCTCTGGTGACAGAAGTCTGAAAACACAAACTAAGTGTAGGGTTAGGGTCGAGGGTATGGCATGCCTGATCTGCAGACCCTGAGGGGAGATCCTCAGAAGCGGAAATTAGCACGAGTGTGAGGCAGGAGCTATGGAGTTTGTCTCTGAATTTGTGTCTAGGATGGCTGCGGAATGTAGGTGTGGCCTCATGGGGCCATGGAAGATTCTCCTTCTGTGGGGATTTGCCAGGCTCCCAATAGTTTGGTGTCCTGCTTCGGGAATTGAGGAGTTCTGTGTTTTGTCTCAGGGGTCCCCCCAAAAAAGAGATCCAGAGCAGGGTTCTGGGTATGGGCTCCTGGGAAACTTCCCCTTTGGTTAGGATTTGGCACTAGGGGCATGGTAAGCCTGGATTGTGGACTCCTAGTCCAGCTGCTTTTGGGCTTTATATGAAAACATGGCTCAGCCTGAGGATCTCAATGGGTGTTTGTGCCCACGTCCACCCTCAAGAGTGGTTGTGACATCATGGGCCATGCAGGTTTCTCCGACTCTGAGAGATTACCCTCATCCCAAAGGCAAGGTTTCCTCTCATGGGGAAGGGAGGTACTGTTTTGTGCTTCAAGTTCCCCCATATTCAGGAATTTGAGATAAGATCTGAGGACAGATGCCTGCAAACCCAGTTTGGGTGGAGATGATGGCCTAGGGCCATGGCATGTCTGATCTGCTGGATATATTGCTAGCTATCTTAGAGCCTGACAAGGGGTCTGCGCCATGGCCCTAGAAAACTCTGTGGCCCCATGAGACCGCCCACACATTCGGTGGATCGAATGGACACAAACTCCAGCCTCAGGGACATCCTGACTGTCACCTTAATCTCAGACCCCCGGGATTTGGCCTCAGCATCTATAGATTGGGCCTGCCATGACCTAGGCCCTAACTCTAACCTTGGCATAGGTCTTCAGTCCTCTTTCCCAGAGGTCCTGCGCCACAAGCTCTCCAGATAGAGAACTGAGGAACCACACCATGGGACTCTGCCTAACCTACAGAAGGAAACCGTTCTCAATGGAGATTCACAAAACCCCAAGATTAAGAGAAACATGCATGGTCAATGAGGCCACACCCATTGATGGAACCTGAAACTGGACACTAACGCACATTCTGTCTCACAGCCTGAGCACTGACCTCCAGTCAGCCACCACGTAGCTGGCCCCAGAGTCGGCAGATTGGACCTGCCATTCCCCTAGTCATTAATGCTAACCCCAGGATAGGGTTTTCTGGCATCTATACACAAAGTCCTGCTCTCAAAATCCTCCATATGGGGACATCTGTGCCATACAACAGGACTCCACAACTACCACATAATGAAATCATACTATTTGGAGATCAGCAAATCCCCCAGAGAAGGAGAAACCTCCAAGGCCCCAGGAGGCCACACACACATTCAGCAGCCCTAGTGGACACAAAATCTAGTCTGGTTTGAACGAATGCTTGACACTCGCCCTAACTTCATATTCTGGGGAGCTTGACTCAGAATCTACACATCGGGGATCCATGCCCTACACCCTAACAGTACACTCAACTTCGGTTTTCAGAATTCCTTTCCTTGAGTCCTGGAATGCAATCCCTCCATATTGGGGTCTCTGGAGCCACTCCACGGGACTTTTCCTGCCCTGCAGAAAAAAATCATGCCCTATGGAGCCCTGCAAACCCATAGATCAGGGCAAACGTGTATGCCCCATGATGCCACCCACTTTCGTTCTCCACCCTGGACACTATTATGCAGTCTGAAACAACCTGAGTCCCGTCCTCCAATCAGCCACTGGGAGAGCTGGCCCCAAGGCCAAAAGATCGGACTTGCCGTGCCCCTAGGCTTGAATTCTAACCCTGCTTGTGGTTTCAGACATCTATATCAAGAGCTCTCTCCTTGAATACCTCCACAGAGGGACCCCTCAACTACAAAACAGCAATATTCCTGGTTGCCAAAAGGAAACCTTGCTCTTGCATGTGTGTAAACCTTCAAGATTGGAAGAAACCTGTGTTGACCTGAGGCCACGACCACTCTTGCCAGTTGTTCTGAACACAATCACCCATTATGACCCTTAGCCTGAGACACATTTTCAACAGAGCCATATGGGTAGCTCATTCCAGATCCAGGCTCAAGATGCCACCCACTTTCATTCTCCACCCTGAACACTAATATGCAGTCTGACACAACCTGAATCCGGTCCTCCAATCAGTCACTGGGATAGATGGCCCCAGAGCCAGCAGTTAGGACCTGCCATGCCCCTAGGCCCTAATCCTAGCCCTAGGTTGGCATTTCAGGCATCCATACCCAGAGTCCTCCTCTCAAATCTCACCACGTGGGGGAACCCTGAAAAACAGAATAGAAATTCTCCTGCCCCCCAGAAGGAATCCTTGCTTATTGCAGCTATGTATAACCCTCAGAGATGGATGAAAGCTGCATTGCCCCTGAGATCACACCCAATTTTACAACTGGCCAGGACAGAAAAACCCATTGTGACCCTTAGCCTGAGCCCCATTTTCAACACAACCTCATGGGTAGCTCTTCGCAAGCCAGGATATAAGGCCTGCCATAACACTAGGATCTAACCCTAAATATAGGTTGGCTCTTCAGGTAGCCATACCCGGGAAACCTCTCTCAAATCCCTCCTTATTAGGGATCCATGAGGCATAAAACAGGAGCCAACTTTCCCCCAGACTAGGCCAAACTATTTGGAACTGCACAAAAACCCCAGAGTAGGATCAAACTCCATGGCCCCCTGAGGCCACCTCACATTTGACAGATGGCCTGGGCGCAAAATCCAGCCCTAATGACCTCCTGACACTCACCTTAACCTGAGATCCCTGGGAGCTCGCTTAACATCTGAAGATTAGGCCTGCCATGCCCTAAGCTCTAACCCTAACCCTAGCTTCGGTTTTCAGACTTCTGTTCCAAGAGCCCTGGCCCACAAGCACTCCAGAGAGAGAACTCCAGAACCACACCATGGGACTCTGTCTACTCTCTAGAAGGAAACCGTGCTCATTGGAGCTGCACAAAGCCCCCAGATTTGGAGAAACCCGCAAGGCTACCGAGGTCACACTCACTTACAAACACGACCCTAATGCACGGACCCTAATGCACATTCTTTCCCACAGCGTGAGCCCTGTCCTCCAATCAACCACCTACATAGCCTGCCCCAGAGTCAGCAGATCATTCTGCCTTGCCCCTTGTCCCTAATTCTAACTCTAGGTTGGGTTTTTAGGCATCCATATCCAGAGCCCTGCTCTATCCCTCTATATGGGGAACCCTGAGCCATACAATAGGACTCCACCTCTCACCGAGAATGAAATCATACCATTTGGAGCTGTGCAAAACCCCCAGAAGGAGATAGCTCCATGGCCCCAGGAGGACACCCACATATTCTGCAGCTCTAGTGGAAACACATTCTGGTCTGGTCTGAGCGAATGCCTGACATTCGCCCTACCAGAATCTGGAAACTTCCAGAAATCTTCCAGAAACTGGAGAGCTCAACTCAGGATCTGCAGATAGATGACCCATGCCCTATACCCTAACCATAAACTGAACTTGCGTTGTCTGAATTCCATTCCTTGAGATCTGGAATGCAAGCTCTCCAGATTAGGGAATCTGGAGCCACACTGAAGGACTCTCCCTGCCTTCCAGAAGGAAACCTTGCTCTACGGAGCTGCACAAAACCCCTATATCAGGGGAAAACTGCACAGCCCCTGATGCCACCCCAATATTGTACTCCACCCTGGACACTAATATGCAGTCTGACACAACCTGAGTCCCATCTTCCAATCAGGCACTGGGACAGCTGGCACAGTGCCAAAAGATCGTATCTGCCATGTCCCTAGGCCTTAATCCAAACCCTTGATTTGGGTTTCAGGCATCCATACCCAGAGCCCTCCACTCAAATCCCTCCATATGGGGGACACGTGAGCCACAAAACAAAACTGATCCTGCCCCTCAGAAGGAAACCTTGCCTTTTTGAGCTATGTAAAATCCCCAGAGTTGGAAGAAACCTGAGTAGACCCTGAGGCCATGCCCAGTTTTGCAGGCAGCCCTGGATGCAAACACCCATTGTGATCCTTAGTCTGAGCCCCATTTTCAACACATCACTATGAGTAGCTCACCCCAGAACCAGGATATAAGGACTGCCATGCCACTAGGACCTAATCCTTATGGTAGTTTGGGTTTCCAAGCAGCCATAACTGGAACCCTACTCTCAAATCCCTCCATATGTGGGACCTCTGAGCCATAAAACTGGACACCACCTATCCCTCAGAAGAGACCAAAGTATTGGGAACTGCGCAAAAAGCTCAGAGCAGGGCAAAACTCCATAGCCCCATGAGGCCACCCGCACATTAGGCAGATGGCATGGACACAAACTCCAGCCTGAGCGACCTCCTGACACTCACCTTCACCTCAGATCCCCAGGAGTGTACATCAGTGTCTGAAGTTTGGGCCTGCCATGCCCAATGACCTAACCCTAAGCTTGCTTTGGTTGTCAAACTTCCATCCCAAGAGGCCTGGCCCACAGGCCCTCCAGATAGAGTACTCTGGAGCCGCACCTTGGGTCTCTGCCTACCCTCCAGAAGGAAACCGTGCTCACTGGAGCTGCACAGAAACCCCATATTAGGAGAAACCTGCATGGCAAATGAGGCCTCTATGATTTTGAGAACTCGACCAGGTCACTAATACACATTCTGTCCCTCAGACCAACCTCCAGTAAGCCACCCATGTAGCTGGCTGCGGTGTCAGCACATCAGACCTCCCATACCCCTAGTCCCTAATACTAAACCATGGCTGGGTTTTCAGGAATCCATTCCCAACACCCTGCTCTCCAATCCCTCCATATGGGGGCCCCTGATTCATACAGCAGGTCTCCCCTTCTCCCCCAGAGTGAAACCATACTATTTGGACCTCTACAAAACTCCCAGTTTAGGAGAAAACTGCACGGCCAACAAGGCCTCCCTGATTTACAGAACCTGACCCAGGACACTAATATACATTTCATTCCTCAACCTAAGCCTCAACTTCCAATCAGCCACCCATGTAGCTGGCTCCAGAGTCAGCAGATCAGATCTTCCATGCCCCTAGTCCATAATGCTAACCCTATGTTGGGTTTTCAGACATCCATACCCAGAGCCCTGTTCCATACTTCCATATGGGGACCCATGTGCCATGCAACAGGACTCCATGTCTTCCCCACAGTGAAACCATACTTTTGGTAGCTGCACAACAGCCCCAGCAGGAGAAAATTCCAAACCCAGGAGGCCATCCACATATTTGGCAGCGCGGGTGGACGCAAAATCTTGTAAGTTTTCAGTGAATGCCTGGATTCACCCTAACTTCAGAATCTGGGGAGCTCGCCCTATAATCTGGAGAATGGTGATCCATGCCCTACACCCTAACCATACACTGAGATTTGGTTTTCAGAATTCCATTCCTTGAGTCCTGGAATGCAATCCCTCCAGACTGGGGACTCTGGATCCTCCCCACACTATTCTCCATGCCCTCCAGAAGGAAACCATATGTTATGGAGCTGTGCAAAACCCCTGGATCAGGGGAAACATGCACGGCCTGCTATGCCACCCCACTTTCATAATCCACCCTTGACAATAGTATGCAGTCTGACACAACTTGAGTCCCATCCTCCAAAAAGCCACTGGGATCGCTGGACCCAGAGCCAGCAGTTCAGAGCTGCCATGCCCATAGGCCCTAATCCTAACCCTAGGTTGGCATTTCAGGCATCCATACCCAGAGACCTCCACTCGAATCCCTCCATATGGGGGGGCCCTGAGCCACAAAACAGAACTCCTACTGCTGTAAAACCCTCAGAGTTGGAAGAAAACTGTGAAGGCCCTGAGGCCACGCCCACGTTTCAGGCTGCTCTCGACACAAAATATCCATTGTGATCCTTTGCCTGAGCCCAATTTTAAGCACAGCCCCATGTGTATCTCACCCCAGAGCCAGGATATAAGGACTGCCATGCCACTAGGACCTAATCCTTATTGTAGGTTGGGTTTTCAAGCATCCAACCCGCAACCCTGCTCTCAAATCCCTCCATATGAGGGACCCCTGGGATATAAAACAGGACACAACCCATCCCCAAGAATAGACCAAACTCTTTGTAACTGCGAAAAAAGCCCAGAGAGGGACAAAACCCCATGGCCCCATGAGGCCACACCCACATTTTGCGGATCACATGGACAAAAACTCGAGCCTGAGTGACCTCCTGACACATGCCTTAACCTGAAATCCATGGGAGCTCCTCTCAGCGTCTGTAGATGGGGCCTGCCATGCCCTAGCCCCTATCCCTAACCCTAGTATGGCTCTTCAGATTTCCATCCCTAGAGTCCTGGCTCACAAACCCTCCAGACAGAGAAATCCAGAGCCATACCATGGGACTCTGCCTACCTCCAGAAGGATGCCATGCTCAATGGAGCTGCACAAAAAGCCCAGACTTGGAGAAATCTGTATGGCCAAAAGACCACAACCTTTGATGGAACCCGACCCTAGATTGTAAAACGCATTCTGTCCCTCAGCCTTAGCCCTGACCTCCAGCCAGCCACCCACGTAGCTGGCCCCAGAGTTGGAAGATCAGCCTGCCATGCCCCTAGTGCCTAATACTAACCCTAGGTTGGGTTTTCAGGCATCCATACCCAGAGCCCTGCACTCAAGTCCTTCCATATGGGGATCCCTGTCATACAACAAGACTCCACCTCTCCCTGAGAATGAAACCATGCTCTTTGAAGCTGTGCAAAACCCCCAGAGCAGGAGAAAACTCCATGGATCCAGGAGGCCACCCACACATTCGACAGCCCTAGTGGAACCAAATTCTAGTCTGGTCTGAGTGAATGCCTGACACTTGCCCTACCTTCCGAGTCTGGGAAGCTTGCCTCACAATCTGTATATTGTGGATTCATGCCTAGACCCTAACCCACCAAGACTGGATTTTTAGAATTTCATTCCTTGAGTCCTGGAGTGCAAGGACTCCAGATTGGGGACTCCAAGGCCACACCACAGGTCTCTCTATGCTCTCCAGAAGGAAACCATGCCCTATGGAGCTGCACAAAACCCCTAAAATGGGGGAAATGTGAACTGCCCATGATGCCATCCCAGTTTCGTACACTACCATGGACACTGATACGAATTCTGACAGAATCTGTGTCCCGTACTCTAATCAGCCACCGGGACAGCTGGCCCCAGAGCCAGCCGACCAGCCCTGTCATGCCACTAGGCCCTAGTCCTAACCCTAGGTTGGGTTTTCAGGCATCCACAACCAGCACCCTCCTCTTGAATCCCTCCATACGGGGGACCCCTGAGTAACAAAAAGAACTCCTCCTGTCCCCCAGAAAAAAAAAAAAAAACTGTGCTTTTTGGAGCTATGTAAAACCCTCAGAGTTAGACGAAACCTATGTAGGCCCTGAGGCCACGACCACTTTTTCAGGCTGCCCTGCGCACAAACAACCATTGCGACCCTTAGCCTGAGCCCCATTTTCAAAAAAAGGCCAATTGGTAGCTTACCCCAGAGTGAGGATATAAGGACTGACATGCCACTAGGACCTAAACCTTATTGTAGCTCGGGTTTCAGACATCCATACGTGGAACTCTGCTCTCGACTGCCTCCATGTGGTGGACCCCTGAGCGATAAAACTGGACACCTATCCCCAGAATAAACAAAACTGTTAGAAACTGCTCACAAGCCCCAGAGAGGGAGAAACCTCCAAGGCCGCATGAGGCCACCCCATATTCGGTGGATGGCATGGACACAAACTCCAGCCTTAGCGACCTCCTGACCCTCGCCTTAACTTTGATTCTCAGAGACCTGTCCTCAGTGTCTGTACATTGATCCTGCCATGCCATAGGCCCAAACCCAAGACCTAGATTGGGTTTTCAGACTTGTGTCCTCAGAGTCCTTGTCCACAAGCGAGAGTTGGCAGATTGGACCTGATATGCCCCTACGCCTTATCTCTAATACTATGTTTTATTTTTAGGCATCCATCCCCAGAGACCTGCTCATGAATCGCTCCAAATGGGGTACCCTAGAGCCAAACAAGAAGACTCCACTCATCTTCCAGAATGAAACATTGCTATTTGGCATTGCACAGAACCCCCAATGCAGGATAAACCTCTATGTCCACAGGAGGCCACCTCAACTTATGGTAGCCCTAGTGGTCACAAATTTTAGTTTGAGGGACTACCTGACATTTTCCCTAAGCTCAGATCCTGAGGAGCTCAACTCAGGATCTGCAGATCGAGCCTGCCATGCCCTAGGATGTTTCCCAAACCCTAGCGTGGGTGTTCAGACTTTCCCCAGAGTCCTGGCTCACAAGCCTTCCAGACTGGGGACTCAGGAGCCATACCACAGGACTCTCCCTGCCCTCCAGAATGAAGCTGTGCCCTATGGCGCTGTACAAAACCCCCAGGTTAGGAGAAACATGCATGGCCTCTGAAGCCACCCCATTTAGGAAGCCCCCCTGGACGCTAATACACATTCTGTCACTCATCTTGAGACAGGACCTCTACTCTGCCACCCACGTAGCTAGCCCAAGAGCCAGCAGAACAGACCTACGCTGTGCCAGTCCCTAATTCTAAGCCTAGCTGTGTTTTCAGATATCTGTCCCCAGTGGTATACTTTAAATCCCTCCATATGGGAGATCCCTGAACCAGAAAACAGAACTTCTGCCTTCCTAAAGGAATCTCTGTGGTTTGGAGCTGTGTAACATTCTCAGGGTAAGAGACATCTGCATGGCCCAGGCCACCCCCAATTTCAGAGGACTCACTTGACACAAGCCGATTTGTGGACCTCAGCCTGAGCTGCGTTTACAACTAAGTCCCCACGGTAGCTCCCCTCAGAGACAGCTGATCAGGCATGCCATGCCCTTGGCCCTAATCCTAACCTAGATTGTGTTTTCAGGAATTCATATCCAGAGACTTGGCTCAAATCCCTCTATATGGGTGATCCCTGAGCCACAATACAGGACTCCTCCTGTCCTCCAGAATAAAACCTTGCTAATTGGAGCTGTGCAAAATCACCATGGCTGTAGTAACCTCCATGGGCACATGAGACCACCCCCATATTTGGAAGAAATCATGGACACAAAGTCCAGCTTGAATAAACACCTGACACTCAGCCTAAATTCACAATCCACGGAGTCTTCCTCAGAGTCTGCAGGCCGAGCCAACCATGCCCTAGGCTTTAACCCGAATTCTATCTTGAGTTCTCCGACTTCTGTCCCAAGAGTCCTGGCCCACAAGTACTCCATATAGAGAACTCAGGAACCACAAAATATGTCTCAGCCTGCCCCCAAAAATGGAAACTCTGCCCTATGGAGCTGCACAAAACCCCATGTTTATGGAAACGTGCATGGCCCCTGATGCCACCCCAATTTGGTATGCCACTGTAGACACTAATTCGCAGTCTGACAACCTGAGTCCCATTCTCCAGTCAGCCACCGGGACAGCTGGCCCCAGAGCCAGCAGATGGGACCTGCCATGCCCCTAGGCCCAAATCCTAACCCTAGGTTGAGTTGTCAGTTACCCATACCCAGAAGCCTGTTCATGAATCCCTCCTTATGTTGGACACCTGAGTCAGAAAATCGGACTCCTCCTGTGCCATAAAATAAATCTTGCTAATTGGATCTGCATGAAACTAGCAGGGCTGTAGTAACCTCCATGGCCACATGAGGCTTCTCCCATAATTGGCAGAATGCATGGACACAAAGTTAAGCCTGAGCCAACGCCTGGCACACACTCTAAATTTACATCCCAGGGAGCATGCTTCAGCATCTGTAGATATGTTCAGCCATTCCCTAGACCCTAATCCTAACACTAGCTTGGGTTTTTAGACTTCTGTCCCAAGAGTCCTGGTCCATAAGCCCTCCATATAGAGACCTCTGGAAGAAAGTACAGTACTCTGCCTGCCCATCAGCAGAAATGTTCTGCTATGTTCTGGGGATGTTCTGTGTTCTGGGGAGCTGCAAACATCCGCAGATTATGAGAATACTACACGGCCAAGGAGGACACCCCCAATTTCGGAACCTGAGTCAGGACACTAATACACAGTCTGTCCCTCAGCCTGAGCTCTGACCTCCAGCCAGCCACGCACGTATCTGGCCCCAGAGTCAGCAGATCAGACCTGACCTGACCTGACCTTAGTCCCTAACCCAAACCTTAGGTTGGGTTTTCAGGAATCCATACCCAGTCCCTGCTCTCATATCCCCCCATATGGGAGATCCCTGAGCCATAAAACAGGACACCACCTATACCCCAGAATAAGCCAAACTATTTGGAACTGTGAAAAAAATCCCAGAGCTTTTGAAAACTCTATGAACTCATGAGGCTACCCCCCAAATCGATGGTTCTCATAGACACATGCTACAGCTTGAGTGACCCCCTCATACTTGACTTAAACTCAGATCCTGGGGACCTTGCCTCAGCATCCGTAGATTGGGCCTGCCATGCCCTAGGCCCTAAGCCTAGCCTTAGCTTGGGATTTCATACTTCTGTCCTCAGAGTCCTGGTCCATAAGCTCTCCAGATAGAGAACACTGGAGTCACAACACAGGACTTTGCCTGCCCTCCAGAAGGAAAATGTGCCCTGTGGAGCTGCAAGAAATCCCCAGATTATGAGACAGCTTCAAGAGACCCCAAGCCACTTCCATTTATGAAAGTCAGCACTGGACACTAACACAATTCTGTCCCTCAACCTGAGTCCTACCTCCAGACAGACACCCACATAGCTGACACAAAGGCAGCAGATTGATGTGCCATGCCCCTAGGACCTTATCCTAAGCCTAGGTTAGTTTTTCAGGCATACATACTGAGCCCTGCTCTTGTAATGCCTAATGGAACCTCCTACCAAATGCCCTGAGGCATTGGAGGTGAGGTTGGCGGCAATGTTTGCAGTGTGTCAAAAAGCCATTCCCCTGGGTATTCTGGAAGCCAGAGCCCCATAGTTTTGGCAGACAGCAAGAGTACAACTTTCTTTATCAGATTTCTCTAGCCAAGTAACTCTGGTAGTGGACTACACTAGAATGTGGGAGCCTGGCTGCAGTGTTCCAAATTCAGTTGGGGTCTGCAGTCAAGGAAGTGACTAAACTGCCAGAGATCACCTACCCAGTTCCACCCTGGATTATCACCTATACAAACAGTGCTCAGGGCTAATGTCTGCCCATCTCCTTTCTGCATGCAAGGCCACATCTGTACACAGTAACACCAACACACACACACACATCTCCACAGGCCCCCAAGGAAGGGCTGAGGGCAGCCAGGGCCCACCTGGCTTCAGACACAAATCTCCACTCTTACCTGTTTGTGAACCTGGATAAGCCATTATACCTGTCCGGGATGGTCTGCATCTTGTATGTACAACACAGATGATTGTGCATGGACTTTCTCCATATGTCCACAGGCATGTGTGGAATAATATCTGTGATATTGGAGGAATGGTGTCACATGTAGGAAATAACTTCAAGCACATTTCCTCCTCTTCTCAATTTTTCCAAGTCTGCTACTCAACAGACCCCACCCTACAGTCCCTAATGGTGTGTGTAAGTGTGTGTGTGTATGTGTGTGTGTGTGTGTGTGTGTGTGAGAGAGAGAGAGATTGAGAGAGAGAGAGAGAGAGAGAGAGAGAGAGAGAGAGCATGCACAGTCGCTCCTGTGGGCACACATATCTGTTCATCAATTATCATATTCTGGCATCCGAGAATGTGCCAGGCACATATACAGAGGGATGGGCCATATTTTCCCAAGAACTTAGGCTTTCAAATTTTCAAAGAAAACCCTAAAAAAGGGATTAGAGCTTTGGCGCTTGATGGTCAGAATCCACCCGTACCATTAAAGACTTCATATACTGTGCTGAGACCTATTAAATCCTTTCTAATGAGTGTGATATTGAAAGGGGTCCACACAGTGGGTTGCCATGACCGGGTTCCCCCTCAGGCAAGAACTTTCTGGAATGCCTCCTGTCTATGATATCAATGCTCTCTCTCGCCCTGAAACCATCTCCATGTCTCCAGGCCCTACCTTCAACACAACTTTTTCAGAGCCCTGCAGTGAATCCTAGGTGCATCCAGGGCCCCAACTTTGAGGACACTCATAAGGAGCTGGGTTCATGCCTGGTTCAGCCATCTTAACAGTCTGTGATTCTTGGCAAGGCACTAACCATGCAGCGGTCTTCACCTTCTCATAGTAGTTCCCTGAAATCTCATATCCTGTTTAATCATCTTTGTGTAACCATGTCCCTTAGAGAGTGGTTTGGACTGAATGATTCCTCCCATTCCACAGAACATGGCCACATGACCCAAAAGTTCCATCTGAGATTTATCTCGAAAAGCTCATTGCCCATCCCTGTGCTGCCTCTGACACATGTTCTCTCTCATATCCTCACCCTGGAGTACAAGACCCTATGCTGAACCTTATTGTACACACATGGGCCCAGAACCTAGAAAGGAGGACCAACAACAGTCAGAAGAACTCAGGCCTTTTGAGATGGACTGAATCCTGCCAACTCCCCTACGTGAAATCAGATTCTCAGTGAAGCAGGCCCTGAATTAATGTTATCAACAGCCCCAAAGTACTGTGGGGCTCTGGCAGGAGCCCCTAGGTAAGTACTCCTGGATTCCTGTACTTAAAGATTCCTCAGAGAATGGGAGATAGTGTTTGTTGGTTAAGACACTGAGTGTGGGACAATTTGGTCACACAGCACTAGGAGCAGGACACTGATAGTGTCCACCTGCCCCAGGCCGTGGTCTTCCTCCCTTTCCTCTGCTCCCCCCCCTTCAGCATCCTCATTTCTAGCACCCTGGCCTCCTTTCTAACCCCCACTCTGGGAACACCATATTCTGCTTCTGATCCTCTGCACCATGGTACCATCTGCCAGACTAAATACACTTAGATTTCGGCAGGGCTGCCATCTTCTTTTCCTGCCACAGGAATTGTCAATTTCGTCTCAGCATAGCCTTGGCAGTTCCCTCCCCTGGTGGAGTTCAGGACCCATTTTAGTCCCTTACACCTGTCTTATGTAGCAAATGCTCCTTTCATTCACCTTTCCAGGTCAGGTTTGTGCATCTGCCCCTCTAAACCCTGAGCTCCTAGAGGGAGAAATTGTTTGCCTGGTAAGGAGTAGCAACACCTAAGTGCTCAGGGCCCAGTGGCTGAATGAACAGGAGCGAGGACCCAGTCCACCACCGATCAGCTCTACTGTCCAAGCCCAATTGATTTGGGTTATGTGTAAGTCTTGTTGTTTTCTTGTTTCCTACATCAACCCTGTGTTCCATGTAGGGCTCAAACTCATGACCCTGAGATCAAGGACCTCGTGCCCTACTGAGGAAGCCAGGTGCTTCTTTGGTCATTTCCTCTAGGTTCTAGACTGATAAGTACGGACGTTTGCTTGCTGATTTCAACATGTTCTATTTATATTCCCTTATGCTGAATTACCGAATAACTCCCCTAATTATGGTGGCATTTTGCCATAGATTTCCTCACATAACAGTGCTGAGTGGATCTTCATATTGGAGACTGATCTCCTTCACGTGGTCTTTCAGGAGGCCAGAGTCCCTCCATCATGATCCTTGTCACTCCCTTGATTGTCAAGCACTTCTGACGCCATTAGTACAAGGGGAATGTCCCTGAATTAAACTGTTCAAGTGGCGAAACTTGTAGGAATCAGACAGAAAGACACAGATTTGTGGCACAGATGTACTTATCATTTGAATGATGGGAGTCAAATAATTGGAAATGGCTCGGTTGTTCAATGATGGGTCTTTGGGTGCTCTCACTGAGAATGCCCAAGAGGACAGCAGAGACAGTGCCTGTCCACTGTGGGGACATCAGGTAGAAGAAGATCCCAGCCTGAAAACTCTCACTACCTTCCTCCCACAGCATAACACACACACACACACACACACACACAGACACAGACACACACACACACACAGACACACACATACACTCACACAAATCAGAAGGAAAATTATTGGAATTGGGACAAAGCCCATTACAGGCTATCATTTCTTGGAGAAGGAACTTGTCTTTTTTTCTCATATTTAAGTCATTATTTTACACCTTCTGGTTTAAACTATTAAACACCTTCTGGCTTAAAACTAAAGAACTATTTACTCTATTACCTGTCTTGTTAGTAAAAATTGGGAAGATTTAAGATGTGATTTTAATATTTTTTATAAATTTCCCTCTAGAATAATTTAAATATGACCTACGTGGGATAATGACAGAATTTAAAGGTGTCTCATGGACCCAGAATTCCCCCCACCCGTTTCTGCCATTCAAAATATCATTATGAAAGGGAACACTACCCCAGATAATGAGAGCAGATTATTTTGGGGCTTCCAATGATCATAGTTCTATCAGGAACATTCATTTGTAATAAAATGCTACTTTTATAAAACAATGAAAAAAAAAAACCTATGTATCTTTCTTATATTCTGTAGCCAGAGAAGGCTATATTGTAGGATTCAAGTCACATGAAAATCCCAGATGAGGTATAATACCAGAGACAGAAGTACAGTGGTTGCAGGGCCTGGGGTTTGATAGTGAGCAGTGAGTGATAAGTAGGCCAGGTTTCTCTGTGATGGAAATGTTCTACAAGTAATTAGTGGTGCAACACTCTTAAGGTACTTAAAGGAACCTCAATACACCACTGAAAAGGATCAGAGTAAACTTTTAAGGAAACTCTAATAATACTTTATTTAATGAACAAAATCTTTTCAGCTGTTTTACAAGTGTATACAAAATACAAAAATGACAAAGAGTGCAAGGAACCCCATCCTTGGGGTTCCAGCCAGCATGAGCTGCTGTTTGGGGGCTGAGTCTGGATATTCCACTGAGACAAAGGTAAAGGGACTGATAGTTCTTCTATTTCAGGAGAGTGAATTAGAGCCCTGACTACCACCTGCACTGGCCCCAACAGGGGAGGTGGTGCCATTGTTGTTACTGAGGGCTGAGCTCCAGCACCAGGGATGGGGTGGGCCAGCTTTGTGTCTGAAGATACAGCAGGCGCCACATTGGGAGCTGGGGTGAGTTCCTGAGGTGGTTCAGGATCTTTCTCTGGGCCTAGTGCTGTAGCTCATTGAAAAGAGTATCATCAGCACAATTGACTTCCAATGTCCCTTCTAAAAAAGGGAAACTTATCCCATCACTCAATGTCTTCTGTGTCCAGGAAGCAATTACTTGGAGGATTCCCTGACTAAAGACCATGGGGAAAGGAATCTGAGACTATTCACTCCTCTCGGCTCAAGTGTTCTCTAGGATTGGTCAGTGTGGCCCACTCAGCCCCCTCCACAGGACCACATCAGTCCTTCCAGCCCTTCTCACTCCCAGACTCTGTCTCTGTGGGCTCAGTCTGATGCACCTGGGAGAGCAGAACTGGGTATGGTGCTCCAAATCCTTGCCTGACATATTGAGCCCCATGCTGAATATGCCAGCAGCATATTCAGGCTGGGAAATTCTGGGGGCTGGACAAAATCCTTGGGCTATTGTTCTAGCCATGTGTTCAAGATGGAGGAGATGGTCCTGGGAAGAGATTGTTAGTCAGAGGAGTCAGAAGACAGGGCACCCTCCCAAACCAATATTCCAGGGAACCCATGTGGGAACTTGGGTCCCTGGGCTTCCAGCTTCTGTCAGAGACCAGTCCTAGTCTTTGTCCACCTGTGATCTGGCACTCCTGCCTGAGACAGGTCTCATCATAGATGACAGTGCAAAAAGGCGCTATGAGTGTGAGTCCTGATCAATCCCGTGAGCATTTCTGTCCTTCTTAGGGGAACTGGAAACACTCCTCATTTGGTCTCCTTGTCCACTTGCCACAGAATTCAACTGCATGTTCCCAGGGAGGGATGGTGTCTGGCCTCTTGCTGCACATGCCACTGTGCTGTGAGGATCCAACCAAGGAGGGAACTAGGGGACTCTGTCTCTAGCTAGGCCTTTGCAGGACCACCCCATTACCTCAAATGTTACCTCATCTGCTCTTGTCCTCACTCTTTCAATAGATGCCACGAGTGGGTCTCATTCCACCGACACAATCCTCCCACAGGGTGTGGAATATCTGGTCCCTGAGCTCTCACTGGGTCTTCTGAGTACCCTCTGGGCACCCAGTGTCCGGGTTTCAACAGATTGCTACGTGTGATGGTTCCTACACCCTCTGTTCTGGGTCCCTGGATTGGTGTTGAGTCAGGACTGGAGGGGGCGGGAAGGACGCCGTTAGGAACTAAAGCTGTCCTCTAACACCCTATGCTCTGCAAAGGTTCCCACATCCACAGTTCCCCTGGGCCCCTTCCTTCCTCCAGAAGGAACTCTCAAACCTTCACCCTTAAGGAGGAATCACAGATGTGTGGGGTGAGGGTCCAAGAGTCCCTGGGGGTGAGAGAAGGCCCTCATGCATCAGCCAAAGCTCACTCACATATTCTGTTACTCCTGGGCTCTGCCAACCTCATCATAACTGGAGAAAATGCATTCATATCTAGTGGAAGCCAGGGGTCATCACATAGAATGTCGTGTGGATGCTACCTCTCATCATGTCCACTGTCACTGTTTTTCCCCTAACTAGTCTGGAGTCCCAGGGTGCTGTCTGCTCTGTGCAGAAATCATAGTCAGCTCCTAGAGGATCGCCTATAATGAGTGGGACTTCCTGAATGCTTCCTGAATTAAAGGGCCCCAACCTAGCCCATTACAGATATCTGCGTGGGCCTGGACTCCCTGCTCACCTCCAGGGACACCTGCTCTGGTTTCACCCAGGCACAGTCCTCATATAGAGTCTCGTATCTCCTTTAAAAAAAATAAATTGCGTTTCAGTGTTCCAGAATTCATTGCATATGCACCACACCCATCCTCCATGCAATTCATGCCCTCCATAATACCCACTACTTGTCTCACTCACGCCCCACTCCTGCCCCTCCAAAGCCCTCAGATTGTTTTTCAGAGTCCACAGTCTCTCATGGTTCATCTACCCCTCCATTTCCCCCCAATTACCTTCTCCTCTCCATCTCCCCATATCCTCTGTGATATTCCTTTTGCTCCACAAATAAGTGAAACCATATGAAAATTGACTATCTATGCTTGACTTATTTCATTCAGCATAGTCTCTTCCAGTTCCTTCCATGTTGATATAAAAGTTGGGTATTCATCCTTTCTGGTGGAGGCATAATACTCCATAGGGTATATGGACCATATCTTCCTTTTCCATTCGTCCATTGAAGGGCATTTTGGCTCTTTCCACAGTTTGGCGACTGTGGCCATTGCTGCTCTGAACATTGGGTACATGTGTTCCTTCATTTCACTACATCTGTATCCTTGGAGTAAATACCCAGTAGTGCAATTGCAGCGTCATAAGGAAGCTCCATTTGACATTGTTTTAAATTTGACTCATCCCTGAAAATTCTTTGGAACAGTGTCAAGTTGCAAAATTAAAAAATATATTTATCTACATACAGATATAGATATATAAATAATTTATTTATTTGGCAGAGAGATATTTCCATAGAGTGAATAGGAGCAGGTGTGGGAGAGGGAGAAGCAGGCTTCCTACTATGCAGGGAGCCCAATGTGGGGCTTGATCCCAGAACCCTGAATCATGACCTGAGCCAAACGCAGACACTTAATGACTGAGCCATTCAGATGTCCCAAAAAATATTTTAAAGTGATATTATTCAGGTATGTGTTATGAAGTGAGTGACCTCCATATGCATTGAAAGAGGATATTTAATATTTCATTTTGACTAACCTCTGAGAACCAACTCAAATCACTCTGGGTTCTCAGTGTCTTGTCTCCTAGATCCTCTGTGGTAAAAGGGCAATATAGAAAAAAAGCTATAATGGAAAGTCTTGTCACAAATATTCTACTACTGTCCTTGTAAATACACTACTTTTCTGCTGAATGAAATCTGAAGTAACTTTCAGTAGACAGAAATCTAGGAAGTTTATTTTCATAAAGGTGATAAATGAGGTAATCTCTCTCAATAGGAGAATGTAGGTCATGGATATTTTGCTTTACATCTCATAAAAATATAAAATAACATCATTATTATGTTTTAAATAAAATGTATTTTTTCAGGCTTCATATTTTATTAAGATTCCTAAGTAAATAAATGATTATTTTTTAAATTAAATTTATTTTTTCTGAGTTCCAAGTTTAATTATTATGAACTATACGCAGTGCTCCATGCAATATATGCCCTCCTTAATACCCACCAACAGGTTCACCTATCCCCCATCCCTGCCCCTCCAAAACCCTGAGTTTGTTTCTCAGATCCACAGTCTCTCATGCTTCATTTCCTCTTAAAATTTCTCCCAATTAACTTTTCCTTTCCTTCTACTAATGTCCTCCATGTAATTTCCTATGCACCACAAGTAAGTGAAACTATATAATAATTGACTCCTCTGCTTGACTTATTTCCCTCACATAATCTCCTTCAGTCCTCCATATTGATAGAAAAGTTAGGTATTCTTCCCTTCTGATGGATGCATAATATTCCATTGTATATATGGGCCTTATCTTCTATATCCATTGTCTGTTGAAGGGCTTCTTGGCTCCTTCCACAGTTTGGTGACTGTGGCCATGCTCCTTTGAACATTGGTGTAGAGATGGCCCTTCTGTTCCCTACATCTGTATCTTTGGGGTAAATACCCTGTAGTGCAATTGCAGGGTCATAAGGAAGGTCTGTTTTTAATTTCTTAAGGAATCTCCACACTGTTTTCCAAGGCGACTGCACCAACTTGCATTTCCACCAAAAGTGTAAAAGGATTCCCCTGTCTCCACATCCTGTCCAACAGATGTTGTTTCTTGTCTTGTGAATTTTGGCAATTCTAACTGGTGTGAGATGATATCTCAATGTGGTTTTGATTTGATTCTCCCTGATGGCTAGTGATGATGAACATTTTTTCATGTGTCTGATAGCAATTTGTATGTCTTCATTGGATAAGTGTCTGTTCATGTCTTCTGCCCATTTTTTGAGATGATTATATGTTTTGTGTGTGTTGAGTTTGAGAAGTTCTTTATAGATCCTGGATATCAGCCCTTTGTCTGTAGTATCATTTGTGAATATCTTCTCCCATTCTGTGGGTTGCCTCTTTGTTTTGTTGACTGTTTCCTTTGCTGTGCAGAAGATTTTGATCTTGATGAAGTCCCAAAAGTTCAATTATGCTTTTGTTTCCTTTGCCCTTGGAGACATGTCTTGAAAGATGTTGCTGTGGCTGATGTCAAAGAGGTTACTAAGTTCCCCGCCAAGATTCTGATGGATTGCTGCCTCACGTTGAGGTCTTTTATCCATCTCGAGTTTATCTTCATATGTGGTGTATGAGAATGGTTGACTTTCATTTTTCTACACATAGCTGTCCAATTTTTCAAGCACCATTTTTTGAAGAGACTGTCTTTTTTTCCACTATATATTTTTCCAGTGTTGTTGCGGATTATTTGACCATAGAGTTTTGGGTTCATATCTGGGCTCTCTCCTCTCTTCCACTTGTCAATTTGTCCGTTTTGGGGGGCAGTACCATGCCATATTGGTGATCACAGCATTGTAACAAAACATGAAATCAGGCAACGTGATGCCCCTGATTTTGTTTTTCTTTTTGAAAAAAATTCCTTAGCAATTTCGGGTCTTTTCTGGTTCTATACAAATTTTAGGATTGTTTGTTCTAGCACTTTGTAGATGGTAGTGGAATTTTGACCTGGAAGGAATTGAAGTGTACATTACTCTGTGCAGTAAAGACATTTTAACTATGTTTATTTTTCTGATCCACGAGCATGGGATGCTTTTACAACTTTTTGAGTCTTTTTCAATTTCTTTCATGAGTGTTCTTAAAGTCCTTAAGTACAGATCCTGTACCTCTTTTGTTAGGTTTATTCCAAGGTCTTTTGTGGTTCTTGGTGCTATGGTAAATAGAATCAAATCTCTAATTTCCCTTTCTTTATTATCATGGATAGTGTATAAGAAAGCATCCGATTTCTGTACACTGATTTTGTATCCTGCCACATTAATGATTGTTATATGAGTTCTAGTATTTTGGGGGTAGAGTTTTTTGGGTTTTTCTTATAGAGTATCATCTTGTCTGTGACTAGAGAGTTTGACTTCTTGTTCCCTAAACTGAGTACATTTTATTTCCTTTTGTTTTCTGATTGCTGTTTCTAGGACTTCTAGTACTATGTTGGAGAACAGTGCCAAGACTGGGTATCCTTCTCGTGTTCCTGATTTCAAAGGGAAGACTGTTAAATTTTCCCCTAGAGAATCATATTTACTGTAGGCTTTTCATTGATAGATTGATGAATATTCCCTCTATTCCTTTAATTTGAAGTGTTTTAATCATGAACCAATGTTATATATTTACAAATGATTTTTCTGCATCAATTGAGAGTACCATGTGGTTCTCTCTTCTCTTATTTTTTTTCACATTGATTTGTGAATATTGAACCCCTCTTGCCTACCAGAGATCAATCCTACCGGGACATGGAAGATAATCTTTTTAATGTACAGTTGGATCCTATTAGCTAGGATCTTGTTGAGATCTTGGTGTCCATATTCATCAGGTATATTGGTCTGAAATTCTTCTTTTTGAAGAGATCTTTGCCCGGTTTGAGGACCAGGGTAATTCTGGCTTCACAGAAAGAGACAGAAAGTTTTCATTTTCTTTCTATTTATATCTTTTTCTATTTATTTTCCTTCTATTTTCTATTTATCTAAAGAACCACTTAAGCATTGGCAAGGGGTCATGACTGAAAGCTCCTACAAATGCTAGTATGGCATTTTTTTTAGCTCATTATGACTGTACCTCTCCAAAGGCCAGTCCTACAGGTAATGCCCAGAGGTCAAGACAAATATTATTAGTAATACTTGGAACCTATGCCTTCTCTTGAGGGAAGCCTTGTGCTGCTTGGGCCTCAGGAGTTTACAGTATACTCAGTGGTACCTCAATAAACCTGGGGAGAAATGTCTTCACCACGAAAAACTTGTTCACATGGTTGAAAATGAACAAAAACCATACTAAAGAATCTCTGTTATGGGAGGAGTCAAGATGGCAGAGAAGTAGCAGGCTGACACTACATCAGGTAGCAGAAGATCAGCTCGATAGCATATCTAAACATTCCAAACACCTACAAATCCAATGGGAGATCGAAGAGAAGAACAGCAATTCTAGAAGCAGAAAATCAACCACATTCTGAAAGGTAGGACTGGCGGAAAAGTGAATCTAAAACGATGGAAAGATAAACCGTGGGGGAGGGGCCAGCTCCCGGCAAGCGCTGGAGCAATGGAGCACAAAATCAGGACATTTAAAAGTCTGTTCCACTAAGGGACATTGCTCCAGAGGCTAAACCGGGGTGAAGCCCATGCGGGGTCAACGTGGCCCCAGGTCCCACAGGGTCACAGAAGGATCAGGGATGTTGGAGTGTCACAGAGCTCGCAAGTGTTAGAATGGAGAAGCCAGCTACAGAGACAGAGCCGAGGACTGAAATCACAGCTCGGGGTTACCTTGAACTGGTCGCAGGCTGGGTAAGCTCGGAGCGTGGCTGGAGGCTGAGGATATGGGAGTCATTGGGTGCTGTCTTCTGGGGGTGCACTGAGGAGGGGGGCCTCGGGCTCTAGACTCCTCCAGGCCTGAGACTGGGAGGCCGCCATTTTCATTCCTGTCCTCCAGAACTCTACAAAAAGGGTTCAGGGAACAGAAGCTCCCAAAAGGGAACATGAGCGGATTACTTAGTCCGGCCCCCTGTAAGGGCAGTGCGATTTGGCCTCCAGCAAAGCACTTGAGAGTCACTACAACAGGCCCCTCACCCAGAAGCAACAAAATATCCGGCCAGGACGAAGTTCATCTATCAAGAAAAGCAGGTTCAATACCTAAGACAGAAGCAGAATTCCAGAGGAGGAGAAAGCAAAGCACGGAACTCATGGCTTTCTCCCCATGATTCTTTAGTCTTGTGGTTAATTCAATTCTTTTTTTCAATTTTTTTCTTTCTTTTTTCTTCTTCTGCTAAATTCTTTAAAACTTTTACCCTTTTCTTTTTTAAAGTTTTTTGAATAGTTTATCTAAAATATATATTTTTTCTTTCTTTTTTACATTTTTTCTTTATTTGTTTTATTTTTAATTTTTTTTCCTGAACCTCTTTGTATTCCCTTTCTTCCCCCCCACAATTTGGGGTCGCTTCTGATTTGGTTACAGTGCATTTTTCTGGGGTCTTTGCCACCTTTTTCGTATTTTATTTGATCCTTCATATCCGCTTATCTGGACTAAATGACAAGGCGGAAAAAATTACCACAAACAAAAGAACAAGAGGCAGTACCAAAGGCGAGGGACATAATCAACACAGACTTTGGTAATATGTCAGATCAAGAGTTCAGAATGGCGATTCTGAATGTTCTAGCTGGGCTCAAAAAAGGCATGGAATATATTAGAGAAACCCTCTCTGGAGATATAAAAGCCCTTTAATTTCTGGAGAAATTAAAGAACTAAAATCTAACCAAGTTGAAATCAAAAAAAAGCTATTAATGAGGTGCAATCAAAAATGGAGCCTCTCACTGCTAGGATAAATGAGGCAAAAGAAAGAATTAGTGATATAGAAGACCAAATGACAGAGAATAAGGAAGCTTAGCAAAAGAGGGACAAACTGCTACTGGACCACGAGGGGAGAATTCGAGAGTTAAGTTACACCATAACACGAAACAACATTAGAATATTTGGGATTCCAGAAGAAGAAGAAACAGAGAGGGGAGCAGAAGGTCTATTGGAGAGAATTCTCCTAATATGGCAAAGGGAACACGCATCAAAATCCAGGAGATGCAGAGAACCCACCTCAAATTCAACAAGAATAGGTCCACACTCCGTTACCTAATAGTAAAATTTACAAGTCTTAGTGACAAAGAGAAAATGCTCAAAACAGCCCAGGAAAATAAGTCTGTTACATTCAATGGTAAAAATATTAGATTGGCAGCAGACTTATCCACAGAGACCTGGCAGGCCAGAAAGAGCTGGCATGATATATTCAGAGCAATAAACGAGAAAAACATGCAGCCAAGAATACTCTATCCAGCTAGGCTATCATTGAAAATAAAAGGAGAGATAAAAAGCTTTCAGGACAAACAAAAACTGAAAGAATTTGCAAACACCAAACCAGCTCTACAGGAAATATTGAAAGGGGTCCTCTAAGCAAAGAGAGAGCCTAAAAGTAGTAGATCAGAAAGGTACAGAGACAATATGCTGTAACAGTCAGCTTACAGGCCAATAATGGCACTAGATTCATATCTCTCAATAGTTACCCTGAATGTTAATGGGCTAACTGCCCCAATCAAAAGACACAGGGTATCAGAATGGATAAAAAGAAAAAAACCATCAGTATGTCGCCTACAAGAAACTCATTTTAGACGCGAAGACACCTCCAGATTTAAAGTGAGGGGGTGGAAAACAATTTACCATGCTAATGGGCATCAGAAGAAAGCTGGGGTGGCAATCCTTATATCAGATCAATTAGATTTTAAGCCAAAGACTATAATAAGAGATGAGGAAGGACACTATATCCTACTCAAAGGGTCTGTCCAACAAGAAGATCTAATAATTTTAAATATCTATGCCCCTAACGTGGGAGCAGCCAACTATATCAACCAATTAATAACAAAATCAAAGAAACACATCAATAATAATACAATAATTGTATGGGACTTTAACACTCCCCTCACTGAAATGGACAGATCATCCAAGCAAAAGATCAACAAGGAAATAAAGGCCTTAAATAACACACTGAACCAGATGGACATCACAGATATATTCAGAACATTTCATCGCAATGCAACAGAATACACATTCTTCTCTAGTGCCCATGGAACATTCTCCAGAATAGATCACATCCTGGGTCACAAATCACGTCTCAACCGGTATCAAAGGTTAGAATCATTCCCTGCTTATTTTCAGAACACAATGCTCTGAAGCTAGAACTTAGTCACAAGAGGAAAGCTGGAAAGAACCCAAATCCATGGAGACTAAACAGCATCCTTCTAAAGAATGAATGGGTCAACCAGGAAATTAAAGAAGAATTGAAAAAAATTCATGGAAACAAATGATAATGAAAACACAACAGTTCAAAATTTGTGGGACACAGTAAAGGCAGTCCTGAGAGGAAAATATATAGCGGTACAAGCCTTTCTCAAGAAACAAGAAAGTTCTCAAGTACACAACCTAATCCTACACCTAAAGGAGCTGGAGAAAGAACAAGAAAGAAACCCTAAACCCATCAGGAGAAGAGAAATCATAAAGATCAGAGCAGAAATCAATGAAATAGAAACCAAAAAAAAAAAAAGAGAATAGAAAAAAATCAATGAAACTAGGAGCTGATTCTTTGAAAGAATCAATAAGATTGATAAACCCCTGGCCACACTCATCAAAAAGAAAAGAGAAAGGACCCAAATAAATAAAATCATGAATGAAAGAGGAGAGTTCACAACTAACACCAAAGAAATACAGACAATTATAAGAACATACTATGAGCAACTCTACGCCAACAAATTTGACAATCTGGAAGAAATGGATGCATTCCTAGATACATATAAACTGCCACAACTGAACCAGGAAGAAATAGAAAACCTGAACAGGCCCATAACCAGTAAGGAGATTGAAACAGTCATCAAAAATCTCCAAACAAACAAAAGCCCTGGGTCAGATGGCTTCCCAGAGGAATTCTACCAAACATTTATAGAAGAATTAATTCCTATTCTCCTGAAACTGTTCCGAAAAATAGGAATGGAAGGAAAACTTCCAAACTCATTTTATGAGGCCAGCATAACCTTGATCCCAAAACGAGACAAGGATCCCACCAAAAAAGAGAACTACAGACCAATATCCTTGATGAACACAGATGCAAAAATTGTCGCCAAAATACTAGCCAATAGGATTCAACAGTACATTAAAAGGATTATTCACCACGATCAAGTGGGATTTATTCCAGGGCTGCAGGGTTGGTTCAAAATCTGCAATTCAATCAATGTGATAGAACACATTAATAAAAGAAAGAACAAGAACCATATGATACTCTCAATAGATGCTGAAAAAGCATTTGACAAAGTACAGCTTCCCTTCCTGATCAAAACTCTTCAAAGTGTAGGGATAGAGGGCACATACCTCAATATTATCAAAGCCATCTATGAAAAACCCACCGCAAATATCATTCTCAATGGAGAAAAACTGAAAGCTTTTCCGTTAAGGTTAGGAACATGGCAGGGATGTCCATTATCACCACTGCTATTCAACATAGTACTAGAAGTCCTAGCCTCAGCAGTCAGACAACAAAAAGAAATTAAAGGCATCCAAATCGGCAAAGAAGAAGTCAAACTATTACTCTTCGCAGATGATATGATACTATATGTGAAAAATACAAAAGACTCCATTCCAAAACTGCTAGAACTTGTACAGGAATTCAGTAAAGTGTCAGAATATAAAATCAATGCACAGAAACCAGTTGCATTTCTGTACACCAACAACAAGACAGAAGAAAGAGAAATTAAGGAGTCAATCCCATTCACAATTGCACCCAAAACAATAAGATACATAGGAATAAGCCTAACCAAAGAGGCTAAGAATCTATATGCAGAAAACTATAAAGTACTCATGAACAAAATTGAGGAAGACACGAAGAAATGGAAAAATGTTCCATGCTCCTGGATTGGAAGAATAAATATTGTGAAAATGTCTATGCTACCTAAAGCAATCTACACATTTAATGCAATCCCTATCAAAATACCATCCATTTTTTTTTCAAAGAAATGGAACAAATAATCCTACAATTTATATGGAACCAGAAAAGAACTCGAATAGCCAAAGGAATATTGAAAAAGAAAGCCAAAGTGGGTGGCATCACAATTCTGGACGTCAAGCTCTATTGCAAAGCTGTCATCATCAAGACAGCATGGTACTGGCACAAAAACAGACACATAGATCAATGGAATAGAATAGAGAGCCCAGAAATAGACCCTCAACTCTATGGTCAACTCATCTTCGACAAAGTAGGAAAGAATGTCCAATGGAAAAAAGACAGCCTCTTCAATAAATGGTGCTGGGAAAATTGGATAGCCATGTGCAGAAAAATGAAATTGGACCACTTCCTTACACCACACACAAAAATAGACTCCAAATGAATGAAGGACCTCAATGTGAGAAAGGAATCCATCAAAATCCTTGAGGAGAACCCAGGCAGCAAACTCTTCGACCTCAGCCCCAGCAACATCTTCCTAGGAACATTGTCAAAGGCAAGCGAAGCAAGGGCAAAAATGAACTACTGGGACTTCATCAAGATCAAAATCTTTTGCACAGCAAAGGAAACAGTTAACAAAACCAAAAGACAACTGACGGAATGGGAGAAGATATTTGCAATTGATACATCAGATAAAGGGCTAGTATCCAAAATCTATAAGGAACTTAGCAAACTCAACACCCAAAAAACAAACAATCCAATCAAGAAATGGGCAGAGGACATGAACAGACATTACTGCAAAGAAGACATCCAGATGGCCAACAGACACATGAAAAAGTACTCCACATCACTCGGCATCAGGGAAATACAAATCAAAACCACAATGAGATATCACCTCACACCAGTCAGAATGGCTAAGATTAACAAGTCAGGAAATGACAGATGTTGGCGCGGATGCGGAGAAAAGGGAACCCTCCTCCACTGTTGTTGGGAATGCAAGCTGGTGCAACCACTCTGGAAAACAGCATGGAGGTTCCTTAAAATGTTGAAAATAGAACTACCCTATGACCCAGCAATTGCACTGCTGCGTATTTACCTTAAAGATACAAACATAGTGACCCGTAGGGGTACGTGTACCAGAATGTTTATAGCAGCAGTGTCTACAATAGCCAAACTATGGAAAGAACCTAGATGTGCATCAACAGATGAATGGATCAAGAAGATGTGGTATATGTACACAATGGAATACTATGCAGCCATCGAAAGAAATGAAATCTTCCCATTTGTGACAACGTGGATGGAACTAGAGGGTATCATGTTTGGTGAAATAAGTCAATTAGAGAAAGGCAACTATCATATTATCTCCCTGATATGAGGACGTGGAGATGCAACATGGGGGGTTAGGGTGATAGGAGAAGAATAAATGAAACAATATGGGATTGGGAGGGAGACAAACCATAAATGACTCTTAATCTCACAAAACAAACTGGGGGTTGCTGGGGGGATGTGGGGTTCGGGATGGGGAGGGGGTTATGGACATTGGGGAAGGTATGTGCTATCCTGTGTGCTGTGAAGTGTGTAAACCTGACGTTTTACAGACCTGTACCCCTGGGGATAAAAATACATTATATGTTTATTAAAAAAAAAAAAGAAATGATGAATACCCAAGTTTTGTAGCAACATGGACGGGACTGGAAGTGATTATGCTGAGTGAAATAAGTCAAGCAGAGAGAGTCAAGTATCATATGGTTTCACTTATTAGTGGAGCAGAACAAATGTCATGGAGGACATTGGGAGATGGAGAGGAGAAGGAAGTTGAGGCAAATTGGAAGGGAAGGTGAGCCATAAGAGACTATGGACTCTGAAAAACAACCTGAGGGTTTTGAAGGGGCGAGGGTGGGAGGTTGGGGGAACCAGGTGGTGGGTAATAGGGAGGTCACATATTGCATGGAGCACTGGGTGTTTTGCAAAAACAATGAATACTGTTACGCTGAAAATAAATAAATAAATAAAAAGGAATCTCTGTTATGAGTCAGTAATAACTTCATCTAACAATAAACCTCACCTCTGAGCAAGCATTAGATTTCTCTCATGGCATTTGATCAAGCATAAGGAAAGAAAAGTCACCATCACGATCTTTGTCTGCTTTGTGAGGGAACAGAGACTTGAAGACCGTTGGCACATAGCCAACATATGAGAAACTGGGAAGTGCCTTGCTTCCAAAGCCCAGCACCTTCTCTCACATCTCCACTGCCTGGAAGGGACTGTAAATTTCTATTCTGTGTTTGGCATCAACAGTGGCTTTAATCCTTGCTTTGGAGCCTCCTGTGGAGGGCACATGCCAGGTGAAAGACATCAGACCCTGTCCATGCTCAACATTCAAGGACTTTTAGAATCCAATGTGTATTTCACCCCCTGATGCTTCACTGTTTCTCCTTCCCTCACTCCCAAACTCTTGATTACAGGCAGTTTCAGCGTTAATAATCCCATAGTCTTCAAACTCTAGTGTTCTGGAGCAGTGCTTCTTGCTGTGGCAGTGAGGACCTATGGCAGTCACATCGCACACCCAAGTGTGGAAGGAGTTGAGGAGAATTCACTCCAAACTTCCCTTATTTGGATCTAACATTTCACCTCACATAATGTTGCCAAAAGTGGAAATGCAGCTCCTTTGTGGGTAATCTGTCTTCTTTACCTTGGCCAGCCATAGTTTCTATGTGATTACCAGAAGATACTCTCCTACCAAAAAAAAAAAAAAAAAAAAAAAATGTTCTTCAAGGATTGAGCATTAAGATGTGCACCTGGCTTTCTTCCAAAAAGGTAGAAAGAGTAGGCTATGCATTGCAAGTTGGGGACAGAAAAGCTCAGTGATGGAAGAAGAAAAGCACCACTTAGGGTTCTGTTCAAATTGACCACTTAAAATAGCCTCTTGCTTTGTTATGTGGACCTTTGGAAGGAAACAAACTTAAGTCATCATTTTGGATAAATATAAATATAAAAAGAGACAAATTACAGATTGACATTTCCTTTTTGGTCATGTATATATATGAAATATGTTGAATTTGAATGGATTTTGTTTGTCCTGTTAGTGTCAATGTTTCCCTCCACAAATCAAAATCTGAGACAGCTGGATTGATATATGTCACTTATTAACTCCAGAAACTCCTAGAAACCAATAAACTCCTGATTATTGTTCCCATGCCATCAACAGTAAGGCTCTAAGGATCAAGAGAGTTACCTGGTGGATTCCATGGGTGAATGCAACACTCAGAGCTGAGGGCTGGACCTTATGAAGAAAAGATTTCCGAGGGAAGAAGGAAGACACAAGGCACATCAGACCATGGGATAGATGAAGGGTCTAAAATTTCAAGATCAGAAGACTTGGGAGAGTATCCTCACTTCCAGATACTGCTAAGCTGGAAAGGAAACAGCCGCATGAGTAGCAGAAGACTTAAAACCATCAAAATTCTGGTTAACATATGCATGTGACTTCACCTGTTATCACCTGCTGGTGAGGGTCTCGACTGTTTGAGGGTCAAGAGTGGAAGGAATTTTCACAGAACACCTGATGGCTCGTTGCATACAGTGGGATGGCAGTGGTTGATCAGCAAGTATACTGTGCTTATGTGAGCATTCTGCTAAGTAGTTAGTAGGTTCCTGTGACTCAGAAATGTTTGTAGGAGGCAGCTCAGGAGATAGATTTGGGCCCAGTGCTGTCTCAGCAAGCCCTGGGTCAGCCAAACCACAAGCTATGTCAAGTCCGAGGGGGCGCTGGACTGGGCCTTGACAGATTGGGGAAGACAGAACTGTGGGTACAAGGGGAATAGACTGACAGCTAACTTCTCAGGACATGTGTAGATCTCTGGAAGGCAGTTGACCTGAGACCCTAAACCTTAGCTTGGTGGCCAGGACGCTTCACAGTCTACTTCAAAGGAGCAGAGACTCTCAGTGCTGGAATGAAACAGTGGGCACATCAAACTATATGCCTTCATTTTGTTTTATTTATTTATTTATTTATTTATTTATTTATTTATTTATTTATTTTAGATTTTATTTATTTATTTGACAGAGAGAAGGACACAGAGAGAGAGAGAGAGAGAGAGCACAAGCAGGGGGAGTGGGAGAGGGAGAATCATACTCTCCACTGAGCATGGAGCCCAATGTGGGGCTCAATCTTGAGACCCTGGGATCATGACCTGAGCCAAAGGCAGATGCTTAACGACTGAGCCACCCAGACAGCTCTATACACCTTCATTATACAAGAGAGAAGACTTGGCTTCATTCTAATACATAAGAAGAGAATTGTTTGATGACACGGTTATTCTATATCCATTTTTTAAAATACTCTTTATCCCCAATGTGGGGCTCAACCTTATGATCCTGAGATCAAAAGTCACTCACTCTTCTGATTGTGTCAGCCGGGTGCTCCCTGTTGAATTTTTTGAGAAAACTTGACAATGTTTTCCATAGTAGCTGCACCCATTTTTAGTCCTACCAACAGAGACCGTTTACAGTCCCACTAGGGCCCAATAGAACACAGTTCCCTTTCCTCCACATTTTGGCCAAAATTCTTGTTTGGTCTTCTGGACACTAGTCATTCTGACAGGTGACTGGTGACAGGTGACATAATTTTGGGCTCTGATTTGTATTTCCCTGGTGTTAAGTGGTGGTGAAAATCTCTTCGTGTATTTGTTGGCCCTCTCCGTGTTTTCTTTGAAAAAATATCTAGTCTTAACTCTGCTGATCTTGTAACTGCTATCTGTTTTTGTGTTAGTGAGTTGTGCGAGTTCTTCAATATTTTGGATATGAGACATATATCAGTTAGGTAGTTTGCAAATATTTTCTTCTCTTCAGTGTGTCTTTTCAATGTGTTAATGACTGGAGATTTCCATTGCTTTAGAGAAAGCTTTTAGTTTGTGGCAGTCCCAGTTGTTTTTCATTGTAGCTTTTGCTTCTGATTTCAAATCAGAAAATCAGTGTCAAGAAGGAACTCAGGAAACATTCTTCCAAAAAATGTGTTAAGGAGATGAATGACTAGATCTCTTCTGACACCTCTGTGCTGCATAGTTTTAATAGTCTTGCCTGGTTCAGTCAGCACAGCATCTGACTCTAGATCTCAGAGTCTGGAGTTCAAATTTTGGTCATCAAGCTTATTATAAAAAGGCAGAGGTGCTAATAACATTCTGCCCAGTTTCCCGGAAGGTATTTTATGGGTGTAGCTGTTTTGTTGAAGTACTTGTCACATTGTGACTTCGTTGTTCTGGATCGGGTGCGATATACATCCAGTTGCCTTCTTTACTTGAGGTTTCCCAGTGTTTCCAAAGCACTTATCGTGGAGACTATTGCTTGCTTATTTTATATTCTTTTAGCTTTTGTTGGAAATCAATTGACAACATATGTGTGGGTTTTTTCCTGGGTTTTCTACTGTGTTTCATTGATCTGTGTGTCTGTCTGCATGTCGATACCATACGATTTTCATTTCTACAACTGTGTAATACACTTTGACTTCAGAAAGCATGATGCTGCCAGGTTTGTTTTTTCTCCAAATGGCTTTGGCTCTTCAGGGCCTTTTGTGGCAGTATTCACTCTGCAGGATTATTCGTCTTATTTCTAAAAATGCCATTAGATCTTGATGGAGGTTGTGCTGAATATTTAGATTGTTTATGCAGTGTGGACATTTGGATTACATATATTCTAGGACTCCATTAGTATGGGATATCTCCAGACTTAACTCTGTATTCTTCAAATTCATTCATTAATGATTTAAGTTTCCACAATGCAGGTCTTTCACCTCCAAGTGAAAATAATCCCTAAGTATTTTATTCTTTTTGAGTGATTATCAATTAGAAATAATTTTCTTAATTTCTGTCCTTGATAGCATGTTATTCGTGTATAGAGATGAAACTCATTTTTGTATATAAAATCTGTGTCCTTAAGTTTAGGACTTAATCCATCTGTTAGTTCTGCAAGGACTTTTGTAGAGTCATTAAGAGTTCAATATATGACACCATCTTCTCCTAATAAGTAAAAATAAGCTGGGAATATAAGTTGATGTCATCTAACTGGGAAAAGAGGATACAGATATGCTGAGTGATAGTTTTCAAATTGCCTGAAATGTTTTTTGTTTAGTGTAAACAAAGGAAGCCATAAATATGGCTTGTTTTATTTTACTGCTTTCTTTCAATCAAATATACAGAGCTGTGGTATGGACCTGTTATTTCCCACACTATCCGACCGTACACCATGTGCCTCTTGCGAAGCACCCACCATTTTCCCTACTTTCTATCCTGGAACCTAGGACGTGACTCAGCTACTCAGAAAATATTTCTTGAAATAGCACACTTGGGAAATAGCCCATTTTCCACAGATTTCCTAGAAGACACACTCCAAAACGTTGAATTTTGTGGAGCTGTTTTGATCTCTCTGTGAAACCTTGAAGATGCCCAACATCCACTGTCTTGTTTTGCAGTTCAGGGAAATCCTGCAATGTCACCTGTGGCCACTAGAGGATGGTGTGTACTTTTTTTTTTTTTAATTGATTAATTTATTTTTTTATTTGTTTATTTTCAGCATAACAGTGTTCATTGTTTTTGCACCACACCCAGTGCTCCATGCAGTATGTGCCCTCCCTATAACCCACCACCTGGTTCTTCAACCTCCCCCCCTCCCCTTCAAAACCCTCTGGTTGTTTTTCAGAGTCCATACTCTTTCATGGCTCATCTCCCCTTCCCGTTTCCCTTAACTCCATCTCCTCTCCATCTCCCCATGTCCTCCGTGTTCTTTGTTATGCTCCACAAATAAGTGAGACCATATGATTCTTGACTCTCTCTGCTTGACTTATTTCGCACAGTATGATCTCTTCCAGTACCATCCATGTTGCTACAAAAGTTGGGTATTCATCCTTTCTGATGGAGGCATAATACTCCATTGTGTATATGTACCACATCTTCTTTATCCATTCATCCGTTGAAGGGCATCTTGGTTCTTTCCAAAGTTTGGCGACCGTGGCCATTGCTGCAATAAACATTGGGGTACAGATGGCTCTTCTTTTCACTACATCTGTATCTTTGGGGTAAATACCCAGAAGTGCAATTGCAGGGTCATAGGGAAGCTCTATTCTTAATTTCTTGAGGAATCTCCACACTGTTCTCCAAAGTGGCTGCACCAAATTGCATTCCCACCAACAGTGGAAGAGGGTTCCCCTTTCTCCACATCCTCTCCAACACACGCTGTTTCCTGTCTTGCTAATTTTGGCCATTCTCACTGGTGTCAGGTGGTATCTCAATGTAGTTTTAATTTGAAACTCCCTGATGGCTAGTGATGATGAACATTTTTTCATGTGTCTGATAGCCATTTGTATGTCTTCATTGGAGAAGTGTCTGTTCATATCATATCAAAATATGGGCAGAAGAGATGAACAGAGGATGGTGTGTACTGTTAACCAGGACACTGTTCCACCCCTGCAGAAGATATAAGTTAACCTCCTTTTAGACTTCCTTCATCATCTCAGTGAATTCCTTCACGGATAGAATAAATATTATTCTACAGATTCTTGTGTATCTATTGACAACTCCCTACAAGTGACAACCTAAAGTAGTACAGTGACTAAAGTGCATCCGTTCTTGCATATACCAATACATAAAATTATAAATGACTGAATGAAGGCTGGTGGACCCTCCCCTCAGAGGAGACAGAAAAGGAACCCCAAATGGGTCACAGATCTAAATTCAAGAGCTAAAACTATAAACCTCAGAGTAGAAAGCCTATGAAAAAATCTTCCTGACCTTAGCTTTGCATTGGTTTCTTAAGAATGACAGCAGAACCAACAAGTTGAAGACCATATATATGGGTAAATTGGTCACTGACACGAATGCCTATCCTCTGGACTCTACACGTGCTCCCAGGCACCAGGCAGGAACTGTATGAGTCATTTCTTTCTACATCCCACTTAGCAGTACCCATTATATTCTCCAATTTAGGGATGGGGTCTGTAGCTTCAGAGCCCTGCCTGGGGTCGCCCAGCTACAAAGAGGCTGAGCAGGGACTAGAACTGCTGTCTCTCTGCCATTGGACTCTGTGTTCCATCCACACAGCTCACTCCTGGAACTCAGAGGTGCACAAAGCTCCACATTCAACCCCGAGGCCTGGAGACCTCACTGAATTCAAGGGGCAGTGGTGCCACTTCTTGGGCTTGTCCTGGGTCTGTTGTCTGATGATGCTGTGCTTGGCACTGAGGACTCCCCTAGTACCAGCAAGTCTTTGTCTGGGTAGGAGGGAGTTTCTCCCTGGGTACAAAGGCTCATGTAACCTCAGAGTTGAGAAGTCTCTTCTGAAGCAACTGGATACAACCTTCTTGTGAGGTCAGGCCCACAACACTGGCAAGCCCTGGGTTCAAATCTTGCCTGTGACTCAATGTGGATCATGGAAAGGTGCAGTTTCTTAAAGCCTTGGTTTCCTTCTTCATCAAACAGAGGCAGCATTTCTACCTTCCACATGGAATTGTTAGGGGGATTGGCTGACATGATTCATGCTCTAAAAAGATACTCAGTAATCTTTAGCTTTACCTCTTAAAATTAGCTCAAAGGGAGCACATTTCTGTCATGGGCTCTGGGTCTCTGCATAACTGTTCCTTCAGCCTGCCAATCCAGGCTCTCCTGACTCAGGTGTCCTTCCAGAAAGCCTTCATCCCCTCCAGTATGGGATCCCACAAAACTGGTGTTCATACATCACACCCAAGGCAGCCCTGGAACCAGATGTCACCCTCAACTTGTGTTCAGGATATGGGCAATCCTCAGTGTGGATTCTGGCAGGCAAGAGCCCCCTAAGTTGTCACCTATTTTTGGAACAAATATTGGGGTGCCTTGTGAGAGCACTCTTTCTCCCCAAAGGAGGGAAATGAGCTGCCCTCAATTCCATCATGCCTGTCCCACATTTCCCCCATCGTGTAATCATTGATAATAGCATCTTGGACCCCCTTTGCTGCCTGTGCCACAGAGCCTTTTTTGGTTGGAGTTGAAATTATTTTATGGACGTCATTTTGGTTTTTGTTGGACCTATTAGTAGGGTGAAGCCTGGCCACTCCCTCCAAGCCAACACAAAGCCTGTACCACGGACCAATATGGCAGTGCCCAGTCCATGGCAGCCCTTCCCCTAGTGCTCAGAGCTCTCCTTTCTCACTGAGTCCCAGTAACTGTTGTTTCTCTCTCTTCCTGCAGAGAGAGCCACAAATGTTCTCTCTCTGAAGATGTACCTTCAGTGTCTGGTTAGCTCCATGTTATGACAGAGAAGACAGGAATTACTGACGATGGCCTAAATTACAGCATCAGATCAAGTAGACTTCCATTTACCCGACTTTGTGGGAGAAAAGGGGTCTCATCAGGAAGCACAGCCCCCTCGCTCAACTTGAGGCGCCAAGATTGGGGTTTGAAGGGTCAGGGGGTCACAGCTAGAGGATCCTGAGGGGTGTTGATGAGCTATGTCCAGCGCCATACTCCTGGCTGAGGCTCTGTCGATCCTGCAGCTTCCATTAGCAGTCAGTGTGCTTTGTAGAGGCCTCTTGCTCACACAAGTTCAAGTCGTTCTTGCTGTTGCCACTAAAACTATATCTGGATGAAAAATTGTCTGTAACCCACTGACCTGCACTGCCTTTAAAGGTTCCTCCCTGAGAGGATGGGGTTCAACCAGGAAGGACAGGGTGCAAGCTGAGAGGAGTGACCTGGCCTGCACCCCATATGCAGGTCTGGAGCAGGGTATGGTTGCTCTAGTTAGAATCTGAATTTTGAAACACAAGGGGCTGGAGTGGCTGGAGTGTGTCACCAGGCAAGGCATGGGTGAGGTGTGTTCCAGAACACAAGGTAAGGAAGCTTGTGGGAGAGAACATGTGAGGGGGTTGTGTGCAGACTTTTCTATGTTCTATGGTCACAACCAATACCCTGATGGCATTACTGGTGTCTTGTACTCCTCATGATTTCAGTTCTCATCTATAGAACCTGGGATCTTTCTTTTCCGAAGCAATGCTTCTCCTTAATAAAGTGGGCATAGAGGAGCCAGCAGCCAGTCCCCTCAAAATGTGGTTAAAGTGTGTTCCAGTATTGGTGCTTATAGGAATCATTCCTAAAGAAACTGAGATTTATGGCACAGACATGCTTATCACTTACATTATGAAAGTCAAATAATTGGAAATGGCTTAGTTGTTTAATGATAGGTCTCCTGAGTACTGTCACTGAGAATGCCCAAGGGGACAGCAGCAACAGTGCCTGTCCACTGTGGGGACATATGATACAACAAGAGCTCAGCCCTTGAAGCTTTTCTGTCCTACTCTGCCACACACACACTAAACTTAGAGGGAAAGACATGGAAGAAGGACACTGTGTCATATGGACGATTATTTCTTGGTAGAAGGAAAGTGCCTTCTTTTTTTCATATTTAAATCATTATTTACTAAATAAACATAGTCTGGATAAAACCTAAAGAATTATTTGCCTTATTACCTAACTTATTAGCAATAAATGAGGGTATTTAAGATATGATTTTAATACTTTATAATATGTCCATTAGAATAGTTTAAACTGAGACTATCCAGGAAAATGAAAGAATTGAAAGGTGTCTCATGGACCCAGACATTGCTCTTGTGCTTTCTGCTTTTCAAGGCATCCTTGTAAAAGGGAGCCCTATCACAGATAATGAAAATACTTCATTTGGTGGCTTCCCGTGATCTTTGTTCTTTCAGGAACATTCCTATGTAATAAAATATTATTTGTGCAAAAAATTAGAAAGGTGAATCATTCTTATCTTCTGCAGACAGAAACAGATGGCCATATTGTAGCATTCCAGGCACATGAAAAATGAAGACGAGGTAAAGTACCAGAGACAGAGAGAAGAGCAGTGGTTTCAGGGACTGGGGTGAGGGAATGAGCAATGAGTGATTAGTAGCACAGGTGACTGTGTGACAGAAATGTTGTAGAAGTAAATGGTTCTGCCAAAGTCTGAATGTACCTCAATATACCATTGAAAAGGATCTGTGTAAAATTTTATGTAAAGTCAAATTATTCTTTACTTAATGAACAAAATCTATTAAGGCATTATACAGGTGTATTAAAAAACACAAATATTATAAAGAAGGCAATGCCGGGGGGAAGGCATTGTTTGTGGCTGCAGCCTGCACCAGCTAATGCTCAGCATCTAAGACTGGTTGCTCCACTGAGGCAGGGTGGTGGTTTAGCCTCTTTGGGAACCCCAGGAGCAGGGGCAGGACACTGATGGACCTCCAGTTCAGGCAAAGGGTCCAATGGCTCTTCCATCTCAAGAGAGTGAATTAGAGCCCTGACTATCACCTGCACTGGCCCCAACAGGGCAAGTGGTGCCACTGCTTTTCCTGACAGCAGCAGGGATGGGGTGGGCCAGCTCAGGCTCCAAAGATGCCGCAGGTGACAAAGTGGGTGCTGGGACGAGTTACTGAGGTGGATCAGGACCTTGCTCTGGGGCTGGTGCTGTAGCTCTATGAAGAGAAAGTATCATCAGCATGACTGACTTCTCTTTTGCCTTATAATAAAAGAAACTTTTCCCACCACTCAGTGTGGTCTGTGTCCAACACACAATCCCTAGAAGGTCTCCCCAACTGAAGCCCATGGGGACAGGGATCAGAGACTGCTCACTCCACTCGGAACAAGCTGTGGCCCACACTGTCTCCTCCTCAGGCTCACACAAGCCTCCCCCAGTCCTCCTCATCCCCAGGCTTTGGCTCTTTGGGCTCACACTGTTGTAGCTGTGAGCAGCATAAACTAGACATGGCACTGCTGGCATATTGAGCTCCATGTATGCCAGCAGCATATACAGGCTGGGTAATTCTGGAGGCTGGAAGAAATCCCCAAGATATTGTTCTAACCATGTGCTCAAGAGGGAATAGATTGCCCTAGGGACAGACAGGTGGGCAGAGTAAGCAGAGGACAGGGTGCCCATCCTAACCGATATCCCAGGGAACCCCTGTGGGAAACTGGGCCCCTGGGTTTCCAGATCCTGTTAAAGTCCAGTCCTAGTCCTGGTCCACCTGTGATCTGGCAGTCCTGCTGAGACAGGCCTGGTCACAGACATCAGGCTGGCAAAAAGGCGCTGTGAGTGGGTGCTGTGACACCTTGATCAATGGTGTGACCAGTGCTCACTTCGGCAGCACAGATAATAATGGTGTGACCATTTCTGTCCTTATCAGGGGGGCTGGACACACTCCTCGGTCTGTCTCCTTGCCCACTTGCCACTGGAATTCAACTGCATGTGCCGAGAAGAGGTGATGTCTGGCCTCCTAATTACCCCCACTGCACATGTGCTGCTCTGTGAAGGTCCAAACAAGGAGGGAATTGAGGGACTTTGTCTCTAGCCAGGCCTTCCCAGGACCCTCCCAATGCCTCAACCGTTACCTCCTGTACACATGTGCTGCCTTATTCACTAGGTGCCATGAGTGGGTTTCCTTCCACTGACACTAATATCCCATAGAGTGTGGGATGTCTGCTCCCTTAGCTCTCACTGGGTCTCCTGAGAACCATCTGAGAACTCAGTGTCCAGGTTCGAACAGAATGCTGTGCGATGGTTCCTAAATCCTCAGTTCAGGGTGCTGGAATTGGGGTAGAGATAGGGCTGGGAGGAGACAGGGATGGAGAATGACCCGCTTAGGGGTTCAAGATGTCCTCCATTCCCCTATGCTCTCCCACAGTGCTCACACACCAACCACATCTCCCCAGAACAATTTCCCATTTTACAAAAGAAGGTCTCAGAACTTTACCCTAAAGCACGAATAACAGATATGTGGTTGGAAGTCCAAAAGCCCCTCTAATTTAAGTACCTTGCTTGCCTGGTGGAGATGGAATGCCCTCCTTTATAAGCTAAAGCTGACTCATATGTTCCGCTTCTCCTCGCTCTGCCAACCTCATCATAGCTGGAGAAAATGCACCCATATCTAGAGGACATGACATTGGTGTGAAGAAGAAGGGATCACCAGGGTATCCACTGTGCTCAACCCCCACCAGCCCATGGGCGGGAAACCACACATAGCCGTCTTTCCCTAAAACTTAAGAGGACGGAATGGTGCTGCCCTTGGATGGTTCAGAGAGGTGGGCATCGCCCAGTCTGCTCAGTATTGAGTACCTTATATCACCTCCCACCAAATGTCCTGAGGCACTGGGGTCGAGGTTTGAGCCAAAGTTCCTAGCATGTAAAAAGCCATTCTCCTGGGATTTCTGGGAGCCAGGGTCCCAAGAAGTAGGAAGAAGCAAGAGAACACCTTCCATATCAGATGTCTCCAGCCCAGTAACTCTGATACTGGGCTATACTAGAATGTGGTTGCCTGTTCCAAGTTCTGTTGTGGTCTGTGGTCAAGGAAGTGACATCACTGCCTGGGATGCCCTACCGGAGTCCACTCCTGGTCTGGCACCTACACAAACAGTGCTCTGGTCTGCCATCTCCTCATACCATTTCTGAATGCAAGGCCACATCTGTAAACAGTGACAACAACACGTCCCTCTCCACAGGCCCCCAGGGAAGATCTGGGAGCAACCAGGGCCTCAGCTTGGAAACACACCTGTTTTAAGGCACAACTCTCTATTCTTACCTGTTTTTGACTCTAGATAAGCCATTTTGCCTGACTGGAATGGTCTTCTCTGTAAAATCCAGATAATTCAAGCAAGCCCTTCTACCAGATATCCACAGGCATAGGTTGGATTATATCTATCATGTTAGAGGAGTAGTGTCACATGTAGGAAATATCTTCAATGAAATTTCCTTCCTCTTATCAACTTTTTTGAATCTGTTACTAGTCAGATCCCACCCCACAGTCTCGAATGATCTGTGTGTTCTTGTGTGCACATGCACACTCGCTCCTGTGTGCATACATGAGCTCATCAGTGCTCACATTCTGGAGTCCCAGAAGATGACAGCCCCACCTACAGAAGAGTAGGCAATAGCTTCCCAAGACTTTAGGCTTCTAATTTTCAATGCAAGCCCTAAAGAAGGGACTGGAGCCTTGACCCTTGATGGTCAGAATCCACCCTTACCCCTATGGACTGCCTGTCCTGTGATGCAAGCCATTACATCCTTTCCAAATGGTGTGATGTTGATAGGGGTCCATTCACTTGGTTGCCATGACCTGGGATCCTCCTCATACAAGAACATGGGGAGATGTCTCCTATCTAGGATATCAATGATCCCCCTCAGCCCAATACCATTTCCATGTCTATAGCCACTTCCTTGTAGACAACCTTTTCCAGAGCCCCCAGTGAATGACTAGGTACTTCCAGGACCCCACCTTTGAGGAAACTCCAAGAGCTGGGTTCATGCCTAGTAATCCTTCCTACCAGCCTGATTCTGGGCAATACATGGAGTCTGCAGGGATCGTCACCTTCTCCCTGCACAGGCTCTACTGGTTCCCCAACTCCTCTGTATACATCCTTTTGCAACCCACTCCCCTGAGTGTGGTCTGGATTTACTGATTCACTACCATTCCACAGAACCTGGCAACATGGCCCAAAGGCCTCACTGAGATTTATTTATAAAAGCTCATTGCCCAGCCCCATGTTGACTCTGACACATGCTCTCTCTCAGATCCTCACACTGGAGTACAAGCACGTAGGTTGAACCATGACACAGACATATGCATGTGACCTAGCACTGTTGGTCAACAACAGAGAGAAGAACTCAGGTCTTTTATATGGGCTGTATCTGGCCAATGACCCTAAGTGTGTCAGGTTCTCAGTGTAGCAGTTCGTCTCTTGGTGTTGGGAAAAGCCCGAATCAGCTGAGCACTGCTGATTACTGATCCCCAGAGACAGAGAGACAGTGTTTGTAGGTTCAGCCACTGAGTGTGGGGAAATGTGGTCACACAGCACTGGGATAAGGGCACTGATACCGTCATACTTCCCTGGATCATGGCCCTCCTACCCTCCATCTCTGCTCTCTTCCTCAGCTTCTTCTGGCCACGCTGGCCTCCTTTCTCACCTCCACTCTGGGAACATCAAATTCTGCCCCCAATCGTCTGCTCCATGGTGCCCTCTGCCAGGCTGAATACACTCAGATTTGTGCAGGACTGTCTCCTTCTTTTACTGCCACAGGAATTCTCAATGTCATCTCAGGATAGCCTTGTCATACCCCTCACCCGTTGGAGCTCAGGACTTAGTTGTAGTCCCTTCCTCTTTTCCTGTGGAGCAATTGATCTTTTCATTCACACTTTTGTTTCTTTTTTCTCTATCTTCTCCTATAGACCCTGAGCTCACAGAAGGAGTACCTCGTTGGCTGATAAGCACTGGCACCATCTGCGTGGGAAGTGCCCTGTGGCAGAATGAACGGGAGACAGGATGCATCTCGACAAGGACCATCTCCATTGTTTGGGCCTCATTCATTTTGCCCATGTGTAAGTCCTTTCTTTTTCATTTCTTTTGTTTTTTTTAAGTTAACTGTGCCTGACATGGAACTTAAACTCTTAACCCTGAGATTAATTATCCTACTGACTGAGGAAGCCAGGTGACTCTTTTGTCATTTTTAAAGGTTTTAGGCTGATAACGATTGAAGTTTACTTGGTGATTTCAACATGCTATAGGTATATTACATTAGGGGAGTAAAACAGGGCCATATACTGGAATCCAGAGCTGCTTACATGGAGGCTTGTTTCTGCTGCTTAGGATAAATGCTTTTGCACTAGTTGAAGTACAGTTGTGGATCAGGGCAAGAGATACCTTAACTAGGAGACCATCACCAAAACCTCACTCCTCTCAAGTTTGCTGGTAATAGAGGGCTGCGAAGCTTCACAGCTTAGGGAAAACACTAAGTAGCACTCTTTATATTTTTATTTTGTAGCTTTTTATTTATTTTTTCAGGTTTTTCTTATTTTTCATGTCTTTTAAAATAATTTTTATTACACAGACAGAGTGTGTGTGTGAGGTGTTGGGAAATGGCAGAGAATCTTCAAACAGACTCCCTGCTGAGCACAGAGTCCAACTCTGGGAAGTATCCCAGGACACAAAAGTAAAAGACCTGAGCTGAAACTCAACAACTGAGCCACCCAGGCTACACTCCAAGAGTAGCTTTAAATGAGAAGAAATTAAAATTAGATCAGTCCTAAGTATGTAAGAATTTAAAGGAAGAGTAGGAGAAGAAAGAGAAACAAGAATGACAAGAGCAGAAGAAGAGTAGTCAAGAAGTAATATGAATTTTACTAAAGTGTGGCATGAGACAAAACTAGAAAGAAAGAAATTATTTTGTTAGTAGTATCTTTGTGGTATGGCCAAATGTGTTTTGTTTTTATTCTATATACTTTAAAAAGAGTCTTCCTATTTTTAAAGCATGCATGAATTATTTCAATTTTATCTTTAATATTGAAAGAAAATATGTTATATAATTTAATTTCTCAAATGTCATAGGACTTTGGCAGGAATTCTCCTCAACCACACTGCATCGCCAAGGGTCTTGGAGGTGATCCTTGACTGTGTTCTCGAACATGAACCAGTAAGAGTAGGCATTCCTGCATCATGTTTGTTTCTTTTTTTTTTCCATTTTATTTATTTTTTCAGCGTAACAGTATTCATTCTTTTTGCACAACACCCAGTGCTCCATGCAAAACGTGCCCTCCCCATTACCCACCACCTGTTCCCCCAACCTCCCACCCCTGATCCTTCAAAACCCTCAGGTTGTTTTTCAGAGTCCATAGTCTCTTATGGTTCACCTCCCCTCCCCAATGTCCATAGCCCGCTCCCCCCCCTCCCAATCCCACCTCCCCCCAGCAACCCCCAGTTTGTTTTGTGAGATTAAGAGTCATTTATGGTTTGTCTCCCTCCCAATCCCATCTTGTTTCATTTATTCTTCTCCTATCCCCCTACCCCCCCCCCCCATGTTGCTTCTCCATGTCCTCATATCAGGGAGATCATATGATAGTTGTCTTTCTCCGATTGACTTATTTCACTAAGCATGATACGCTCTAGTTCCATCCACGTCGTCGCAAATGGCAAGATTTCATTTCTTTTGATGGCTGCATAGTATTCCATTGTGTATATATATCAAATCTTCTTTATCCATTCATCTGTTGATGGACATCTAGGTTCTTTCCATAGTCTGGCTATTGTAGACATTGCTGCTATAAACATTCGGGTACACGTGCCCCTTCGGATCACTATGTTTGTATCTTTAGGGTAAATACCCAGTAGTGCAATTGCTGGGTCATAGGGTAGTTCTATTTTCAACATTTTGAGGAACCTCCATGCTGTTTTCCAGAGTGGTTGGACCAGCTTGCATTCCCACCAACAGTGGAGGAGGGTTCCCCTTTCTCCGCATCCTCGCCAGCATCTGTCATTTCCTGACTTGTTAATTTTAGCCATTCTGACTGGTGTGAGGTGATATCTCATTGTGGTTTTGATTTGTATTTCCCTGATGCCGAGTGATGTGGAGCACTTTTTCATGTGTCTGTTGGCCATCTGGATGTCTTCTTTGCAGAAATGTCTGTTCATGTCCTCTGCCCATTTCTTGATTGGATTGTTTGTTCTTTGGGTGTTGAGTTTGCTAAGTTCCTTATAGATTTTGGATACTAGCCCTTTATCTGATATGTCGTTTGCAAATATCTTCTCCCATTCTGTCAGTTGTCTTTTGGTTTTGTGAACTGTTTCCTTTGCTGTGCAAAAGCTTTTGATCTTGATGAAATCCCAATAGTTCATTTTTTGTTTGTTTCTTTTATTGCCCTTACCACAATGATAAGTACTTATTAATTTAGTTATATACATATTAAATGTCTTTTTTCTCTCTCACTTATCAACTCCAAAAGGGCAGTCACCTTTTCTGTTTTATTCACCAATATATAATCAATTGTCTAGCACAATGACATATTAGGTAGGAACTCAATAAATACCTTGGAATGAAAAAATATGTAAACCAAGAAAGTGAAATTGTATCATAGTTTGAAAGTATAATTTAAAATCTATAAATACAAAGTAAAATTTGATTTATTGGAGCAAATGGTTGCAAATTTGTCATCATAAAATGGACCGTTAGTGTCCAGAATTTTTTTCTTTTTACTACTCTTTCATTACTACTTTTCACTAAGATTTGCTATTCCTCAAACTGAAAAATAGCCATATCATCTGAGAAAAGAATAATTGTTTCTTTTCCATTTTATTTATTTTTTTTAGCATAACAGTATTCATTGTTTTTGCACAACACCCAGTGCTCCATGCAAAACGTGCCCTCCCTATTGCCCACCACCTGTTCCCCCAACCTCCCACCCCTGACCCTTCAAAACCCTCAGGTTGTTTTTCAGAGTCCATAGTCTCTTATGGTTCGCCTCCCCTTCCAATTTTTTTTAAATAAACATATAATGTATTTTTATCTCCAGGGGTACAGGTCTGTGAATCGCCAGGTATACACACTTCACAGCACTCACGATAGCACATACCCACCCCAATGTCCATAGCCCCCTCCCACTCTCCCAATCCCACCTCCCCCCAGCAAACCCCAGTTTGTTTTGTGAGATTAAGAGTTATTTATGGTTTGTCTCCCTCCCAATCCCATATTGTTTCATTTATTCTTCTCCTATCCCCCTAACCCCCCATGTTGCTTCTCCATGTCCTCACATCAGGGAGATAATATGATAGTTGTCTTTCTCCGATTGACTTATTTCACTAAGCATGATACGCTCTAGTTCCATCCACGTCGTCGCAAATGGCAAGATTTCATTTCCTTTGATGGCTGCATAGTATTCCACTGTGTATATATACCACATCTTCTTTATCCATTCATCTGTTGATGGATATCTAGGTTCTTTCCATAGCTTGGCTATTGTAGACATTGCTGCTATAAACATTCGGGTACACGTGCCCCTTTGGATCACTATGTTTGTATCTTTAGGGTAAATACCCAGTAGTGCAATTGCTGGGTCATAGGGTAGTTCTATTTTCAACATTTTGAGGAACCTCCATGCTGTTTTCCAGAGTGGTTGGACCAGCTTGCATTCCCACCAACAGTGGAGGAGGGTTCCCCTTTCTCCGCATCCTCGCCAGCATCTGTCATTTCCTGACTTGTTAATTTTAGCCATTCTGACTGGTGTGAGGTGATATCTCATTGTGGTTTTGATTTGTATTTCCCTGATGCCGAGTGATGTGGAGCACTTTTTCATGTGTCTGTTGGCCATCTGGATGTCTTCTTTGCAGAAATGTCTGTTCATGTCCTCTGCCCATTTCTTGATTGGATTGTTTGTTCTTTGGGTGTTGAGTTTGCTAAGTTCCTTATAGATTTTGGATACTAGCCCTTTATCTGATATGTCGTTTGCAAATATCTTCTCCCATTGTGTCAGTTGTCTTTTGGTTTTGTTAACTGTTTCCTTTGCTGTGCAAAAGCTTTTGATCTTGATGAAATCCCTATAGTTCATTTTTGCCCTTGCTTCCCTTGCCTTTGCCGTTGTTCCTAGGAAGATGTTGCTACGGCTGAGGGGGAAGTGGTTGCTGCCTGCGTTCTCCTCAAGGATTTTGATGGATTCCTTTCTCACATTGAGGTCCTTCATCCATTTGGAGTCTATTTTCATGTGTGGTGAAAGGAAGTGGTCCAATTTTATTTTTCTGCATGTGGCTGTCCAATTTTCCCAGCACCATTTATTGAAGAGGCTGTCTTTTTTCCATTGGACATTCTTTCCTGCTTTGTCCAAGATTAGTTGACCATAGATTTGAGGGTCTATTTCTGGGCTCTCTATTCTGTTCCACTGATCTATGTGTCTGTTTTTGTGCCAGTACCATGCTGTCTTGATGATGACAGCTTTGTAATAGAGCTTGACGTCCGGAATTGTGATGCCACCCACTTTGGCTTTGTTCTTCAATATTCCTTTGGCTATCTGAGGTCTTTTCTGGTTCCATATAAATTTTAGGATTATTTGTTCCATTTCTTTGAAAAAATGGATGGTATTTTGATAGGGATTGCATTAAATGTGTTGATTGCTTTAGGTAGCATGGACATTTTCACAATATTTATTCTTCCAATCCAGGAGCATGGAACATTTTTCCATTTCTTTGTGTCTTCCTCAATTTCTTTCATGAGTACTTTATAATTTTCGGTGTATAGATTCTTTGCCTCTTTGGTTAGGTTTATTCCTAGGTATCTTATATTTTTGGGTACAATTGTAAATGGGATTGACTGCTTAATTTCTCTTTCTTCTGTCTTGTTTTTGGTGTACAGAAATGCAACTGATTTCTGTGCATTGATTTTATATCCTGACACTTTACTGAATTCCTGGACAAGTTCTAGCAGTTTTGGAGTGGAGTCTTTTGGGTTTTCCACATACAGTATCATATCATCAGCGAAGAGTGATAGTTTGACTTCTTCTTTACCGATTTGAATGCCTTTAATATCTTTTTGTTGTCTGATTGCTGAGGCTAGGACTTCTAGTACTATGTTGAATAGCAGTGGTGATAATGGACATCCCTGCCGTGTTCCTGACCTTAGCAGAAAAGCTTTCAGTTTTTCTCCATTGAGAATGATATTTGCAGTGAGTTTTTCATAGATGGCTTTGATAATATTGAGGTTTGTGCCCTCTATCCCTACACTTTGGAGAGTTTTGATCAGGAAGGGATGTTGTACTTTGTCAAATGCTTTTTCAGCATCTATGGAGAGTATCATATGGTTCTTGTTCTTTCTTTTATTAATGTGTTCTATCACATTGATTGATTTGCGGATGTTGAACCAACCCTGCAGCCCTGGAATAAATCCCACTTGATCGTGGTGAATAATCCTTTTAATGTACTGTTGAATCCTATTGGCTAGTATTTTGGCGAGAAATTTTGCGTCTGTGTTCATCAAGGATATTGGTCTGTAGTTCTCTTTTTTGGTGGGATCCTTGTCTGGTTTTGGGATCAAGGTGATGCTGGCCTCATAAAATGAGTTTCGAAGTTTTCCTTCCGTTTCTATTTTTTGGAACAGTTTCAGGAGAATAGGAATGAGTTCTTCTTTAAATGTTTGGTAGAATTCCCCTGGGAAGCCGTCTGGCCCAGGGCTTTTGTTTGTTTGGAGATTTTTGATGACTGTTTTAATCTCCTTACTGGTTATGGGCCTGTTCAGGTTTTCTATTTCTTCCTGGTTCAGTTGTGGTAGTTTATATGTCTTTAGGAATGCATCCATTTCTTCCAGATTGTCAAATTTGTTGGCGTAGAGTTGATCATAGTATGTTCTTCTAATTGTCTGTATTTCTTTGGTGTTAGTTGTGATCTCTCCTCTTTCATTCATGATTTTATTTATTTGGGTCCTTTCTCTTTTCTTTTTGATGAGTCTGGCCAGAGGTTTATCAATCTTATTGATTCTTTCAAAGAACCAGCTCCTAGTTTCATTGATTTTTCTATTGTTTTTTTTGTTTTTTTTTTTTTTTTGGTTTCTATTTCATTGATTTCTGCTCTGATCTTTATGATTTCTCTTCTTCTCCTGGGTTTAGGTTTCTTTCTTGTTCTTTCTCCAGCTCCTTTACCTGTAGGGTTAGGTTGTGTACTTAAGACCTTTCTTGTTTCTTGAGAAAGGCTTGTACCGCTATATATTTTCCTCTCAGAACTGCCTTTGCTGTGTCCCACAGATTTTGATCTGTTGTGTTTTCATTATCATTTGTTTCCATGAATTTTTTCAATTCTTCTTTAATTTCCTGGTTGACCCATTCATACTTTAGAAGGATGCTGTTTAGTCTCCATGTATTTGGGTTCTTTCCAGCTTTCCTCGTGTGATTGAGTTCTAGCTTCAGAGCATTGTGGTCTGAAAATATGCAGGGAATGATCCTAATCTTTTGATACCAGTTGAGACCTGATTTGTGACCCAGGATGTTATCTATGCTGGAGAAGGTTCCATGTGCACTAGAAAAGAATGTGTATTCTGTTGCTTTGGGATGAAATGTTCTGAATATATCTGTGATGTCCGTCTGGTCCAGTGTGTCATTTAAGGCCTTTATTTCCTTGTTGATCTTTGGCTTGGATGATCTGTCCATTTCAGTGAGGGGAGTGTTAAAGTCCCCTACTATTATTGTATTATTATTGATGTGTTTCTTTGATTTTGTTATTAATTGGTTGATATAGTTGGCTGCTCCCACGTTAGGGGCATAGATATTTAAAATTGTTAGATCTTCTTGTTGGACAGACCCTTTGAGTAGGATATAGTGTCCTTCCTCATCTCTTATTATAGTCTTTGGCTTAAAATCTAATTGATCTGATATAAGGATTGCCACCCCAGCTTTCTTCTGATGCCCATTAGCATGGTAAATTGTTTTCCACCCCCTCACTTTCTACTACATTTAGGCTCTCTCTTTGCTTAGAGAACCCTTTCAATATTTCCTGTAGGGCTGGTTTGGTGTTTGCAAATTCTTTCAGTTTTTGTTTGTCCTGGAAGCTTTTGATCTCTCCTTCTATTTTCAATGATAGCCTAGCTGGATAGAGTATTCTTGGCTGCATGTTTTTCTCGTTTAGTGCTCTGAATATATCATGCCAGCTCTTCCTGGCCTGCCAAGTCTCTGTGGATAAGTCTGCTGCCAATCTAATATTTTTACCATTGTATGTTACAGACTTCTTTTCTCGGGCTGCTTTCAGGATTTTCTCTTTGTCACTAAGACTTGTCAATTTTACTATTAGGTGACGGGGTATGGACCTATTCTTGTTGACTTTGAGGGGGGTTCTCTGCATCTCCTGGATTTTGATGCTTGTTCCCTTTGCCATATTATTGAAATTCTCTCCAATAATTCTCTCCAATAGACCTTCTGCTCCCCTCTCTGTTTCTTCTTCTTCTGGAATCCCAATTATTCTAATGTTGTTTCGTCTTATGGTGTCACTTATCTCTCGAATTCTCCCCTCATGGTCCAGTAGCTGTTTGTCCCTCTTTTGCTCGGCTTCTTTATTCTCTGTCATTTGGTCTTCTATATCACTAATTCTTTCTTCTGCCTCATTTATCCTAGCAGTGAGAGACTCCATTTTTGATTGCACCTCATTAATAGCTTTTTTGATTTCAACTTGGTTAGATTTTAGTTCTTTAATTTCTCCAGAAAGGGCTTTAATATCGCCAGAGAGGTTTTCTCTAATATCTTCCATGCCTTTTTCAAGTCTGGCTAGAATGTTCAGAATCGTCGTTCTGAACTCTTGATCTGACATATTACCAATGTCTGTGTTGATTACGTCCCTAGCCTTCGGTACTGTCTCTTGTTCTTTTGTTTGTGGTGATTTTTTCCGCCTTGTCATTTTGTCCAGATAAGAGAATATGAAGGAGCAAATAAACTACTAAAAGGGTGGCAAAGACCCCAGAAAAATGCGTTGTAACCAAATGAGAAGAGACCCCAAATTGTGGTAGGGAGAAAGGGGATAAAAAGAGGTTCAGGAAAAAAAAAAGAAAAAAAATTAAAAAATAAAACAAATAAAGAAAAAATATAAAAAAGAAAGAAAAAATATATATATTTAGATAAGCTAGTCAAAAAACGTTAAAAAAGAAAAGGGTAAAAGTTTTAAAAAATTTAGCAGAAGAAGAAAAAAGAAAAAAGAAAAAAAATCGAAAAAAAAAAATTGAAGTAGCCGCAAGACTATAGAATCATGGGGAGAAAGCCATGAGTTCCGTGCTTTGCTTTCTCCTCCTCTGGAATTGCGCTTCTGTCTTAGGAATTGAACCTACTTTCCTTGATAGATGAACTTCGTCCTGGCTGGATATTTTGTTGATCTTCTGGGGGAGGGGCCTGTTGTAGTGACTCTCAAGTGTCTTTGCCTGAGGCGGGATTGCACCGCCCTTACCCGCGACCGGACTAAGTAATCGCTCGGGTTCGCTTTTGGGAGCTTCTGTTCCCTGAACGCTTTCCGTAGAGTTCTGGAGGACAGGAATGAAAATGGCGGCCTCCTAGTCTCTGTCCTGGAGGAGCCGAGAGCCTGAGGCTCCACTCCTCAGTGCACCCCCAGAGGACAGCACCCAATCACTCCCGTATCCCCAGCCTCTAGCCACGCTCCGAGCTCACCCAGCCCGCGACCAGTTCAAGGTAACCCCGAGCTGAGAGTTCAGTCCTCGGCTCTGTCTCTGCAGCCGGCTTCTCCGTTCTGATACCTGCGAGCTCTGCGACACTCCGCCACCCCCGATCCTTCTGTGACCCTGCGGGACCTGGGGCCACGCTGACCGCGCGTGGGCTTTATCCTGGTTTAGCCTCTGGAACAATGTCCCTCAGTGGAACAGACTTTTAAAAGTCCTGATTTTGTGCTCCGTTCCTCCGCCGCTTGCCAGGAGCAGGCCCTTCCCCCCGCGGTCTATCTTCCTGTCGTTTTAGATTCACTTCTCCGCCAGTTCTACCTTTCAGAAAGTGGTTGATTTTCTCTTTCTAGAGTTGCTGTTCTTCTTCTCTTCGATCTCCCGTTGGATTTGTAGGTGTTTGCAAAGTTTAGATAAGCTATCGAGCTGATCTCCTGCTACCTGATGTACTCTCAGCCTGCTACTTCTCCGCCATCTTGACTCCTCCCCCCCAATTAATTGTTTTTGATGTAAACACCAGAACCAGCACTAAGGTGAGTCAATTGAGGCAGCCAGAGCACACGATGTCAGGAGATATTCATGCCTAGGTTTGCACAAGCCTCACCCATGAACTTTCATAGCCTGCAAGTGAGTGCCTCACTTGTCTCATTTTGTGGATCTGTTAATTTTTCTATTATTTATTCTTTCCATAAACTTATCCTTGAAAGAGAAATTAGTGCATCTCCAGGCTATTTAGGCTAGCCAACAGTAGATTCATGAATGTCCTTCTTTTCATATACAGATTTCTTTCCATCTCTTGACTGCCTGCCAAACCCACATAACAAAACTTCCAGATTGGTGACAACTATCTATTTCCTTTCCTCCAATCCCATATGCTAATTGTGACCAAGCTGACTGGCTGCACTAAACATTTTTATTATCCAGTCTTAGCTGATATATAATGATACTTGTTACTCTTTCTTCTTCATCACTTTGTGCAGGCCAGAGATTAAAAATGGGTTTCAGTGCATAGACTCCTTTCTTTGCCTTCAACATACTTAATGCTAACTACTTCACAACATTTAAAATTATCAATTTTAAAGGAAAATCCAGATGTACAAAATCTCAACAATAAAAAAACACATTTTAGAAGATTTTACTTTATTTATTTTAGAGAAGGACGGAGAGGATGTTTATGTTCATGAGTTGGAGGAGTTGCAGAGGCAGAGGGAGAGGAAGAGAAATATAAACAGACTCCATGCTGAGCAGAGCGCCCCACATAAGTCTTGATCACACAGCCCTGAGAACATGATCTGAGCTAAAACCAAGAGTTGGATGCTTAATAAACTGAGCCACCCAGGTGCCCCATAAAACACATTTTGTTTTAAGAAAATCTGACAAGAGTCTTTTAACACATGGCTCCAGTCAGCTGGAGTTTTCCTAACATTCAACTGAAATAAATCCCTTTCTTAGAAGCTGACAATGGGCTTACTGCAGATAAAATATTTCTTCTCAGTTTTCAGTTAATTACAGATATCAGAATTTTCCAATTATACCTTGCCCTCATATATGAAATCTCTATTGACTGTGGGATGGGGAGACCCCCTTTCTAACAAATGTAAGTTACTGTGCAACTCACTCTAGAAAACACAAGATCCCAAACATTTCCACATTATGTTTATAGACACAAACTCATTAGGCTAAGAAATATCCCTTTCACATTCCAATCACCCATAGCACTGGTATTGTCCTTTTTTATTTTATTTTTATTTTTTAGGAAAAATACTGTAGTATCATTAACATACTCTGTTATATTAGTTTCAGGTGTACAATAGAGTGACTTGATAACTCTGTACATTACTTGATGCTTACCATAATAAATGTAGTCACCATCTGTCACCACACTGCATTGTTACAGTATTATTGAATATATTCCCTATGCTGTACTTTACATTTCTGTAACTCATTTATTTTGTAACTGAAAACAATTTACCTCTTTATCCCCTTTATCTGTTTTTCCCATTCTCCTACCCATTTTCCCTTTGGCAATCACCAGTTTGTTCTCTGTATTTAAGAGTTTGGTTTTTGTTTGTTTTTCAGATTCCACATATAACTGAAATCGTATGGTACTATTATTTTTATAGTACTGTCACTCCTCTTAAACTTTACATGTCTTGTCTTTTAAAATCTGTACCACAGGGGATGGAGAAAGTACCAAACTTGTATCCCATGCAATGTGTGTGTGTGTGTGTGTGTGTACACACACACAGAGTAAATGGGATAAAGGGGATAAAGAGGTAGATTCTGTGAATAAGAAAGTGAGAAATTTGAGAGCTTTGGAGTTAGAACTGAAATTCCAGAAGTGGATTCCTGGTTCAAATTTCAACATTACACATTCCTATCTTGCTGGCCAGGAATCACACTTATAATGTCTTTACCGAAGTATTCTTCCAGCCAACAACTCTTGTTCTCTCCAGATCATGCTTTTCTTGTGTTTTTCAGTGTGGATGGACAGTTTTCTGAGTATTCAAAGTCTGATTCCTTTTTGCTTAACAACTGTTTAATAATTCCTTGTTAAAATTATCTCTAAGCTCTTGCACTCTACTATTAACTGTAACAAAAATCTAGATTGCACCCTTGACATTTTTTTTTCTTAGAAATCTCCTCAGGTAGTCATTCAAGCTCATCACAAATATGTTCTCTTTTCCAGAAAACACTAAGCACAATTAAGCCAAGTGATTTACCTCTTTATAACAAATATCACCTTTCCTTCAGTTTCTAATAACATTTCTTCATTCCCATCAGAGACCACATGAGTGTCACCTTTAAAGGTTCATACTTCTACTGACAGTCTCTTCAAGTCAATGTAGGCTTTTCTAACATGCACCTTGTAACTCTTCCGGCTTTTCCCCATCCCACTTCCACAAAGTCACTTCCATATTTGCAGGTATTTGTTACAGCAGCTCCCTACTTTTCAATGCCAAAATCTCCATTAGGTTGCTAGGATTGCGTAGACAGAATGTCAGCCACCAGACTGGGTGGCTTAAACAAAAGAAATGTATTTTTTCAGAATTCTGGAAGATGGAAGTCCAAAATTAAGGTATCCGAAGGTTTGGTTTTCTCCTGAATCTTTCTTCCTGGCTTGAAGACTGGACCTTCTTGCTGTGTCCTCACATGGTCTTTCCCTATGCAGGTCCATCCTTGGTGTCTCTTCCCATTCTTATAAGGGCATCTGATTTAATTATTAGGATTGGATTAGGATTCAATTATAATTTAATTTAAGCTATTTAATTATGATTTAATTTAACTTAATTGCTTCTTTAAAGGCTTTATCTTATTTTTTTAAAGATTTTACTTATATAAATCTTGACAAAGATTTTACTTAAGATTTACTTATATAATCTTATATAAACTTATATAATATATATATATATTATATATATAATATAATATATAATATATATAATCTTATATAAACTTATATAAATCTTGACAAAGATCACATTTAGGAAGAGAAACAGGTAGAGAGAGAGAGGAGAAGCAGGCTACTTACTGAGCATAGAGCCAGATGAAGGACTCAATCTGAGGACCCCAAGGGAAAAAAAAAAGTGTGTGTGTGTGTGTGTGTGTGTGTGTGTGTGTGTGTGTGTGTGTATATATATATCTCACATTTTCTTTACCCATTCATCTGTTGATGGACATATAGGTTCTTTCTATAGTTTGGCTATTGTGGACTTTGCTGCTTTAAGCATTCGGGTGCACATGCCCCTCCAGATCACTACATTTCTATCATTAGGATAAATATCCAGTAGTGGGATTGCTGGGTCATAGGGTAGCTCTATTTCCAACTTTTTTTTAAGATTTTATTTATTTATTTGACAGACAGAGGTTTCAAATAGGCATAGAGGCAGGCAGAGAGAGAGAGGAGGAAGCAGTCTCCCAGCTTAGCAGAGAACCCAATGCAGGGCTCGATCCCAGGACCCTGGGATCATGACCTGAGCCGAAGGCAGAGGCTTTAACACGCTGAGCCACCCAGGCGCCCCTATTTCCAACTTTTTGAGGAAACTCCATACTGTTTTCCAGAGTGGCTTCCCTAGCTTGAATTCCCACCAAGAGTTTAGGAGGATTTCCTTTTCTCTATATCCTCACCAACACCTGTTATTTCCTGACTGGTTGATTTTAGCCATTCTGACTTGTGTGAGGAGATATCTCATTGTGGTATTGATTTGGATTTCCCTGGTTCTGAGTGATGTTGAGAACTTTTTCTTGTGTCTGTTGGCCATTTGGAGGTCTTCTTTGCATAAATATCTGTTCATGTCTTCTGCCCATTTCTTGAACGGAATATCTGTTCTTTGGGTGTTGAGTTTAATAAGTTCTTTATAGATTTTGGAAACTAGCCCTTTATCTGATATGTAATTTGCAAATTTCTTTTCCCATTCTGTTGGTTGTCTTTTCGTTTTGTTGACTTCTTCCTTTGCTGTGCAAAAGTTTTGGACCTTGATGAACTCCCAATAGTTCATTTTTGCCCTTGCTTTCCTTGTCTTTGGTGATGTTTCTAGGAAGAAGTTATTGTGGCTGAGGATAAACAGGTTGCTGCCTGTGTTCTCTTCAAGGATTTTGAGGGATTTTTGTCTCACTTTGAGGACTTTCATCCATTTTGAGTCTATTTTTGTGTGTGGTGTAAGGAAATGGTCCAGTTTCATTCTTCTGCATGTGGAGGTCCAATTTTCCTAACACCATTTATTGAAGAGACTCTCTTTTTTTCTATTGGACATTCATTCCTGCTTTGCCAAAGATTAGTTGACCATAGACTTGAGAGTCAATTACTGGGTCCTCTACTCTCTTGCATTAATCTGTGTGTGTGGTTTTGTGCCCATACCATACTATCTTGATGATTAAAGCTTTGTAATAAAACTTGAGGTCTGGAATTGTGGTGCCATCATCTTTGGTTATCTTATTCAACATTCCTATGGCTATTTGGGGTCTTTTCTTGTTCCATATAAATTATAGGATTATTTGTTCCATTTCTTTGAAAAAAGTTGATGGTATTTTCATAGGGATTACATTAAATGTGTAGACTACTCTATGTAGCATAGACATTTTCACAATAGTTTTTCTTCCAAGCCATGAACATGGAACATTTTTCAATTTCTTTGTGTCTTCCCCAATTTCTTTCATGAGTACTGTATAAATACAGAGTACTCAGTATTTCTGGGTACAGATACTTTGTCTCTTTGGTTCGATTTATTCCAAGGTATCTTATGGTTTTTGGTGCAATTGTAAGTGGGATCGACTCCTTAATTTCTCTTTCTTCCATCTTGTTGGTGTATAGAAATGGAACAGATTTCTGTGCATTGCTTTTGTATCCTGACATTTTACTGAATTCCTGTATGAGATCTAGCAGTTTTGGAGTGTAGTCTTTTGGGTTTTCCACATAAATTACCATGTCATATGCAAAAGTAAGAGTTAGACTTCTTCTTTGCTGATTCAGATGCTTTTTTTTTTAAAGATTTTATTTATTTATCAGAGAGAGAGTGAGAGTGAGCACAGGCAGACAGAGTGGCAGGCAGAGACAGAGAGAGAAGCAGGCTCCCCGCGGAGCACGGAGCCCGATGTGGGACTCGATCCCAGGACTCTGGGATCATGACCTGAGCCGAAGGCAGCTGCTTAACCAACTGAGCCACCCAGGCGTCCCTCAGATGCTTTTTGTTTCTTTTTGTCCTCTGATTGGTGAGCTAGAACTTCCACGACATGATAAAGTAGAGGAAATGGACATGTGGAACAGGTGCACAGAGGAAGCAGAGAAAGCAAGTTAAGCTCACATATACTTTCTTGCTTTCCTATGTTTTTAATACCATGGCATAAGAATTTTTGATCTTTTAATTGTAAAGTATAGGCAAGGTTTAGTGGTTGTGCTAGAAATAAAAATCTTTATTAGAGAAAAAAAGACGCACTCCAGGAAGCTACCCACTTTTGAGGTGCAGATCTCATGACAGGACTGACCTGAGTAGAGGAGTAAGGGAAAAAAAAGTTCATCATCCTCTTCCGTTTCATGAGACCTGAGACAATCAGTTCCTCCCTTGGCCCAGGTCTATGGAACTCAGACTGTTCATCCCTGTAAACCTAGAGTCTTCCCCCTCCCTTTGCATTATTTCCAAGTCCAGTGGACCTGATCCTGAAAGCTGACTTGCCTTTCACCCAGGTGAAATGATTCTCTGTGCTGACAGATCACCCCCTCAACACAGAGCAGCAAACAGGCCCCAGTACCTTATGCATCTGACCCTTGGGCATTCTTGGGCTCAAGGTCATCTTCCAGGGCCTGAGAGGTACCCACCCACACACACACCATGCCGACCCCCTCTTCCACCTATCACCGTGACACCTGTGGATTCCTGCTAGTTCTATAGATTCTATCACTGCTCATCAGAGCAGCCAGCCTGGGCCTTGCAGGGGCTGGAGATTACCCATTTCCGGGGTCTTCTTTCAGGCATGAGGTCAACAACAGAGCTGCCTCTTGGCTCCCCCATGAACACTCCTCTCTTCCAGGTCAGCTAATGTAGTGCCAGTTATTTTCTTCCTGCATTGTGTGGACTTGAAATGCATTTTGTTGAATAACCACAACACTTAATGTTGGAAGTTTACTATTTTTTTTAAATGTAAAGTCAATTAATTAACATAAGCTGTCTATATTAAGCAATATTAACTTCAAGTTGTTTTAAAAATATGTTTACATGAAATAAAAAGCATTCTGATCCAAGAAAGTTCTTGAATTATTATGAAACAATTACCATAGGGACTGCCACTGAGGTCATTCTCCCTCTCACAGAACCTTAGTGATGCAAAGTCACCATAGATTGCCTGTTAACCATCTGTCCTTACATTCTTTCAAGGCATTTCTTGTCCTATGTTTGGTCATCCCTCTTTGCGGGGTCATTGGAAAAATATAGCCTGAGTTCTTGCATAATGACTTGAATGCCAAGACTTTTATTCTGCATAAATCAGGTTTTCTAGCTATAAAATCCATGGCTCACAGTGTCTTCCCTTCAGTGTCTTTCAATACATTACTCCATTTTCTTGTGGTACAAATTACGGCATTCAGAAATGTGGATGACATTCTCATTTCTTTTCCTTTATATGTCATCTGCTCCTTTTTCCCTAGATGCCAAAGGATTTCCTTTTTTCTTTATGTTTTAATTAAATTTTGCATTTCAATTTTAATTTCATTTTTCTCTCAATGATTTTACTAAACCTGCCATTTGTCATCCTGAGTCAGTGCTCAGGGTACTCTGTTAATAAATAGTTTGAAAGGATTTACTGTGTTTCAAAAAATTCTATTTTATGAATATTAACATTTTTGTGTCTTTTCTTTGGTTTTCCCACAGGCATTCTAAATATTCATTTCCTGTCCATAACTTCATATTTTGATATTTTCTCTCAAGTATTTTAGTCTCTTTCTTAGTTCCTTTTTTAGCATTTTTCTCTTCTCACTTTCCATTCTCATACAACACTGTCTGCTGCCTTTCATTTACTACTTTACATTTCACTTAGGAAGTGATGTTTTGATATGCTGCTGCTTCTTCCCTGAGGCCTGTACTTTCTTCACTGAGTTTTTCTAACTCTAATTTATGGGGTCATTCAATATCCTATTTCATTTCCCTATTGCATTTTTCTTCATTTTAGAAAAAAAGCACATGAAAGTAGATGAAGTTTGTCAGGAATTTATGCCTTCATTTTCTTCAGTGGAGCTATTCTGAGGTACTCTCCTTTCCTCTTACAGCCCTCTGCCTGGGAGTCCATAGCACTATTTTTCTGTCACTAACTTATTTTCTTGGGTTTGTAGAAAGCAGTACGTCTTAAGCAGACCTCTAGCCTCACAGAGCTCTTTCTCTCCTATTGTTGCTCTGAAATGCTCAAATCCATGGTGGCTTGTTTCTAGAGATTTTCTATGTCTGTTCTCTGACTACTTCTAGTGCAACTGTCCTTTGCCATTTTAATTCTGTTCTTTAATGTAGTGAGTAGCCTATATAACTTAGAAGGGACAACTGCCTTCATCTTCCCCAAACCTATAGTCACTCTTTTCCATGGTTATCTAGCTTCAGATTCATTTAACATTGAAGTGATTGTAAAATATATACATGTGTTTAAATTATTTCATTTTAAAATGTCTTCTAGGCTTATTTTTTTTTCCCCTTTTTATTTATTTATTTTTTTTTCAGCGTAACAGTATTCATTCTTTTTGCACAACACCCAGTGCTCCATGCAAAACGTGCCCTCGCCATCACCCACCACCTGTTCCCCCAACCTCCCACCCCTGACCCTTCAAAACCCTCAGGTTGTTTTTCAGAGTCCATAGTCTCTTATGGTTCGCCTCCCCTCCCCAATGTCCATAGCCCGCTCCCCCTCTCCCAATCCCACCTCCCCCCAGCAACCCCCAGTTTGTTTTGTGAGATTAAGAGTCATTTATGGTTTGTCTCCCTCCCAATCCCATCTTGTTTCATTTATTCTTCTCCTATCCCCCTACCCCCCCATGTTGCTTCTCCATGTCCTCATATCAGGGAGATCATATGATAGTTGTCTTTCTCCGATTGACTTATTTCACTAAGCATGATACGCTCTAGTTCCATCCACGTCGTCGCAAATGGCAAGATTTCATTTCTTTTGATGGCTGCATAGTATTCCATTGTGTATATATACCACATCTTCTTGATCCATTCATCTGTTGATGGACATCTAGGTTCTTTCCATAGTCTGGCTATTGTAGACATTGCTGCTATAAACATTCGGGTACACGTGCCCCTTCGGATCACTATGTTTGTATCTTTAGGGTAAATACCCAGTAGTGCAATTGCTGGGTCATAGGGTAGTTCTATTTTCAACATTTTGAGCAACCTCCATGCTGTTTTCCAGAGTGGTTCCACCAGCTTGCATTCCCACCAACAGTGGAGCGTTCCCCTTTCTCCACATCCTCTCCAGCATCTGTCATTTCCTAACTTGTTAATTTTAGCCATTCTGACTGGTGTGAGGTGATATCTCATTGTGGTTTTGATTTGTATTTCCCTGATGCCGAGTGACGTGGAGCACTTTTTCATGTGTCTGTTGGCCATCTGGATGTCTTCTTTGCAGAAATGTCTGTTCATGTCCTCTGCCCATTTCTTGATTGGATTGTTTGTTCTTTGGGTGTTGAGTTTGCTAAGTTCCTTATAGATTTTGGATACTAGCCCTTTATCTGATATGTCGTTTGCAAATATCTTCTCCCATTCTGTCAGCTGTCTTTTGGTTTTGTTAACTGTTTCCTTTGCTGTGCAAAAGCTTTTGATCTTGATGAAATCCCAATAGTTCATTTTCGCCCTTGCTTCCCTTGCCTTTGCCGTTGTTCCTAGGAAGATGTTGCTGCGGCTGAGGTCGAAGAGGTTGCTGCCTGCGTTCTCCTCAAGGATTTTGATGGATTCCTTTCTCACATTGAGGTCCTTCATCCATTTGGAGTCTATTTTCGTGTGTGGTGTAAGGAAGTGGTCCAATTTCATTTTTCTGCATGTGGCTGTCCAATTTTCCCAGCACCATTTATTGAAGAGGCTGTCTTTTTTCCATTGGACATTCTTTCCTGCTTTGTCGAAGATGAGTTGGCCATAGAGTTGAGGGTCGATTTCTGGGCTCTCTATTCTGTTCCACTGGTCTATGTGTCTGTTTTTGTGCCAGTACCATGCTGTCTTGATGATGACAGCTTTGTAATAGAGCTTGAAGTCCGGAATTGTGATGCCACCAACTTTGGCTTTGTTCTTCAATATTCCTTTGGCTATTCGAGGTCTTTTCTGGTTCCATATAAATTTTAGGATTATTTGTTCCATTTCTTTGAAAAAAATGGATGGTATTTTGATAGGGATTGCATTAAATGTGTAGATTGCTTTAGGTAGCATAGACATTTTCACAATATTTATTCTTCCAATCCAGGAGCATGGAACATTTTTCCATTTTTTTGTGTCTTCCTCAATTTCTTTCATGAGTACTTTATAATTTTCTGTGTATAGATTCTTAGTCTCTTTGGTTAGGTTTATTCCTAGGTATCTTATAGTTTTGGGTACAATTGTGAATGGGATTGACTCCTTAATTTCTCTTTCTTCAGTCTTGTTGTTGGTGTACAGAAATGCAACTGATTTCTGTGCATTGATTTTATATCCTGACACTTTACTGAATTCCTGGACAAGTTCTAGCAGTTTTGGAGTGGAGTCTTTTGGGTTTTCCACATATAGTATCATATCATCTGCGAAGAGTGATAGTTTGACTTCTTCTTTACCAATTTGGATGCCTTTAATTTCTTTTTGTTGTCTGATTGCTGAGGCTAGGACTTCTAGTACTATGTTGAATAGCAGTGGTGATAATGGACATCCCTGCCGTGTTCCTGACCTTAATGGAAAAGCTTTCAGTTTTTCTCCATTGAGAATGATATTTGCGGTGGGTTTTTCATAGATGGCTTTGATAATATTGAGGTATGTGCCCTCTATCCCTACACTTTGAAGAGTTTTGATCAGGAAGGGATGCTGTACGTTGTCAAATGCTTTTTCAGCATCTATTGAGAGTATCATATGGTTCTTGTTCTTTCTTTTATTAATGTGTTCTATCACATTGATTGATTTGCGGATGTTGAACCAACCCTGCAGCCCTGGAATAAATCCCACTTGATCGTGGTGAATAATCCTTTTAATGTACTGTTGAATCCTATTGGCTAGTATTTTGGCGAGAATTTTTGCGTCTGTGTTCATCAAGGATATTGGTCTGTAGTTCTCTTTTTTGGTGTGATCCTTGTCTGGTTGGGATCAAGGTGATGCTGGCCTGATAGAATGAGTTTGGAAGTTTTCCTTCCATTTCTCTTTTTTGGAACAGTTTCAGGAGAATAGGAATGAGTTCTTCTTTAAATGTTTGGTAGAATTCCCCTGGGAAGCCGTCTGGCCCTGGGCTTTTGTTTGTTTGGAGATTTTTGATGACTGTTTCAATCTCCGTACTGGTTATGGGCCTGTTCAGGTTTTCTATTTCTTCCTGGTTCAGTTGTGGTAGTTTATATGTCTCTAGGAATGCATCCATTTCTTCCAGATTGTCCAATTTGTTGGCGTAGAGTTGCTCATAGTATGTTCTTCTAATTGTCTGTATTTCTTTGGTGTTAGTTGTGATCTCTCCTCTTTCATTCATGATTTTATTGATTTGGGTCCTTTCTCTTTTCTTTTTGATGAGTCTGGCCAGGGGTTTATCAATCCTATTGATTCTTTCAAAGAACCAGCTCCTAGTTTCATTGATTTTTTCTATTGTTTTTTTGGTTTCTATTTCATTGATTTCTGCTCTGATCTTTATGATTTCTCTTCTCCTGCTGGGTTTAGGGTTTCTTTCTTGTTCTTTCTCCAGCTCCTTTATGCGTAGGGTTAGGTTGTGTACTTGAGACCTTTCTTGTTTCTTGAGAAAGGCTTGTACCGCTATATATTTTCCTCTCAGGACTGCCTTTGCTGTGTCCCACAGATTTTGAACTGTTGTGTTTTCATTATCATTTGTTTCCATGAATTTTTTCAATTCTTCTTTAATTTCCTGGTTGACCCATTCATTCTTTAGAAGGATGCTGTTTAGTCTCCATGTATTTGGGTTCTTTCCAGCTTTCCTCTTGTGATTGAGTTCTAGCTTCAGAGAATTGTGGTCTGAAAATATGCAGGGAATAATCCTAATCTTTTGATACCGGTTGAGACCTGATTTGTGACCCAGGATGTGATCTATTCTGGAGAAGGTTCCATGTGCACTAGAGAAGAATGTGTATTCTGTTGCTTTGGGATGAAATGTTCTGAATATATCTGTGATGTCCATCTGGTCCAGTGTGTCATTTAAGGCCTTTATTTCCTTGTTGATCTTTGGCTTTGATGATCTGTCCATTTCAGTGAGGGGAGTGTTAAAGTCCCCTACTATTATTGTATTATTATTGATGTGTTTCTTTGATTTTGTTATTAATTGGTTGATATAGTTGGCTGCTCCCACGTTAGGGGCATAGATATTTAAAATTGTTAGATCTTCTTGTTGGACAGACCCTTTGAGTAGGATATAGTGTCCTTCCTCATCTCTTATTATAGTCTTTGGCTTAAAATCTAATTGATCTGATATAAGGATTGCCACCCCAGCTTTCTTCTGACGCCCATTAGCATGGTAAACTGTTTTCCACCCCCTCACTTTAAATCTGGAAGTGTCTTCGCGTCTAAAATGAGTTTCTTGTAGGCAACATACTGATGGGTTTTGTTTTTTTATCCATTCTGATACCCTGTGTCTTTTGATTGGGGCATTTAGCCCATTAACATTCAGGGTAACTATTGAGAGATATGAATTTAGTGCCATTATTAGCCTGTAAGGTGACTGTTACTGTATATTGTCTCTGTACCTTTCTGATCTACTACTTTTAGGCTCTCTCTTTGCTTAGAGGACCCCTTTCAATATTTCCTGGAGAGCTGGTTTGGTGTTTGCAAATTCTTTCAGTTTTTGTTTGTCCTGGAAGCTTTTGATCTCTCCTTCTATTTTCAATGATAGCCTAGCTGGATAGAGTATTCTTGGCTGCATGTTTTTCTCGTTGAGTGCTCTGAATATATCATGCCAGCTCTTTCTGGCCTGCCAGGTCTCTGTGGATAAGTCTGCCGCCAATCTAATATTTTTTTTTTTTCCAATCTAATATTTTTACCATTGTATGTTACTGATTTCTTTTCTCGGGCTGCTTTCAGGATTTTCTCTTTGTCACTAAGACTTGTAAATTTTACTATTAGGTGACGGGGTGTGGACCTATTCTTGTTGACTTTGAGGGGGGGTTCTCTGCATCTCCTGGATTTTAATGCTTGTTCCCTTTGCCATATTAGGGAAATTCTCTCCAATGATTCTCTCCAATAGACCCTCTGCTCCCCTCTCTGTTTCTTCTTCTTCTGGAATCCCAATTATTCTAATGTTGTTTCGTCTTATGGTGTCACTTATCTCTCGAATTCTCCCCTCATGGTCCAGTAGCTGTTTGTCCCTCTTTTGCTCGGCTTCCTTATTCTCTGTCATTTGGTCTTCTATATCACTAATTCTTTCTTCTGCCTCATTGATTCTAGCAGTGAGAGCCTCCATTTTTGATTGCACCTCATTAATAGCTTTTTTGATTTCAACTTGGTTAGACTTTAGTTCTTTAATTTCTCCAGAAAGGGCTTTAATATCTCCAGAGAGGGTTTCTCTAATATCTTCCATGCCTTTTTCGAGCCCGGCTAGAATGTTTAGAATCGTCATTCTGAACTCTTGATCTGACATAGTACCAATGTCTGTGTTGATTAGGTCCCTAGCCTTCGGTACTGTCTCTTGTTCTTTTGTTTGTGGTGATTTTTTCCGCCTTGTCATTTTGTCCAGATAAGAGGATATGAAGGAGCAAATAAACTACTAATAGGGTGGTAAAGACCCCGGAAAAATGCGCTGTAACCAAATCAGAAGAGACCCCAAATTGTGGGGGGGGGAGGGGATAAAAAACAGGTTCTGAAAAAAAAGAAAAAAAAAAAAAAGAAAAAAATTTAAAAAATAAAACAAATAAAAAAATATAAAAAAGAAAGAAAAAATATATATATTTAGATGAACTAGTCAAAAAACGTTAAAAAAGAAAAGGGTAAAAGTTTTTAAAAAAATTTAGCAGAAGAAGAAAAAAGAAAAAAGAAAAAAAAATTGAAAAAAGAAAAAAAAATTGAAGTAGCCACAAGACTAAAGAATCATGGGGAGAAAGCCATGAGTTCCGTGCTTTGCTTTCTCCTCCTCTGGAATTGCTCTGCTGTCTTAGGAATTGAATCTGCTTTCTCCTTGATAGATGAACTTCGTCCTGGCTGGATATTTTGTTGAACTTCTGGGGGAGGGGCCTGTTGTAGTGACTCTCAAGTGTCTTTGCCCGAGGCGGGATTGCACCGCCCTTACCGGCGGCCGGACTAAGTAATCGGCTCGGGTTCGCTTTTGGGAGCTTCTGTTCCCTGAACGCTTTCCGTAGAGTTCCGGAGGACGGGAATGAAAATGGCGGCCTCCCAGTCTCCGGCCCGGAGGAGCCGAGAGCCTGGGGCCCCACTCCTCAGTGCGCCCCCAGAGGACAGCACCCAATCACTCCCGTATCTCCAGCCTCTAGCCGCGCTCCGAGCTCACCCAGCCCGCGACCAGTTCAAGGTAACCCCGAGCTGAGTGTTCAGTCCTCGGCTCTGTCTTTGCAGCCGGTTTCTCCGTTCTAATACCTGCGAGCTCTCCAACACTCTGACACCCCCGATCCTTCTGTGACCTTGCGGGGCCTGGGGCCACGCTGGCCCCGCGTGGGCTTCACCCCGGTTTAGCCCCTGGAGCAATGTCCCTCAGTGGAACAGACTTTTAAAAGTCCTGATTTTGTGCTCCGTTCCTCCGCCGCTTGCCGGGAGCCGGCCCCTCCCCCCGCGGTCTATCTTCCCGTCGTTTTAGATTCACTTCTCCGCCAGTCCTACCTTTCAGAAAGTGGTTGATTTTCTGTTTCTAGAGTTGCTGTTCTTCTTCTCTTCGCTCTCCTGTTGGATTTGTAGGTGTTTGCTATGTTTAGATAAGCTATCGAGCTGATCTCCTGTTACCTGATGTAGTCTCAGGCTGCTACTTCTCCGCCATCTTGACTCCTCCTTCTAGGCTTATTTTTAAAAAGTAATTTATTCTTATCCATATTAATTTTTTGTATTTTTAAAATTTATTCTACTCATGGATTTTCTTTGACTTTGTTTTTTATATTTAAGTCTTTTGATTTTAGAGTTGTCAATTACATTTCATTTCATTTACTTTAAAAGGTAGAGTAGATCAAATGATTTAGTTAATACAATCTTCTCTGATAGGTTTTTCAAAAAATAAAGGGAGGGGGATCCCAGGACAAAGAAGCTTAAGCTCTTAGGCAATTTCACTGTCATCCTGAGTCAGGAGGTAGATGCTCCATGATATGTGGAAAGGTGGTGGTAGATACAGGTCATCTAACCTTTCCAAATTGAGCATTAGATACTTTGCATTTCAGGCCAGTGGAAAGACAGGTGGGGTTCTAGTATTTTCAGTGCACCACCCAAGGGAGGGCCTCCTCCAGAGTAGGGCCTCAGTGGTAGAAAGAACCCAATCTCTTGGCCACACTTGCCAGGACCTTCCCCTTGACAACAGGCAGCTGGGGTCAAGAATGAGAAAGACTGTCATCCTGCGTCTCCCAAGAGGATTCGGTAACCCTTGAACTGGGAGACAAAGAATCCTGTGTCCTTGGCTGCAGCCATCTAGAGTGGACTTTGTTTCACGTTGAGCTGGGATGTGGAAGGGAGGAAAAAGGTTGTGGTTCAAGTATCACAGACTCCTAACATTCGTACTAAGTAGGTTTCCTTGAATATGTTTTCCTTCATTTGCTATATGTACATAAAACCATTTGTGGACCCTCTCATTTTTAAAATTCATCTTTACCACTTTCACTGGACAGTAGGTCAGTAATCCCATGATGGAAATGATAGTCTTAGCTAGTAGTTTTGAGATCGTTTTTTATTCAGTAAATGAAAGTGAATACAGTTGCAATGAGTAGAGATATTTAAAAATTTATAGACACAAGGAAATGATTAGAGGTCTATGAAAAGTTTGTTTTACAGTCTGAAATCTTTGTCCATTTCTGGTTTCTCTTATATCTTCTGCTTCTTATTTCATGAGCTTTCTTTCCTTTCATGTTTTATTTTTTTTTTTGACCATATGCTTTTTTTTTAATTCTTGGCAAAACTAACTACAGTAATTTCCTTATACCAAAAATGACTGTACCCTCCTTTAGAGCAGTTCAGAATTTGTGTCTGCCATGAGGCTGGAGCCCTATCAGTCACAGACCACCTCAAACCACATTCATAGCTTGATGTTGGTAGACAGATTCCTAGCTAGCCCGACTGCAAGGGCACATCGGCCTGTTCCTTTGCTGTCTCCTTTCCACTCCTTTCCTGCAGGCTCCTGAGTTTGAGGAGAACAGTGTGTCTTATCTTGTCAGGATCCTTGAGGTCCCAGAGTAATATGCACAGAATTCCCCATAAATTTCTTATGATGGTTAATTTTGTATATTGACTTGGTTTATATCATTGTGTCCATATATTTTGTCTAGCATTATTCCCAGATATTTCTGTGAGAGAGTGTTTTTGGATGTGATTAATACTTGAAGCAATGGACTTGGAGTAAATCATAAGACTTTCCATGATGTGGGTGGGCCTCACCTCATCACTCAAAGGCCTAACTAGAAAAAAAGACTAACTGACCCAGAGGAAGAAGGTTATTATCCCAGCAGATCACTCCAAACTTGAACTGCAATATTTTCTCTTCCTAGGTCTTCAGCCTGAGAACATTTGGACTTTGTGTTAAAATAACTGTGGGATTTTAATTTATGGAGGTGACTGTGTGATGACAAAAAGACGCAAATGGCATTGAGGTATTTTTATTTGCATGTCCCCAGGAGAGGGGGCATGACACTTCACACGGGTGATGAAACACCAATCTGGTCAGGAAATGAAAGTGGGAGTGAGGTGAAAGCATAGCCCAGTTTGTGAGAGTGAGATAAAGGAAGTGTTGAAGGTAGGGCCTTTGGATTGGTTGGTTTGGATACAAAAGGTATGTAACCAGCTTATTGTTATCTCCATGAACATAACAGCTTCTCCTGGCTTCCTTACCTTTTCCTTATCTCCAGAAATATGTCTCATCACCATAAAAAACAGAAAATGAAAAACATTATTAATATAGCCTTGAGTTGCAGTATTAGCTCTTCCAGGGTCTGAGTCTGTCAGGCCAACCCGCAGATTTTGGATTGCTACTCTCCATAATCATGAGCCAATTCTTTCAAATAAAACTAACTCTCTCTCTCTCTCTCTCTCCCTCCCTCCCTCCTTCCTTCCCTCCCCCTCTCCCTATAGATATATAGATATAGGCATAGCTATAGATGCTATACATTTACTTTTAGACATCCAATTGATTCTCTGGAGAATTCTGACTAATACAGCTACCTTCCTGTGGCTTTTGCAGATGTCAGTTGAAGGCCAGGAATATCCTTGCAGCAAAAACAACTTTGGGAATCAGATATTCTGATTTTATTTCAAGTGAAGGCTTTCTCAGCATTTGGCCTTCTACATCTCTTTCTTCCTCTACAATACCTTTATGCAGACTTTTTTTAAGGTGTCTTTTTTTTAAATTGTTGTTTGTTTGTTTTGTCTTGTGTGTGTTTATTGAAATTCTGGTTACTGAAAGTACAGTGTACTATTAGTTTCAGGTGTACAGTAGATTCAACACTTCAATACAACACCATGTGGTCACCAAAAAAAATGCCCTCTTTAAACCATCATCTATTGAACTCATGACGCACCTGTCCTCTGGTACGATTCTGTAATGATTTGCTTGTTCTCTATAATTTTGTTTGCTCTCTATAATTGAGAGTTGGCTTTTAAGTTTGCCCTTCTATTCAAGTTTTATTTACTTATTTGTTTATTTATTTGTTTGTTTATTTATTTATTTTTGCTTAATATTTATGCCTACTGTGTTTCTCAAACTCACAACCCCAAGATAAAATATTGTAAATTCCACTAACTGAGCCAGCCAGGTTCCCCATGGAGATTATTTTAATGAATGCTTTTAATTTCTTTTTTTCTAAAGCATCAGAGAGGAATCTAGTAATTTCGACCCACCCTCCTGTAGCAGATACCTCCTGTCTGTCCCTAAAGACACCCATATTAAGTCTCCACCCATCCCACCCATTCTGTGGTGTGGAAGTGGGAGATAGAAAGGCCTGACACTTATCTATGCTCTCTGGCTGGGTGAGTTCAGCCAGTGGGGAGCCCCAGCTGAAGATCTGAGGAAGGGATTAGAGTGGCCCCTTTTATTTCCATGAAAACCCTATTTGTGGGGCTTCCTCAGTCAGTTGTGTCCCTCAGTTGCTCATCTCTACTTCTCATTTTCCTTCCCCTGCCCATTAAGATTAGCAGCGGTCGGGGAGGTTGGGACAGTGAGGGAGGGGATGAAAAGGGCATGGGAGGTATGACAAAAGCTCTATTGCTGCTCCTTATGCCAGGCTCCTGCACCAGCTTCCACTTCTCCCTATCCCCCAACCATATATCACTAATTAGTTCTTTGGTAAAGAAATGGCACAAATGGTCCTACCATAAGTTTGCCAGCTCCAAAGTCGAAACTACTGTTATGTCCACCGAAAGTACCAATTACACACCTTTTTATCTGTTTTCATCCTCTTATTTACCCTATCTATGTGAAATCTAATTCAACCGTTCTATTTTTCATATGCAATATTTTGACTTGGTTCTTTCCTGTAGTTTTCTTGGGTCTTATTGCTAATGATATTTTCCTATATCCATAAGGATAGATTTATTCTGTTTATTAATTTTCTGGAGTCTGTATACTCCAATAATTCTATTTCAAATGATATTTAATGTTCATTCTGTTGGATTTCGTATGTGGTCATCATACATCACAGGTGTATAGTAATTTTTGTATGTATGCTAATATTCCCCATGGGTTAGCAGCTACACTGTCACTGGCACTGTGCACTGGAGAAGGAGAGAAGTCTTGATGAATTCAGAGGGAAGTGAGGGTGAGCCCAGAGCAGATGGACTCAGGCACCACAAAGCCAGTCTTAACCTCTCCTCCTTACTGCCACCTGCCATGCATCTCCTATGGCAAGTGACTCAACTTTAAAACTCTTAGAAGAAATTACAGAGGAAAGAACAAATCTCTTCAGGTAGTACTCACCCTACAAGGGGTGGTAGAATGGAGGCACAGGGGGCACATTCTCAAGATGGCTGTTTGAACCTACACATTAGTTGACATGGCCACCCTGCAACATACTGGCACCTGAAAAATATTTATAAATTTCAGTTATACTTCCAAATCTGTTACAATTTCACTTTCCTCATTTACATTATTTATTCTCTTAAATGTGTTTATTTTGAGTTCCTATCTAATGTGTCATGTGTTAGGCAATTGATTATATATTGGTGAAGTAAAAAGAAAAGCTGACTGCCCTTTTGGAGTTAATGATAAGTGAGAGAGCAAGAGACATTTAACATGTACATAAATAAGTTAATAAGGACTTATCATTGTGGTAAAGACAATAAAAGAAACCAACCAGATACAGGAATGTCTATTATTATTGGTTCATGTTAGAGAAAACAATGATCATCTCCAAGACCTAAGATATGGAGTTGGATCAAACATATAGCAAAAATTGGGGGGCACAGTGTGGTTGAGGAGAATTCCTCCTGAAGTCCCAAAATATTTCATTGAATATTAAATATTAAAGTTAAAAATGAAATAAAAATAGGAAGATTTTTTTTCAAGCATGTAGAGTAAAAACAAATCACATTTGGTCATACCACAAAGATACTACTAATAAAGTTCTTTCTTTCTTTCTAGTTTTGTCCCTTGCCAGCTTTAGTAAAATTTATATTACTCCTTGACTACTCTTCCTCTGCTCTTGTCTTTCTTCTTTTCCTTCTGTCTCCTACTCTTCCTTTTTATGCATACATATTTAGGATTGATCTCATTTTGATTTCTTCTCATTTAAAGCTAATGTTGGAGGGGCATATGGCTGGCTCAGTTGTGAGTTTCAGCTCAGATCATGATCTTTTCATTCCTGGGATCCATCCCAGAATTGGGTTCTATGTTCAGCAGGGAGTCTTCTTGAAGATTCTCTGACTCTGCCCAACCGCCCACTCTCTCTCTCTCTCTCTCTCTCTCTCTCTCTCTCTCACATATACACACACACACACACACACACATGCTCTTACTCTCTAAAATAAACAAATCTCTAAAAAAATAAAACTACTCTTGTATATTTTAGGTTTTTGTTGCTGTTGTGAATGAGGTCTAGGCTCTATATTTCCATTTCATTATTTTCATAATCTACATAGTCTTAATGTTTCAATGTAGATAAATTTTAAACATAGAGAAAATTTTAAGGAGTAAATGAAAATCACCCACAATATGTTATCTGGTTAATATTTGCAGCATCTTTCAGGTTTATGTTTATATTTATTAAATCAAGCATTTTTTGGTCATATGTAAAGTTTACATTTTATAACTATCACTTACTTATGTAAATGAAATTATTGAATTTTTCTGTGTGTAGCTTGCATATGCCATTATCCATTGTATATGATTAATAACACTTTTAATCAAATGCTTTATCTTCATCTATTGAAGTAATTTGTTATTTTCATATTTCACCAATTGATGAATAAGAGTAGATTTATATATATCTTTGGAACAGGAATGTCCTTGTGTTTCTGGGATAGAATTTTTCTATTCATGGTATGTAACTTCCAATTCTTTTGTGTAAATTTACATACATACAATACAAAATTTACTACAACAGTTCATTCCATATGCCTTATATATCAAAATTGTTCCTCTACTTATAAGAGAATCCTCTGGTTGAAAATAATAATTATTCCATTTTCATCACTTTCTTTCAGGAATTGTTATTTGTTTGACCTATCCATATCTTATTCTGAAGTCCACTTATGTGACATTAAAAACATAATTTTATACTTTTATCCATTTTAATAATGGAATTGTATAGAATTCACTATTAAGAAGAGTGGTGTGCTAGAAAATATTTATCTGTTTACTCTTCAGAACAACAACAACAAAAAGAAGCCATAATTTATAGCATTCGTTTGTTTCCATGGTGCAAATACTTCCAACATGGGTTGTTTCAGGCTACCAATGTGAAATCACAACACAGATTTGAGACTTTCAGTAAGCTGTAGAATCCAGCTCTAGCACGCTAATGAAACTGATGGTGCAGAAATTGTCATTGTGATGGCTGAATATAAGAAAAGTCTTATAGTCTTAATATCTATAAAGGAAATGGCCTTATGCAATAAGACAGGATTGTCCATATATATATATATGAATAATTCAAGAAGGTTTTGAATGATTGGTCACTCAAGATATTGCAGTAAAAAAGTACTGGAACCAGAGCAGAAGACCTAGACATCAGTTTAAGCTTTACCACTGGCTAGTAGTTAACAACCTGAGCAAACAACCTAAATTTTCTGGTCTCCATGGCTTCCATATTAGATAGAGAGAGAGAGGGAAAAAGAGAGAGATTACATGTGTGTATGTGTAAGTATGTGTGTGTGTGTGCGTGTGTGTGCGTGTATACATATACATATGTGTGTGTATTTAAGTTCACGTTTCTATGAATGAGGCATAAACATATACATTCCTTCATAAACTATGCCAAATAACCATTTCACAGATGTTATAGAGATTATAACTGCCTTTCAAGATCATCCTCGGGCCCCTAAGACCTTTGTCAAGTCTTTTCTGACTATATTAAATTTTCATCTTTATTCATTTTCTCTTTTTAATTCCTATATTAATTTTCCCTATTATACAATGCAACATGTGTGTATGTATCTTTTGCATTATTCACAGCTTCAATATGTCCTGATCTTTCGTTTTCAGATAGATTTAAACCCCTTAATGTTTTGAATCATAAAGCCCCCAAATATTGATGATATTGCCACACATATAACAGCTGTCCAATTAGTAACTGTTCACTGTATATGAAAATAAAATAGAACTCTAAACTTGAAAGAGGAAGAAAATAGAAACAAAATTTTGTTCAATGCCAGCTTAAACCTGTGATGGTATTTTCGAAATTGAATTATTACCCTGTTTATTGTAACAGTGTCTGACAAACTATTACACTTATCATTTATTAAAGTCTACCTACATTGCCAAAAAACTTACTGGGAGATTTTACAATCTTTTTTATCCTTACACTACTTCCAATAAGATCAGCCATTTCATTACTTATTTTTGAAACAAGGAAGTAATGTTTTAGAGATATTACCATGTTCAAGGTTATAAAGCTTAAATGATAGATCAAGGAATCAAATCCAGATGTGTCTGACTCCAAAGCCCGTGTCTTTTTTTTTTTGCCCGTGTCTTAAAGTACTGCATCACAAGCATAAAGAGTGTGTTCCAGAAGTTCACCTTGAAATTAAGAATATATTCAAATTTATTTAAAAAAAGAGAAATGAAATACTCTGTGTCTAAATTATGCAAATGATTGGCCATATATGAAATCATAAGAGAGCTACTTAAATTTAACCTTCCCCTAGAAAGAACTCTAATTCTAGCCAGCAGACTCAATCAGCCACTACGAATGCCAGATGATGTGCAGAGAAAGATGTTTAACGCATAAAAGTGATTCATGCACGCTTTTTCTGTAAACAGCATTCCATTGGGGCAAATCAAAGACATGATCTGCTACTGAGGACACTATCTACATGAGCCAAAAACCACTGAGGTTCACTTTTATTTTTTGATGGTGATTCTAAACGCTACTTGGCAAATGTTGCAGGATGTACAAGAAGGCAAACAATAATAATTGGGGGAAATTGGGCATCGTCCATGAATGGACTTCTGAAGGATCTCTGGTATTAATTTTCCTTTTATTCCATTTTATAAGCTTTAATTGAGGGTGAGAAATAAAACAATTTTCTGAAAAAGGTTTTGTTGCTTTAAATTCTAACCAAAAGTACTTGGAAGAATGATAAAATAAATATTGTAATAAGATCACATGTAAACAAGAACTTCAAATAACTAGGATTATATTATGCTTAGTTACTTTTCGTAAGCAAAGATTTTGGATACTCATAAGATTAGCACTGAGGTTTATTTTTTCCCAATTTTTGATACTTGGAGTTAACAGAAATGATGGAGCTAGGTTCATATTTGTAAGTTGCTCAGCTTGCCTAGACACATTAGTTATTCAAAGAAGTAGTTGTTAAATGAATCAATAAAACTCTGTGATTATATACATCTGTATGTTTATGGACACATATGCATGTGCATATATTCATATTGCTAGTGTTTCACACAGCAGTAGTTATAAACACATATATACAGTCAGTCAGGGATGTGTGTATGTGTGTGTGTGTGTGTGTGTGTGTGTGTGTGTGTGTGTGTGTTATTGAAATATTGAGACTGAGTAAGAAATAGTCTAAATCTCTGGCTATGGTACATTCTGTGTCATAGGAGAATAACAGATTTTAGAAGCAAACACACTTGGAATTGAACCCTGATACTACCATTAACCACTCTTTAACTTTGGGCAATATCTCTGATGTTTCTAAGTCCCTGTTGTCATTGTTAGTACACAGTAATGCCACTCTTTCAGATTTTCCAATTTGTTGGTGTAAGGATTTCAAATATAAAAGATCAAATAATCCAGATGACCCCAACATTTTAGTTCTATGTGGTCTTGAGTTTTAGATTCACTCCTGGAATATTTCAACATTTCAATAAAGCTATGTGGGGCTTCAGTTCCCAAGTAGGTGCCATCTTTCAAGAAGGATATGATCCTTGTGATTCCTTCTATAATGACATTTTTAATGCAATAGATACTTGATTATGAGAAGAAAAAGGCAAATGCTGAATCTATGTATGAGTACAGCTGAAATATTTTCACTTCAGAATTTTAACATAGATTATATCTTATGGGCTGGATTCATATTGTTTGTGTGAAAATTCTTAAGTTCATTTTCTTGGTTCTTCAGTTAGCATACAACCTATTAAGTTCAGATGAAATTTCCTTTTTTTAAAATACTCATGAACTAATTAAGTTGTTTTCCGGATGTAGTTTAGGCTGATTCTATTTTCCTGATAGAGTGTAATTCTAGACTTTCTAGCAAATTAAGTTGACTTGAAGAGAAATCAAATGTATGATTCAACGAGAAAACAATTTTTAACAAAAATCTTATAAACTCTTAGAATTTTTTTCCTTTTTTATTCGTTTATTTGTTTATTTACAGCATAACAGTGTTCATTGTTTTGGCATCACACCCAGTGCTCCATGCAGTACCTGCCCTCCCTATTACCCACCACCTGGTTCCTCAACCTCCCACCCCCCCACCCCTTCAAAACCCTCTGGTTGTTTTTCAGAGTCCATCATCTCTCATGGTTCATCTCCCCTTCCAGGTTCCCTCAACTCCCTCTCCTCTCCATCTCCCCATGTCCTCCGTGTTAATTGTTATGCTCCACAAATAAGTGAGACCATATGATACTTGACTCTCTCTGCTTGACTTATTTCGCTCAGCATAATCTCTTCCAGTCCCGTCCAAGTTGCTACAAAAGTTGGGTATTCATCCTTTCTGATGGAGGCATAATACTCCATTGTGTCTATGTACTACATCTTCCTTATCCATTCATCCATTGAAGGGCATCTTGGTTCCTTCCACAGTTTGGCGACCGTAGCCATTGCTGCAATAAACATTGGGGTACCGATGGCCCTTCTTTCACTACATCTGTATCTTTGGGGTAAATACCCAGCAGTGCAATTGCAGGGTCATAGGGAAGCTCTATTCTTAATTTCTTCAGGAGTCCCCACACTGTTCTCCAAAGTGCTGCACTGACTTGCATTCCCACCAACAGTGTAAGAGGGTTCCCCTTTCTCTACATCATCTCCAAAACACGTTGCTAATTTTGGCCATTCTAACTGGTGTCAGGTGGTATCTCAATGTGGTTTTAATTTGAATCTCCCTGATGGCTAGTGATGATAAACATTTTTTTCATGTGTCTGATAGCCATTTGTATGTCTTCGTTGGAGAAGTGTCTGTTCATATCTTCTGCCCATTTTTTTATTTGTTTATTTACAGCATAACAGTGTTCATTGTTTTGGCATCACACCCAGTGCTCCATGCAGTACGTGCCCTCCCTATTACCCACCACCTGGTTCCTCAACCTCCCACCCACCCGCCCCTTCAAAACTCTCTGGTTGTTTTTCAGAGTCCATAGTCTCTCATGGTTCATCTCCCCTTCCAGTTTCCCTCAACTCCCTTCTCCTCTCCATCTCCCCATGTCCTCCATATTATTTGTTATGCTCCACAAATAAGTGAAACCATATGATACTTAACTCTCTCTGCTTGACTTATTTCGCTCAGCATAATCTCTTCCAGTCCCGTCCATGTTGCTACAAAAGTTGGGTATTCATCCTTTCTGATGGAGGCATAATACTCCATTGTGTCTATGTACTACATCTTCCTTATCCATTCATCCGTTGAAGGGCATCTTGGTTCTTTCCACAGTTTGGCGATCGTGGCCATTGCAAGAGCCATTTTTTTTTTTTACTTTTTTTTTAATTTGTTTATTTACAGCATAACAGTGTTCATTGTTTTGGCATCACACCCAGTGCTCCATGCAGTACGTGCCCTCCCTATTACCCACCACCTGGTTCCTCAACCTCCCACCTCCCCCCCACCCCCCTGCCACCCCTTCATAACCCTCTGGTTGTTTTTCAGAGTCCATAGTCTCTAATGGTTCATCTCCCCTTCCAGGTTCCCTCAACTCCCTCTCCTCTCCATCTCCCCATGTCCTCCATGTTATTTGTTATGCTCCACAAATAAGTGAGACCATATGATACTTGACTCTCTCTGCTTGACTTATTTCGCTCAGCATAATCTCTTCCAGTCCCGTCCATGTTGCTACAAAAGTTGGGTATTCGTCCTTTCTGATGGAGGCATAATACTCCATTGTGTATATGAACCACATCTTCCTTATCCATTCATCCGTTGAAGGGCATCTTGGTTCTTTCCACAGTTTGGCAACCATAGCCATTGCTGCAAAAAAAAACTGGGGTACAGATGGCCCTTCTTTTCACTACATCTGTATCATTGGGGTAAATAACCAGCAGTGCAATTGCAGGGTCATAGGGAAGCTCTATTTTTAATTTCTTCAGGAATCTCCACACTGTTCTCCAAAGTGGCTGCACTAACATGCATTCCAACCAACAGTGTAAGAGGGTTCCCCTTTCTCCACATCCTCTCCAACACACGTTGTTTCCTGTCTTGCTAATTTTGGCAATTCTAACTGGTGTTAGGTGGTATCTCAATGTTGTTTTATTTTGAATCTCTCTGAAGGCTAGTGATGATGAACAATTTTTCAGGTGTCTGATAGCCATTTGTATGTCTTCATTGGAGAAGGGTCTGTTCATAGCTTCTGCCCATTTTTTTCATATGATTATCTGTTTTGTGTGTGTTGAGTTTGAGAAGTTCTTTATAGATCCTGGATATCAACCTTTTGTCTGTACTGTCATTTGCAAATATCTTCTCCCATTCCGTGGGTTGCCTCTTTGTTTTGTTGACTGTTTCCTTTGCTGTGCAGAAGCTTTTGATCTTGATGAAGTCCCAAAAGTTCATTTTTGCTTTTGTTCCCTTGGCCTTTGGAGACATATCTTGAAAGAAGTTGCTGTGGCTGATATCGAAGAGGTTACTTCCTGTGTTCTCCTCTAGGATTCTGATAGATTCCTGTCTCACGTTGAGGTCTTTTATCCATTTTGAGTTTATCTTTGTGTACGGTGTAAGAGAATGGTCGAGTTTCATTCTTCTACATATCGCTGTCCAGTTTTCCCAGCACCATTTATTGAAGAGACTGTCTTTTTTCCATTGAATATTTTTTCCTGTTTTGTCGAAGATTATTTGACCATAGAGTTGAGGGTCCATATCTGGGCTCTCCACTCTGTTCCACTGGTCTATGTGTCTGTTTTTATGCCAGTACCATGCTGTCTTGGTGATCACAGCTTTGTAGTAAAGCTTGAAATTGGGTAACGTGATGCCGCCAGTTTTGTTTTTGTTTTTCAACATTTCCTTAGCAATTCAGGGTCTCTTCTGGCTCCATACAAATTTTACGATTATTTGCTCCAGCTCTTTGAAAAATACTGGTGGAATTTTGATCGGAATGGCATTAAAAGTATAGATTGCTCTAGGCAGTATAGACATTTTAACAATGTTTATTCTTCCAATCCAAGGGCATGGAACAGTCTTCCATCTTTTTGTGTCTTCTTCAATTTCTTTCATGAGTGTTCTGTAGTTCCTCGAGTACAGGTCCTTTACTTCTTTGGTTAGGTTTATGCCCAGGTATCTTATGGTTCTTGGTGCTGTCGTAAATGGAATCGATTCTCTAATTTCCCTTTCTATATTTTCATTGTTAGTGTATAAGAAAGCCACTGATTACTGTACATTGACTTTGTATCCTGCCACGTTACTGAATAGCTGTATGAGTTCTAGTAGTTTGGGGGTGGAGTCTTTCGGGTTTTCCATATAAAGAATCATGTCATCTGCGAAGAGAGAGAGTTTGACTTCTTCCTTGCCAATTTGGATACTTTTTATTTCTCTTTGTTGTCTGATTACCACTGCTAGAACTTCCAAGACTATGTTGAACAAGAGTGGTGAGAGTGGGCATCCTTGTCGTGTTCCTGATCTCAACAGGAAGGCTGCAAGCTTTTTCCCTTTGAGGATGATATTTGCTGTGGGTCTTTCATAGATAGATTTTAGGAAGTTCAGGAATGTCCCCTCTATCCCTATACTTTGAAGCGTTTTCATCAGTAACGGATGCTGAATTTTGTCAAGTGCTTTTTCTGCATCAATTGAGAGGACCATGTGGTTCTTCTCTCTTCTCTAATTGATTTGTTCTGTCACATTGATTGATTTGCGAATGTTGAACCAACCTTGCAACCCAGGGATGAATCCCACCTGGTCATGGTGGATAATTTTTTAATGTGCTGCTGGATCCTGTTTGCTAGGATCTTGTTGAGAATCTTTGCATCCATATTCATCAGTGATGTTGGTCTGAAATTCTCCTTTTTGGTAGGGTCTTTGCCTGGTTTGGGGATCAGGGTGATGCTGGCTTCATAAAAAGAGTCTGGAAGTTTTCCTTCTGCTCCAATTTTTTGGAACAGCTTCAGGAGAATTGGTGTTATTTCTTCTTTGAAAGTTTGGTAGAATTCCCCAGGGAATCCGTCAGGACCTGGGCTCTTGTTTTTTGGGAGGTTTTTGATCACTGCTTCAATCTCATTACTAGATATCGGTCTATTCAGGTTGTCAATCTCTTCCTGGTTCAATTTTGGGAGTGTGTAGCTTTCCAGGAATGCATCCATTTCATCTAGGTTGCTTAGCTTATTGGCATATAACTGTTGGTAATAATTTCTGATGATTGTTTCTATTTCCTTGGTGTTAGTTGTGATCTCTCCCTTTTCATTCATGATTTTATTAATTTGGGTTTTCTCTCTTTTCTTTTGGATTAGTGTGGCCAATGGTTTATCAATCTTATTGATTCTCTCAAAAAACCAGCTTCTAGTTTCATTGATACGTTCTACTGTATCTCTCGTTTATACCTCATTGATCTCTGCTCTAATCTTGATTATTTCCCTTCTCGCATGTGGAGTTGGTTTGATTTGTGGTTGATTCTCCAGTTCTTTAATGTGTAGAGACAGCTGGTGTATTCTGGATTTTTCAGTGCTTTTGAGGGAGGCTTGGATGGCTATGTATTTCCCCCTTGGAACCGCCTTTGCTGTATCCCATAGGTTTTGGACCGAGGTGTCTTCATTCTCATTGGTTTCCATGAATTTCTTAAGGTCATCTTTGATCTCCTGGTTGATCCAAGCATTCTTAAGCAAGGTGGTCTTTAGCTTCCAGGTGTTTGAGTTCCTTCTGAACTTTTCCTTGTGATTGAGCTCCAGTTTCAAAGCCCTGTGATCGGAGAATATGCAGGGAATAATGTCAGTCTTTTGGTATCGGTTGAGTCCTGCTTTGTGACCCAGTGTGTGGTCTATTCTGGAGAAGGTTCCATGTGCACTTGAGAAGAATGAATCTTCTGTTGTTTTAGGGTGGAATGTTCTGTATACGTCGATGAGGTCCATCTGGTCCAATGTTTCATTCAATGCTCTTATTTCTTTATTAATTTTCTGCTTCGATGATCTGTCTATTTCTGAGAGAGGCGTATTAAGATCTCCTACGATTATTGTATTCGTATCGATATGACTCCTTATCTTGATTAATAGTTTTCTTATGTAATTGGGTGCTCCCATATTGGGGGCATAGATATTCACAATTGTTAGATCGTCTTGGCGGATAGTCCCTTTAAGAATGATGTAGTGTCCTCCTGTATCTCTGACTACAGTCTTTAGTTTAAAATCAAATTTATCGGATATGAGAATCGCTACTCCGGCCTTCTTTTGAGGCCCATTGGCATGAAAGATGCTTCTCCATCCCTTCACTTTCAGTCTGGGTGTATCCTTAGGTTCAAAATGGGTCTCTTGTAGACAACATATGGATGGGATCTTCTGCCCATTTTTTGATATGATTATCTGTTCTGTGTGTGTTGAGTTTGAGAAGTTCTTTATAGATCCTGGATATCAACCTTTTGCCTGTACTGTCATTTGCAAATATCGTCTCCCATCCCGTGGGCTGCCTTTTTGTTTCATTGACTGTTTCCTTTGCTGTGCAGAAGCTTTTGATCTTGATGAAGTCCCAAAAATTCATTTTCGCTTTTGTTCCCTTGGCCTTTGGAGACATATCTTGAAAGAAGTTGCTGTGGCTGATATCGAAGAGGTTACTGCCTATGTTCTCCTCTAGGATTCTGATGGATTCCTGTCTCACCTTGAGGTCTTTTATCCATTTTGAGTTTATCTTTGTGTACAGTTTAAGAGAGTGGTCGAGTTTCATTCTTCTACATATCGCTGTCCAGTTTTCCCAGCACCATTTATTGAAGAGACTGTCTTTTCCATTGAATATTTTTTTCCTATTTGTCGAAGATTAGTTCACCATAGAGTTGAGGGTCCATATCTGGGCTCTCCACTCTGTTCCACTGGTCTATGTGTCTGTTTTTATGCCAGTACCATGCTGTCTTGGTGATCACAGCTTTGTAGTAAAGCTTGAAATTGGGTAACGTGATGCCGCCAGTTTTGTTTTTGTTTTTCAACATTTCCTTAGCAATTCAGGGTCTCTTCTGATTCCATACAAATTTTAGGATTATTTGCTCCAGCTCTTTGAAAAATACTGGTGGAATTTTGATCGGAATGGCATTAAAAGTATAGATTGCTCTAGGCAGTATAGACATTCTAACAATGTTTATTCTTCCAATCCAAGGGCATGGAACAGTCTTCCATCTTTTTGTGTCTTCTTCAATTTCTTTCATGAGTGTTCTGTAGTTCCTCGAGTACAGGTCCTTTGCCTCTTTGGTTAGGTTTATTCCCAGGTATCTTATGGTTCTTGGTGCTGTCGTAAATGGAATCGATTCTCTAATTTCCCTTTCTATATTTTCATTGTTAGTGTATAAGAAAGCCACTGATTACTGTACATTGACTTTGTATCCTGCCACGTTACTGAATAGCTGTATGAGTTCTAGTAGTTTGGGGGTGGAGTCTTTCGGGTTTTCCATATAAAGAATCATGTCATCTGCGAAGAGAGAGAGTTTGACTTCTTCCTTGCCAATTTGGATACTTTTTATTTCTCTTTGTTGTCTGATTGCCGCTGCTAGAACTTCCAAGACTATGTTGAACAAGAGTGGTGAGAGTGGGCATCCTTGTCGTGTTCCTGATCTCAACAGGAAGGCTGCAAGCTTTTTCCCTTTGAGGATGATATTTGCTGTGGGTCTTTCATAGATAGATTTTAGGAAGTTCAGGAATGTCCCCTCTATCCCTATACAATTGAAGCATTTTCGTCAGTAACGGATGCTGAATTTTGTCAAGTGCTTTTCCTGCATCATTTGAGAGGACCATGTGGTTCTTCTCTCTTCTCTAATTGATTTGTTCTATCACATTGATTGATTTGCGAATGTTGAACCAACCTTGCAACCCAGGGATGAATCCCACCTGGTCATGGTGGATAATTTTTTTAATGTGCTGCTGGATCCTGTTTGCTAGGATCTTGTTGAGAATCTTTGCATCCATATGCATCAGTGATGTTGGTCTGAAATTCTCCTTTTTGGTAGGGTCTTTGCCTGGTTTGGGGATCAGGGTGATGCTGGCTTCATAAAAAGAGTCTGGAAGTTTTCCTTCTGCTTCAATTTTTTGGAACAGCTTCAGGAGAATTGGTGTTATTTCTTCTTTGAAAGTTTGGTAGAATTCCCCAGGGAATCCGTCAGGTCCTGGGCTCTTGTTTTTTGGGAGGTTTTTGATCACTGCTTCAATCTCATTACTAGATATCGGTCTATTCAGGTTGTCAATTTCTTCCTGGTTCAATTTTGGGAGTGTGTAGCTTTCCAGGAATGCATCCATTTCATCTAGGTTGCTTAGCTTATTGGCATATAACTGTTGGTAATAATTTCTGATGATTGTTTCTATTTCCTTGGTGTTAGTTGTGATCTCTCCCTTTTCATTCATGATTTTATTAATTTGGGCTTTCTCTCTTTTCTTTTGGATTAGTGTGGCCAATGGTTTATCGATCTTATTGATTCTCTCAAAAAACCAGCTTCTAGTTTCATTGATACGTTCTACTGTATCTCTCGTTTCTACCTCATTGATCTCTGCTCTAATCTTGATTATTTCCCTTCTCGCATGTGGAGTTGGTTTGATTTGTGGTTGATTCTCCAGTTCTTTAATGTGTAGAGACAGCTGGTGTATTCTGGATTTTTCAGTGCTTTTGAGGGAGGCTTGGATGGCTATGTATTTCCCCCTTAGAACCGCCTTTGCTGTATCCCACAGGTTTTGGACCGAGGTGTCTTCATTCTCATTGGTTTCCATGAATTGCTTAAGTTCGTCTTTGATCTCCTGGTTGATCCAAGCATTCTTAAGCAAGGTGGTCTTTAGCTTCCAGGTGTTTGAGTTCCTTCTGAACTTTTCCTTGTGATTGAGCTCTAGTTTCAAAGCACTGTGATCGGAGAATATGCAGGGAATAATGTCAGTCTTTTGGTATCGGTTGAGTCCTGCTTTGTGACCCAGTGTGTGGTCTATTCTGGAGAAGGTTCCATGTGCACTTGAGAAGAATGAATCTTCTGTTGTTTTAGGGTGGAATGTTCTGTATACGTCGATGAGGTCCATCTGGTCCAATGTTTCATTCAATGCTCTTATTTCTTTATTAATTTTCCGCTTCGATGATCTGTCTATTTCTGAGAGAGGCGTATTAAGATCTCCTACGATTATTGTATTCGTATCGATATGACTCTTTATCTTGATTAATAGTTTTCTTATGTAATTGGGTGCTCCCATATTGGGGGCATAGATATTCACAATTGTTAGATCGTCTTGGCGGATAGTCCCTTTAAGAATGATGTAGTGTCCTCCTGTATCTCTGACTACAGTCTTTAGTTTAAAATCAAATTTATCGGATATGAGAATCGCTACTCCGGCCTTCTTTTGAGGCCCATTGGCATGAAAGATGCTTCTCCATCCCTTCACTTTCAGTCTGGGTGTATCCTTAGGTTCAAAATGGGTCTCTTGTAGACAACATATGGATGGGATCTTCTGCCCATTTTTTGATATGATTATCTGTTCTGTGTGTGTTGAGTTTGAGAAGTTCTTTATAGATCCTGGATATCAACCTTTTGCCTGTACTGTCATTTGCAAATATCGTCTCCCATCCCGTGGGCTGCCTTTTTGTTTCATTGACTGTTTCCTTTGCTGTGCAGAAGCTTTTGATCTTGATGAAGTCCCAAAAATTCATTTTCGCTTTTGTTCCCTTGGCCTTTGGAGACATATCTTGAAAGAAGTTGCTGTGGCTGATATCGAAGAGGTTACTGCCTATGTTCTCCTCTAGGATTCTGAGGGATTCCTGTCTCACCTTGAGGTCTTTTATCCATTTTGAGTTTATCTTTGTGTACAGTTTAAGAGAGTGGTCGAGTTTCATTCTTCTACATATCGCTGTCCAGTTTTCCCAGCACCAATTATTGAAGAGACTGTCTTTTCCATTGAATATTTTTTTCCTGTTTTGTCGAAGATTAATTCACCATAGAGTTGAGGGTCCATATCTGGGCTCTCCACTCTGTTCCACTGGTCTATGTGTCTGTTTTTATGCCAGTACCATGCTGTCTTGGTGATCACAGCTTTGTAGTAAAGCTTGAAATTGGGTAACGTGATGCCGCCAGTTTTGTTTTTGTTTTTCAACATTTCCTTAGCAATTCAGGGTCTCTTCTGATTCCATACAAATTTTAGGATTATTTGCTCCAGCTCTTTGAAAAATACTGGTGGAATTTTGATCGGAATGGCATTAAAAGTATAGATTGCTCTAGGCAGTATAGACATTCTAACAATGTTTATTCTTCCAATCCAAGGGCATGGAACAGTCTTCCATCTTTTTGTGTCTTCTTCAATTTCTTTCATGAGTGTTCTGTAGTTCCTCGAGTACAGGTCCTTTGCCTCTTTGGTTAGGTTTATTCCCAGGTATCTTATGGTTCTTGGTGCTGTCGTAAATGGAATCGATTCTCTAATTTCCCTTTCTATATTTTCATTGTTAGTGTATAAGAAAGCCACTGATTACTGTACATTGACTTTGTATCCTGCCACGTTACTGAATAGCTGTATGAGTTCTAGTAGTTTGGGGGTGGAGTCTTTCGGGTTTTCCATATAAAGAATCATGTCATCTGCGAAGAGAGAGAGTTTGACTTCTTCCTTGCCAATTTGGATACTTTTTATTTCTCTTTGTTGTCTGATTGCCGCTGCTAGAACTTCCAAGACTATGTTGAACAAGAGTGGTGAGAGTGGGCATCCTTGTCGTGTTCCTGATCTCAACAGGAAGGCTGCAAGCTTTTTCCCTTTGAGGATGATATTTGCTGTGGGTCTTTCATAGATAGATTTTAGGAAGTTCAGGAATGTCCCCTCTATCCCTATACAATTGAAGCGTTTTCGTCAGTAACGGATGCTGAATTTTGTCAAGTGCTTTTTCTGCATCAATTGAGAGGACCATGTGGTTCTTCTCTCTTCTCTAATTGATTTGTTCTATCACATTGATTGATTTGCGAATGTTGAACCAACCTTGCAACCCAGGGATGAATCCCACCTGGTCATGGTGGATAATTTTTTTAATGTGCTGCTGGATCCTGTTTGCTAGGATCTTGTTGAGAATCTTTGCATCCATATGCATCAGTGATGTTGGTCTGAAATTCTCCTTTTTGGTAGGGTCTTTGCCTGGTTTGGGGATCAGGGTGATGCTGGCTTCATAAAAAGAGTCTGGAAGTTTTCCTTCTGCTTCAATTTTTTGGAACAGCTTCAGGAGAATTGGTGTTATTTCTTCTTTGAAAGTTTGGTAGAATTCCCCAGGGAATCCGTCAGGTCCTGGGCTCTTGTTTTTTGGGAGGTTTTTGATCACCGCTTCAATCTCATTACTAGATATCGGTCTATTCAGGTTGTCAATTTCTTCCTGGTTCAATTTTGGGAGTGTGTAGCTTTCCAGGAATGCATCCATTTCATCTAGGTTGCTTAGCTTATTGGCATATAACTGTTGGTAATAATTTCTGATGATTGTTTCTATTTCCTTGGTGTTAGTTGTGATCTCTCCCTTTTCATTCATGATTTTATTAATTTGGGCTTTCTCTCTTTTCTTTTGGATTAGTGTGGCCAATGGTTTATCGATCTTATTGATTCTCTCAAAAAACCAGCTTCTAGTTTCATTGATACGTTCTACTGTATCTCTCGTTTCTACCTCATTGATCTCTGCTCTAATCTTGATTATTTCCCTTCTCGCATGTGGAGTTGGTTTGATTTGTGGTTGATTCTCCAGTTCTTTAATGTGCAGAGACAGCTGGTGTATTCTGGATTTTTCAGTGCTTTTGAGGGAGGCTTGGATGGCTATGTATTTCCCCCTTAGAACCGCCTTTGCTGTATCCCACAGGTTTTGGACCGAGGTGTCTTCATTCTCATTGGTTTCCATGAATTGCTTAAGTTCGTCTTTGATCTCCTGGTTGATCCAAGCATTCTTAAGCAAGGTGGTCTTTAGCTTCCAGGTGTTTGAGTTCCTTCTGAACTTTTCCTTGTGATTGAGCTCCAGTTTCAAAGCCCTGTGATCGGAGAATATGCAGGGAATAATGTCAGTCTTTTGGTATCGGTTGAGTCCTGCTTTGTGACCCAGTGTGTGGTCTATTCTGGAGAAGGTTCCATGTGCACTTGAGAAGAATGAATCTTCTGTTGTTTTAGGGTGGAATGTTCTGTATACGTCGATGAGGTCCATCTGGTCCAATGTTTCATTCAATGCTCTTATTTCTTTATTAATTTTCTGCTTCGATGATCTGTCTATTTCTGAGAGAGGCGTATTAAGACCTCCTACGATTATTGTATTCGTATCGATATGACTCCTTATCTTGATTAATAGTTTTCTTATGTAATTGGGTGCTCCCATATTGGGGGCATAGATATTCACAATTGTTAGATCGTCTTGGCGGATAGTCCCTTTAAGAATGATGTAGTGTCCTCCTGTATCTCTGACTACAGTCTTTAGTTTAAAATCAAATTTATCGGATATGAGAATCGCTACTCCGGCCTTCTTTTGAGGCCCATTGGCATGAAAGATGCTTCTCCATCCCTTCACTTTCAGTCTGGGTGTATCCTTAGGTTCAAAATGGGTCTCTTGTAGACAACATATGGATGGGATCTTCTGCCCATTTTTTGATATGATTATCTGTTCTGTGTGTGTTGAGTTTGAGAAGTTCTTTATACATCCTGGATATCAACCTTTTGCCTGTACTGTCATTTGCAAATATCGTCTCCCATCCCGTGGGCTGCCTTTTTGTTTCATTGACTGTTTCCTTTGCTGTGCAGAAGCTTTTGATCTTGATGAAGTCCCAAAAATTCATTTTCGCTTTTGTTCCCTTGGCCTTTGGAGACATATCTTGAAAGAAGTTGCTGTGGCTGATATCGAAGAGGTTACTGCCTATGTTCTCCTCTAGGATTCTGATGGATTCCTGTCTCACCTTGAGGTCTTTTATCCATTTTGAGTTTATCTTTGTGTACAGTTTAAGAGAGTGGTCGAGTTTCATTCTTCTACATATCGCTGTCCAGTTTTCCCAGCACCATTTATTGAAGAGACTGTCTTTTCCATTGAATATTTTTTTCCTGTTTTGTCGAAGATTAATTCACCATAGAGTTGAGGGTCCATATCTGGGCTCTCCACTCTGTTCCACTGGTCTATGTGTCTGTTTTTATGCCAGTACCATGCTGTCTTGTTGATCACAGCTTTGTAGTAAAGCTTGAAATTGGGTAACGTGATGCCGCCAGTTTTGTTTTTGTTTTTCAACATTTCCTTAGCAATTCAGGGTCTCTTCTGATTCCATACAAATTTTAGGATTATTTGCTCCAGCTCTTTGAAAAATACTGGTGGAATTTTGATCGGAATGGCATTAAAAGTATAGATTGCTCTAGGCAGTATAGACATTCTAACAATGTTTATTCTTCCAATCCAAGGGCATGGAACAGTCTTCCATCTTTTTGTGTCTTCTTCAATTTCTTTCATGAGTGTTCTGTTGTTCCTCGAGTACAGGTCCTCTGCCTCTTTGGTTAGGTTTATTCCCAGGTATCTTATGGTTCTTGGTGCTGTCGTAAATGGAATCGATTCTCTAATTTCCCTTTCTATATTTTCATTGTTAGTGTATAAGAAAGCCACTGATTACTGTACATTGACTTTGTATCCTGCCACGTTACTGAATAGCTGTACGAGTTCTAGTAGTTTGGGGGTGGAGTCTTTCGGGTTTTCCATATAAAGAATCATGTCATCTGCGAAGAGAGAGAGTTTGACTTCTTCCTTGCCAATTTGGATACTTTTAATTTCTCTTTGTTGTCTGATTGCCGCTGCTAGAACTTCCAAGACTATGTTGAACAAGAGTGGTGAGAGTGGGCATCCTTGTCGTGTTCCTGATCTCAACAGGAAGGCTGCAAGCTTTTTCCCTTTGAGGATGATATTTGCTGTGGGTCTTTCATAGATAGATTTTAGGAAGTTCAGGAATGTCCCCTCTATCCCTATACAATTGAAGCGTTTTCATCAGTAACGGATGCTGAATTTTGTCAAGTGCTTTTTCTGCATCAATTGAGAGGACCAAGTGTTTCTTCTCTCTTCTCTAATTGATTTGTTCTATCACATTGATTGATTTGCGAATGTTGAACCAACCTTGCAACCCAGGGATGAATCCCACCTGGTCATGGTGGATAATTTTTTTAATGTGCTGCTGGATCCTGTTTGCTAGGATCTTGTTGAGAATCTTTGCATCCATATTCATCAGTGATGTTGGTCTGAAAGTAAATGAAACAAAAAGGCAGCCCACGGGATGGGAGACGATATTTGCAAAGGACAGTACAGACAAAAGGTTGATATCCAGGATCTATAAAGAACTTCTCAAACTCAACACACACAGAACAGATAATCATATCAAAAAATGGGCAGAAGATCCCATCCATATGTTGTCTACAAGAGACCCATTTTGAACCTAAGGATACACCCAGACTGAAAGTGAAGGGATGGAGAAGCATCTTTCATGCCAATGGGCCTCAAAAGAAGGCCGGAGTAGCGATTCTCATATCCGATAAATTTGATTTTAAACTAAAGACTGTAGTCAGAGATACAGGAGGACACTACATAATTCTTAAAGGGAGTATCCACCAAGATGATCTAACAATTGTAAATATCTATGCCCCCAATATGGGAGCAGCCAATTACATAAGAAAATTATTAATCAAGATAAAGAGTCATATTGATATGAATACATTAATAGAAGGAGATCTTAATATGCCTCTCTCAGTAATAGACAGATCATCGAAGCAGAAAATTAATAAAGAAATAAGAGCATTGAATGAAACATTGGGCCTGATGGACCTCATAGACGTATACAGAACATTCCACCCTAAAACAACAGAAGATTCATTCTTCTCAAGTGCACATGGAACCTTCTCCAGAATAGACCACACACTGGGTCACAAAGCAGGACTCAACCGATACCAAAAGACTGACATTATTCCCGGCATATTCTCCGATCACAGGGCTTTGAAACTGGAGCTCAATCACAAGGAAAAGTTCAGAAGGAACTCAAACACCTGGAAGCTAAAGACCACCTTGCTTAAGAATGCTTGGATCAACCAGGAGATCAAAGACGAACTTAAGCAATTCATGGAAACCAATGAGAATGAAGACACCTCGGTCCAAAACCTGTGGGATACAGCAAAGGCGGTTCTAAGGGGGAAATACATAGCCATCCAAGCCTCCCTCAAAAGCACTGAAAAATCCAGAATACACCAGCTGTCTCTGCACATTAAAGAACTGGAGAATCAACCACAAATCAAACCAACTCCACATGCGAGAAGGGAAATAATCAAGATTAGAGCAGAGATCAATGAGGTAGAAACGAAAGATACAGTAGAACGTATCAATGAAACTAGGAGCTGGTTTTTTGAGAGAATCAATAAGATCGATAAAACATTGGCCACACTAATCCAAAAGAAAAGAGAGAAAGCCCAAATTAATAAAATCATGAATGAAAAGGGAGAGATCACAACTAACTCCAAGGAAATAGAAACAATCATCAGAAATTATTACCAACAGTTATATGCCAATAAGCTAAGCAACCTAGATGAAATGGATGCATTCCTGGAAAGCTACACACTCCCAAAATTGAACCAGGAAGAAATTGACAACCTGAATAGACCGATATCTAGTAATGAGATTGAAGCGGTGATCAAAAACCTCCCAAAAAACAAGAGCCCAGGACCTGACGGATTCCCTGGGGAATTCTACCAAACTTTCAAAGAAGAAATAACACCAATTCTCCTGAAGCTGTTCCAAAAAATTGGAGCAGAAGGAAAACTTCCAGACTCTTTTTATGAAGCCAGCATCACCCTGATCCCCAAACCAGGCAAAGACCCTACCAAAAAGGAGACTTTCAGACCAACATCACTGATGCATATGGATGCAAAGATTCTCAACAAGATCCTAGCAAACAGGATCCAGCAGCACATTAAAAAAATTATCCACCATGACCAGGTGGGATTCATCCCTGGGTTGCAAGGTTGGTTCAACATTCGCAAATCAATCAATGTGATAGAACAAATCAATTAGAGAAGAGAGAAGGACCACATGGTCCTCTCAAATGATGCAGGAAAAGCACTTGACAAAATTCAGCATCCGTTACTGACGAAAACGCTTCAATTGTATAGGGATAGAGGGGACATTCCTGAACTTCCTAAAATCTATCTATGAAAGACCCACAGCAAATATCATCCTCAAAGGGAAAAAGCTTGCAGCCTTCCTGTTGAGATCAGGAACACGACAAGGATGCCCACTCTCACCACTCTTGTTCAACATAGTCTTGGAAGTTCTAGCAGCGGCAATCAGACAACAAAGAGAAATTAAAAGTATCCAAATTGGCAAGGAAGAAGTCAAACTCTCTCTCTTCGCAGATGACATAATTCTTTATATGGAAAACCCGAAAGACTCCACCCCCAAACTACTAGAACTCATACAGCTATTCAGTAACGTGGCAGGATACAAAGTCAATGTACAGTAATCAGTGGCTTTCTTATACACTAACAATGAAAATATAGAAAGGGAAATTAGAGAATCGATTCCATTTACGACAGCACCAAGAACCATAAGATACCTGGGAATAAACCTAACCAAAGAGGCAAAGGACCTGTACTCGAGGAACTACAGAACACTCATGAAAGAAATTGAAGAAGACACAAAAAGATGGAAGACTGTTCCATGCCCTTGGATTGGAAGAATAAACATTGTTAGAATGTCTATACTGCCTAGAGCAATCTATACTTTTAATGCCATTCCGATCAAAATTCCACCAGTATTTTTCAAAGAGCTGGAGCAAATAATCCTAAAATTTGTATGGAATCAGAAGAGACCCTGAATTGCTAAGGAAATGTTGAAAAACAAAAACAAAACTGGCAGCATCACGTTACCCAATTTCAAGCTTTACTACAAAGCTGTGATCACCAAGACAGCATGGTACTGGCATAAAAACAGACACATAGACCAGTGGAACAGAGTGGAGAGCCCAGATATGGACCCTCAACTCTATGGTGAATTAATCTTCGACAAAACAGGAAAAAAATATTCAATGGAAAAGACAGTCTCTTCAATAATTGGTGCTGGGAAAACTGGACAGCGATATGTAGAAGAATGAAACTCGACCACTCTCTTAAACTGTACACAAAGATAAACTCAAAATGGATAAAAGACCTCAAGGTGAGACAGGAATCCATCAGAATCCTAGAGGAGAACATAGGCAGTAACCTCTTCGATATCAGCCACAGCAACTTCTTTCAAGATATGTCTCCAAAGGCCAAGGGAACAAAAGCAAAAATGAATTTTTGGGACTTCATCAAGATCAAAAGCTTCTGCACAGCAAAGGAAACAGTCAATGAAACAAAAAGGCAGCCCACGGGATGGGAGACGATATTTGCAAATGACAGTACAGGCAAAAGGTTGATATCCAGGATGTATAAAGAACTTCTCAAACTCAACACACACAGAACAGATAATCATATCAAAAAATGGGCAGAAGATCCCATCCATATGTTGTCTACAAGAGACCCATTTTGAACCTAAGGATACACCCAGACTGAAAGTGAAGGGATGGAGAAGCATCTTTCATGCCAATGGGCCTCAAAAGAAGGCCGGAGTAGCGATTCTCATATCCGATAAATTTGATTTTAAACTAAAGACTGTAGTCAGAGATACAGGAGGACACTACATCATTCTTAAAGGGACTATCCGCCAAGACGATCTAACAATTGTGAATATCTATGCCCCCAATATGGGAGCACCCAATTACATAAGAAAACTATTAATCAAGATAAGGAGTCATATCGATACGAATACAATAATCGTAGGAGGTCTTAATACGCCTCTCTCAGAAATAGACAGATCATCGAAGCAGAAAATTAATAAAGAAATAAGAGCATTGAATGAAACATTGGACCAGATGGACCTCATCGACGTATACAGAACATTCCACCCTAAAACAACAGAAGATTCATTCTTCTCAAGTGCACATGGAACCTTCTCCAGAATAGACCACACACTGGGTCACAAAGCAGGACTCAACCGATACCAAAAGACTGACATTATTCCCGGCATATTCTCCGATCACAGGGCTTTGAAACTGGAGCTCAATCACAAGGAAAAGTTCAGAAGGAACTCAAACACCTGGAAGCTAAAGACCACCTTGCTTAAGAATGCTTGGATCAACCAGGAGATCAAAGACGAACTTAAGCAATTCATGGAAACCAATGAGAATGAAGACACCTCGGTCCAAAACCTATGGGATACAGCAAAGGCGGTTCTAAGGGGGAAATACATAGCCATCCAAGCCCCCCTCAAAAGCACTGAAAAATCCAGAATACACCAGCTGTCTCTACACATTAAAGAACTGGAGAATCAACCACAAATCAAACCAACTCCACATGCGAGAAGGGAAATAATCAAGATTAGAGCAGAGATCAATGAGGTAGAAACGAGAGATACAGTAGAACGTATCAATGAAACTCGAAGCTGGTTTTTTGAGAGAATCAATAAGATCGATAAACCATTGGCCACACTAATCCAAAAGAAAAGAGAGAAAGCCCAAATTAATAAAATCATGAATGAAAAGGGAGAGATCACAACTAACACCAAGGAAATAGAAACAATCATCAGAAATTATTACCAACAGTTATATGCCAATAAGCTAAGCAACCTAGATGAAATGGATGCATTCCTGGAAAGCTACACACTCCCAAAATTGAACCAGGAAGAAATTGACAACCTGAATAGACCGATATCTAGTAATGAGATTGAAGCGGTGATCAAAAACCTCCCAAAAAACAAGAGCCCAGGACCTGACGGATTCCCTGGGGAATTCTACCAAACTTTCAAAGAAGAAATAACACCAATTCTCCTGAAGCTGTTCCAAAAAATTGGAGCAGAAGGAAAACTTCCAGACTCTTTTTATGAAGCCAGCATCACCCTGATCCCCAAACCAGGCAAAGACCCTACCAAAAAGGAGAATTTCAGACCAACATCACTGATGCATATGGATGCAAAGATTCTCAACAAGATCCTAGCAAACAGGATCCAGCAGCACATTAAAAAAATTATCCACCATGACCAGGTGGGATTCATCCCTGGGTTGCAAGGTTGGTTCAACATTCGCAAATCAATCAATGTGATAGAACAAATCAATTAGAGAAGAGAGAAGGACCACCTGGTCCTCTCAATTGATGCAGAAAAAGCTCTTGACAAAATTCAGCATCCGTTACTGATGAAAACGCTTCAATTGTATAGGGATAGAGGGGACATTCCTGAACTTCCTAAAATCTATCTATGAAAGACCCACAGCAAATATCATCCTCAAAGGGAAAAAGCTTGCAGCCTTCCTGTTGAGATCAGGAACACGACAAGGATGCCCACTCTCACCACTCTTGTTCAACATAGTCTTGGAAGTTCTAGCAGCGGCAATCAGACAACAAAGAGAAATAAAAAGTATCCAAATTGGCAAGGAAGAAGTCAAACTCTCTCTCTTCGCAGATGACATGATTCTTTATATGGAAAACCCGAAAGACTCCACCCCCAAACTACTAGAACTCATACAGCTATTCAGTAACGTGGCAGGATACAAAGTCAATGTACAGTAATCAGTGGCTTTCTTATACACTAACAATGAAAATATAGAAAGGGAAATTAGAGAATCGATTCCATTTACGACAGCACCAAGAACCATAAGATACCTGGGAATAAACCTAACCAAAGAGGCAAAGGACCTGTACTCGAGGAACTACAGAACACTCATGAAAGAAATTGAAGAAGACACAAAAAGATGGAAGACTGTTCCATGCCCTTGGATTGGAAGAATAAACATTGTTAGAATGTCTATACTGCCTAGAGCAATCTATACTTTTAATGCCATTCCGATCAAAATTCCACCAGTATTTTTCAAAGAGCTGGAGCAAATAATCCTAAAATTTGTATGGAATCAGAAGAGACCCTGAATTGCTAAGGAAATGTTGAAAAACAAAAACAAAACTGGCGGCATCACGTTACCCAATTTCAAGCTTTACTACAAAGCTGTGATCACCAAGACAGCATGGTACTGGCATAAAAACAGACACATAGACCAGTGGAACAGAGTGGAGAGCCCAGATATGGACCCTCAACTCTATGGTGAATTAATCTTCGACAAAACAGGAAAAAATATTCAATGGAAAAGACAGTCTCTTCAATAAATGGTGCTGGGAAACCTGGACAACGATATGTAGAAGAATGAAACTCGACCATTCTCTTAAACTGTACACAAAGATAAACTCAAAATGGATAAAAGACCTCAAGGTGAGACAGGAATCCATCAGAATCCTAGAGGAGAACATAGGCAGTAACCTCTTCGATATCAGCCACAGCAACTTCTTTCAAGATATGTCTCCAAAGGCCAAGGGAACAAAAGCGAAAATGAATTTTTGGGACTTCATCAAGATCAAAAGCTTCTGCACAGCAAAGGAAACAGTCAATAAAACAAAAAGGCAACCCACGGGATGGGAGACGATATTTGCAGATGACAGTACAGACAAAAGGTTGATATCCAGGATCTATAAAGAACTTCTCAAACTCAACACACACAGAACAGATAATCATATCAAAAAATGGGCAGAAGTTATGAACAGACACTTCTCCAACAAAGACATACAAATGGCTATCAGAGACATGAAAAATGTTCATCATCACTAGCCATCAGGGAGATTAAAATTAAAACCACATCGAGATACCACCTGACACCAGTTATAATGGCCAAAATTAGCAAGGCAGGAAACTAAATATGTTGGAGAGGATGTGGAGAAAGGGGAACCCTCTTACACTGTTGGTGGGAATGTATGTTAGTGCAGCCACTTTGGAGAACAACGTGGAGATTCCTCAAGAAATTAAGCATAGAGCTTCCCTATGACCCTGCAATTGCACTGCTGGGTATTTACCCCAAAGATACAGATGTAGTGAAAAGAAGATCCATCTGTACCCCAATGTTTATTGCAGAAATGGCTACGGTCGCCAAACTGTGGAAAGAACCAAGATGCCCTTCAACGGATGAATGGATAAGGAAGATGTGGTCCATATACACAATGGAGTATTATTCCTCCATCAGAAAGAATGAATACCCAACTTCTGTAGCAACATGGATGGGACTGGAAGAAATTATGCTGAGTGAAATAAGTCAAGCCGAGAGAGTCAAGTATCATATGGTCTCACTTAATTTTTGAGCATACCATATAACATGGAGGACATGGGGAGATGGAGAGGAGAGGGAGTTGAGGGAAACTGGAAGGGGAGATGAACCATGAGAGACTATGGACTCTGAAAAACAACCAGAGGCTTTTGAAGGGGCGGGGGTGTGGGAGGTTGAGGAACCAGGTGGTGGGTGATAGGGAGGGCACGTACTGCATGGAGCACTGGGTGTGATGCCAAAACAATGAACACTGTTATGCTGTAAATCAAGAAATAAACAAATAAAAAAATAAAGTGATCACATTCACATCAATATAGTTTCATTTAATGTAGATCTTAGTTTGATTTACTATAAATTCAGTAAAGAAGTACATTGATGCTTGTAGATATTACCCATTGATTAAAATATCACTTCCACCACATTTACTACAAGTTCATAAGAGATTAAAAGGTACAACACCGGGAGAGGAGTCATGATGGCGGAGAAGTAGCAGCCTGAGACTACATCAGGTAGCAGGAGATCAGCTCGATAGCTTATCTAAACATTGCAAACACCTACAAATCCAACGGGAGAGCGAAGAGAAGAAGAACAGCAACTTTAGAAACAGAAAATCAACCACTTTCTGAAAGGTAGGCCTGGCGGAGAAGTGAATCTAAAACGACGGGAAGATAGACCACGGGGGGAGGGGCCAGCTCCCGGCAAGTGGCGGAGCAACGGAGCACAAAATCAGGACTTTTAAAAGTCTGTTCCACTGAGGGACATTGCTCCAGAGGCTAAACCAGGGTGAAGCCCACGCGGGGTCAGCGTGGCCCCAGGCCCCGCAGGGTCACAGAAGGATCGGGGGTGTCAGAGTGTTGGAGAGCTCGCAGGTATCAGAACGGAGAAGCCGGCTGCAGAGACAGAGCCAAGGACTGAACTCTCAGCTCGGGGTTACCTTGAACTGGTCGCAGGCTGGGTGAGCTCGGAGCGCGGCTAGAGGCTGGGGATTCGGGAGTGATTGGGTGCTGTTCCTCTGGGGGCGCACTGAGGAGTGGGGCCCCAGGCTCTTGGCTCCTCCGGGCCGGAGACTAGGAGGCCGCCATTTTCATTCCCATCCTCCGGAACTCTACAGAAAGCGTTCAGGGAACAGAAGCTCCCAAAAGCGAACCCGAGCCGATTACTTAGTCCGGCCGCCGGTAAGGGCGGTGCAATCCCGCCTCGGGCAAAGACACTTGAGAGTCACTACAACAGGCCCCTCCCCCAGAAGATCAACAAAATATCCAGCCAGGACGAAGTTCATCTATCAAGGAGAAAGCAGGTTCAATTCCTAAGATAGCAGAGCAATTCCAGAGGAGGAGATAGCAAAGCATGGAACTCATGGCTTTCTCCCCATGATTCTTTAGTCTTGCGGCTACTTCAATTTTTTTTTTTCTTTTTTCAATTTTTTTTCTTTTTTTTTTCTTCTTCTGTTAAATTTTTTAAAACTTTTACCCTTTACTTTTTTAATGTTAATGGGTTAAATGCCCCAATCAAAAGACACAGGGTATCAGAATGGATAAAAAAACAAAACCCATCAGTATGTTGCCTACAAGAAACTCATTTTAGACGCGAAGACACCTCCAGATTTAAAGTGAGGGGGTGGAAAACAATTTACCATGCTAATGGGCATCAGAAGAAAGCTGGGGTGGCAATCCTTATATCAGATCAATTAGATTTTAAGCCAAGGACTATAATAAGAGATGAGGAAGGACACTATATCCTACTCAAAGGGTCTGTCCAACAAGAAGATCTAACAATTTTAAATATCTATGCCCCTAACGTGGGAGCAGCCAACTATATCAATCAATTAATAACAAAATCAAAGAACCACATCAATAATAATACAATAATAGTAGGGGACTTTAACACACCCCTCACTGAAATGGACAGATCATCCAAGCAAAAGATCAACAAGGAAATAAAGGCCTTAAATGACACACTGGACCAGATGGACATCACAGATATATTCAGAACATTTCAACCCAAAGCAACAGAATACACATTCTTCTCTAGTGCACATGGAACCTTCTCCAGAATAGATCACATCCTGAATCACAAATCAGGTCTCAACCGGTATCAAAAGATTAGGATTATTCCCTGCATATTTTCAGACCACAATGCTCTGAAGCTAGAACTCAATCACAAGAGGAAAGCTGGAAAGAACCCAAATACATGGAGACTAAACAGCATCCTTCTAAAGAATGAATGGGTTAACCAGGAAATTAAAGAAGAATTGAAAAAAACTCATGGAAACAAATGATAATCAAAACACAACAGTTCAAAATCTGTGGGACACAGCAAAGGCAGTCCTGAGAGGAAAATATATAGCGGTACAAGCCTTTCTCAAGAAACAAGAAAGGTCTCAAGTACACAACCTAACCCTACACGTAAAGGAGCTGGAGAAAGAACAACAAAGAAACCCTAAACCCAGCAGGAGAAGAGAAATCATAAAGATCAGAGCAGAAATCAATGAAATCAAAACCAAAAAAAAAAAACAATAGAACAAACAAATGAAACTAGGAGCTGGTTCTTTGAAAGAATCAATAAGATTGATAAACCCCTGGCCAGACTCATCAAAAAGAAAAGAGAAAGGACCCAAATCAATAAAATCATGAATGAAAGAGGAGAGATCACAACTGACAGCAAAGAAATACAGACAATTATAAGAACATACTATGAGCAACTCTACGCCAACAAATTGGACAATCTGGAAGAAATGGATGCATTCCTAGAGACATATAAACTACCACAACTGAACCAGGAAGAAATAGAAAACCTGAACAGGCCCATAACCAGTAAGGAGATTGAAACAGTCATCAAAAATCTCCAAACAAACAAAAGCTCAGGGCCAGACGGCTTCCCAGGGGAATTCTACCAAACATTTAAAGAAGAACTCATTCCTATTCTCCTGAAACTGTTCTAAAAAATAGAAATGGAAGGAAAATTTCCAAACTCATTCTATGAGGCCAGCATCACCTTGATCCCAAAACCAGACAAGGATCCCACCAAAAAAGAGAACTACAGACCAATATCCTTGATGAACACAGACGCAAAAATTCTCGCCAAAATACTAGCCAATAGGATTCAATAGTACATTAAAAGGATCATTCACCACGATCAAGTGGGATTTATTCCAGGGCTGCAGGGTTGGTTCAACATCCGCAAATCAATCAATGTGATAGAACACATTAATAAAAGAAAGAACAAGAACCATATGATACTCTCAATAGATGCTGAAAAAGCATTTGACAAAGTACAGCATCCCTTCCTGATCAAAACTCTTCAAAGTGTAGGGATAGAGGGCACATACCTCAATATAATCAAAGCCATTTATGAAAAACCTACCGCAAATATCATTCTCAATGGAGAAAAACTGAAAGCTTTTCTGTTAAGGTCAGGAACATGGCAGGGATGTCCATTATCACCACTGCTATTTAACATAGTACTAGAAGTCCTAGCCTCAGCAATCAGACAACAAAAAGAAATTAAAGGCATCCAAATTGGTAAAGAAGCAGTCAAACTATCACTCTTCGCAGATGATATGATACTATATGTGGAAAACCCAAAAGACTCCACTCCAAAACTGCTAGAACTTGTACAGGAATTCAGTAAAGTGTCAGGATATAAAATCAATGCACAGAAATCAGTTGCATTTCTGTACACCAACAACAAGACTGAAGAAAAAGAAATTAAGGAGTCAATCCCATTTACAATTGTACCCAAAACTATAAGATACCTTGGAATAAACCTAACCAAAGAGACTAAGAATCTATACACAGAAAATTATAAAGTACTCATGAAAGAAATTGAGGAAGACACAAAAAAATGGAAAAATGTTCCATGCTCCTGGATTGGAAAAATAAATATTGTGAAAATGTCTATGCTACCTAAAGCAATCTACACATTTAATGCAATCCCTATCAAAATACTATCCATTTTTTTCAAAGAAATGGAACAAATAATCCTAAAATTTATATGGAACCAGAAAAGACCTCGAATAGCCAAAGGAATATTGAAAAAGAAAGCCAAAGTTGGTGGCATCACAATTCCGGACTTCAAGCTCTATTACAAAGCTGTCATCATCAAGACAGCATGGTACTGCAAAAAAACAGACACATAGATCAGTGGAACAGAATAGAGAGCCCAGAAATCGACCCTCAATTCTATGGTCAACTAATCTTCGACAAAGCAGACAAGAATGTCCAATGGAAAAAAGACAGCCTCTTCAAGAAATGGTGCTGGGAAAATTGGACAGCCACATGCAGAAAAATGAAATTGGACCACTTCCTTACACCACACACGAAAATAGACTCCAAATGGATGAAGGACCTCAATGTGAGAAAGGAATCCATCCAAATCCTTGAGGAGAATGCAGGCAGCAACCTCTTCGCCCTCAGCCGTAGCAACATCTTCCTAGGAACAACGGCAAAGGCAAGGGAAGCAAGGCCAAAAATGAACTATTGGGATTTCATCAAGATCAAAAGCTTTTGCACAGCAAAGGAAACAGTTAACAAAACCAAACGACAACTGACAGAATGGGAGAAGATATTTGCAAACGACATATCAGATAAAGGGCTAGTATCCAAAATCTATAAGGAACTTAGCAAACTCAACACCCAAAGAACAAACAATCCAATCAAGAAATGGGAAGAGGACATGAACAGACATTTCTGCAAAGAAGACATCCAGATGGCCAACAGACACATGAAAAAGTGCTCCACGTCACTCGGCATCAGGGAAATACAAATCAAAACCACAGTGAGATATCACCTCACACCAGTCAGAATGGCTAAAATTAACATGTCAGGAAATGACAGATGCTGGAGAGGATGTGGAGAAAAGGGAACCCTCCTCCATTGTTGGTGGGAATGCAAGCTGGTGCAACCACTCTGGAAAACAGCATGGAGGTTCCTCAAAATGTTGAAAATAGAACTACCCTATGACCCAGCATTTGTACTACTGGGTATTTACCCTAAAGATACAAACATAGTGATCCGAAGGGGCACATGTACCCGAATGTTTATAGCAGCAATGTCTACAATAGCTAAACTATGGAAAGAGCCTAGGCGTCCATCAAAAGATGAATGGATAAAGAAGATGTGGTATATATACACAATGGAATACTATGCAGCCATCAAAAGAAATGAAATCATGCCATTTGCGATGACGTGGATGGAACTAGAGTGTATCATGCTTAGTGAAATAAGTCAATTGGAGAAAGACAACTATCATATGATCTCCCTGATGTGAGGACATGGAGAAGCAACATGGGGGGGGGTAGGGGGATAGGAGAAGAATAAATGAAACAAGATGGGATTGGGAGGGAGACAAACCATTAATGACTCTTAATCTCACAAAACAAACTGGGGGTTGCTGAGGGGAGGTGGGATTGGGAGAGGGGGAGGGGGCTATGGACATTGGGGAGGGTAAGTGCTATCATGAGTGCTGTGAAGTGTGTAAACCTGGCGATTCACAGAACTGTACCCCTGGGGATAAAAATACATTATATGTTTATTGAAAAAAAATTAGAAGGGGAGGCAAATCATAAGAGACTATGGACTCTGAAAAACAACCTGAGGGTTTTGAAGGGTCAGGGGTGGGAGGTTGGGGAACAGGTTGTGGGTAATGGGGAGGGCACGTTTTGCATGGAGCACTGGGTGTTGTGCAAAAAGAATGAATACTGTTACGCTGAAAAAATAAATAAAATGGAAAAAAAAGGTACAACACAAATTCTTTCAAGAATCCTATCATGTTTTGTTTGAAATTAAAAGAGAGGTTTATGTTTTTTTAACACACAAGTATGTAAATATTTTATTTACTTTTTAACATTTAATTATATATCTATGTGAAAGTGTAAAATAGAAAACAGATTTATCTTCAAATTGACTGGTAAGATTTTCCTTTGGATTTTTGTTATTTAAATGCTTGAATGTATCAACTGTTAATTCTAATACTTTATTAAAATATTTTTTATTAATTCTAATTAAAATCATCTTGAGCATTTGGAGAAATATCTCATCCTTAAATTATAAATAAAAATCAAAATGCCATAAGACATATACTTTTTGTTATCTTGCATATTAACAAACATATTGGTTTGGAGAGCTGACATTGGTCCTTCCACCATCCTATGGATGAAGTTATTTTTCTGAATAGACTTCTTTGAATATTTTTCAAACCAGTGTGTATACTTTTCTTTCATCTCTGCCCATGACTTTTTAGATAACTCCATAAAAACTTAACAGCAATCATGATACATCTTTGTAGATAAAGGATAATACCTAGTGTTTTATGTGTGTATTCACTTGAGAAGGTCCACAGACATGAATAAGGTGAAAATATAAATTGATCAGCATGTTCCTAGGACAAAGTTTAGAAATGAGTTCTGACACATTGTGTAGTTGCTTGAATAGTTGAGTTAAAATTTAATTCAGAAGGTAAACAGATATATTTACTCAAGTATTTGAATATTATGTCTCTTTTGTATCAGTTCTTTCTATATTTTGGATATTAATCCCTTATTGGATATATAATTTGCAAATATCTTCTCCCAATCAGAAGTTCTGTTGATTGGTCCATTTGCTATGCAGAAGCTTCTTATCTTGAGAAAAAGTAGTTTGTTTTTCTTTTGTTTCCCTTGTCTTTAGAGACATGTGTTGCAAGAAGTTGTTGTGGCTGAAGTTGAAGGGATCACAACCTGGGTTCTCTTCTAGGATTTTGAAGGATTCTTGTCTCACATTGAGGCATTTCATCCATTTTGAATTTATGGTTGCATATAGTGTAAGAGAAGGTCCAGCATCATCCTTCTGTATGTGACTGTCCAATTTTTCCAGCACCATTTATTGAAGACACTGTTCTTTCCACTGAGTAGTCTTTCCTGCTTTGTCAAAGATTAGTTAACCATAGACATGGTCTATGGATCTGTTTTTGTGTCAATACCATGCTGCCTTGATGACCACAGCTATGTAAACTAGCTTGAAGTCAAGCATTGTGATGTGCCCAGCTTCGGTTTTCTATTCAACAGTCCACTGGCTATTCACGATCCTTTCTGGTTACATGGAAATTGTAGTATTGTTTGTTTTAGGGGTGAAAAGTCTTGAGGGCATTTTGATAAGGATTGCGTTGAATGTGTAGAGTGCTCTGGACAGCATATGAATTTTTACAACGTTGATTCTTCCAATACAGGAGTATGGAATATTTTTCCGTCTCTTTGCGTCTTCCTCAATGTCCTTCCTCAGTGTTCTGTAGTTTTTAGAGTAGAAATAATTTACCTCTTTGTTTGGGTTTATTCCTAGGCATCTTATAGGTTTGGGTGCTATGGTTAATGGAATTGACACCTTCATTTCTCTTTCTCCATTCACTTTGTTAGTGTAAAGAAAAGCAAGAGATTTCTGTGTTTTAATTTTGGAATCCTACACGTTTCTGAATTGCTGTATGAGTTCCAGTCATTTAGGAGTGAAGTCTTTTGGGTTTTCCACATAAAGCATATTGTCATATGCAAAGAGAGATGATTTGACCTCTTCTATGACAACTTGAACCCCTTTTATTTGATATTTTTGCCCAAATGCTGAGGCTGGGGCTTCTAATGTTATGTTCAACAAAGGTGGTGAGAGTGGGCATCTCTGTCATATTCCTGACCTGAAAGGAAGAGCTGTCAGTTTTTCCCCATTGAGAATGATATTTGTTGTGGGCTCTTCTTAGATGGCTTTTATAATATGAGATATGTCCACTCTATCCCTGTATCTTGAGGAATTTTAATCATGAGAGGGTGTTTTATTTTGCCAAGTGCTTTTTTCTGCATCAAATGAGAGGATGATATGTTCCTTGACTTTCTTTTGTTTATATGACCAATCACATCAATTGACTTGTGAATATTGAACCTCCCATGCATTCCAGGAATAAACCTCACCTGGTGGTGGAGAATAATCCTTTTAATGTACCATGTAATCCTACTGGATTGTATCTTGTTGAATAATTTGGTAGTAGTGCTTACCAAGGTTATTCATCTGTAATTCTCCTTTTTCATGGGGTCTTTGTCTGCTTGTGGGTCAAGGTATTGCTTGGCCTCAGAAAATGATTTGGAAAATTTCCTTCCACTTCCATTTTTTGGAAACAGCTTCAGCAGGATAGGCATGATTTATTCTTAAAATGTTTAGAAGATCAGAGCGCCTGGATGGCTCAGTGGGTTAAGCCTCTGCCTTCAGCTCAGGCCATGATCTCAGGGTCCTGGGATCGAGACCTTCATCAGACTCTCTGCTCAGTGTGGAGCCTGCTTCCACCTCTCTCTCTGCCTGCCTATCTGCCTACTTGTGACTTCTGTCAAATAAATAATAAAATCTTTAATAAAATGTTCGGTACAATTCTGCTGGGAAGGAATCTGGCCCTGGACTCTTGTGTTTTGGGGAGTTTTTTTGATTCTGTTTCAATGTCCTTGCTGGTTATTGGTCTTTTAAGATTGTTTATTTCTTCCTGTTTCAGAATTGGTAGATTACAAATTTCCAGGAATGCTTCTATTTCTTCCAGATGACCTACTTTGTTGATATATAGTTGCTGATAATGTGTCCTAACAATTCCCTGTTTCTTTTGCATTGGTCATGATCTCTTCCCTTTCCTTCCTGATTTTGTTAACTTGGGTCCTTTATCTTTTCTTTTGACTGCCTCTGGCCAGAGGTTTATCGAGCTGATTAATGCGTTCTGAGAACCAGCTTCTAGTCTTGTTAGTGGACTCTGCTGCTATACTAGTTTTTATTTCATTGATTTCTGCTCTAATCTTTATTTTTTTACCTTCTCCTGCTTGGTTTCAGCTCTATTTGCTTTCTTTTCCACGTGTAAGTATAGCTTGTGCATTTGGGATTTTTCTAATTTTTTTAGGTGGCTGTGTAATCCACTCTAAAGACCAACTTTTCAGCATCCTATAGGTTCTGAGCCAGTGTGTTTTCATTTTCATTAGTTGCAATGAATTGTTTAAGTTCTTCTTTATTTTCTTTGTTGATGCAATCATTACCTGGCAGGATGCTCTTTTTTTTAAAGATTTCATTTATTAATTTGACAAAGAGAGATCACAAGTAGTCAGAGAGGCAGGCAGAGAGAGAGAGGAGAAGCAGGCTCCCCGCTGAGCAGAGAGCCCGATGTGTGACTCGATCCCAGGACCCTGAGATCATGACCTGAGCTGAAGGCAGCGGCTTAAACCATTGAGCCACCCAGGCACCCTAGCAGGATGCTCTTGATCTCTAAATGTGAATTACTTCCAAAATTCTTCTTCTGATCAGGTTCCAGCTTCAAAGCATTATTATCTGAAAAACGCAGGGGAAAATCTCAGAATTTTGGTATTGGTTGAGGCCTGATTTGTGACTCAGTATGTGATCCTTTTTTTTTTTTTAATTTTTGATTGTGTAATGTTAGTTACCATATGGTACATCATTAGTTTTTGATGTAGAGTTCTTGGACTCAGGTTTAAGTATAACAACGTTATATATGTTATATATATATGTCCATTCAGTACATGCCCTCCTTAATAGCCACCACCATCCTCATCAATCTCCCCAACCCCTTTTCTCTAAAACAATCTGTTTCTTCGTGTTTACATTCTCTTGTGGTTCATCTCTCCCTCCAATTCCCCCACCTTCCCTTTTCCCTTTCTTCTCCTAATGTGCTCCATGTTATTCCTTATTTTCCACAACTACGTGAAACCATATGACAATTCACTTTCTCTGCTTGACACTTTATAATTATCAAAATTTCCTCCAGCCCCTTCCATGTTGATTCAAAAGTGGGGTATTCCTCCTTTCTGATGGCTCAATAATATTCCATTGTATAATTCCACTGTATATATGGACCACATCTTCTTTATCCATTCGTCTGTTGAAGGGCACCTTGACCCTTTCCACAGTTTGGCTATTGTGGCCATTACTGCTATGAACACTGGGGTACACATGACCCTTCTTTTCAATACATCTGAATCTTTTGGCTAAATACCCAGTAGTGCAATTGCTGTGTCATAGGGTAGATAGGGTAGCTCTCTGTTTAACTTTTTGAGGAACCTTCTGAAATACCCGCAGCTTCTGTGAATCTATAAATCTATGTCTGTACCTCCCTTCCTATCTGCAGTAGTGCTCTACCTGTCAGCACACCCCTAAGTAAAGCAATCCCTCTCCAGGTCATAGGAGTTCCAAGTGTCCCAAAGACCCCAGAACACTAAGGTGTGGCTGTCAAGCAACAGTGAAGGAGGCAGGATGGGTCTGGCGCTGGTCTGTGACTTGGTAGATGCTGCCCTGTGATGCCCTATAGTCCAAAGGAGCAGCAAAGGCTGGATATATGACAGTCATCTCACACACTAATTTCCCAAAGCTGATATTTTGCTTTGGGGAGAAAAGGCCCGGACAAAGACCTTTGTCTACCATCACTTCCCTTCTCTCTAGACTGCATCTGTCCCTGCCCTTGTAGATCACCTCCCAAAACCTGCCTTCTCCTGCCTCCAGCTCACACAATCACCTCCTACAAAAGTGGCCCTCATTTTCGGTATGAAGGAATGGGGACTGAAGGGTGAGCAACTCTGGGGTGCCAGTCAATACAGGGGTCTGATGCTTGTGGAACCGTGGGTACAGTGAGCATGGTATAAGCAGATAATCTCAGAAGTTTCTGAGTTATGGGAACACATAAACAACACATGTCCCCCTTACACTTAAGTAACCTGGACTCTACCAGTCTCCACATTGGCTCTTGGAAGCAGCATCCTCACATCAGCTCAGACATCATCCATCTTATGTTTGCATGCCTCCCATTTTCTAAGTTCCCTTGAAGTTCACTTCAACCCCCAGAGGAAATTTTCTCATAGTTCCCATCCGTGTATGCCCAGGTGCTATGAGCACACTGTCATTACTGAGCTCAGCCCAGGAGCTACAGATCTAGGCACATCCCCTAGAATCTCAGTTGGAGTCAAATGTAGACACCAGATCACTGGTATTTGCACAACACCTTCACTACCACTCCACATCCCTGAAGCTAATATGGACCATAGCCCAGGAGGGGTCATCCAGGAATCTCATCTCCCAACTCCATTCTGACCCCCAGTGTCCAATTTATCAGAAGGTAAGTATTGACTTCTGGAAGTGGCCCCATTCTTCATACCCATACAGACCCTTCAGTCTCCAAGGTGCCCCTGTTGCCAAGTCTCTCCCACTGTGCCTTACTCTGTGCTTACATCCATGCACCCAAAGTACCCAATGTGAAATCCCACATTTCTCCCCAATTCCTGCAGCGCTTCTTTGGTCAGAATGGACCTGGCAGCCTGGCCACTCATAGCATTCTGCTTCCTGCTCTGACCCCAAATCTACTCACCCAGAGACGGGCAATCATACCTGCCTCTGGAGTCATTCTACCCTTCTTTCATGGTCTTGTCACATTTGTTCTTCCAAGGACTGCATCACAGATGAATCTGTCCTGGATCAACGTCTGTTTTCCTGGCCACAGTCTGAAGCCATAACATCAGAGGCCAACCTCAAATTTATCAAAAATCTGAAAAATTGTTCTCTGCCAATGCTTTATGCAGAAATACCTGTGAATGGAAACAGGGATTGTCTATTCCTTCCAATGAGAATGGTACTTAACTTTGGTCCTCCACTTTGGTTCTAGTGATTAGTATGTCTGAACAAGTTGATGAGGATAGGCAGGTTATGCTCAATGACAACTCTGCATGCTTGACAAACATATTCTCAGAGCCTTGGAGACTCCAACCTCAGGAGAATGTGATGGATCCTAAGGGATAGTGGTGGGTGGGCGCACAAACATTAACACTAAGGAACTGCATGTAAGGCAGGAATATCCAGAAAGACCTTCATTTGAATGAAGAAACTCCCCACCTCATGGAGCTGAGCCTGCCTCTCAGTGCACTTCTTGGCTTCTTGCTTTAAGGCCTCCACCTCTCCTTTGATGATGTAACGCTTATCCTTCAGCTGGAGGATTTCAGTCAATGACTTCACAGTGTTCATGGCCTGGGCCTCCTCCACTATCTCCTCCCATCATCCCTCTTCATTTCGTGCCATAAGTTTGAATAAAAGTCTTCAAACCACTGGGCTGTTTCATCTCCTAGGGCATGGTGTAGTTTTATTCTCAGGAAGAGAATGTCCCCAAAATGAATATTGAACAAATAGCAGGCTAAAAGGACCTCAGGCTGAGGGATATCGAAAGTAAGAAGACTCGCATGCTCACTTTTCTGCAGAGGTGAAAAGCATACTACCATAGATTTTTGGGGCAAGTTTGTGTCCCTGTGGCTTCTTACTCCCGTGCTGTCCTGGGATGGAGGGCTCATAATTTGGAGTCTCCCAGGTCTCCATGGCTGCAATGGACAAATTGGTGCAATGCTGAGCAGGTTTGCAGGTCTCATAATATGATGCCAGCTGGAAAGCTGAGTGTTTGAGTGTGCTGTACTCTGGGGAGAAGGAAGGATCTGTGTCCAAGGAAACATGCTGAAGTTGCTGTCCAGTTGCCTTCTTGGCGTAGTGCAGAACTGCATTGTTTTTCTCCAAGTCCAAGGGCACACAGTGAAATTGCTGTCCAGGTGCCTGGTCGGCCTATCAGGCAGCTCAGTTATTGGTCTTCAGAACCAAGGGCACATGGTGAACCCACATTCATCATGCCCGCTTGGCCTAGCATACAGATGATTTTTTTGGTCTACTGGACCAAGTGCCCATGGTAAGCCTGCTATCAACATTCCTAGTTCCTTGAACACAGAGCTGAGTTGTTGGTTTTGAGGTCCTAGAGCCCATTGTGCCACTCTTACCAGGCATATCAGACAGCTGAGTTTGTCTCCAGGTCTAAGGGCACATGGTGATCATGCTGCCCAGATGTCTGCTTGGTCTATCAGACAGCTAATTTTTTTGGTCTCTTGGCTGAAGGGCACATGGTAAGTCCCCTGTCTATTTGTCTGCTTGGTCTTGGGCAGAAATGTGTGTTTCTTATTGCCATTAAAGAACACATGGTGGGCCTGCTATCCAGGGGCCCTCTTGGCCTAGCAAAGTGCTGTGTTGTTTCATGTCCAAGGGTACATGGTGATCCCACTCTCAAGGTATGTGCTTGGCCTAACTGAGGGTCCCTTTACTTGTCACCAAGTCCAAGGTCTCATGGTAAGCCTGATGTCCAAGTGGCTACTTGATCTAATAGAGAGCTGTGTTGTTGGTGTTGAGGTATAAGGACACATGGTGAGCCAGCTTCCCAGGGGCCTGCTTGGCCTAGTAGAGACCTCATCCTTTGGTTTCCAGGTCAATGGACACATGTTGAGCCAACTGTGAAATTTCCTGCTTGGCTTGTCACAGAGCTGTATTGTTAGACTACAGGTCCAAAGGGGCATCCTTATCCCACTGCCAAGGAGACTGTTTAACCTAGAAGACAGCTCAGTTTCTTGTCTCCATGTCCAAGGGCACATGGTGAGCCTTCTGTCAATGTGTGTGCTTGACCAAGCTACGAAAATAGTTGTTTGTCTTGAGGCCCAAAGGCACATGTTGAGCCTCCTGTCTGGGTGTCTGATTGGCCTAGTACAGACGTGATATTATGACTTCCATGTCCATGGGCCCATGGTAAACCAGCTGTGAAGCTGTCTCCTTTGCTTGTCACAGAGGTGCATTGTTGGGCTCCAGGTCCAAGGGCACCCAGTAAACTGACTGTCAACATGCCAGTGTATCCCATTACACAACACAGTTGTCATTCTCCAGGTCCAAGGACACATGAGAAGCTTGTTGCCAAGGTGGTCACTTGGCTAATCAAAGAGCTGAGTTGTGGGTCTCCAGGCCATGTGTATGTGTTGAGTCTCCTGTCTAGGTGTCTGCTTGTTCTGTCCCAGATCTCCTTTCTTGGCCTCAACGTCCAAGGGCACAGGTTAATTCCACTATCCAGGTGCCTGCTTAACCCACCATACAGCTCAGTTGTTGGCCTCCAGGTCCAAGGGCACTTGGTGAGCCTTTTGTCAATGTTCCCCCTTGACCAGGCAAAGAGCTTGTTGCTCTCAAGGTCCTAGAGAACATGGTAAGCCACATGTTTATACGTCTGCTTGACTTAGCCCAGAGCTCCATTACTGGTCTCCATGTCCAAGAGCACATGGGGAACCAGCTGTCCAGGTGATTCTGTGGTTTCCAATTCCATGGGTCAGTTCCATGTTGAGCCAGTTGTGATATCGCCTGCTTGGCTTATCACAGAGTTGCATTGTTGGTTTCCAGGTCCAATGGCACATGATTAGCCCACTGTCAACATGCCTGCTTAACCCACGAGACAGCTCTGTTGTTGGTCTCCTTGTCCAAGGGCACATGGTAAGCCCACTCTCATGGTGCCTGCTTGGCCAAGCAAAGAGCTGAGTTGCTGGTTTTCAGGTCTAAGGGCACATGGTGAGCCTCAAGTCCAGTTATCTTCTTGGCCTAGCCCAGAGCTCCTTTCTTGGTCTCAATATCCAAGGGACCATGGTGAGCCCACTGTCAGGGGGCCTGCTTAGCTTACCAGAGAGCTCATTTTTCAGTCTCCAGGTCCAAGAGCACATGGTGGACCTGCTGCCCAGGTGCCTGCTTGCTGTAATAGAGAGCATATTTGTCAGTCTCCGTGTCCATGGGAACATGGTGAGATGGCTCTTCAAGGTGCCTGCTTGGCCTATCAGACATCTGAATTATAGGTCTCTGGTCCATGGGCACATGGTGAGTCTGGTTTCCATGTACCTGCTTGGCCTAGTGGAAAGCTGAGTATTTGTCCACTGGGTACAAAGGCCCATGTTAATGTTTCTGTTGAGTTGAATCATTTTACCGATATGGCTGGGATGCAGGACCCATGGTTTGTTGGCACTTGGCAAGCATGTTCTCTGGGATTCCTTGTCTTCTGCTTCACAGGGCTGGCCAGCTTGAGGTATGGAGGCTCCATTTCCACCCAGTGTCTGTGTGACTCATCTGCCCAGTGTCAAATGGAATCAGAAGCCTTCCAGTCTTTGGTTTCCTGGGAGGTGCTCTGGCCTGAGGTCTGAATGTCTCTTTGTTAGGCTGTGTTTGAGAAATGATGGTCTGTGGGCTCTGGGTTAGCCATATTTCTGGGGAATTGTTTTGTCCACTGCTGAGTTGCTTCAGACTGTCCATTCACGGAGGGCCAGTGTTCCAAGGACTAAGACTTCATGCAGAGATGTGGCAATTCCTTTTCTCAGTACCTACTTGTTTTGTAAAATTCCCTCTCTGCCTGATGTCTCCAGATATTCCACACATTGTGCGCATCTGGGTTGGCTGGATTTTCAGAGTACTCATGTGTCCTGTGTTGTGCCACGTTGGAGGGCTTCAGAGTAGTAGTGTGCCAAATGTTCCCCCAGGACATGGACTCGGCTTTCCTGTACTGAAGACAAACATGACCCCAGGGGTGTGGGACCCAGCTGTCTGAGAATCCATGGTATTCTGATAGTCAAGTGTCCCACTCTCACGTGCAAATGATAATATCTCCCTGAGGATCTGGGTCAGTCTCATAGGGTGGAATGGGTCTAGGTTTTGCCGTGCATGGGTACGAGGACTCTCCAAACCACAGCAGGGGAAATGTGGGTGCTAACATGATGGTGGTGTGTAGATTATTGGAGAGAGAGCCATGGCAGGAGGAGTGAGCAGTGTGCCTGACCAGGGCAGGGGCATGGAACAGGGCAGAGATATCAAGGAAGAGAAGGAAGGGCTGTGACTGAACTGTCATCTCTATTTTCACTGGATCCTGGGCTGTTGCCAAGTTTTTTAACATCCCTGGGACACCAGAATGTATTCTTCATGTGATGTCACCAGCATTGTATATCACCACTATGCCTTGACCAATCACCAGGGATTTCTCAGATTGGCATCATTCTGGTGACCAGCCACAAGACAGGTCAGCTGGCCAATTACTGATGGATTTCTCAGTGACACCCCTGACTGATATCATCACCTGCAAACCATGCTTTAAAGGAAAAGTGGTAAACTGTGCTTCAAGAGGAAAAATTAATATTTGCATTGTATTTACAATGCTGGTCATAAATACTGCAAAGTAAAAGTGCTACACAGAAGCACCATTAATTAAAACACTGACATGGATAATAATGAAGACATGGGCCATTAGACCTCATGAAAGATCACAGTTGTACTTAAGTCAGACAACAGGGCAATAGAGAAATCATTACTCTCAGCTCATCCATCAAAGCTTAAATATAAGTGGAGAATATGATAGACATTATGTTTAGGACATCTTTCCACAGTAAAAGTAAGCCTGGAAGGGATGAATCTGTGTCTCCAGTAAGGATCTGCTTGCCAATATCATAGTGGCATTCAGCTCTCATAGAAGGGGAACAACAAAATCCATCCTGTCACCAGGTTCACAATCTTCATGTCCAGCATCCAATCAGAGAATTGTGGGGGGGGGAATAATTAAATTTTTCTCCTCCATCAAATAAAACTACATACTTATTAAATCATTCTGAACACTCAATAAATCAATCAAAGGTGTGATCATGTAAATGCTGCAAGGCTACAAGTAGAAAAGTGATCACAATTTGGAAGGTAGGAGGTTGGAGACTTGAATCTGGTGTGGTATAGCTGAGGATATGGTGGAGGGGAGGGAGTTTTCTTCAGAAAGATGCCACAAAGTATTATAAACAGCTGGGTGCAAAAGCAGAACCTTTTAAAGTCAGGATAAAGAAGATGTGGTTCATAGATACAATGGAATATTACTCAGCCACCAAAATACTGAAATCTTGTCTTTTGTAAGGATGAGGATGGAACCAGAGTTTATAATGCTAAGGGAATTAGTCAATCACAGAAATTCAAATGACATATGATTGATATCATAAGGGTAATATGAGAAACAAGACCAATGAACATAGGGGAAAGTAAAAAAAAAAATAAAACAAGATACATATAGGGAGGGAGGCAAACCTTAAGATACTCAACACTGGGGAAAAATTGAGGGTTGCTGGAGAAGAGACAGCTGTGACATGAGGAAACTGGGTGATGGACATTACAGAGGGCATTTGATGGAATGAGCTCCAGGTATTATATGGAACTGATGCAACACTAAATTGTATTCCAGAAACTTAAGAAAAAAATAATGTTTTCAGGAGAATTCCATAGCTCTTCCCCACCAGCACATAGGAAGGTCCCATAAATTACTTGTTGAAAGAGCAAGCTGCCAGATGGAGCACTCTCATCCTTGTGCCCATTCACAGGCTCTAGAGCTCAGGGGAAAGATGAATAAGAGCAGAGAGGAACCCTCAGGAAATGGGAGTAGATGGGCACCCCTGTGTAGTCCATGAAGAATAGAAGAGCATGTGGCCTGGGACTTAACACCAACCAAAGTGGCACACAGGAAAAATTTGCAACAGAAAATGAAACAGAAATCTGCAAAGGAGTGAACTAGAAGTAAATCACCACGGAAGTGAATAGTGGGGTCTCCTCAGAGACCAGTTACCTTTCGCCCCTAGACTGGTCGAGTGAGTACAATTCCAGCTGGATTGCCTTTGGGTTTCTGTCATTCTCAGACAAACCCATTCCTGTTATATTTGTATACTTTATGACTCATTATTTTTTTGTAGCATAGTTGACACACAATAATTTGTTAATGTCAGTTGAACATTATAATGATTGGACAAGTTTTTCCCTTATATTAAAATGACCAGAAGTGTAGCTACCATCTGTCACCAGAGATACCATTACAATACAACAGATCGTATTCCCCATGCTGTGCCTTTCATCCCCATGACTTACTCAAACCACAATGGGAAGACTGTGTCTCCTATACCCCTTCATCTATTTCTCCCATGTCCCTCTCACCTCCTTTCTGATAACCATCTCTTTCTTATCTATATTGGCATTCTGATTCTGCTATGTGTTTGTTTATTCCTTTGTTTTGCTTTTCAGAATCTAGCTAGGAGTGAAATCCTATAGTGTTTGTCCCACCTCTCTTACTTATTTCACTTTAGTGTATGCCCCCTGGGACCATCCATGATCCAAAGGACGTAAATCCCATCCTTTTCTAAGGCTGATTAATTTTCCATCTCCTCTAGGTTGTGTAACTTATTGGCATATAGTTGCTAGTCATAATTTCTGATGGTTGTTCCTATTTCCTTGGTGTTAGTCATGATCTCTCTCCTTTCATTCATAATTTTATTAATTCGGGAACACTCTCTTCTTTTGGAATACTTTGGCCAGTGGTTTATCAATGTTCTTGATTCTGTTAAAGAACCAGCTGCTAGTTTCATTATGTGTTCTATTGTATCTCTAGTTCCTAATGCATTGATCTCTGCTTTAATCTTGATTCTTTCCCTGCCTTTGCATGGCAACAAGGGCATGCTGCTAGGCCCCTGAGAGAGGTAGGCCAGGACTCCCAGAAGGGAGTGGGACCCGGAGCATACCATTCTCACCCACAAACACCTCCACAGTACGCTAGATAGGCTCAGGCCAATGCTCATGTAAGCCGTCAGGATGGCCGCAAAGTGCTGGTATTTCTTCACACCTACAGGTGGAAAGAGAAAGTGGCCAGGGGGACTGAAACCAGCCCCCTGCCTTAGAACCACACTGAGGTCCTTTGGGGAAACCCCAGGCATCCCCAGAGTATCTGTGTAGTGGCGTCCTCCTCCTTCCCTGACTGGGGACTATAATCCAACCAGCATTACTGCAGACCCTCCCATACCCTCTCCACTCAGGGTCAATAGGACAAAAGGCTCTCTTCCAGATGAAGAGCAGAGGTGCCAAAACACAAGGTCGTGGGTCTTGCCATTCCTCCAGAATTTCTCTGCAAGAACAGATGGGGAATGTCCCCAGCATCTGAGAAAGAAATGCACTGTTTGGACTCTTGAGTATTTTAATTTTGTCATTTTCCAGTGGCTTCTACCTTTCGTTTCTCCTTACAGTACTATTGAAAATGTCAAAATAATTGTTCCTCCTGTTGGGTCCGTTATCAAAGGAAAGAGACTGAGGCAAAGTGAAAGTTTTTCAAAGCCTTATTTTATGCCAAGCATTGGGAGTTAGACTGACTGGCCAGGGGAACGAGTCTGAGACAAAGTGAAAGTTATGTAAAGTTTTATTCTATGCCAAGCATTAGAAGTCTGGTTGACCGGTCAGGGCCGCCTCTGAAGAGAGTGATCCCCCTTTGGTCTTACAGGCTAGTTTTATAGGGCACAACTGCAGAACTCTACATATGTGGGTTTGGCTGATTGGAGGTCTCCTACCTGTGTGTTTTAGTAACAGTTACCCAGAACCAACACAACAAAATGGCCTTGTTTTAGGTATGTGTTTTAGCAACAGTTACCTGGAACTGGTATCAGTAACTGCTGAGGCATTTATTAAACAACAAAATGTCTACCTAGACAACATGGCGTCACTATGGCTAAGTAAGCCCAGGCAGGCCTTAGGGGTTTAACAGGTTTTAATGTGGAATCAGCCCCAACATTCCCCCCTTTTCTTTGGAGATAAGTCAATTCTTTGACTTATTTTGTGAACTCCAAGCAATCCAGGCTCTGGTGGGGGACTTAAGAAAGTTAGTGAAGACAGTAGGGACTATTATGGTTCATTGGGCTGTTTTAGGCTGATGAGGTGTTTCCTGGTTGCTGCTGAGTAGAAGCAGGGTTAAAAGCTATGAAACTCTTTTGAGCCTTAGTTTTAGTCCACAGTTGGTTGGATCCATGGGCAGCAGCTCCTATTTTGGGGGAGTGTTCTTGCTTTCAGCTCATTTGGTGTGACATATATCAATCCAGGTCCTGATGTCTTTTACTTTTTCTGCCATGGGGTGGTCAAGATGAGAATGAATGGTCCTTTTCAGAGAGGCTTCAAGTTTTTATTCAGTGACAGTGTATCCAAACCAAGTTTCCGGGTTGGTAAGGATGAGGTTCCATCTCCATCTCCATCTCAGTGTAGGCAGCTTGGATCCCTTGTGTGGGCTCTTTTTAAGACAGACTTTAGTGCCTGCAATAACTATAGTATAGACTGATCAGTCATTTCCACTAGGTAAACACTTGTAGCTGTGGGTGGAGTCTCCTGAACATTATTTTAAATGGGGTAACCTTGTTTTAGTAGGGTGTACATCATGCCCTAAGGAGGGCGAAGAGAAGGAGATCCATCCATCCACCGCCAGTTTCCAGAATTAACTTAGTGAAGGTCTCTTTAAGAATCTGATTTATTCTATTTGCCCAGAACTCTGGGGCTGGTAGGCACAGTGCAGCTTCCAATTAGTGCCCAAGGCCTTGGCCAATGCCTGTGAGACTGAACACACAAAGGTCGGGCCATTGTTTGACCCGGTCGTGAGAGGCAACCCAAACCTAGGAAATTTTTTTTTAGTAGCATTTTGGGGTACTATTTCTGTCATCTCATCTTTGGCAGAAAATGTCTCTACCCAGCCTGAAAAGGTATCTATAAAAACTAACATATAATTGTGTCCAATGTGTTCTGTTATTATCCCTACAGAATATTAGGTAAGATCATCTAAGTGATCTATTGTGTAAATTCTCTGAAGTCTATCTCAAGTTGTCTAGTTTAGGTAAACAAACATTTAAAGACAACAAAATCTAGAACTCAATATTTACAAAGGTGTGTTACTGAAACATAATTTTCTTTCTAAAATAACCCTCATTTTCAGAGATAGTCAAATCAGGACTAATTTATTTGAAAAACAAGTCCAGTTTTAACAAATGTGGACTAATTATTTACAGAAGCTCAGCAAGAACAGTGAGTGATCATATAGATTTTTTAAAATCTGCTTTGCTGGAACTTCTTATAAGGGATCTTCTAAGTTGAACTTTTAGTAGCCTCTCCAGGCCAGAAGCCAAGCCATGTACTTGCCATCAGACATGCCTGAAATACGTGCTGATTTGGGTGAATTCTTCTTCCTGAAGTCCCCAAAGTATCCTACCAGGAAGTGACATTCTTTACTCACCTGGTGAGGGTGCAGGGAACTCTGTAAGTAAGGTATCAGACCAACAGTTTCAAGGGGCTTTATGGCTCCAGGTTTTATAAAGTCAACCTTAGATCCTTTAAGCTGTCTGATCATACCTGAGTCTTTCTCAAATATGATATTCCAGTCATAGCCTTGGTAAAATTACCAGTGTTTCCAATGGTGTCCTGTTACAAGGAGAACAGATTCTTATTAAGCTTATGCAAATGATTGATTGTCATGGAAGAAAGAATACTTGCTGAGACCTTTTGAGTTTTAGAGGGTTCATATGAAGAGAAAAGTTGAATGCTTTGATTTGTTTACAAATTAATATTTTTACATCTCTTTAAGTTACAGATAACTTAAGAAAATGTTTCCCTAGTCTGGAAGAGCAAATATCAGTTCGTCTAGTTCCATGTTACTGATTCTGGTTTAGTCTGAATGCAGTTTTTACTTAGTTCTGGAAATTCTTACCCACTTTAGTTCTAGGATTTTTAACATATTAAATACCTGTATTTGTCCTGAAAGTCCTTTTTATGAATCTCATTTAAGGTAAAACTTATTTTACAAGAGAATTAAAACAATTATAAGTGACAAAAACTCAGAATAGATATGGTTTCACAATTTAACTGGCAAGAAAATCAGGTGACTTCTGTGATACATAACATTTCAATAATTACAATATCAAGTGATGACATTATCAAAAGGTTAAAACTTCAGGAAATGCATAGAATTTTTATAATAGTTATAGTATTTACCCAAATGTAACCAAAGATTTATCATTGGTTTAGCAGTACTTTCTGAGTAACTTAGTATACAAAGGAAGAGCCTTATGAGTCAAAGAGATCTCATTTACAATTTAAATCTTGTTGACAAATGTTAAGATCTAAGTTTTTTTTAAGGATTTATTTATTTATTTGATAGACAGAGATCACAAGTAGGCAGAGAGGCAGACAGAGAGAGAGAGGAGGAAGCAGGCTGGAGAGCCTGACGTGAGGCCCCATCCCAGGACCCTGAGATCATGACCTGAGCTGAAGGCAGTGGCTTTAACTCACTGAGCCACCCAGGCGCCCCAAGATCTAAGTTTTAAAGCACTTGACTAAATAAGATTATGGATGAAAGAAAACATAGAAACTGGATTCTCTGGGCAGGCAAAAAGAAAAACATTTATATTCTCTTCTTTTTTTTTTCCATTTTCTTTCTTTTTTCAGCGTAACAGTATTCATTCTTTTTGCACAACACCCAGTGCTCCATGCAAAACGTGCCCTCCCCATTACCCACCACCTGTTCCCCCAACCTCCCACCCCTGACCCTTCAAAACCCTCAGGTTCTTTTTCAGAGTCCATAGTCTCTTATGGTTCGCCTCCCCTCCCCAATGTCCATAGCCCGCTCCACCTCTCCCAATCCCACCTCCCCCCAGCAACCCCCAGTTTGTTTTGTGAGATTAAGAGTCATTTATGGTTTGTCTCCCTCCCAATCCCATCTCGTTTCATTTATTCATCTCCTATCCCCCTACCCCCCCCATGTTGCTTCTCCATGTCCTCATATCAGGGAGATCATATGATAGTTGTCTTTCTCCGATTGACTTATTTCACTAAGCATGATACGCTCTAGTTCCATCCACGTCATCGCAAATGGGAAGATTTCATTTCTTTTGATGGCTACATAGTATTCCATTGTGTATATATACCACATCTTCTTGATCCATTCATCTGTTGATGGACATCTAGGTTCTTTCCATAGTCTGGCTATTGTAGACATTGCTGCTATAAACATTCGGGTACACGTGCCCCTTCGGATCACTATGTTTGTATCTTTAGGGTAAATACCCAGTAGTGCAATTGCTGGGTCATAGGGTAGTTCTATTTTCAACATTTTGAGGAACCTCCATGCTGTTTTCCAGAGTGGTTGGACCAGCTTGCATTCCCACCAAGAGTGGAGGAGGGTTCCCCTTTCTCCACATCCTCGCCAGCATCTGTCATTTCCTGACTTGTTAATTTTAGCCATTCTGACTGGTGTGAGGTGATATCTCATTGTAGTTTTGATTTGTATTTCCCTGATGCCGAGTGACGTGGAGCACTTTTTCATGTGTCTGTTGGCCATCTGGATGTCTTCTTTGCAGAAATGTCTGCTCATGTCCTCTGCCCATTTCTTGATTGGATTGTTTGTTCTTTGGGTGTTGAGTTTGCTAAGTTCCTTATAGATTTTGGATACTAGCCCTTTATCTGATATGTCGTTTGCAAATATCTTCTCCCATTCTGTCAGTTGTCGTTTGGTTTTGTTAACTGTTTCCTTTGCTGTGCAAAAGCTTTTGATCTTGATGAAATCCCAATAGTTCATTTTTGCCCTTGCTTCCCTTGCCTTTGCCGTTGTTCCTAGGAAGATGTTGCTGCGGCTGAGGTCGAAGAGGTTGCTGCCTGCATTCTCCTCAAGGATTTGGATGGATTCCTTTCTCACATTGAGGTCCTTCATCCATTTGGAGTCTATTTTCGTGTGTGGTGTAAGGAAGTGGTCCAATTTCATTTTTCTGCATGTGGCTGTCCAATTTTCCCAGCACCATTTATTGAAGAGGCTGTCTTTTTTCCATTGGACATTCTTTCCTGCTTTGTCGAAGATGAGTTGGCCATAGAGTTGAGGGTCGATTTCTGGGCTCTCTATTCTGTTCCACTGATCTATGTGTCTGTTTTTGTGCCAGTACCATGCTGTCTTGATGATGACAGCTTTGTAATAGAGCTTGAAGTCCGGAATTGTGATGCCACCAACTTTGGCTTTGTTCTTCAATAGTCCTTTGGCTATTCGAGGTCTTTTCTGGTTCCATATAAATTTTAGGATTATTTGTTCCATTTCTTTGAAAAAAATGGATGGTATTTTGATAGGGATTGCATTAAATGTGTAGATTGCTTTAGGTAGCATAGACATTTTCACAATATTTATTCTTCCAATCCAGGAGCATGGAACATTTTTCCATTTTTTTGTGTCTTCCTCAATTTCTTTCATGAGTACTTTATAATTTTCTGTGTATAGATTCTTAGTCTCTTTGGTTAGGTTTATTCCTAGGTATCTTATAGTTTTGGGTACAATTGTGAATGGGATTGACTCCTTAATTTCTCTTTCTTCAGTCTTGTTGTTGATGTACAGAAATGCAACTGATTTCTGTGCATTGATTTTATATCCTGACACTTTACTGAATTCCTGGACAAGTTCTAGCAGTTTTGGAGTGGAGTCTTTTGGGTTTTCCACATATAGTATCATATCATCTGCGAAGAGTGATAGTTTGACTTCTTCTTTACCAATTTGGATGCCTTTAATTTCTTTTTGTTGTCTGATTGCTGAGGCTAGGACTTCTAATACTATGTTGAATAGCAGTGGTGATAATGGACATCCCTGCCGTGTTCCTGACCTTAACGGAAAAGCTTTCAGTTTTTCTCCATTGAGAATTATATTTGCGGTGGGTTTTTCATAGATGGCTTTGATAATATTGAGGTATGTGCCCTCTATCCCTACACTTTGAAGAGTTTTGATCAGGAAAGGATGCTGTACTTTGTCAAATGCTTTTTCAGCATCTATTGAGAGTATCATATGGTTCTTGTTCTTTCTTTTATTAATGTGTTCTATCACATTGATTGATTTGCGGATGTTGAACCAACCCTGCAGCCCTGGAATAAATCCCACTTGATCGTGGTGAATAATCCTTTTAATGTACTGTTGAATCCTATTGGCTAGTATTTTGGCGAGAATTTTTGCGTCTGTGTTCATCAAGGATATTGGTCTCTAGTTAGCCAGACTATGGAAAGAACCTAGATGTCCATCAACAGATGAATGGATAAAGAAGATGTGGTATATATACACAATGGAATACTATGCAGCCATCAAAAGAAATGAAATCTTCCCATTTGCGATGACGTGGATGGAACTAGAGCGTATCATGCTTAGTGAAATAAGTCAATCGGAGAAAGACAACTATCACATGATCTCCCTGATATGAGGACATGGAGAAGCAACATGGGGGGGGTAGGGGGATAGGAGAAGAATAAATGAAACAAGATGGGATTGGGAGGGAGACAAACCATAAATGACTCTTAATCTCACAAAACAAACTGGGGGTTGCTGGGGGGAGGTGGGATTGGGAGAGGGGGAGCGGGCTATGGACATTGGGGAGGGGAGGCGAACCATAAGAGACTATGGACTCTGAGAAACAACCTGAGGGTTTTGAAGGGTCAGGGGTGGGAGGTTGGGGGAACAGGTGGTGGGTAATGGGGAGGGCACGTTTTGCATGGAGCACTGGGTGTTGTGCAAAAAGAATGAATACTGTTACGCTGATAAAATAAATAAAATGGAAAAAAAATTTTTAAAAGATAATAAAATGGAAAGACTACAAAAAAAAAGATCTTTGAAAGATATAAATCATGAAAATTATAAGGGACTATTATTTACCATTGCTCTATGAACTACATAAGAGCTAGGACTTTTTAATATATATCTCTACCTACAGAGCTAGCACCCAGTATAGTGCACTGCACAGAAATGGCATTTCATATTTGTGGAACTTAATTAAGGACCTGTTTATCCTTCAGTAACCCTGTTTACTTATGACTTTTCCAATCACTTTGTAAAAATAATTTCACGGATATGCTTAGACCAATAAAATTATATCCAGCGTGTTCTTTCAAACATATTAACAGGTGAAAAGAGGAAGCTGACCTAATATTGTCTCCATTCTCTCTCAAATAGAAATTTTAAGAAATATTTCTCAAAATTAAAAAAAAATAGACAAGATAGTGACTTGTCGGCTGGCAGCATAATTGAGTTAATCCAGTAAGTACGTCTTTAAGGATTTCTTCCCAAAACAGCATGACTAAACAAGAAAAAAATAAAACAAGTATTACTGCAGTTTGGAAATACTTATAAGGTAAAAATGACATAGTTTCTGTAGTTATAATGTTGCTATCACTCAGTAATTGGCTGAAGAAATTAGAAATGTGAGAAAAGAATCCATCAAAATCCTTGAGGATAACACAGGCAGTAACCTCTTCGACCTCAGGTGCAGCAACTTCTTCTTAGAAACATCGCCAAAAGCAAGGGAAGCAAGAGCAAAAATGAACTATTGGGACTTCATCAAGATCAAACGGTTTTGCACAGAAAAGGAAACAGTCAACAAAACCAAAAGACAACTGACAGAATGGGAGAAGATTTTTGCAAACAACATATCAGATAAAGGGCTAGTATCTAAAATCTATAAAGAACATATCAAACTCGGGACTCCTGGGTGGCTCAGTGGGTTAAAAGCCTCTGCATTCTGCTCAGGTCATGACCCCAGGGTTCTGGGATTGAGCCCTGCATAGGGCTCTCTGCTCATCAGGGAGCCTGCTTCCTCCAATCTCTCTCTCTGCCTGCCTCTCTGACTCCTTGTGATCTCTGTCTGTCAAATAAATAAATATCTTAAAAAAATATATATATATAAAAAGAACATATCAAACTCAACACCCAAACAACAAATAATCCAATCAAGAAATGGGCAGAGGACATGAACAGACATTTCTGCAAAGAAGACATCCAGATGGCCAACAGACACATGAAAAAGTACTCCAGATCACTTGGCATCAGGGAAATACAAATCAAAACCACAGTGAGATACCACCTCAAACCATTCAGAATGGCTAAAGTTTACAAGTCAGGAAATGACAGGTCCTGGTGAGAATGTGGAAAAAGGGTAACCCTTCTACACTGTAGGTAGGAATGCAAGTTGGTTAAACCTCTCTGGAAAACAACATGGAGGTTCCTCAAAAAGTTGAAAATAGAATTGCTCTACAATTCTCTCTACAATGGCTCTCATGAGGCCATCTCTCCATTCTTCAGCCATCAGGGAAACAAACTCCAGCATGAGCGACCATCTGACACTCGCCCTGACTCAGGTGCTGGAGATCTCTGCACATTGGAACTGCCATGCATTCGGCAGGGAACTGATCCAGCACTTGTGCTTTCAGACTTCTGTCCTCACCTTCCTGGCCCGCAAGCCCTCCAGATTGGGAATTCTGGAGCCACAACACAGCCTTCTGCCTGCCCTCCAGAAAGAATAATGGCCCTATGGATCTGCCCAGAATTCCCATGTGAGGATTAACCTGAACCGCCCTCGATGGCACGCCAGTATCCTAGGCCACCCTTTGCACTCATGCTCTGTCAGACACAGCCTGAGCCCCGACATCCTGTCAGCCCCCCAGGTAGCGGGCCCCCTATCTTGCAGGTGGGACCAGCCATGGCCCAAGGCTGTCAAAATTACCCATCCTGGGTATTCAGGCATCTGTGCCCAGACCTTAGCTCAAATCCCTGCCTATGGGGGAACCTCAAGCACAAAAGAGAACTCCTCCTTCCCCACAGCAGGAAAAGCTTGCTGAAGGGATGGGCATCAAATCCTCAGAGTTGGAGCCTGCTGCATGGCCCATGAGACCACGCCCATCCTGGAGGGCTGCCCTGGTCACAAACAGGCATTGTGACCCTCAGCCTGAGCCCGTTTCAAAGAAGCTACTTCACTAACTGGACCAGGAGCCCGCATATTGGGCCTGCCATGCCCCTAGGCCCAAATCCCCACACTTGGTCGGGTTCTCCTGGCACCCGGATCCAGAAGCCAACTCTGGATTCTCTGCTGTGGCGGGACCCTTGAGACAGAAAACAGCGCTCTTTCCTTCCCCCTGAAAGACACCAAAGACTTGGAAGCCTGGAAGTATCCTCACAAAGGCAGAATCTCCCATGGCCCCATGTGTCCACCCCTACATTCCGTGGCCAACTGAGACACACAACCCAGACAGAAAAGCCTGCACTCCCGCCTCCTTATTGCCCTACATTCAAATCCCGAGACACTGCCCTCACTGTCTGCAGATTGGGCCTGCCATCACCTCGCCCCTAACCCTAACCCGAGTTTCTGTTTGCAGACTTTTGTCCCCAAAGCCCTGACTGACAAGATGGGGCCTCTGGAGCCACAGCACAGGGCTCTGCCTGCCCTCCCGAAGTAAACTATTCCCGTCAGAGTTGAACAAACCCTCCAGATTGGGAGACACCTGCAAGGATCCTGAGCCCACCCCAATTTCGTTGGCCACTCTGGAACAAAATGTGCAGTCTGACACATGTCAGTCACCTATCTCCAGGCAGACACCCTGGTAAATGGCCCTGAATCAGAAGATGGAACCTGACATGCCCCTAGGACCTCAATGGATCCCTAGCTTAGGTCTGCAGTATGTGTCTCCAGAGGCAAGTTCTGGAATACCTACATATGGTCCAACAATTGGTCCCTGAGCCACAAAACAGAACATCTCCTGTCCCAAGATGGCAACCTGGCTCTTGGGAGCTGCGTCCAACCCTCAGGGGAGGAGAATCCTGCATGGCGCCTGAGCCCTGAACACATTCTAGGATCTCCCTGGACACAGGCCAGCGTTATGACCCATCAGCATGAGGCTCCATGTCAACTCATCCCCCTGGGCTCTTCTCCCCAGAGCCATCGGATCGAAACTTCCTTGTGCCTGGGCTACAAGGGTAATCTGAGCTGGGCTTCCAGGCATCCATGCGGAGAGCTCTGCTACCAAGTCTTTCCATATGGGGGACACTGGACCCATCAAAACGGACTCCTTCTGTCCAGCAGATGGAAAGCTTGGGGTTCGGAGCAGCTCACAAGCCCCAGCCTGGGAAAAGCTCCATGCCTCTGAGCCGCCCCCCCTCCATTCGTTGGCCATCATGGACACAAACTCCAGCATGAACGACCATCTACACTCGCTCTGACTCAGGTACTCGAGGCCTTGAGTCAGACGCTGCACATTGGAACTGCCATGGGCTCGGCACTGAACTGAATTGGTGATTTTGTGTTCATACAAATTTCCTCACAACCCTGGCCCTCAAAACCTCCAGATTGGAAATTCCGGGCCCACAACACAGCCTTCCGCCTGCCCACCAGAAAGAAAAAAGGGGGGGGCCTTATGGGCATGCCCAAAAACTACAAGAATGGATCACCCTATCAGCCCTAGACCAGACACTAAATTCTTAGGCTGTCCTCTGCACTAAAGGCTGTCTGCCACAGCTGGAGTGCAGACCTCTGGTCTGACCACCAGACAGCTGGCCACATATCCAGTGTTTCAGACCTGCCATGGCCCTAGGCCGTCATCTCTACCCAACATGGGGTTTCAGGCATCTGACCCCAGACCTGATCTCAAATGCCTGGACATGGGAGAATATGATGCACAAAACAGAACTCCTCCTTCCCCATGGCAGGAAACCTTGTTGTTGACGTGGGTGTCAAAATCAAACCCTCAGAGGAGGAGAAACCTGCATGGCCCTTTTTGCCAGGCTCATTCTTGAGTGCCACCCTGGGCATAAGCACACATTGGGACCCTCAGGCTGAGCCACATTTTCAAACAGGGCCTCTTGGAAGCTGGACCAAGATCCCACATATTGGGCTTGCCATGACCCCAGGCACAAATCCTAACCCAAGCTGGGATTTTCAATTGTCCATACCTGGAGCACTGCTGACAAATCCCTCCTTTGGAGGGACTCTTGACACAGAAAACAGGACTACTCCCTTTCCAAACCATGCCGCACCCTTCTTGGAGCTGGGCCAAATCCCCAGAGAGGGAGAATTGAACCTGGCCCCTGATGCCAACCCTCCATTCCACGACCATCCTTGACACAAAATCCAGAGAAAAAAGTCTAAGATACACCCTCACACTCACCCTTATTTCCTATCCTGAGGAGCTCCCCTCAGGGTCTGTAGATCGGGCCTGCCATACCCTCGGCCCAAAACATAACATGAGTTTGTGTTTTCAGAATTCTGTCCCCACAACCCTGGCCCAAACACCCTCTAGGCTGGGCCTCCTAGAACCATATTGCAGGACGGTGCCTGCCCATTCAAAGGAAATTGGGCCCTTTCCATTGGCCACCACACTACAGGTGAGGAGAAACCTGAAAGGCCCCGATGGCCATCCCAATTCCTTAGACCACCGTGGACAAAAAGGTGCATTCTGACCCAACATGACCAACTACTTCCATTCAGACACGCAGACCGATGTTTCCCCACAGGCAGAAGATTGAGCCAGAAAAGCCCCCAGGCCCTAATGTGAACCCTAGCTTAGGTGTCCAGGCATCTCTACTCTGAGGCCTGGTTTCAAAACCCAGCATATGGGGGTTTCCTGAGGCACAGAACAGAACAACTCCCATCTCCAGATGGAAAGCTTATTATTTGGAGCTGAGGTGTAAAACCCTTCTGAGGTGTAAAACCCTCAGGGGAGGAGAATCCTGCAGCATCCCTGAACCCCTGCCAGGTTCCAAGGTCTCCATGGACAAAAAGCTGCATTATGACCCATCAGCATGGGAGTCCATTTCAACTCAGCCCCCTGGGCAACTCGCCCCAGTGCCAGCAGATCGAACCTGCCACTTCCCTAGGAGCCAGTGGGAATGCGAGTTGGGCTTTCCACACATCCATCCTTCAAGACCTGCTCCGGAGTATTTCCGTATGGGACAGCCATGAGCCATCCAACAGGACTCAGCTGTCCCACTGAAGGAAACCTTGCTATCTGGAGCAGCTCACATATCCCAAAGTGGGAAAACCTCCATAGCCTCATGAGTCCACCCTTCCATTAAGGGGCCATTGTGGACACAAATTGCAGCCTCAGCCAATATCTGCTACTCACCCTTACCTCATAGGCTACAGATCTCAAATCAGCCTCTGCAGAGTGGGCCTTCCATGCCCTTATCCCGAAACTTAACCATAGCTTGTTTTGTTAGACTCTTGTCCTCAAAACACTGGTCCACCCAGATGGACATCACAGATATATTCAGAACATTTCATCCCAAAGCAACAGAATACACATTCTTCTCTAGTGCACAGGGAACCTTCTCCAGAATAGATCACATCCTGGGTCACAAATCAGGTCTCAACAGGTATCAAAAGATTAGGATCATTCCCTGCATATTTTCAGACCATAATGCTCTGAAGCTAGAACTCAATCACAAGAGGAAACCTGGAAAGAACCCAAATCCATGGAGATTAAACAGCATCCTTCTAAATAATGAATGGGTCAACCAGGAAATTAAAGAAGAACTGAAAAAATTCATAGAAACAAATGATAATGAAAACACAACGGTTCAAAATCTGTGGGACACAGCAAAGGCAGTCCTGAGAGGAAAATATATAGCGGTACAAGCCTTTCTCAAGAAACAAGAAAGGTCTCAAGTACACAACCTAAGCCTATACGTAAAGGAGCTGGAGAAAGAACAAGAAAGAAACCCTAAACCCAGCAGGAGAAGAGAAATCATAAAGATCAGAGCAGAAATCAATGAAATAGAAACCAAAAAAAAAAAAAAATAGAAAAAATCAATGAAACTAGGAGCTGGTTCTTTGAAAGAGTCAATAAGATTGATAAACCCCTGGCCAGACTTATCAAAAAGAAAAGAGAAAGGACCCAAATAAATAAAATCATGAATGAAAAAGGAGAGATCACAACTAACACCAAAGAAATACAGACAATTATAAGAACATACTATGAGCAACTCTACGCCAACAAATTGGCCAATCTGGAAGAAATGGATGCATTCCTAGAGACATATAAACTACCACAACTGAACCAGGAAGAAATAGAAAACCTGAACAGGCCCATAACCAGTAAGGAGATTGAAACAGTCATCAAAAATCTCCAAACAAACAAAAGCCCAGAGCCTGATGGCTTCCCAGGGGAATTCTACCAAACATTTAAAGAAGAACTAATTCCTATTCTCCTGAAACCGTTCCAAAAAATAGAAATGGAAGGAAAACTTCCAAACTCATTTTATGAGGCCAGCATCACCTTGATCCCAAAACCAGACAAGGATCCCACCAAAAAAGAGAACTACAGACCAATATCCTTGATGAACACAGATGCAAAAATTGTCTCCAAAATACTAGCCAATAGGATTCAACAGTACATTAAAAGGATTATTCACCACGATCAAGTGGGATTTATTCCAGGGCTGCAGCGTTGGTTCAACATCCGCAAATCAATCAATGTGATAGAACACATTAATAAAAGAAAGAACAAGAACCATATGATACTCTCAATAGATGCTGAAAAAGCATTTGACAAAGTACAACATCCCTTCCTGATCAAAACTCTTCAAAGTGTAGGGATAGAAGGCATATACCTCAATATTATCAAAGCCATCTATGAAAAACCCACCGCAAATATCATTCTCAATGGAGAAAAACTGAAAGCTTTTCCGTTAAGGTCAGGAACATGGCAGGGATGTCCATTATCACCACTGATATTGAACATAGTACTAGAAGTCCTAGCCTCAGCAATCAGACAACAAAAAGAAATTCAAGGCATCCAAATCGGCAAAGAAGAAGTCAAACTATCACTCTTCAAAGATGATATGATACTATATGTGGAAAACCCAAAAGACTCCACTCCAAAACTGCTAGAACTTGTACAGGAATTCAGTAAAGTGTCATATAAAATCAATGCATAGAAATCAGTTGCATTTCTATACACCAACAACAAGACAGAAGAAAGAGAAATTAAGGAGTCAATCCCATTTACAATTGCACCCAAAACTATAAGATACCTAAGAATAAACCTAACCAAAGAGACTAAGTATCTATACACAGAAAATTATAAAGTACTCATGAAAGACATTGAGGAAGACACAAAGAAATGGGAAAATGTTCCATGCTCCTGGATTGGAAGAATAAATATTGTGAAAATGTCTATGCTACCTAAAGCAATCTACACATTTAATGCAATCCCTATCAAAATACCATCCATTTTTTTCAAAGAAATGGGACAAATAATCCTAAAATTTATATGGAACCAGAAAAGATCTCGAATAGCCAAAGGAATATTGAAAAAGAAAGCCAAAGTGGGTGGCATCACAATTCCGGACTTCAAGCTCTATTACAAAGCCGTCATCATCAAGACAGCATGGTATTGGCACAAAAACAGAACATAGATCAGTGGAACAGAATAGAGAGTCCAGAAATCGACCCTCACCTCTATGGTCAACTAATCTTCGACAAAGCAGGAAAGAATGTCCAATGGAAAAAAGACAACCTCTTCAATAAATGGTGCTGGGAAAATTGGACAGCCACATGCAGAAAAGTTAAATTGGACCACTTCCTTACACCACACACGAAAATAGACTCCAAATGGATGAAGGACCTCAATGTGAGAAAGGAATCCATCAAAATCCTTGAGGAGAACGCAGGCAGCAACCTCTTCGACCTCAGCCGCAGCAACATCTTCCTAGGAACAACGGCAAAGGCAAGGGAAGCAAGGGCAAAAATGAACGATTGGGATTTCATCAAGATCAAAAGCTTTTGCACAGCAAAGGAAACAGTTAACAAAACCAAAAGACAACTGACAGAATGGGAGAAGGTATTTGCAAACGACATATCAGATAAAGGGCTAGTATCCAAAATCTATAAGGAACTTAGCAAACTCAACACCCAAAGAACAAACAATCCAATCAAGAAATGGGCAGAGGACATGAACAGACATTTCTGCAAAGAAGACATCCAGATGGCCAACAGACACATGAAAAAGTGCTCCACGTCACTCGGCATCAGGGAAATACAAATCAAAACCACAATGAGATATCACCTCACACCAGTCAGAATGGCTAAAATGAACAAGTCAGGAAATGACAGATGCTAGCGAGGATGTGGAGAAAGGGGAACCCTCCTCCACTGTTGGTGGGAATGCAAGCTGTTGCAACCACTCTGGAAAACAGCATGGAGGTTCCTCAAAATGTTGAAAATAGAACTACCCTATGACCCAGCAATTGTACTACTGGGTATTTACCCTAAATATACGAACATAGTGATCTGAAGGGGCACGTGTACCCGAATGTTTATAGCAGCAATGTCTACAATAGCCAAACTATGGAAAGAACCTAGATGTCCATCAACAGATGAATGGATAAAGAAGATGTGGTATATACACAATCGAATACTATGCAGCCATCAAAAGAAATGAAATCTTGCCATTTGCAACGACGTGGATGGAACTGGAGGGTATCATGCTTAGTGAAATAAGTCAATCGGAGAAAGACAACTATCATATGAGCTCCCTGATATGAGGACATGGAGAAGCAACATGGGGTGTAAGGGGGATAGGAGAAGAATAAATGAAACAAGATGGGATTGGGAGGGAGACAAACCATAAATGACTCTTAATCTCACAAAACACACTGGTGGTTGCTGGGGGGAGGTGGGGTTGGGAGAGGGGGAGGGGGTTATGGACATTGGGCAGGGTATGTGCTATCATGAATGCTGTGAAGTGTGTAAACCTGGTGATTCACAGACCTGTACACCTGGGGATAAAAATACATTATATGTTTATAGAAAAAAAATTTGGAAGGGGAGGCGAACCATAAGAGACTATGGACTCTGAAAAACAACCTGAGGGTTTTGAAGGGTCAGGGGTGGGAGGTTGAGAGAACAGGTGGTGGGTAATAGGGTGGGCACGTTTTGCATGGAGCACTGGGTGTTGTGCAAAAACAATGAATACTGTTATGCTGAAAAAATAAATTAATTAATAAATAGAAATTCATAATTTCAAAAAAAAAATCCTGGTCCACAAGCACTCCAGATTGACAATTTTTGAGCCACAACACAGCACTCTGCCTGCACGCCAGAAGAAAAAGGGCCTTATGGGGCTGCCAAGAAACCCCAAATGAGGTTCCACCTGCCTGACCTTCAGACGCACCCCAATTTCATAGGCTGCCCTGTGCCCTAAAGTGCTGTCTGCCAGAGCCATACTCCAGACCTCCCATCAGACACCCAGATAGCTGGCCACATGACCAAAGGTTTGGACCTGCCATGGCCCAAGGCCGTCTTCTCTACCCAACCTGGGTTGTCAGACATCTCTCTCCGGATCTGATCTTAAATGCCTACACATGAGGGAACCTGATGCACACACACACACAAAAAAAACCTCCTCCTTCCATGGAAGGAATTGTTGTTGTTGGCATGGGTGTCAAAGTCAAACCCTCAGAAGAGGAGAAACCTACATGGCTTATAAGGCCAAGTCCACGCTTGAGGGACTCCCTGGGCATGAACACGCATTGGGAACCTCAGCCTGCACCACTTTTTAAAACAGTGCCTCTTGGTAGCTGGAACAAGAGCTCGCATATTGGGCTTGCCATACCCCTAGGCCCCAATCCTAACCCAAGCTGTTGATTTTCAGTTCCCGTGCAGAGAGCTCTGCCGTGAAACCCTCCCTTAAGAGTCCCAAGAGGGACTCTTGACACAGATAATAGTACTCCTCCCTTCCCACACCATGACACCCAACTCTTGGGAACCTGGCCAAATCCCAAGATAGGGAGAATTTACCATGCCCCTGAGGCCACCCCTTCATTCCACAGTCACCCTTGACACAAAATCCAGAGACAAAATTCTTAACTACAGCCTCACACTCACCCTTATTTCCTATCCCGAGGAGCTCTCCTCAGTGTCTGTAAATTGGGCCTGCGATACCCTCAGCATGAATCATAACCGAGTTTCTGTTTTCAGATTTTTGTCTCTAAAGGCCTACTTAATCAGAGGAAGCCATTTCATTTTTTATGCAGTAAACTTAGACTGACCCTGCCCCTCCCAGAGGAACTTATTTCCAAAGTGTAGATACTAGGGCAGGTCAGGCCAGGCGAAGAAATCCAATCATTCGGACGTGCATATATCTACTACGGTAAACTGAAATTCAATTGGCCACTGTGTGTTACCTAGAAGGTTTTTTTGTGTGTGGCAGACCTAGCATGACTGTGCAGTTTTCTGTGTTTATTGCAATCTCATTGGCCACCTGTGTATACTCTGGCTAAACTACCTCTCTAAAAGTAACTCTGTGAGGCTGGGAGGGGTTGCGTCTTTGCAAGAGATGGCCCTGATGAGTCAGTCTGATTGTCTATGCTTGGCACCAAATAAAGCTTTGCTTGACCTTTGCTTTGTAACAGTCTCACTCCTTTGTTATGGACTAAAACACTGGGTGCTCATCCGCGATCAAATGACAAGAACTGGGCCATCATCAGAATTTCTGGGAAAACCTCCGCTTGTAAGATCTTGGGATCCTGTCTATCTTGTTCTGGAGGTCCAGGGTATGGCCCCACCAGGGAGAAACTGGATGAAGCCATGCTCCCCAGGGCTGGAGAGGATGCAGGGGATGCCCCACCCCTCTTCTGGGACCTGCCAGGGGGTTTTAGTCCCCCTAGTACATCAGGGATCTTCCAGACGTTTCGAGTCCCCCTAGGCGGTCAGGGGGCCGAGAAAACCCGCACCAGTGGGTGGTTGCGGGAGACTGAGAAAATCTCCACCTGCTGCTGGGTCTGGTTGTCTTTGTCTTGTCTTTTGTTGCCTGTTGTGTTCCTCATCCCTAGGGGACTGAGAAAATCCCCATAGTCGAGCATCTCTAGGGGGCTGAGAAAACCTCCACCAGCAGCAGGCTCTGGGTGAGGTCCACTGGGTCTGCAGTTGTTTTGTCCTGTCTTTTTGTTGCCTTTTGTGCTGTTTGTTGTGTTTGAGGGAATGGGGCAAGCAGAGAGTAAGGGGACTCTAACATTCGTCTTTCAGTTCCTCATAATAAATATGGGGCTTCTCCCTCAATCATTTCTTGTGTTAAGGGCTATGACTGAAGGCAACTGGGTTAATCTAATTCCCAAGCATCTGCCGAAACTCCCTTTTTTTTTTTTTTTTTGGGAAATTCCTTGCCTTCACTGGCCCGACGTGGACTGCCTAGACCCTCCCCCTTGCTGGTTGGAGAGCATGGTGTCTGAAGTAGAGATGGTTATTTGTCTATCTCAAGGTTTTAATAGGTAATTGTTAAAATGGATTTTGAAGTCTTTGGTAACATGAAACTGTGAAGGGTTGCATGAATGACAAATGTAATTAAATTTTTTGGACATCTAGGTCTTAACCAAATGGGTGAAAATGCTAGAATGTTGGTTGCTGGAACTGGGTTTATGCTTTTGAAATCTGCTAGTGAACATGTTTTGTGCTTAACTGATTCTTAAATTTGCCTTCTAAGAATTCTCTTGTAAAAAGACTTCCGCCTTAAAGGAAATTCATATGGAAAGACCTTCAGGACAAATTCAGGTGTTTGATATGTTGAAATCCTGAAATGAAATGGGTAAGATTTTACAGAAGTAAAAGTTGCATTCGAACTAAGCCAGAATTAGTAACATGGGACTAGGTAAACTGAAAGATTGTAATGTTCTATCTCTTGATGTTTTGTCTTATTTTAAACATTAATGGTTCTGTAATGTTTGCTCTTCCAGACTAGGGAAACTTTTTCTTAAGTTATGTGTACCTGACAGAGATGGAAAAGTAGTCATTTGCAAACAAATCAAGGTATTCAACTCTTTCTCTCTATTTGAACCCTGTGAAATCAAAAGGTTTCAGCAAGTATTCTTTCTTCCATGGCAATCAGCCATTTGCAAAAGTTCAATAAGAATCTTCTCCTTGTAACAGAAAACCATTGGAAACACTGGTTATTTTACAAAGGCTTTGACTGGAATGTCATATTTGAAAAGACTCAGGTATGACTAGACAGCTTAAAGGATCTAAGGTTGACTTTATAAAGTCAGGAACCGTAAAGACCTTTGGAACTGTTGGCCTGATACCTTGCTTAGAGAGTTCCCAGCAGCCTCACCAGGTGAGTAAAGGATGCTACTTCCTGACATGTGCAGCATACTTTGGGGACCTCAGGAAGAGGAATTTGCCCAAATCGACAGTTATTGCAGGCATGTCTGTGGCAAGTACGTAGCTTGGCTTCTGGTCTGGAGAGACAAATATAAGTTCAACCTAGAGATTCCTTATAGAAGTTCCAGCAACGCAGATTCTAAAAGGTTTATATGATCACTCACTGTTTTTGCAGAGCTTATGTAAAAAAATAGGCCAAGTTTGTTAAAATTGGACTTGTTTTTCAAATAAATGTGTCCTGATTTGGCTGATATGGAAACGACAGTTATTCTAGAGAGAAAAATTATGTTTTAATAACACAGCTTTATGGATGTTAAATTCTAGATTTCATTGTCTACCTAAGCTAGACAACAAGAGATAAACTTCAGGGAAGTTGGACAATAGCTCATTTAATGATCTTGCTTTTGTCAGTCAGTCACCCCCAGATATAGGGAGGAAACTTCAGAAAATTGAAGGATTTGAAGGAAAAAATCTGACTGAGTTAGTGGGAATAGCAGAAAAGTTATTTAACATCAGGCATGCACAGGAGGAAGGTTTTGGCATTACATGATGCAGGTAGTTGATGGTAAAAGGAAGGAAAAGCCTAAGCACAGAGAAACCAGGCAGGAAGACTTAGTTTCATATCAGTGTACTTATTGTGAGGAAAAAGGACATTGATCCAGGGAATGCCCCAAAAGAAAGGCAGCAATGCTGGTCACCAGAGAATGAAGGGGCCATAGTTTGCAGCCCCTCCCCAAACCTCTGGCACAATTGAAGTGGAGGGGAAATCAGTTGATTTTTGGTGGACACAGGAGCCCAATTTTCTTCTTTGCTTATCTCAAAGATGCATTTTTCTGCATATCTATAACAAGGGAGTCTCATCCCCTCTTTGCTTTTGAGTGGTCCGACCCACAGGAAGGATTCCAAGGCCAGCTCACCTGGACAAGACTTCTTGAACCCCAAGGGTTCAAGAGTTCACCCACTATCTTTCACGGGACCTACACAAGGATTTGCATGCGTACAGAACCTCCAATCCGGGAGTCACTCTGTTATAGTAAGTTGATGACTTGCTAATAGTCGTTGAGGACTATGAATCATGTTGTTGGGGACGAGAGCTCTCTTTCAGACTCTGTAGGAAAAGGGTATCCAGTGTCAGTGAAGAAAGCACAGCCCTGTCAGAGCCACACCACTTATCTAGGCATTGATCTCCACGAGGGAGTGCATTCAGTGTCAGGGTCCAGGAAACAGGTGATCACCCAATACCCCCACCCCTCCACGTCCCCACAAGTAAGGGAGTTTCTTGGGACAGTGGGCTACCGTAGGCTGTGGATACCGCGGTTTGCAGAGATTGCCCGACCTCATTATGAACTGGCAAAAGTGGGGCTCACTATCGTAGGGTGGGCAGCTGAGGCAGAAGGAGCATTTCGGGAATTACAAACAGCCTTACTGAGTGCCCCAGCACTGGCCATCCCAGATGTTACCAAGCTCTTCCACTTATATATATATGGATGAAAAAACAGGGGTGGCCAAAGGAGTTTTGAATCAGAATCTGGGGCCTTGACAAAGGCCAGTAGCCTATCTTAGCAAGAAACTACATCCAGTAGCGGCTGCCTTCCCCCCTTGCCTCCGCATAATCGTTGCCACGGCCCTCCTGGACAATGATTCAAGCAGATTGACTTTGGGTCAATATCTCATTTTGACCATCACCTATGCTATCGAGGGCCTTCTCTGGCCTCCACCCAACTAATGGATGATGAAAGCTCGAGTGACAGGGTATCAGGCCCTTCTCCTCAAAGAACCAAGAGTGACCTTCCAGCCCCCAGTGGTGCTAAATCCAGCCATGCTGCTGCCAGAGGAGCTGGCTGACCAACCATACGATTGCAGGCAGGTCTTTACCCAAGTCACAGGATTAAGGCTGTACCTCTGAGACATTCCCTTTCTGGATGCAGAGATGACTCTGTTCACAGAAGGGAGTAGCTACATGGTGGATGGAAAGAGTTATGTGGGGGCTGCGGTGGTTTCCATTGAGTGGGAACTATGGATGGCATCCCTCCCCCACAGAACATCAGCGCAAAAAGCAGAACTGATTGCACTCACCAAAGCACTCCAGATAGCCAAAGGTAAAACCACCAACATCTATAGGAACAGCAGGTATGCCTTTGCTACTCTCCATATACATGGGGCTATTTATAAAGAAAGAGGCCTATTATCAGCAGAAGGAAAAGGAATTAAAAACAGAGGAGAAATATTGGCTCTCCTCCAGGCTATTTGGGACCCAAAAGAGGTGGCCCTCATGCATTACTTGGGACACAAAAAGGGGGCTGATCTGATTTCAAAAGGAAAACAATTAGCAGATTAAACTGAAAAGCAAGCAGCCCCCCCCAAAAAAAAAAAAAAAAAAACAGTGCAAGAGTTGGTTACACTCTTTTCTTTAGTCCTACCAGAAAAAACAGAACTATTCAGAAGATTTAAAATATTTACAAAAATGGGCTAAATTCAACCATGAAGGGGATTGGGCTAAGACTAAAACAGGAAAGTTAATTCTTCCTTGGAGATTAGGTAAGAAGTTAGTAGACCACATACATCAGGATATTCATTTGGGGACATGAAAACTCAAGGAACTTATAGGCAAGCATTTCCAGGTTTCTAAATTAGGGCATATGGTTCAGGATGTAGTTGATAGATGTGCTCAAATGCCAGGCATTTAATGCGGGAAGAACTAGAATGGGAAGAGGGAAAAGTGAAAGAGGTACGGAACCAGGAATTTATTGGGAAATAGATTTAATAGAGATGAAACCCAGAAAATATGGGCACAAGTATATGTTAGTTTTTGTAGATACCTTTTCAGGCTGGGTAGAGGCTTTTTCTGCCAAACACGAGATGGCAGGATTGGTAACCACAAATCTACTAGAGCTTTGGGCTACCTCTCGTGATTGGGTCAGACAAAGGCCCTGCATTTGTGAGTTTAGTCTCACAGGCATTGGCCAAGGCTGTGGGCACTAATTGGAAACTACATTGTGCCAACCGGCCCCAGAGTTCCAGGCAAGTAGAGAGAATGAACCGTACTCTTAAAGAGACCTTGACAAAGCTAATTCTGGAGACTGGTAGTGGATGGGTGGATCTCCTTCCTTGTGCCCTCCTCAGGGTGCGATGTACACCCTACTTAAATAAGGTCACCCCATTTGTAATAAGGTTCAGGAGACCACCCTCCACACCTGATCTGCCCTAGGCTACAAGAGGTTGTCCTAGCAGAAATGACTGATCAGTCTGTACTCCAGTCACTGCAGGCATTATAGTATGTCTTAAAAAGAACCCACACAGGGATCCGAACTGTCCACACTAAGATGGAGATGGAGGTGGAACCACATCCTTACCAACCCTGGGACTTAGTTTGGATATGTCGCCATCAAGTGGGAAACTTGGAGCCTCACTGGCTGGGACCGTTTACTGTCATCCTGACCACCCCCACAGCAATAAAATAGAAGACATGAGGACCTGGATTCACATGGGTCACGTCAAACAAGCCGAAGACGAGGAAAAAGGACACCCACCATAGATGGAAGCCGCAGCCAATGGACCCCACTGACTGTGAACTAAAGCTAAGATTCAAAAGACTATGAGTTCATTGTTGCTACTATTTTTACCTGTTTATATAAAGTGTAAGTGGGAAATTAGATGAACAGAATTAGGAAAAATGGAAAAGGTTATACAAAGCAGTAAATGGCTAACTCATCAGCTGACTGTGCACTAATGTCATTTGTGTAAGAGAAAGTAAGAGTGATTAAATATCAGTTTTACTTGCTCAATATAACACAGAACTGGCTGAAAAGTCAAGGATTTGAGTAATCCCCAAAGAAAAGGGGGGAATGTAAGGGCCTACTTAATCAGAGGGAGCCATTTTGTTATTTATGCAGTAAACTTAGATTGACCCTATGCAGTAAACTTAGATTGAGCCTATGCAGTAAACATAGATAGACCCTATGCAGTAAATTTAGATTGACCCTGCCCCTCCCAGAGGAACTTACTTGCAAAGCTCAGATACAAGGGCGGGAGAGACAGTCAAAATGTGGGGTGCACATATATCTACTAGGGTGAATTCTAATTCAATTGGCCGATCATGTGTGACCTAAAATGACTGTGCAGTTTTCTCTGTGTATTGCAATCTCATTGGCCACCTGTGTATAGCCCGGCTAAACTACCTCTATAAAAGTTAGTCTGTGAGGCCGGGAGGGGTCGTCTCTGTAAGAGACGGCCCCAACCATTCTGTTGATTGTCCATGTTTGTCACGAAATAAAGCTTTGCTGGACCTTCACTTTATATCAGTATCCCTCCTTTGATTACTGACCCAAACAGACAGAAGAGTGAAAACACAAGCAACGGTTAAGTTCAGTGCTGAGCATGTGGCAGTTCCAATGTGCAGCGGCTGATTTGAGATCTCAAGCACCTGAGTAAAGGCGAGTGTCATATGTCTGCTCACGCTAGAGTTTGTGCCCATGATGGCCAACGATTGGGGAGGAGGCCTCATGAGGCCATGGAAGTTTCTCACGCTGGGACTTGTGAGCTGCTCCAAACAGCAAGGTGTCCTTCTGTGGCACAAGGAGAGTCCTCTGAGATGGCTCCAGGGTCCTCCATATGAAGGGACTGGATAACAGAGCTCTCTGAATGGATGCCTGGAAAGCCCACCTCATGTTACCATTGCAGCCCAGGTACAGGGCAGGATCAATCTCCTGGCCCTGGGGCAAAGTTCCAAGGGGGTTGAGTTGCCTGGGATTGACAGACTGACGGGTCACAATGCTAGTTGGTGCCCAGGGAGACCTTAGAATGGGGTGATGGTTCAGGGGCCATGCAGGATTCTCCTACCCTGAGGGTTGGACCCAGCTCCAAAGAGCAAGGTTTCCTTCTGGGGACAGGAAGGGTTCTGTGTGTGGCTCAGGGACCATATGTTGGATCATATGTTGGTTTTCCAGAACAGGCCTTGGTGGACAAATGCTTGAAAAGCTAAGCTAGGTTACCAATGAGGTACTGGGGCAAGTCAGGTTGAATCTTCTGACCCAGGGACACTGACCTGCATGTCTTCCTTGAGGTTGTTGCCTAGGGTGTGTCTGTCTGCACAATTTTCCAGAGCGGCCTACAAAACTGGGTGGGCTCAGGGGCCTTGCAGGTGTCTCCTAATCTGGAGGGTTTGGGCAACTGTGACAGGCAGAGTTTCCTTTGGGAGGGCAGACCCAGTGTTGTGATGTGGCTCCAGAGGCCCCATCCTGGAGGGCATGAGGGCCAGTGCTTTGGGGACAGAAATATGCAGACACAAACTCGTGTTAGGGTTAGGGGCCAGGTGATGGCAGGTCCTATGTGCACACCATGAGGGCAGCTCCTCAGGATTTGAAATTCGGGTAGATGGGAGGCAGTAGCCCAGGCTTTTTCTGTCTGAATTGTGTGTCTCGGATGGCCATGAAATGGAGCCATGGGAGTTTCTTCCACTCTGTGGATTCTGCCCAGCTCGCAACAGTTTGGTATCTTCCTGGGTGAAGGGAAGAGTGTTGTTTTCTGTCTCAGGGTTCCCACCCAAACAGGGATTGCAGAGACAGGTTCTGCATCCTGGCGCCTGGAGAACCCCACCACGGGTTAGAATGTGGGCCTAGGGGCATGGCAGGCCCACTCTGGGGGCTCTTTGTCCAGCTCCAGAGGGGGCTTGTGTGACAGCGGGCTCAGGCTGAGGGTCACAGTGCCTGTTTGTGCCCAGGGCGGCAACTTGAGTAGGCATGGTCTCAGGAGCCATGCAGCTGGCTCTCACTCTGAGGGTTGGACACAATTCCCAACAGCCAGGTTTCTTGTGATGGGGAAGGAGGAGTACTCTTTTGTGCTACGGGTTCCCGCACATGCAGGAATTAGTGCTAAGGTCTTTGGACAGATGCCTGAATAGCCAGCTTGGTTAGAGATGACTTCCTCAGGCCACAGCAGGTGCCACCTGAAGGTGGGACCTGCTATCTGGGTGGCTGATAGGAGGTCAGGGCTCAGGCCGGGTCAGCCACAGCATTAGTACTGAGGGCGGCCTCTGATATTGGGGTGCCTTCGAGGGCTGTACAGGTGGATAATCATGTGGGGTTTCCGTGCAGACCCAAAGGGCACTTCTTCTTTCTGGTGGGCAGGCAGAGGTCTGTGTCATGACTCCAAAATTCCAAAGCTGGAGGACTTGCGGGCAAGGAGTGCGAGGAGGGAAGTCTGAGAACACAAGTTATGGTTCAGTTCAGTGCCGAGTGCATGGCACTTCCAATGTGCAGCGGCTGATTCAAGATCTCCAGCACCTGAGTAAGGGCGAGTGTCAGATGTCCACTCATGCTAGAGTTTATGACCATGATGGCCGACGATTGGTTAGGTGACATCAAGAGGCCATGGAGGCTCTAACACACTGGGGCTTGTGAGCTGCTCCAAACAGCAAGATGTCCTTCTGCGGGACAGGGGGAATTCGGTTGAATGGCTCCAGGGTCCCCCATATTGAAAGATTTGGTAGCAGAGCTCTCCGATTGGATGACTGGAAAGCCCAGCTCACGTTACTGTTAAGGTCCATGATCAAAGGAACGAGACTGACCCAAAGCGAAAATCAAGCAAAGCTTTATTTCAAGCCATGCATCAGAAACGAAACTGACCGGTAGGTGCCCTAACCCCATGCATTAGAAATCAAACTGACCGGTAAGTGCCTGAGCCCCATGCATTAGAAATCAAACTGACTCGTAGGTGTCTGAGTCTTGCTGGGGGCCACCGCATCCTTGCCCTGGGGTCCTTCCTGGATGCTCCCTGCCTCACCCTCGCTGTACCACAGGCCGCTCCTGATGAGGCTGCTCCCTGACCATCTACTGACAGCGCCACTGCTTGGGGCGGCGAGGCTGCTGCAGATGAGGCCACTCCCTGGTGTGTGGGCGCTCCTGACGGGGCCACTCCCCAAAACGAGGCCAGGCCACTCCTGCCGGGGCCGCTCCCAGCGGCGCCACTGCTCGGGGCAGCGAGCTCCCAGCAATGCCGCTCCCGTCGCTCCAGATGACACAAAGGGTGCTGTCACTCTCCACAACCCCAACTCTACCAATCCTACCACTACCCTAATGGCTCCCAATGGCTCCCCTAATGTCTACTCTAACAGCTCCTGCTACTGGCTACTCTAACTCTTCCTGCTACCCCCCCACCCGCAGCCTCACAGACCAGCCTTATAGAGGTGGTTGAGTCTGGCCCACACACAGGTGGCCAATGGGATTGCAACTCACCTCAGTAAATTTATGCATGCCTCACTGATTGGCTGTCTCCATCTAGCTGGCCTGGCCTGCCCATACAGTTACCATTGCAGCCAAGGAACAGGGCAGGTTCAATCTGCTGGCTCTGGAGAGATGTTCCAAGGAGGCTGAGTTGACAGGGGTTCTCAGGCTGACGTGTCAAAGTCCTGCTTGCTGTCCAGGGAGACATTAGAATGTAGTGGGGGGATCAAGGACCATGCAGGATTCTCCTACCTTGAGGGTTTGACCCAGAGCCCAAGAGCAAGGTTAACTTCTGGAGACAGGTGGGTTCTGTTGTTTTGCTCAGGGACCACATGTTGGACCATACGTTTGTATTCCAGAACATGCCTCTGGGGACAGATGCCTGAACACCTAAGTTAGGGTTCCGATGAGCTCCTAGGGGCTTGTCATGTTCTATCTTCTGACTCAGGGCCATTGACCTGCGGGTCTGCCTGAAGGTAGGTGCCTAGGGTGTGTCAGACTGGGCAATTTGTCTAGAAAATTGCAGCCGGGAACATGACAAGTTGATACCATTGGACCGAAATCTATGCCGAGTTTGTGTTTTCAGACTTCTGCCCCATAGCCCTGGCCCACAAACCCTCCAGGCTGGAACCTCTGGAACCACACCTCAGGACTGTGCTTGCCCTCTCCAAGGAAACTCTGCCCAATCCATTGGCCACAACCCAACAGATTAGGAGAAACCTCCAAGGCCCCTGAGGCCATCCAAATCATGTATGCCGCCCTGAACAAACAGCTGTGTTCTGACAGAAGCTGTTATACCACTTACACTCAGACATGAGACCGATGTCTCCAGAGACAGATGATTGAACTGGACAGTGCCTTGGCCCTAGTTTGACCCTAGCTTTTGTTTCCAGCGTCTCTCCTCAGAGGCCTGGTTGCCAGTATCAGCATATGGGGCTTTCCTGAGGCACCAAACAGAACCCCTCTCATCTCCACATGGGAAGCTTGCCCTTTGGAGCTGTGTCAAACCCTCCGGGCAGGAGAATGCTGCAGGATCCCTGAGCAACCACCACATTCCATGGTATCCATGGAAACAAACCCACATTATGATGGATCCTCAGGAGAGTCCATTTAAACACAGCTCTCTGGATATCTCGACCAGAGCCAGCAGATCCAACCTGAATTGTCACTTGGAGCCAAAGGGAACGCGAGGTGGGGTGCCATGGCATCCATTCTTAGAAACCTGCTCTCGAGTCTTTCCATATGGGGCGTCCTAGAGCCATCAAACAGGAATAGACTGTCCCACAGAAGGAATTCTTGTGGATTAAGCAGCTCACAAACCCCAGGGTCAGAAAATCTCCACGACCTCATGTCGCCCCCCCTTCATGAAGGGCCATCATGGACACAAACTCCAGCCTAAGCCAATGTTGATACTCGTCCTGATGTCAGATGTAGGAGATCTCGATTCAGCCTCTGCAGATTGCGCCAGCCGTGACCTCTGCCCCAAACCTAACACTAGTTTGTGTTTTCAGACTTCTGGCCTCACACTCCTGGCCCACAAGCCCTCCAGATTGGGAATTCCAGAGCCACAACACAACAATTTGCCTGCACACCAGAAGGTAAACCTTGCCCTAAGGATCTGCCCAGAAATCCCAAATGAGGATCAACTTGCACGCCACTCGACTGCACCCCAATGATATAGGCTGCCCTGGGCACTAATGTTCTGTTATGACACAGCCTGAGCCTGGACCTCCCAACCAATAGCCAGAAAGCTGGCCCCAAAACCAGCACATCGGATCCACCATGACCTTAGGCCATCATCTCTTCCTAACCTGGTTTCGCAGGCTTTCAGGTTTCCAGGGCACTGTTCTGGAATCCCTCTTTTGGAGGGACACCTGAGGCAGAAAACAGGACTCCTCCCTTCCCACAGAATGACTCCAAACTCTTGGGAGCCAGGCTAAATCCCCAGAGATGGAGACTCGTCCATGGCCCATGAGGCCAACCCTATATTTCATGGCCATCCTTGACACAAAATCCAGAGACAAAAGCCTGAGCAACCACTTCACATTTGCTCTTCATTCATATCGTGAGGAGCTCCCCTCATGGTCCGTAGATCAGGTCTGCCTTACCCTTGGCCCCAAGCCTAAGCCGAGTTTGTGATTTCAGATTTCTATCCCCACATCCCTGGTCCACACACCCTCCATGCTGGGACCCCTGGAGCCATACCTCAGGACTGTGCCTACCCTCTCTAAGGAAACTCTGCCCATTACATAGGCCTCAACCCTACAGATGAGGAGAAACCTCCAAGGTCCGCAAGGTCATCCCAATCCTCTAGGCCGCCCTGGGCACACAGGGGCGATCTGACACAAGCTGAGCAACTACCTAGACTCAGAGAAGCAGACGGATGTCCCAAAGAGACAGAAGATTGAAATGGACAGTCCCTCAGGAATCCTTGCTTTGGTTCTAGGCATCTCTCCTCAGAGGCCTGATTTCAAATACCAGCATATGGGGGTTTCCTGAGGCACCATTCAGCACAATTCTCATCTCCACATTGGAAACGCTCTTTGGAGCTGTATCAAACCCTCTGGTTAGGAGAAACCTTCAGGGCCCCCAAGCCACCGCCACATTCCAAGGTCTCCATGAACACAAATGAACATTATGACCCTTCCTCAGAAGAGTCCATTTCAAGTCAGCCTACTGGGTAGCTCACCCAGAGCCAGCAGATAAAACCTGCCTTGTCACTAGGAGACAATGGGAATGTGAGGTGGGGTACTCAGGCCTCCATCCTTAGAACCCTGCTCTCGAGTCTCACGGCATGGGGCATCCTGGACCCATCCAACAGGACACGAGTGTCCCGCAGACGGAATCCTCGCGGTTTGGAGCAGCTCACAACTCCCAGCGTGGAAAAACCTCCATGGCCTGATGAGCACCCCTGCCCTTCTTGATAGGGCCATGATGGATACAAACTCCAACCTGAGCCATGTCTGATCCTCGATTTGAATTCAGATGCAGGAGATCTCGATTCAGCCTCTGCAGAGTCGGCCTGCCGTGCCCTCGCCCTGAAACCTAACCCTAACATGTATTCTCAGACTTCTGTCCTCACACTCCTGGCCCACAAGATTGGGAATTCTGGAGCCACAACGCAGCACTCTGCTTCCCCACCAGAAGAAAAACGTTGCCCTATGGGGCTGCCCAGAAACCCCAAATGAGGATCAACCTGCACCCCCATGATATAGGCTACCCTGGGCACTAATGCTTTGTCTCTTGCAGCCAGAGAACAGGCCTCCCAACCGACACCCAGACAGCTGGCCACACACCCAGCTCATCTGACCGGCCATGGCCTTAGGCCGTCATCTCTTCCCAACCTGGCTTTTCAGGCTTCAGATCCTATAACTTATCTTCAATCACTGCACAGGTGTGAACCTGATACAGAAATCAGAACTCCTCCATCCCCATGGCTAGAGACATTGCTGTTGGCATGGTGTCCAACCTTTAGGGTAGGAGAAATCAGCATGGCCCATGAGGCCACGCCTATGCTTGAGGGACACCTTGGGTACAAACATGCATTGTAACACTCAGCGAGAGACCCGAGCTCAGGCAAGGCCTCTCAGTGGCTTGACCAAGAACCCCTAATTCCTCAATCCTAACCAGGGGTTGGGTTTTCCATTCGCACCTACTCAGGGCTCTTCTCTGGATTCCTTCTTTTCTAGGGACTCCTGAGGCAAAAACAGGACTCCTCCCTTCCCACAGAATGACCCCCAACTCTTGGGAGAGGGAGACTCTTTCATGTCCGTAAGGTCACCCCTATATTCTGTGGCTATTCTTGACACAAAATCCAGAGACAAGAGCCTGAGCAACTGCCTCACACTCACCCTTATTTCATATACTGAGGAGATCCCCTCATGGTCTGTAGTTTGGGCCTGCCTTACCCTTGGACCCAAACCTAGGCTGAGTTTTGTTTTCAGACTTCTGTCCCAAAGCCCTTGCCCATACACCCTCCAGGATACTCCCCCTGGAACTACACCATAGGACTGTGCCTGTCCTCTCCAAGGAAACTCTGCCCATTACATTGGTCACAACCCTACAGATTAGGAGAAACCTCCAACTCCCTGAGGCCAACCCAATAGTGTACACCGCCCTGGACAAATGGGCAAATTGAACTGCTTCCTCCACTCGGACATGCAGACAGAAGTCACCAGAGACAGAAGATTGAACCGATCCTAGGCCCTAATCTGAACCTTTGCTTTGGTTTCCAGGCTTCTCTCCTCAGAGACTTGGTTTCAAATACCAGCATATGGGGGTTTACTGAGGCACCAAACAGAACACTGTTAGGGTCCGTGATCAAAGCAGCAAGACTGATACAAAGCAAAGGTCAAGCAAAACTTGTTTTCACTTTACACATCAAGAATCAAACTGACCGGTCAAGGCTGTCTCTTGCAAGGAGCCGACCCCTCCCAGCCTCACAGACTAACATTTAGAGAGGTAGGTTAGCCGGGCTATACACAGGTGGCCAATATGTTTGCAGTAAACAGAGAAAACTGCACAGTCATGTTAGGTCACATATATGGGGCCAATTGAACTACAGTTCAGCCAAGTAGATATATGTGCGCCCCACTGATTGGCTGTCTCTACGTGGCCTGACCTGACCTTGTATCTAGTCCAGTTTTTCTGGTAGGGCTGGAGCTGGGAGGATAACCAGCTCTTGCACAGTTTCTTGGGCTGCTTGCTTTGTGGCTTGATCTGCCAATTGGTTTCCTTTTGAAATCAGTTGAGTCCCCTTTTAGTGTCCTGGGCAATGCATAATGGCCACATCTTTTGGGTACCAAATAACCTGAAGGAGCGAAATTATTTCTCCTCTGTTTCTAATTCCTTTTCCTTCTGCTATTAATAGGCCCCTTTCTTTATAAATAGCCCCATGAATATGGAGAGTAGCAAAGACATACCTGCTGTCCATATAGATGTTGGTGGTTTTACCTTTGGCCTTCTGGAGTGCTTTGGTGAGTGCAATCAGCTCCTCTTCTTGAGATGTTGTTCCGTGTGGCAGGGTTGGCATCCAGAGTTCCCAAGAAACTCCCTCACTTGTCGGGAAGTGGTGGGGCGGGGGTATTGGGTGATCACCTGTTTCCTGGACTCAGACAGTGAACGCCCTCATGAAGATCAAAACCTAGATGAGTGGCGTGGCTCTGACAGAGCTGTGCTTTCCTTCCTGACACCAAATACCTTTTTTTCTGCAGAGTCTGTAAAAGAGCCCTTTTCCCCTACAAGCATGACTCATAGTCCTCAGAAGCTCTCAGCAAGTAATCAACATAGTGTAACAGAGTGACTCCTAGATTGCAGGTTCTGTACTCATGCAAATCCTCATGTAGTGCCTCATCGAATATAGTGGGTGAATTCTTGAATCCTTGGGGAAGCCTTACCCAGGTGAGCTGGCCTTGGAACACTTCTTGTCGGTCAGACCACCAAAATAAAAAGGGATTGAGATTCCTTTGCTAAAGATATGCAGAAAAATGCATCCTTGAGATCTTAGACAGTATACACAGTTCTTCTGGGGTCCGGGAGGGAGATTAGGGTCTAGGGGATAGACACAGTCGGGTAGATATCTTCAACCCATTTATTAACTTCCCGCAAGTCCTGAACGAGCCGGTACTCCCCAGTCTTGCCCTTTTTGATGGGCAGCAAAGGTGTGTTCCATGGAAATTTGCATGGAACTAGAATCCCGTCTCCTCAGAGGCGGTTAATTTGTTTTCTGATCCCTTCCTTTGCTTCCAGAGGGAGGTAGGACTGCCAGACTCGAACAGCCATAGCTGCCGCTTTTAATTGTACCACCACTGGAGGCTGTCCCTTCGACAAGCCAGGGGGATTCCCTTCTGCCCAGACTTCGGGAAATTTGATCTTTCATATTTGCAGAAGGCTCCTCTCTTTGTCTACTCTGGTTTTGAGACTGGCTTATAAAGGAGATATTCATCTTCTGCTGCCATAAGCATGTGCATGGTGGGTTATCCCAAGGTTAGAGTCATGTGTCCTTTGGATAACTGAATGCCAGCCCATAACTTGTGGAGGAAATCTCTTCCCATCAAGTTATTTGGGGCATTACGGAGGAACAAAAATCGGTGTTTAACTACTCCCGAGGCCAAATCTAAAATCCTCTCTGTCGTCCATTTATGTCTCTCTGTGCCATTTGCTCCTTGTACCCAGACTCCTCTCCAGTTAGTTTTCACATAGCTTTAAGTCATGATGAAGATTGGGCTCCCATGTCCACCAAAAAAATGAATTGATTTCCACTCCACTTTAATTTTTACCCTAGGTTCAGGGAGAGGATCTGATCCATGGCACATTCAGTCTCTGGTGGCCAGCATTGCCATCTTCCTTTTGGGACACTCTTTGGCCCAAAGACCTTTTCCCTTACAGTAAGTGCCCGGATATAAATCTAATTCTTCCAGCCTGCCTCCTCTGTACTGAGGCTTTTCCTTCCATTTACCTCTTTCCCCCATCTCCTTCCCGCATCATGTAATGCCAAAATCTTAACCAGTTTTTTTTGTCTGTTTTTCATCTTCTTATGCATCTCTGTTGTTAAACACCTTTTCTGCTATTCCCACTAACTCAGTCAGATTCTTCCCTTCAAATCCTTCAATTTTCTGATGTTCCCTATTTTTGGGGCTGACTGACTGGCAAAGAAAGATTGTCTAAATGAGCTACGTGCAACTTCCCTGAAGTTTACCTCACGTTGTCTAGCTCAGATAAACAAACATTTAAAGACATTGAAATCTAGAATTTAACATCCATAAAGGTGTGTTATTAAAACATAATTTTTCTCTCTAAAATAACCCTCATTTCCAGATTCAGCCAAATCAGGACTAATTTATTTGAAAAACATGCCCAGTTTTAACTCATGTGGCATAATTATTTACATAAGCTCAGCAAGAACAGTGAGTGATCATATAAATCTTTTAGAATCTGCTTTGCTGGAACTTCTCATAAGGAATCTCTAGGTTGAACTTCTAGTAGTCTCTCCAGGCCAGAAGCCAAGCTACGTACTTGCCATCAGACATGCCTGCAATACCTGTAGATTTGGGCGAATAACTCTTCCTGAGGTCCTCAAAGTATCCTGAGATTCCTGCACCTGCCAGGATGTAACATTTTTTACACACCTGGTCTGGCGGCTGGGAACTCTGTAAGCAAGGTATCAGGCCAACAGTTCCAAAGGGCTTTAGGGTTCCAGGTTTTATAAAGTCAACCTTTGTTCCTTTAAGCTGTCTAGTCATATATGAGTCTTTTCAAATATGACACTCCAGTCAAAGCCTTGGTAAAATAGCCAGTTTTTCCAGGGGTGTTCTGTTACAAGGATAAGAGATTCTTATTGAACTTATGTAAATGACTGATTGCCATGGAAGAAAGAATACTTGATGAGACCTCTTGGTATCAGAGGGTTCATATAGAAAGAGTTGAATACCTTGATTTTTTTTGCAAATGACTACTTTTACATCACTGTAAGTTTCAGATTATTAAGAAAAATTTCCCGGGGCACCTGGGTGGCTCAGTGGGTTAAGCCTCTGCCTTCGGCTCAGGTCATGGTCCCAGGGCCCTGGGATCAAGCCCAGCATCGGGCTCTCTGCTCAGCGGTAAGTCTGCTTCCTCCTCTCTCAGCCTGCCTTTCCAGCTACTTGAGATCTCTGTCTGTCAAATAAATAAAAAAAAATAAAAAAAAATTTCCCTAGTCTGGAAGAGCAAACATTACAGCACCATTGATATTTAAAATAAGACAAAACATCAAGAGATAGAACATTACAATCTTTCAGTTCACCTAGTCTCATGTTACTAATTCTGGCTTAGTCCAAATGCAGCTTTTACTTCTGTAAATTCTTACCCATTTAAGTTCCAGGATTTCAACATATTAAAGACCTATATTTATCTTGAAAGTCTTTCCATGTTAATTCCCTTTAAGGCAGAAGTCATTTTACAAGAAAATTCTTAGAAGGTAAATTTACGAATTAGTTAAGCACAAAACACGTTCACCAGCAGATTTCAAAAGCACAAACCCAGTTCCAGCAACCACCACTCTAGCATTTTATCCCATTTGGTTAAGACATAGATACCCAACAAATCTAATTCCATTTGTCATTCATGAAACCCTTCACAGTTTCAGGTTACCAAGACACTGAGAGCTACTTTAACAATTACCCATTAAAACCCTGAGACAGACAATTAACCATCTGTTTAGCCTTCTCTTTGTTAACAGATTTCACATTCCACATGGGCCCACTCCATTTCAGATGTCATGCTCTACTTCCAGCAAGGGGGAGGGGCTAGGGAGTCCACATCGGGCCAAGCAAGACAGGAATTCCCGGAAACAAAGGGACTTTCGGCAGGTGCTTTGGGAATATTCCTGAAACTCTCTGTCTCGAGTTAGACTAACCCCATTTGGCTCCAGTCATGAACACTTAACACACGAAATGAGTGAGGGAGAAGCCCCACATCTATTATGAGGAACAGAGAGATGAAAGTCAGAGTCCCCTTACTCTCTGCTTGCCCCATTCCTTCAATCACAGCAAGCAACACAACAGACAACAGAAAGACAAGACAAAGACAATTGCAGGCCCAGTGGTCCTTCCACTGTTGAGGATTTTCTAGGGGCACTTGAAACCCATGACTGCCTTGTGGGAACATGAACCTTCTGGTGACTGCTCAGGGGGACTCTAACCCCCAGAAATGGCAGGGGACTCGAAATCCCTGGTGAAAGCTCAGGGGGATTCTAACCCCCCAATATGGTGGGGGACTCAAAACCCCTGCTGACTGCTCAGTGAGACTCCTACCCCCTGAAATGTTGGTTGACTCGAACACCCTGACCGCCCAAGGGGAACTCTAACAACCTGGAGATCTACCAGTGGAGGGAAGGGCATCCCTGCATCCACTCCAGCCCTGGGATGCATGGCTGCAAAAACTTCTTCCCAGTGGCCCATACCCTGTAGCTCCACGACCAGACACAGAGGATCCTGTGATCTTACCACCTGAGGCTATTCCCAGAAATTCTTACGCTGGCTCAGGTCTCCTTGTTTGATCCTGACGATCCTGGAGGAGTCCCCAGTCTTAGGGTCCCTAATCAAAGGAGCGAGACTGATACAAAGCGAAGGTCAAGCAAAACTTTATTTCGTGCCAAGCATCGAGTATCAAACTTACCCAGTCAAAGCCGTCTCTTGCAAAGCTGTGACCCCTCCCAGCCTCAAGAATAAGTTTTATAGAGGAAGTTCAGCTGGGCTATACACAGGTGGCCAATGATATTGAAATACACAGAGAAAACTGTACAGTCATCTTAGATTACACACAGGCAGTCAATTGAAATCCAATTCACCCTAGTAGATATATGAGTGCCCCACTGATTGGATGTCACTATCTGGCCTGATCCACCCTTGTATCCAGGCTTTGTACCTCGGGCTGGTAGCTACTGAGATAATATCTGCAGCCCAGTGAATGGCTGTATTTATCTGGCATGACCCGCCTTGTATCTGGGCTTTGCAAGTAAGTTCCTCTGGTAGGGGCAGGATCAACCTAAGTTTACTGAATAAACAACAAAATGGCTCCCTCTGACTAAGTAGGCCCTTATACTGTGCAGACACAAACTCGGGTTAGGGTTAGGGGCGACTTGATGGCAGGCCGGATCTGCAGACCCTGAGGGCAGCTCCACGAGATTTGAAATTAGGGCGACTGGGATGCAGGAGCACAGGATTTCTATCTTGATTGTGTGTCTTGGATGGCCACGAAATGTAGGGGTGGCCTCATGGAGCCATGGGAGATTCTTCCTCTGTGGGGATTCTCCCCAGTTCCCAAGAGTTTGGTGTCTTTCTGGGGTAAGGGAAGAGTGCTGTTTTCCGTCTCAGGGGTCCCACAAAAACAGGGATTCCAGAGATGGGTCCTGGGTCAGGGCACCTGGAGAACCTGACTGAGGGTCAGGTTTTGGGCCTAAGGCCATCGCATGTCTGAGATGCAGACTCCTGGACCAGCAAGTGAGGGGGCTTGGTAGATAGCAGGTGCAGGCTGAGAGACACAATGCATGTTTGTGCCCAGGGCGGCCCTCCTGGGTGGGCATGGTCTCATGGGCCATGCAGCTGGCTCCCACTCTGAGGGTTTGACACACATCCCCACATTAAGGCTTCCAGCCGTGGGGAAGGAGGAGTACTCTTTTATGCTTCAGGTTCCCCCATAAGCCGGGATGAGAGCTAAGGTCTGGGGTCGGATGCCTGAACACCCAGGTTTTGTAGAGATGACGGCCTCGGGCCATGGGGGTCCCACCTGCAGGATGTGGGGACTGCTGTCTGGGTGGCTGATGGGAGGTCGGTGTTCAGAGCATTAGTTCACAGGGCAGCCTAGGATATTCGGGTGCCGTCAAGGGCCGTGCAGGTGGATCTTCACGTGGGGATTCTGGGCAGACCCCTAGGGCCCTTCTTCTTTCTGGTGGGCAGGCAGAAGGCTGTGTTGTGGCTCCAGAATGAACAATCTGGAGGACTTGCAGGCCAGGAGTGTGAGGACAGAAGTCTGAAAACACAAAGTACGGTTCATTTCAATGCCGAGCAGTGTGGCAGTTCCACTGCACAGTGGCTGATTCGAGATCTCCAGCACCTGAGTAAGGGCGAGTGTCAGATATTCACTCATGGTGGAGTTCATGTCCATGATGGCCGTCTAATGCAGAGGTGGGCTCATGAGACCTTGGAGGTTTTCCCATGCTGGGGCTTGTGAGCTGCTCCAAACAGCACGGTTTCCTTCTGTGGGACAGATGGAGTCAAGTTGGATGGCTCCAGGGTCCCACATATGGAAAGGTTTGATAGCAGAGATCTCCTCATGGATGCCTGGAAATCCCAACTCAGATTACCACTGCAGCCCAGGAACATGGCAGTTTCGATCTGGTGGCTATGGGGTGAAGTGGCCAGGGGACTGAGTTGACAGGGAGTCCCGTGCTGATGGGTCATGATCTAAGACAGTATACACAGTTCTTCTGGGGTCCAGGAGGGAGAGGAAGGTATAGGGGTTAGACACCGTTGGGTGCATATCTTCATTTATTAACTTCCTGCAAGTTCTGAACGTGTCAGTCTTACCCAGTCTCGGCCTTTTTGACGGGCAGCAAAGGTGAGTTCCATGGAGATTTGCAAGAAACTAGGATCCTGTCTCCTCAGAGGCAGTGAGTGTGTTTTCTGATCCCTTCCTTTGCTTTCCAAGGGGGGAGAACGGCTGGACGCGAACAGCCATAGCCATCACTTTTCATTGTATGGCTCTCTCTTGGCCAAGCCAGGGGGCTTCCCTTCTGCCCAGACTTTGGGAAATTCGAACTATAGGGTTTGGTGAAGGCTCACCCCCTTTGTCTACTCTGGTTTTTAGACTGGCTCCTAAAGGAGGTATTCATCTACTACTGCCATACTGCTGCATAGTGGGTTGTCCCAAGTTTACAGTCATGTCTCCTTCTGAGAACTGAATGCCAGCCCGTAACTTGTGGAGGAGATCTCTTCCCATCAAGTTATTTGGGGCATTACAGAGGACCAAAAATCAGTGTTTAACCACTCCCGAGGCCAAATTTAAATCCGCTCTGTTGTCCATTTATGTCTTTCTGTGCCATTTGCTCCTTGTACCCAGACTTCCTCTCCAGATAGTTTTCACATAGGTTTAAATAATGATGAAAGTTGAGCTCTCATGTCCACCAAAAAAATCAATTGATTTCCACTCTACTTTAATTTTTATCCGAGGTTTGGGAATGCTCTGAACCACGGCCCCTTCAGTCTCCGGTGGCAAGCATTGCCGTCTTCCTTTTGGGGCACTCTTTGGCCCAGTGTCCTTTCTCCTTACAGTAAGTGCACTGATCTATATCTAAGTCTTCCAGCCTGCCTCCTCTGTACTTAGGCTTTTCCTTCCATTTACATCCCCTACCTGCCTTTCCCTTTTCTATTGACCTCTTTCCCCCTGTCTCCTTCCCGCCTCATGTAATGTCAAAACCTTAAATAGTTTTTTAGTCTGTTTTTCATCCTCTTGTGCATCCCTGTTATTAAACACTTTTCCTATTTTTAAGATTTTATTTATTTATTTGACAGAGGGAGAGATCACAAATAAGCAGAGAGGAAAGCATAGAGTGAGGGGGAAGGAGGCTCCCTGTTGAGCAGAGAGCACAATGTGGGACTTGATCCCAGGATCCCAAGAACGTAACCTGAGCCGAAGGCAGAGACTTTAACCCACTAAACCACTCAGGCACCCTGACAGTCAGATTTTAAAGATATACTTTACCATTTGCATTGTTAAGGGGTTAACAACTGTGGGGTTAACACTTTGGTATCAGGTAAGTTTTCTCTTTCTGATCAACCTAATAACTTTAGCATACATCAGTGATTTTTGCCAGAATTGGTTTTTAGGTTGGGGTTACAAAATTTGATTTTCTAATTCAATCATTCCTTCTATACTTATTACTGGCTTTCTTCTGTAGAGAAGAGATTTCCTTTCTTTATCCCACTCTATCCCCTTTTCCTCATCTCTTTCTCTTCCCATATGTGCTAATCTATATTTATTATTTTATTATTTTTTTCAGCATAACAGAATTCATTGTTTTTGCACCAAACCCAGTGATCCATGCGATACACGCGCTCCTTAATTCCCACCACATGGCTCCCCCAACTTCCCACCCCCGCCCCTTCAAAACCCTCAGATTGTTTTTCAGAGTCCATAGTTCCTCATGGTTCACCTCCCCTTCCAATTTCCCTCAACGCCCTTCTCCTCTTCAACTCCCTATATCCTCCATGTTATTTGCTATGCTCCACAAATAAGTGAAACCATATGATACTTGACTCCGTCTGCTTGACTTATTTTGCTCAGCATAATCTCTTCCAGTCCCGTCCATGTTGCTACAAAAGTTGAGTAGTCATCCTTTCTGATGCAGGCATAATACTCCACAGTGTATATGGACCACATCTTCCTTATCCGTTCGTCTGTTGAAGGGCATCTTGGTTCTTTCCACAGTTTGGTGACCATGGCCATAGCTGCTATAATCATTGGGGTACAGATGGCCCTTCTTTTCACTACATCTATACCTTTGTGGTAAATACCCAGTAGTGAAATTGCAGGGTCATAGGGAAGCTCTAATTTTAATTTCCTGAGGAATCTTCACACAGTTCTCCAAAGTGGCTGCACCAACTTGCATGCCCACAAAGAGTGCAAGAGGTTCCTCTTTCTCCACAACGTCTCCAACACACATTGTTTCCTGTCTTGCTAATTTTGGCCATTCTAACTGGGGTCAAGTGGTATCTCAATGTAGTTTTAATTTGAATCTCCCTGATGGCTATTGATGATGAATATTTTTTCATGTGTCTGATAGCCATTTGTATGTCTTCATTGGAGAAGTGTCTGTTCATATCTTCTGCCCATTTTTTATATGATTATCTCTTTTGTGTGTGTTGAGTTTGAGAAGTTCTTTATAGATCCTGGATATCAACCTTTTGCCTGTACTGTCATTTGCATATATCTTCTCCCATTCCGTGGGTTGCCTCATTGTTTTGTTGACTGTTTCCTTTGCTGTGCAGAAGCTTTTGTTGTTGATGAAGTCCCAAACGTTCATTTTCGCTTTTGTTTCCTTTGCCTTTGGAGAGATATCTTGAAAGAAGATGCTGTGACTGATATCGAAGAGGTTACTGCCTATGATCTCCTCTAGGATTCTGATGGATTCCTGTCTCATGTTGAGGTCTTAAATCCATTTCTAGTTTATCTTTTTGTACAGTGTAAGAGAGTGGTCGAGTTTAATTCTTCTACATATAGATGTCCATTTTCCCAGCACCATTTATTGAAGAGACTGTCTTTTTTCCACTGTATATTTTTTCCTGCTTTGTTGAAGATGATTTGACCATAGAGTTGAGGGTCCTTATCTGGGCTCTCTACTCTGTTCCACTGGCCTATGTGTCTTTTTAATGGCAGTACCATGCTGTCATGGTGATCACAGCTTTGTATTAAAGCTTGAAATCAGGTAACGTGATGCCCACAGTTTTGTTTTTCTTTTTCAACATTTCCTTAGGGATTCGGGTCTCCTCTGACTCCATATGAATTTTAACATTATTTGTTCCAGCTCTTTGAAAAATACCGGTGGAATTTTTATTGGAATGGCATTAAAATTATAGATTGCTATAGGCAGTATAGACATTTTAACAATGATTATTCTTTCTATCCAAAAGCATGGAATGGTCTTCCATTTTTTTGTGTCTTCTTCAATTTCTTTCATGAGTGTTCTGTAGTTCCTCAAGTACAGATCATTTACCTCTTTGGTTAGGTTTATTCCCAGGTATCTTATGGTTCTTGGTGCTATAGTAAATGGAATTGATTCTCTAATTTCCCTTTCTGTATTTTCATTGTTAGTGTATAAGAAAGCCACTGATTTCTGTCCATTGACTTTGTATCCTGCCACGGTACTGAATTGCTGTATGAGTTCTAGTAGTTTGGGGATGGGGTCTTTTGGGTTTTCCATATAAAGAATCATGTCATCTGTGAAGAGAGAGAGTTTGATTTCTTTATTGCCAATTTGGATACATTTTATTTCTCTTTGTTTTCTGATTGCTGTTGCTAGGACTTCTAATACTATGTTGAACAAGAGTGGTGAGAGTGGGCATCCTTGTCGTGTTCCTGATCTCAACGGGAAAGCTGAAAGCTTTTTCCCACTGAGGATGATATTTGATAATAACTTCTGATTATTGTTTCTATATCCTAGGTATTAGTTGTAATCTCTTCCTTTTCATTCATAATTTTATTAATTTGTGCTTTCTCTCTTTTCTTTTGGATTAGTGTGGCCAATGGTTAATCGATCTTATTGATTCTTTCAAAAAACTAGCTTCTAGTTTCATCGATATGCTCTACTATATCTCTAGTTTCTATCTCATTGATCTCTGCTCTAATCTTGATTATTTCCCTTCTTATGTGTGGAGGTGGTTTAATTTATTGTTGATTCTCCAGTTCTTTAAGGTGTAGAGACAGCTGGTATATTTTGCATTTTTCAAAATTTTTGAGGGTGACTTGGATGGCTATGTATTTACCCAAGAGGACCGCCTTTGCTGTATCCCATAGGTTTTGGACCGAAGTGTCTTCATTCTCATTGGTTTTCATGAATTGTTTAAGTTCGTCTTTGATCTCCTGGTTGATCCAAGCATTCTTAAACAAGGTGTTCTTTAGCTTCCAGGTGTTTGACTTCCTTCCAAACTTTTCCTTGTGATTGAGCTCCAGTTTCAAAGCACTGTGATCTGAGAATATGCAGAGAATAATGTCAGTCCTTTAGTATCAGTTGAGTCCTAATTTGTGACCCAGTATGTGGTCTATTCTGGAGAAGGTTCCATATGCACTTGAGAAGAATGAGTATTCTGTTGTATTAGGGTAGAATGTTCTGTATATATCTATGAGGTCCATCTGATCCAATATTTCATTCAGTGCTCTTGTTTGTTGATTTTCTGCTTGGGTGATCTATTACTGAGAGAGGCATGTTAAGATCTCCTACTATTAATGTATTTATATCAACATGTCTCTTTATCTTGATTACTAGTTTTCTTATGTAATTGGCTACTCCCATATTGGGAGCATAGATATTTACAATTGTTAGATCATCTTGGTGGATAGTCGCGTTAAGAATTATGTAGTGTCCTTCTGTATCTCTGACTACAGTCTTTAATTTAAAATCTAATTTATCTGATATGAGAGTCGCTACCACGGCCTTCTTTTGAGGCCCATTGGCATGAAAGATGCTTCTCCATCCCTTCACTTTCAGCCTGGGTATCTTTAGGTTCAAAACGGGTCTCTTGTAGACAACATATGGATGGGTCCTGTCATTTTATCCAATCTGCAACCCTGTGTCATTTTATGGGCGCATTTAGGCCATTGACATTGAGAGTAATTATTGATAGATAAATTTTTATTGACATCGTGTTACCTTTGAAGTCTTTCTTTCTATAGATTGTCTCTATATTTCTGTTCAATGATATTTTTAGGATTTTTTTCTCTTTTATAGAATCCCCACTTAATATTTCTTGCAGTTTCGGCTTGGTTGTTACATAGTCTTTTAAGTCTTGCCATTCTTGGAAACTCTTTATCTCTCCATCCATTTTGAAAGTCAGTCTTGCTGGATAAAGTATTCTTGGCTGCATGTTCTTCTCATTTAGTGACCTGAATATATCTTGCCAGGCCTTTCTGGCTTGCCAGGTCTCTGTGGACAGGTCTGACATTATTCTGATGGGCTTTCCTCTGTACGTAAGGAGCCTCTTTGTCCTACCAGCTTTCAAGAGATTTGATCTACAACTATGATTTCTCAATTTTACTATCAGGTGCCTTGATTTTCTTTTTAGAATCTATAATCTTGGAGGGAGAGCGTTCTGCCTCTAGTACATGAACGCTGGTTCCATTCGCGAGATTGGGAAAATTTTCATAGACAACTTGTTCCACTATATCTTATAGACTTCTTTCTTTCTCCTCCCCTTCAGGGATTCCAATAATTCTGATGTTGGAACGTTTTATCTCATTTATTTTCCTGATTTTGTTTTCGTGGCTTCTGAGCTGTTTGTTCCAGGCTTCCTCCTGATCCTTTCTCTCTATCTGTTTGTCCTCCAGATCACTAATTCTTTCTTCTGCCTCAGTTACCCTTGCTTTAGAGAATTTAGATTTGATTGGAACTCATTGAGAGCATTGTGAACATCATCCCTGGTGGCTTTCAGTTCTGCCCTAACATTGTGTACATCATCCCTGCTGGCTTTCACTTCTACCCTAATCAATTCCGTTTGGTCATCCATGACTTTTTCCAACCTAGCTATTGCCTGGATAATTGTTAGACTGAATTCCTTTTCTGACATATTATCTATGTCGATAGCCATTAGCTCTGTTGTAGAAGGCCCGCCCATCCTCTGTATTTTTCTTCTGTTGGGCATTCCTCTTCCTAGACCTTTTGGTGAGAGATGACTGAACGGATGTAGTTGGATGTATCGACTGTGGTGCAGTCAAGGTGCTCCCTGGAACGCTTCTGAGCAATCATGATTTCCCACCCAAATGAGAGAAAAAAGAAAAGAAAAAGAAAAAAAAAAGTAAGAGAGAGAGAGAGACAGGAAAAAAAGGGATGATAAAAGAGAAAGCTCAGCCCAAATGGCCCCAAGGTAAAATTTATGAAATATACAAACAAAAACGACAAACAAAAAAACTGATGAGTATATGACAAGAGAGAAAAAAATTAAATATATTTATATATATGTGTGTGTGTGTGTGTGTGTGTGTGTATCAAAAAGAAAGGAAGAACCTCGTCAAAAAGAACCCCAAGTATAAGATTTATATACTATCAGGACAAACACAAATACACAGAAAAACTGGCAGAAGAAAAAGTTGGGAGAGTGGGTATAAATTCTCATTGTGGTCAAGGAAGCATATTTTGATTCTTCTTTGATGTATCTTGATATCTTTGTTAAAGGACTCAACTTTCCTACGATAAATGGGGATTAAAAATTGGTTTACCTATAGGGGTAGCATTGATTGGGGAAAGGATATTACCTTAAAGTTTAACTCTATATGAATGTTTAAAAATTAAAATAAAAAAGAATAAACTAAATGTTACGAAACAAAAATGTAAAAAAATAGAAAAGCAAAAGAAAAACACTGGTATATGTATCAAAATATTCAGCTTAAAAGGTTATTATGGAATTTGATGCACTGGATATCTCACTGTGATGGTAAATAGCTTAAAATTATCTATATAAAAAATGAACAAGAATAGCGGGAACAAATTAAAAATAAATGTTGTATCTATGAAATAGTGGTCGTTATTCTCTTGTCATCTTTTTTTTTTTTTTTCCCTGGTTGGCTTTCTGGGGGAGGGGCCTGCCACATGGGTTTTCAGGCAATGTTCCGTGAGTTAAGTCCTCCCGCCCCACTCAAGGGGGTAGGCTCTGAGGAAATCGGTTTTTCAGGCTTTTATTTTCTGTATTTTCACCTTGACAGCTTTTGATAGTTTTTGGAGGTTTAGAGGAAAGCAAACTGCACCCAGAACTCCCTCTCAGAGAGAAGCCTCAGTCTGTTCCCCTCTGGGTGCTACAGAGCACTTAAGTCCCCCCTTTGCTGCTGGCAGAGCACGTTCCAAGTCACGGTCTCTGGGGACACAGGAACTCCTGCTTGTACCCAAAACCACAACAGCGGCAGATTTCTGGGCAGCTCCAGACCGCCAGAGAGGTTCCAAGCAGTGATTGCACACTGAAATTTTCCTGCCAGGCCTGGTCTGGCCAGTGCCTGGTCTTTCAGGGTCCTAGAGTGCCCGGTTGGAGCCTGTGTGCACCTCTCTCAAGGGAAGGCACTGGGCGTGAATCAGACTCTGATAGCATGGCACGACGATTGTGTGGGGAATGCAAAGAGTCTGTGCTTCTGCCATCTGGCGAGGCTCCCAGCCCCTCATGGGAGCTGGATCCCATGTGTTCTCATGCATGCTGGTGGCTCAGGGACCAAGACCTGGTTTCTCTGCCGCACTCTCTCTGGCTCAGTGCTAGGAGTGGCTGTCCTGGGTCTGGGGACTTAAGCACCTCTCCCTAACCACCCCCATTCCCACAATTTCCCCCCCACGATCCTTTCCTCTTTTTGAGTGCTTTCAACCAGACTCCAAGTTAATGCTGGTCCCCAAATGCAAGACATTCTTGTTTTGGAATATTACTTTCCTGTGGGTTGCTTCTGGTGGCTCCCTCCTCTTTTGCTTATCTTCTGATATCAGTTTGACGTTCCCACTCTGCTTTACCTGCCCATTGGCGTCTTCTGCCCCTGTGAGATCCAGACGTGTGTAATTCTGATCTCAGGCTGATTTCATGGGTGTTCTTTGTTAGGTAATCAGCTTACTTTAGGGTACAGGTTGAAACAGCACCTCCTCTTACTTCCCTGACATCTTGTCTCCCCCCTTTAAACACCTTTTCTGCTATTCCCACTAACTCAGTCAGATTATTCCCTTCAAAGCCTTCAATTTTCTGAAGTTTCCTCCTTAAATATCTGGGGCTGACTGACTGGCAAAAGCAAGATTCACTGTCCTCTGATTTTCAGGTGCCTCAGGTTCGATCAGGCTATACATTTTATAGGCTTCAATAAGCCTTTCTAGGAAAGCTCCTGGAGACATTCTTACCTTGAGTCACCATACTTATTTTAGATAAATTTATGGGTCTCCTTGCAGCTGCATGGAGACCTCATATTAGGGTCTGGTGGTAGAAGAGTAGGCTATCCTTACCTACATCGGAATTTGGTCCCCAGTCAGGGATGTTCCCTTGGGCAATAGTCCTCCTTCTGCTGGGGATCAAGGTCCCCGCCAAGTCTCTCACTTATCACCTTATGGGTTTCTCAAATGATGTGATTCCTCTCTTCCATGTTAAGGAGAGCCATAAAGAGCTGTTTAATATCCACCCGGGTGGGCTGCTGGGTAAGAAAGACAGTCTCCAAGAGATTAATTAAATTCTGAATGTGGACAGAAAAGGATTTGTGTTGGGCCTTCCAGTTATACATATCAGAAGAAGAGGAAGGGGTATAGGTTAGGTGGGGGCGCCCTCTCCCGTCCAGTGGAACAAGCTCACGGAGAGGCAGCATCAGCGTGGTAAAGGGAGGCAGAGGTGGATAGGGGAAATGGGAAGGATCAGGGCGGTCTTTCTGCTTGGTTGTCCCATAGGTGGACGCCGACCGCATATGAGGTGGACTGGTAAGGGTGTCTCCGGACCGAGAGTCAGGTTTGGAGGACAGATGGTGGGGGGATTCTACAACCTCCATATCTGATGGAGGTAGAACGGTCTTCTTCCCTGGTTCCCCCTCATCTTTCCATTCTGGTTTTGGCGATCTGACCTGCCTTAGAGGGAGAGAGATGGTTTCGTTAGCAAGGGGAAGGTAAGACTTGAGCCATGATGGTGGCTCTTCTATCAGATTTCACCAGGTCACGATGTACCATATTTGGTTTCAATGGAGATGGAAGACCTTACTCTGGGTACTGTAGATCTGAACCAAGGCAAACATTCCTTTCAGCAGCCACCTAGTGGAGAAAGTGGGTCACTCTATTTGGCACAATGTTTTTAGTTTTCCTGGGTAAACCTTGTCACCTGACTGGATGGCTTTACCTTGAAAATCCTTGAAATGCTGGAGAACAAGATCTAGGGGTGTCACAGGTCCCTTACACCCCGCTTGCCACATTTCTCCAAACACAGTAAACAACACAACAGACAACAAAAGATGAGACAAAGACAACTGCAGGCCCAGTGATCCTCATCCAGAGCCTGCTGCTGGTGGGGACTTTCTTGGTTCCCTGTAAACACAACAAACAGCACAGCAGACAGCAAAAGGACAAAACAAAGACAACCGCAGGTCTAGTAGTCCTTAAGGCCTACAGGTGGGGACTTTCCTGATCTTTTGATCACCCAGGGGGACTCGAACCCCCTGTCCCACCAGGGGGTCTCAAACCTCACGCCCGCCTAGGGGGACTCAAACCCCCATTGATTTACCAGTGGAGGGATGGGGCATCCCCACATCCACTCCAGCCCTGGAGAGCATGGCTGCGTCCAGCTTCTCCCCAGGGGGCTATACCCTGGAGCACCACAAACAGACAGACAGGATCCCAAGATCTTACATCCAGAGGCTTTCCCAGAAATTCAGATGCTTGCTCAGTTCTCGTCATTTATTTCTGGATGAGCCCCCAATGTTAGGGTCCGTAATCAGAGGAGGGAGACTGACACAAAGCAAAGGTCAAGCAAAGCTTTATTTCGTGCAAAGCATGGAGAATCAAACTGATTGGTCAGGACCATCTCTTGCAAAGAGGCGACCCCTCTCAGCCTCACAGACTAACTTTTATAGAGGTAGTATAGCTGAGCTATACACAGGTGGCCAATGAGATTGCAATACACAGAAAAAACTGCACAGTCATGTTAGGTCACACATGGGCAGCCAACTGAATTAAAATTCACCCTAGTAGATATATGTGTGCCAAACTGATTAGATGTCTCTACCTACCCTGACCCGCCATTGTATCTGGGCTTTGAAAGTAAGTTCCTCTGGGAGGGGCAGGGTCAATTTAAGCTTACTACATAAGGTCAATCTAAGTTTACTGCATAAACAACAAAATGGCTCACTCTAAGTAGGACTTTACACCGTCGAGGGCTGAGCAGGTTGATCCTCACGTGGGGTAGCTGGGCAGAACCATAGGGCACTTCTTCTTTCTGGTGGGCAAACAGAAGACTTCATTGTGGCTCCAGAATTCCCAATCTGGAGGGCTTGCAGGCTGGGAGTGTGAGGATGGAGTCTGACAACACAAGCTATGGTTCAGTTCAGTGCCGAGCACATGGCAGTTCAAATGTGCAGCGTCTGATTCGAGATTTCCAGCATATGAGTAAGGGCGAGTGTCTGATGTTTTATCATCCTGGAGTTTGTGTCCAAGATGGCCGATGAATGGAGGGGTGGCCTCAAGAGGCCATGGATGCTTCCCTACGCTGGGGCTTGTGAGCTGCTCCAAATAGCAGTGTGGCCTTCTGTGGGAGAGAGTGAGTCCGCTTAGAGGGCTCCAAGTTCCCCCATATGAAAAGATTGGTAGCAGAGCTCTCCGCATGGATGACTGGACAGCCCACCTCACATTACCATTGCAGCTGAGGAATAAGGTAGGTTCAATCTGCTGACTCTGGGGCAAAGTTCAAAGGGGGCTGAGTTGACAAGGGTTCTCGGGCTGACGGGTTACAATACTGGTTGGTGTCCAGGGAGCCCTTAGAATGTGGCAGTAGCTCAGGGGTCATGCAGGATTCTCCTACCCTGATGGTTGGACCCGGATCCCAAGAGCAAGATTTCCTTCTGGGGACAGGAGAGTTTCTGTTGGGAGGCTAAGGGACCACATGTTGGACCATATGTTGGTATTCCAGAATAGGCCTCTGGGGACAGATGCCTGAAAACCTAAGGTAGAGCTCTGATGAGGTCCTAGGGCCATGTCAGGTTCAATCCTTTGACATAGGTACATTGACCTGCGTGTCTGCCTGGACGTATGTGCTTGAGTGTGTCAGACCGTGCATTTTTGGCCAGAGCAGCCTATGAAATTGGGGTGGGCTCAGGGGCCTTTCAGGTTTCTTCTAATCTGGAGGGTTTGGGCAACTGTGACAGCAGTTTCTTTCAGGAGGTCAGGACCTTTGGTGTGGTGTGGCTCTGGAGGCCCCATCCTGGAGGCATGTGGGCCAGGGCTTTGGGGACAAAAGTCTGCAAACACAAACTCGAGTGAGGGTTAGGGGTGAGGTGATGGCAGGCCCGATCTGCAGAACCTGAGGGAAGCTCCTTGGGATTTGAAATTCAGGCATGTGGAAGGCGGTAGCACAGCTTTTTTTCTGGATTGTGTGTCTCAGATGGCCACAGAATAAAAGGTTGGCCTCATAGAGCCATGGGAGATTCTTCCTCTCTGGGGATTCTACCCAGATCTCAAGAGTTTGGAGTTTTTCTGGGGGAAGGGAAGAGTGCTGTTTTCCATCTCATGGGTCCCTCCAGAGAAGGCTTCTGGATCTGGGGCCTGGATAACCCCAACGAGGTTTAGGATTTGGGCCTAGGGGCATGGCAAGCCCGTTCTGCGAACCTCTGGTCCAGTTCTCAAGGGGGTTTCTTGAAAGTGGACACAGGCTGAGGGTCAAAATGACTGTTTGTGCCCAGAGTGGTACTCCTGAGTGGGCATGGTCTCATGGGCCATGCAGCTGGCTCCCACTCTGAGGGTTGGACAACCATCCCAATAGCCAGGTTTCCTGCCAAGTGGAAGGAGAGGTACTCTTTTCTTCTTCAGGTTCCCACATAGGCAGGGATTTAAGGTAAGGTCTGGGGACAGATGCCTGAATACTCATTTTAGGTAGAGATGATGGCCTCAGCAACAGCAGGTTCCACTTGCAGGATATGGGGCCCACTATCTGGGTGGCTGACAGGTCAGGGCTCAGGCTGTGTTAGAGAAAGCATTAATGCCCAAGGCATCCTATGATATTGCGGTGCTGCCAAGGACCATGCAGGTGGATCCTCATGTGGGCTTTCTGGGCAGACCCATAGGGCAATTCTTCTTTCTGATGGGCAAGCAGAAGGCTATGTTGTGGCTCCAGAATTCCCAGTCTGGAAGGCTTGCGGGCCAGGAGTGTGAAGAGGGAAGTCTGAAAACACAAGCCACAGTTCAGTTCAGTGCCGAGCGCATGGCAGTTCCATTGTGCAGTGGCTGATTGGAGATCCCCAGCACCTGATTAAGGGTGAGTGTCATATTTCCGCTCATGCTGGAATTTATGTACATGATGACCGAGGAATGGAGGGGTGGTCTCAAGAGTCCATTGAGGCTTTCCCACGATGGGGCTTGTGAGCTGCTCCAAACAGCAAGGTGTCCTTCTATGGGAAAAGGGGAGTCCAGGTGGATGGATACAGGGTCCCCCATGTGGAAAGATTGGATAGCAGAGCTCTCTGCATGGATGCCTGGAAAGCACACTTCGTGTTACCATTGTAGCTGAGGAACAGGGCAGGTTCGATCATCTGGCTCAGTTATGAAGTGATTAGGGGGCTGAGTTGACAGGTTTTCTCATGCTGATGGGCCGCAGTGCTGGTTTGTGTCCAGGGAGACCTTGGAATGTGGCGGTGGCTCAGGGGCTATTCAGGATTCTCCTAACCTGAGTGTTGGACCCAGTTCCAAAGAGCAACGTTTCCCTCTAGGGACAGGATGGGTTCTGTTGTTTGGCTCAGGGACCACATGTTGGACCATATGTTGGTATTCCAGAACAGGCTTCTGGGCACAGATGCCTGAAAAATTAATCTGGGTTCTGATGAGGTCCTAGGGTCATGTCAGGTTCAATCTTCTGACTAAGTGACATTGACCTGCGTGTCTGCCTGGAGGAAGGGGCCTAGGGTGTGTCACACTGTGCATTTTTGTCCAGAGGTGTCCTGTGTGTGACCTAACATTACTGTGCAGTTTTTTTTTTCTGTGTATTGCAATCTCATTGACCACCTGTGTATAGCTCAGTTAAACTACCTCTATAAAAGTTAGTCTGTGAGACTGTCCACACACAGCCCCATAGAGTAGTTTTTCCTTCTGGTGGGGAGGCAGAGTTCTGGATTGTGGCTCCAGAATTCCTAATCTGGAGTGCTTGTGGGCCAGGAGTGTGAGGACAGAAGTTGGAAAGCAAAATCTGGGGTTAAGTTTAGGTCCTAGGGTATGGGTCCCCAGAGGCCTGGTCTTGAATCCAACATACAAGCAGTCCCTGAGGGACACATGAGAACACCTTCTGTCCCCAAAAGGGAACCTTGCTATTTGGAGCTGTGTAAAAGCCTCAGGGTAGGAGAATCCTTCATAGCCCCTGAGCCACCACAAAATTCCAAATTCTCCCTGGACACAAACCTACATTCTGACCCATCAGCATGAGACTTCATTTCAACTCAGCACACTGAGTAGCACTCCACAGGGTCATCAGATCGAACCTGCTTATTCCTAGGTGACTATGCCAAGTGGGGTTTCCAGGCACCCATACGTAGAGCCCTGCTCTCCAATGTTTCTGTATGGGCGTCCCTTCAGCCATCAAACAGGACTCCCTATGTCCCACATAAGGAAACACTGCTGTTTCTACAGCTCACAATCCCCAGATGGGAAAACCTCCATGACCTCATGAAGTCGCACCTCCATTAGGCAGTCATCATGGACTAGTCTGAGTGAACGTCTGACACTTGCCCATACTTCAGATGCTGGAGATTTCAGATTCAGCCTCTGCAGATTTGGCTTGTCTTGCCCTAGGCCCTAAACCACACCAGAGCTTGTGTTTTCAGACTTCCATCCTTACACTCCTGGCACACAAGCCCTCAAGATTGGGAATTCTGGAGTCACAACACAGCTCTCTCTCTGCCACCAGAAGGAGAAAGAGCCCTAGGGGATTGCCTAAAAGCCCCAAATGAGGATAAACCTGCACAGCCCTTGACAGCACCCCAATTTCATAGGCCATCCTGTGCACTAATGCTGTCTGACACAGCCTGAGTATAGACCTCCTGTCAGCCACCCAGGGAGCTAGCTGCATATCCAGCCATGGCCCTGGGCCCGCATCTCTACCCAACCTTGGTCTTCTGGCATCTGTCCCCAGACCTTATCTCAAATTACTGCATATGCAGGAACCCAGTGCACAAAACAGAACTCTTCCTTCTGCATGGCAGGAAACCTTGTAGTTTGGAAGGGTGTCAAACCCTCAGAGTTGGCGAAACCTGCAGGGCCTATGAGGCCACGCCCACTCTTAAGGACCACCCTGGGCACAAACGTGCATTTTGACCCTCAGCCTTAGCCCTTTTCAAATACGGCCCCTTGGTAGCTGGACCAGGATCATGCATATCCGGCTTGTCATGCCCCCAGGCACAAATTCTAACCCTTGGTGGGGTTTTTCAGGTGCCAATACCCAGAGCCCTGCTCTGGAATTCCTCTTTTTGGGGGACCCCTGAGACAAAAAACATGACTCCTCCCTTCCCCCAGTATCAGAGTAAACTACTGGGACCTGGGCAACATCCCTGGAGGAGGAGAAACATCCATGGCCCCATGAGGCTCCCACACATACTGCGGCCAACTTAAACTCACAATCCATAGACAAAACCCTGAGCTACCGCCTCACATTCACCCTAATTTCAGATCCCAAGGAGCTCCTCTCGGGGTCTGCAGATTACGCATGCCAAACTCTTGGCCATAAGTCTAACCCGAGTTTGTGTTTTTAGATTTCTGTCCTCAGAGCCCTGTCCCACACACCCTCCAGACTCCAGCCTCCAGAGTGACACCACAAGAATGTGCTTGCCGTCCCGATGGAAACTGTGCCCTTTATAGTTTCCAAAACACTCCAGATTAGGAGAAACCTGCAAGGCCCCAGAGGCCACCCCAATTTAATAGGCGACCCTGGACAAAAATGTGGACTCTGACACACTCTGAGCAATTTCCTCCAGTCAGACACCCAGGTAGATGGCCCCAGAGGCAGAAGATTGAACCTGACATGCCCGTATGCTATAATCTGAACCCTAGCTAAGGTTTTCAGGCATCTGTCGCCAGACCTTATCTCAAAACCCTGCATATGGGGGAACCTAATGCACAAAACAGAACTCCTTCCCCATGGCAGGAAAACTTGCTGTTGGGATGGGTGTCAAACCCTCCGAGTTGGTGAAACCTACAGGGCCCATGAGGCCAAGCCTACAATTGAGGTCACCTTGGGCACAAACACACGTTGTGACACTCAGCCTGAGCCACATTCTTAAATCAGGCCCCTCAGTAGCTGGACCAAAAGCCCGCATATTGGACTTGCCATGCCCATAGGCCCAAATATGAACCCAAGCAAGGGTTTTCCAGACACCTGATCACAGAGACATGATCTGGAATCCCTCTTTTTGGAGGATCCCCGGGAGACAAACAGGACTCCTCCCTTCCCCCACAGTGACATCAAACTATTGGGAGTCATGCAAAATCCCTCCAAAGGGAGAAACTTCCATGCCCGATAAGGCCACCCCTACATTCCATGGCCACCCTAGACACGAAACCCAGAGACAAAAGCCTGAGCTACCACCACCCAATCACCCTAATTTCAGATCCTGAGGAGCTCCCTCATGGTCGGCAGATCAGGAATGCCATACCTTCAGTCCTAACACGATTTTGCCTTTTTAGACTTCTGTACCCAGAGGTCTGACCTGCACACCCTCCAGGATGGAGCATCTGGAGCCACACTATAGTACAGTCCTTAAGCCTTCACTCCATAAGGAAAATGTGCCCTTTAAAATTACCAAAACCCTCCAGATTAGGAGAAATCTGCAAGGCCCCAAGCCACCCAGTTTCATAGACAGCCCTGGATAAAAATAAGCAGTCTGACACACCCTGTGGATGGACCTGCAGTCAGACACCAAGGTATATAGCCACCCAAGACCAAGATTGAACCTGACATGCCCCTAGGCCCTAATCTGAACACTAGCTATGGTTTTCAGGCATCTGTCCCCAGAGCCCTGGTCTCGAATACCAACATGGGGAGGGGGTCCCTGATGCCCAAAACAGTAAACCTCCAGTCCCAGAAGGAAACCTTGCTCTTTGGAGTGGTGTGGAAATCTCTGGGTAGGAGAATCCTGATTGTCCACTGAGCCGCATTGTGACCCATCAGTATGAGACTCCATTTCCACTCCGCCCCCTGTGTAGCTCACACCAGAGCCAGCAGATTGAACGTCCCATATCCATAGGTTCCTATGGTAGGGTTTCCAGGCATCCATACGTAGAGCCCTGCTCTAGATTCTTCTATATTGGGGACCTATGAGCCATCAAGCAGATGCCTCCTGTCCTGCAGAAGGAAACCTTGATTTTTGGAGCTGCGCACAAACCCCAGATTGGGAAAACCTCCATGGCATCATGACACCACTGCTGCATTAGGCAGCCATAAAGGACACACTCTTGAGCCTGAGTGAACATCTGACCCTTGCCCTTAATTCAGATGACGGGATTCTCACCTCAGCCTCTGCATTTTGGGGTTGCCCTGCCCTAGGCCCTAAAAATTACATGAGCTTTTGTTTTCAGACTTCTGTCCTCAAACTAACTACAAAAATAATACTTAAAATGAATACACTGTATGTGATCATTATTCCTACATGGAATCTAACCATGACTGGTAACACAAAAAAATCAGTGTATTTCAACTATAAGAACACTAATGACTAACATTCAAAAGAACCACCCACTAGCCAAAATTATCAACAACTCATTTATCGACCTACTGCACCATCAAACATCTCAGCATCATGAAATTTTGGCTCCCTTCTCAGAATTTGCCTAATCCTTCAAATCCTTACAGGTTTATTCTTAGCTATACACTACACATCAGACACAACCACAGCCTTCTCATCAGTTACACACATCTGTCGAGATGCCAATTATGGCTGAATCATCTGATATATACATGCCAACAGAGCTCCATATTCTTCATCTGCCTATTCCCACATGTAGGATGAGGCCTACTACAGATCTTATATATTCCCCAAAACATGAAACATCGGCCTTATCCTACTATTTGCAGTTATAGGAACAGCATTCATAGGTTACGTTTTACCATGAGGACAAATGCCTTTTGAGGCTCAACCATAATTACCAACTAACTATCAGCCATCCCATACACTGGATCCAACCTTGTAGAGTGAATCTGAGAAGGTTTTTCAGTAGACAAAGCCGCCTTAACATGATTATTTGCCTTCCACTTTATCCTGCCATTCACCATCTCGGCACTAGCAGCAATTCATCTACTATTACTTCATTAAACAGGATCTAACAATCCTTCTGGAATCCCATCTGATTCAGACAAAATTCCATTCCACCCATACTACACATTTAAAGACATCCTAGGTGCCCTATTCCTAATCCTATTACTCATAATACTAGTACTATTCTCACCCGACCTACTAGGGGACCCTGACAACTACATCCCTGCCAACCCACTTAACACACCACCCTATATCAAACCTGAATGATATTTCCTATTCGCGTATGCAATCCTACAATCCATTCTGAATAAACTAGGAGGAATACTAGCCCTGGTCTTCTCCATTCTAATCCTAGCCATTATTCCAGTATTACATACTTCAAAACAATGAGGTCTGATATTCCTTCCACTAAGACAATGCCTATTTTGATTATTAGTAGCTGATCTCCTTATAATATGAATTGGAGGTCAACCAGTAGAACACCCCTTCATCACCATTGGTCAATTAGCCTTTATCTTTTACTCCACAATCCTCCTAATTCTAATAACAACTATCAGCATTATCGAGAAGAACTTATTAAAATGAAGAGTCTTTGTAGTATATCAATTACTTTGGTCTTGTAAACCAAATACGGAGAACTCCGTCTCCCTGAGACTCAAGGGAGAAGTAATAGCCCCACCATCAGTACCCAAAGCTAACATTCTAACTAAACTACTCCCCGATTTCCTCATCCCATTATTTCAATTCATATATTTAAAAGCCTACTGTGCTTCCCCAGTATGTATTTTTCCCCACCCCTATGTATATCGTGCATTAATGGTTTGCCCCATGCATATAAGCATGTACATACTATGATTGATTTTACATATGTGCACCTCACCTAGATCATGATCTTGATCACTAGGCCTTGAGAAAACGTCAATCCTTGTGTGATGTGTACCTCTTCTCACTCCAGGCCCATCGAATGTGGGGGTTTCTACAGTGAAACTATACTGGTATCTGATTCTTACTTCAGGGCCATGACAGTCCTCAATCCAATCCTACTAACCCTTCAAATGAGACATCTCGATGGATTAATGACTAATCAGCCTATGATCACACATAACTGTGGTGTCATGCATTTGAGACTTTTTAATTTTGGGGAGGCTGGTATCGCTATGGCTGTAAAAGCCTCGTCGCATTCAAATAACTTGTAGCTGGGCTTAATCATCATCATTTATCCACATGGCACAACCATAAGGTGCAATTCAGTCAATAGTTACAGGACATACACACGTACACAGTTACACATGTACACATATTCAACAGATAGAAACTAGCTAAGTCAAACTCCCTTTATCCTCCCCATAACTTCAAAAGTATACAAACACTTAAAATTGTCCTGCCAAACTCCAAAAACAGAACTAAGCACATGCAACATATATAAGAAACCACTTATACTGATACTCCATATATTAATCTCTATCGCTAATTTATCCAGAATAATCTACTCAAGAAAGCTATCTATAGATGTAGCACCCCACCTCTAATTTAATACTAGCAACTTACATTTAATACTAATAATTAAATTACTGTGCCTAAATACATTAACTAAATAAAGAAAGGCACTGAAAATACTTAGAAGAGTCATAAGACTCCATAAACGTGAAGGTTTGGTCCTAGCCTTCCTATTGATTATTAACAGAATTACACATGCAAGTCTCCACTTCCCAGAAAAATGCCTCTAAATCAGAGGAGGAGTCAAGATGGCGGAGAAGTAGCAGCCTGAGACTACATCAGGTAGCAGGAGATCAGTTCGATAGCTTATCTAAACATTGCAAACACCTACAAATCCAACGGGAGAGCAAAGAGAAGAAGAACAGCAACTCTAGAAACAGAAAATCAACCACTTTCTGAAAGGTAGGACTGGCGGAGAAGTGAATCTAAAACGACGGGAAGATAGACTGCGGGGGGAGGGCCCGGCTCCCGGCAAGCGGTGGAGGAACGGAGCACAAAATCAGGACTTTTAAAAGCCTGTTCCACTGAGGGACATTGCTCCAGAGGCTAAACCAGGGTGAAGCCCACGCGGGGTCAGCGTGGCCCCAGGTCCCGCAGGGTCACAGAAGGATCGGGGGTGTCAGAGTGTCACAGAGCTCGCAGGTGTTAGAATGGAGAAGCCGGCTGCAGAGACAGAGCCGAGGACTGAACTCTCAGCTCGGGGTTACCTTGAACTGGTCGTGGGCTGGGTGAGCTCGGAGCGCGGCTAGAGGCTAGGGATACGGGAGTGATTGGGTGCTGTCCTCTGGGGGCGCACTGAGGAGTGGGGCCCCAGGCTCTCGGCTCCTCCGGGCCGGAGACTAGGAGGCCGCCATTTTCATTCCCGTCCTCCGGAACTCTACGGAAAGCGTTCAGGGAACAGAAGCTCCCAAAAGCGAACCCGAGCCGATTACTTAGTCCGGCCGCCGGTAAGGGCGGTGCAATCCCGCCTCGGGCAAAGACACTTGAGAGTCACTACAACAGGCCCCTCCCCCAGAAGATCAACAAAATATCCAGCCAGGACGAAGTTCATCTATCAAGGAAAGTAGGTTCATTTCCTAAGACAGAAGCGCAATTCCAGAGGAGGAGAAAGCAAAGCACGGAACTCATGGCTTTCTCCTGATGATTCTTTAGTCCTGCGGCTACTTCAATTTTTTTTTCTCTTTTTTCAATTTTTTTCTTTTTTTTTTCTTCTTCTGCTAAATTTTTTTAAAAACTTTTACCCTTTTCTTTTTTAACGTTTTTTGACTACTTTATCTAAATATATATATTTTTTCTTTCTTTTTTATATTTTTTCTTTATTTGTTTTATTTTTTAAATTTTTTTCTTTTTTTTTTCTTTTTTTTTCTTTTTTTTCAGAACCTGTTTTTATCCCCTTTCTCCCCCCCACAATTAGGGGTCCCTTCTGACTTGGTTACTGCGCATTTTTCTGGGGTCTTTGCCACCCTTTTAGTAGTTTATTCGCTCCTTCATATCCTCTTATCTGAACAAAATGACAAGGCGGAAAAAATCACCACAAACAAAAGAACAAGAGACAGTACTGAAGGCTAGGGACCTAATCAACACAGACATTGGTAATATGTCAGATCAAGTGTTCAGAATGACGATTCTGAACATTCTAGCCGGGCTCGAAAAAGGCATGGAAGATATCAGAGAAACCCTCTCTGGAGATATTAAAGCCCTTTCTGGAGAAATTAAAGAACTAAAATCTAACCAAGTTGAAATCAAAAAAGCTATTAATGAGGTGCAATCAAAAATGGAGGCTCTCACTGCTAGGATAAATGAGGCAGAAGAAAGAATTAGTGATATAGAAGACCAAATGGCAGAGAATAAAGAAGCCGAACAAAAGAGGGACAAACAGCTACTGGACCATGAGGGGAGAATTCGAGAGATAAGTGACACCATAAGACGAAACAACATTAGAATAATTGGGATTCCAGTAGAAGAAGAAACAGAGAGGGGAGCAGAAGGTCTATTGGAGAGAATCATTGGAGAGAATTTCCCTAATATGGCAAAGGGAACAAGCATCAAAATCCAGGAGATGCAGAGAACCCCCCTCAAAGTCAACAAGAATAGGTCCACACCCCGTCACTTAATAGTAAAATTGACAAGTCTTAGTGACAAAGAGAAAATCCTGAAAGCAGCCCGAGAAAAGAAGTCTGTAACATACAATGGTAAAAATATTAGATTGGCGGCAGACTTATCCACAGAGACCTGGCAGGCCAGGAAGAGCTGGCATGATATATTCAGAGCACTAAACGAGAAAAACATGCAGCCAAGAATACTCTATCCAGCTAGGCTATCATTGAAAATAGAAGGAGAGATCAAAAGCTTCCAGGACAAACAAAAACTGAAAGAATTTGCAAACACCAATCCAGCTCTACAGGAAATATTGAAAGGGGTCCTCTAAGCAAAGAGAGAGCCTAAAAGTAGTAGATCAGAAAGGTACAGAGACAATATACAGTAACAGTCTCCTTACAGACTAATAATGGCACTAAATTCATATCTCTCAATAGTTACCCTGAATGTTAATGGGCTAAATGCTCCAATTAAAAGACACAGGGTATCAGAATGGATAAAAAAACAAAACCCATCAGTATGTTGCCTTCAAGAAACCCATTTTAGACGCGAAGACATCTCCAGATTTAAATTGAGGGGGTGGAAAACAATTTACCATGCTAATGGGCATCAGAAGAAAGCTGGGGTGGCAATCCTTATATCAGATCAATTAGATTTTACGCCAAAGACTATAATAAGAGATGAGGAAGGACACTATATCCTACTCAAATGGTCTGTCCAACAAGAAGATCTAACAATTTTAAATATCTATGCCCCTAACGTGGGAGCAGCCAACTATATCAACCAATTAAGAACAAAATCAAATAAACACATCAATAATAATACAATAATAGTAGGGGACTTTAACACACCCCTCACTGAAATGGACAGATCATCCAAGCCAAAGATCAACAAGGAAATAAAGGCCTTAAATGACACACTGGACCAGATGGACATCACAGATATATTCAGAACATTTCATCCCAAAGCAACAGAATACACATTCTTCTCTAGTGCACATGGAACCTTCTCCAGCATAGATCACATCCTGGGTCACAAATCAGGTCTTAACCGGTATCAAAGGATTAGGATTATTCCCTGCATATTTTCAGACCACAATGCTCTGAAGCTAGAACTCAATCACAACAGGAAAGCTGGAATGAACCCAAATACATGGAGACTAAACAGCATCCTTCTAAAGAATGAATGGGTCAACCAGGAAATTAAAGAAGAATTGAAAAAATTCATGGAAACAAATGATAATGAAAACACAACAGTTCAAAATCTGTGGGACACAGCAAAGGCAGTCCTGAGAGGAAAATATATAGTGGTACAAGCCTTTCTCAAGAAACAAGAAAGGTCTCAAGTACACAACCTAACCCTACACGTAAAGGAGCTGGAGAAAGAACAACAAAGAAACCCTAAACCCAGCAGGAGAAGAGAAATCATAAAGATCAGAGCAGAAATCAATGAAATAGAAACCAAAAAAACAATAGAAAAAATCAATGAAACTAGGAGCTGGTTCTTTGAAAGAATCAATAAGATTGATAAACCCCTGGCCAGACTCATCAAAAAGAAAAGAGAAAGGACCCAAATAAATAAAATCATGAATGAAAGAGGAGAGATCACAACTAACAGCAAAGAAATACAGACAATTATAAGAACATACTATGAGCAACTCTACGCCAACAAATTGGACAATCTGGAAGAAATGGATGCATTCCTAGAGACATATAAACTACGACAAGTGAACCAGGAAGAAATAGAAAACCTGAACAGACCCATAACCAGTAAGGAGATTGAAACAGTCATCAAAATCTCCAAACAAACAAAAGCCCTGGGCCAGACGGCTTCCCAGGGGAATTCTACCAAACATTTAAAGAAGAACTAATTCCTATTCTCCTGAAACTGTTCCAAAAAATAGAAATGGAAGGAAAACTTCCAAACTCATTTTATGAGGCCAGCATCACCTTGATCCCCAAACCAGACAAGGATCCCACCAAAAAAGAGAACTACAGACCAATATCCTTGATGAACACAGACGCAAAAATTCTCGCCAAAATACTAGCCAATAGGATTCAACAGTACATTAAAAGGATTATTCACCACGATCAAGTGGGATTTATACCAGGGCTGCAGTGTTGGTTCAACATCCGCAAATCAATCAATGGGATAGAACACATTAATAAAAGAAAGAACAAGAACCATATGATACTCTCAACAGATGCTGAAAAAGCATTTGACAAAGTACAGCATCCCTTCCTGATCAAAACTCTTCAAAGTGTAGGGATAGAGGGCACATACCTCAATACTATCAAAGCCATCTATGAAAAACCCACCGCAAATATCATTCTCAATGGAGAAAAACTGAAAGCTTTTCCGCTAAGGTCAGGAACACGGCAGGGATGTCCATTATCACCACTGCTATTGAACATAGTACTAGAAGTCCTAGCCTCAGCAATCAGACAACAAAAAGAAATTAAAGGCATCCAAATTGGCAAAGAAGAAATCAAACTATCCCTCTTCGCAGATGATATGATACTATATGTGGAAAACCCAAAAGACTCCACTCCAAAACTTCTAGAACTTGTCCAGGAATTCAGTAAAGTGTCAGGATATAAAATCAATGCACAGAAATCAGTTGCATTTCTGTACACCAACAACAAGACAGAAGAAAGAGAAATTAAAGAGTCAATGCCATTTACAATTGCACCCAAAAATATAAGATACCTAGGAATAAACCTAACCAAAGAGGCTAAGAATCTATACACCGAAAATTATAAAGTACTCATGAAAGAAATTGAGGAAGACACAAAGAAATGGAAAAATGTTCCATGCTCCTGGATTGGAAGAATAAATATTGTGAAAATGTCCATGCTACCTAAAGCAATCTACACATTTAATGCAATCCCTATCAAAATACCATCCATTTTTTTCAAAGAAATGGAACAAATAATCCTAAAATTTATATGGAACCAGAAAAGACCTCGAATAGCCAAAGGAATATTGAAAAAGAAAGGCAAAGTTGGTGGCATCACACTTCCGGACTTCAAACTCTATTACAAAGCTGTCATCATCAAGACAGCATGGTACTGGCACAAAAACAGACACATAGATCAGTGGAACAGAATAGAGAGCCCAGAAATCGACCCTCACCTCTATGGTCAACTAATCTTCGACAAAGCAGGAAAGAATGTCCAATGGAAAAAAGACAGCCTCTTCAATAAATTGTGCCGGGAAAACTGGACAGCCACATGTAGAAAAATGAAATTCGACCACTTCCTTACACCACACACGAAAATAGACTCCAAATTGATGAAGGACCTCAATGTGAGAAAGGAATCCATCAAAATCCTTGAGGAGAATGGAGGCAGCAACCTCTTCGACCTCAGCCGTAGCAACATCATCCTAGGAACAACGGCAAAGGCAAGGGAAGCAAGGGCAAAAATGAACGATTGGGATTTCATCAAGATCAAAAGCTTTTGCACAGCAAAGGAAACAGTTAACAAAACCAAAAGACAACTGACAGAATGGGAGAAGATATTTGCAAACGACATATCAGATAAAGGGCTAGTATCCAAAATCTATAAGGAACTTAGCAAACTCAACACCCAAAGAACAAACAATCCAATCAAGAAATGGGCAGAGGACATGAACAGACATTTCTGCAAAGAAGACATGTAGATGGCCAACAGACAAATGAAAAAGTGCTCTACATCACTTGGCATCAGGGAAATACAAATCAAAACCACAATGAGATATCACCTCACACCTGTCAGAATGGCTAAAATTAACAAGTCAGGAAATGACAGATGCTGGCGAGGATGTGGAGAAAGGGGAACACTCCTCCACTGTGGGTGGGAATGCAAGCTGGTGCAACCACTCTGGAAAACAGCATGGAGGTTCCTCAAAATGTTGAAAATTGAACTACCCTATGACCCAGCAATTGCACTACTCGGTATTTACCCTAAAGATACAAACATAGTGATCCGAAGGAGCACGTGTACCCGAATGTTTATAGCAGCAATGTCTACAATAGCCAGACTACGGAAAGAACCTACATGTCCATCAACAGATGAATGGATAAAGAAGAGGTGGTATATATACACAATGAAATACTATGCAGCCATCAAAAGAAATGAAATCTTGCCATTTGCGATGACGTGGATGGAACTAGAGCGTATCATGCTTAGTGAAATAAGTCAATCAGAGAAAGACAACTACCATATGATCTCCCTGATATGAGGACATGGAGAAGCAACATGGGGGGTTAGGGGGATAGGAGAAGAATAAATGAAACAAGATGGGATTGGGAGGGAGACAAACCATAAATGACTCTTAATCTCACAAAACAAACTGGGGGTTGCTGGGGGGTGGTGGGATTAGGAGAGGGGGAGGGGGCTATGGACATTGGGGAAGGTATGTGCTATCGTGAGTGCTGTGAAGTGTGTAAACCTGGCGATTCACAGACCTGTACCCCTGGGGATAAAAATACATTATATGTTTATAAAAAAAAATTTGGAAGGGGAGGCGAACCATAAGAGACTATGGACTCTGAAAAACAACCTGAGGGTTTTGAAGGGTCAGGGGTGGGAGGTTGGGGGAACAGGTGGTGGGTAATGGGGAGGGCACGTTTTGCATGGAGCACTGGGTGTTGTGCAAAAAGAATGAATACTGTTACGCTGAAAAAATAAAATGGGAAAAAATACATTATATGTTTATTAAAAAAAAATTTGGAAGGGGAGGTGAACCATAAGAGACTGTGGACTCTGAAAAACAACCTGAGGGTTTTGAAGGGTCAGGGGTGCGAGGTTGGTGGAACAGGTGGTGGGTAATGGGGAGGGCACGTTTTGCATGGAGCACTGGGTGTTGTGCAAAAACAATGAATACTGTTACGCTGAAAAAATAAATAAAATGGGAAAAAAAAAGAAAATGCCTCTAAATCCCTAAACTGATTAAAAGGAGCAGGTATCAAGCACACTAAATAAGTAGCTCATAACAACTTGCTCAACCACACCCCCACGGGATACAGCAGTGACAAAAATTAAGCCATGAATGAAAGTTTGACTAAGTCATGCTAACATTAAGAGTTGGTAAATTTTATGCCAGCCACCACGATCATATGATTAACCCAAATTAATAGGCACACAGCCTAAAACATGTTAAGTACTACATCACACTAAAGTTAAAATTTAACCAGTCCATTAAAAGCTACTATTAACATAAAATATACCATGAAAGTGACTTTATTATTTCCAACCACATGATAGCTGAAACCCAAACTGGTATTAGATACCCCGCTATGCTTAGCCTTAAACATAAATAATTTGTACAACAAAATTATCTGCCTGAGAACTACTAGCAACAGCTTCAAACTCAAAGGACTTGGCGGTGCTTGACATCCCTCTAGAGGAGCCTGTTCTATAAATGATAAACACCGATAAACCTCACCACTTCTAGCTAAGTCAATCTATATACCACCATCTTCAGCAAACCCTCAAAAGGAAGAAAAAATTACACATAAAAAGTTAGGGCAAGGTGTAACCCATGAAGTGGGAAGAAATGGGCTGAATTCTTTTTTTTAAAGATTTTATTTATTTGACAGACAGAAATCACAAGTAGGCAGAGAGGCAGGCACAGAGAGAGGGGGAGACAGGCTCCCTGCCGAGCAGAGAGCCCAATGTGGGGCTCGATACCAGGACATTGGGACCATGACCTGAGCTGAAGGCAGAGGCTTTAACCCGCTGAGCCACCCAGGCACCCCTGGGCTGAATTTTCTAATCAAGAATATGCTCACAAAATTTTTTATGGAAACTAAAAACTAAAGGTGGATTTAGTAGTAAATTAGGAATAGAGAGCTTAATTGAATAGGGCCATGAAGCATGCACACACTGCCCATCACCCTCCTCAAGCAATTCACCCAAACACTACATAATAAAGACTAAACCAACTCAAGAAGAGATAAGTCATAACAAGGTAAGCATAACGGAACATGTGCTTGGATAAATCAAAGTGTAGCTTAATTAAAGCATCTGGCTTACACCCAAAAGATTTCATACACCCATAACCACATTGAACCAAAACTAGCCCAACCAACCACTAACTCAACTACTACAATAAGCCTCTAATCAAAGCATTCAATTACATCATTAATGTATAGGAGATAGAAATTTTACTTGGAGCTATAGAGAAAGTACCATAAGGGAATGATGAAAGAAATTTTAAAGTAATAAACAGAAAAGATCGCCCCTTATACCTTTTGCATAATGAGCTAGCTAGAATAGTTTAGTGAAGAGATCTTAAGCTAACTCCCCCAAATCCAGATGAGCTACCTATGAACAAACCACAGGGATAAACACACCTATTTTGCAAAATAGTGAGAAGATTTATAGGTAAAGGTGAAAAGCCTAATGATCCTGGTGATAGCTTGTTGCCCAGAATAGAATCCCTGTTCAACTTTAAATCTACCCAACAAATCCCAAAATCATAATGTAAATTTAAAATATAATCCAAAAAGGTACAGATTTTTAGGATAAGGATCCAACCTTACGTAGAGAGTAAAGTTAAATAAAACCATAGTAAGCCTAAGAGCAGGCACCAATTAAGAATGTGTTCAAGCTCAACAACCCAACCCTCTGATTCCAAAAATCTTAAACCAACTCCCACCTACCACTGGGCTAATCTATTTAATAATAGAAGCAATAATGCTAGTATGAGTAACAAGAAACATTTCTCCTTGCATAAGTTTATAACAGTCAACAAATACTCACTGATAGTTAACAACATGATAAAAATAAACTACTAATAAAACACTTAACCAATCAATTGTTGGCCCAACACAGCTATGCAACAAGGAGAGAGTAAAAGAAGTAAAAGGAACTCATCAAACACAAACCCCGCCTGTTTACCAAAAACATCACCTCCAGCATGCCCAGTATTGGAGGCACTGCCTGCCCAGTGGCACTAGGTAAATGGCCACGGTATCCTGACCATGGTCAGGACCAAAGGTAGCATAATCATTTGTTCTCTAAATAAGGACTCGTATGAATGGCCACACGAGGGTGTAACTGTCTCTTACTTCCAATCAGTGAAAGTGATCTTCCTGTGAAGAGGCGGGAATAAACTAATAAGACGAGTAGACTCTATGGAGCTTCAATTAACTAGTCTATAATAAGTCTATTTAATCACCAATTAGGCATAACACAATAGTATTAATGGATTAACAATTTAGGTTGGGGTGACCTCAGAGAATAAAATAACCTTGGAGTGATACAAATATAGACAAACCAGCCAAAATATAGTATCATTTATTGATCCAAGAAATTTGATCAACGGAACAAGGTACCCTAAGGGTAACAGCACAATCCTATTTGAGAGTCCATATCAACAATAGGGTTTATGACCACGATGTTGGATCAGGACATCCCAATGGTGCAGCAGCTATTAAAGATTTGTTTGTTCAACAATTAAAGTACTACATGATCTGAGTTCCGACGGGAGCAATCCAGGTCGGTTTCTATCTATTACAACAACTTCTCCCAGTATGAAAGGACAAAAGAATTAAGGCCTATTCTATTGGAATGCCTTAGGACTAATAGAGGATATAATCTTAATCTAAATAGTCCACCTTCGTTTCATAGCCCTAGAGATAGGGCCTGTTAGGGTGGCAGAGCCCAGTAATTGCGTAAAACTTAAACTTTTATTCTCAGAGGTTCAAATCTCCTTCCTAACATTATGTTTATAATTAATATCATTTCACTAATTGCACCTATCCTACTTGCTGTAGCCTTTCTAACATTAGTGGAGTGAAAAATCCTAGGGTATATACAACTCCGTAAAGGCCCGAACATTGTAGGATCCTATGGACTCTTGCAAGCAATTGCAGATGCCATAAAACTATTCACTAAAGAACCTTTACAACCCCTACCATCATCTATCACTATATTTGTAATAGCCCCAATCCTAGCCCTAAAACTAGCCCTAAACATATGAACCCCATTACAAATACCTTACCCTCTCATCAATATAAACCTAGGAATCCTATTCATACTAGCAATATCAAGCCTACCTGTTTACTCTATTTTATGGTCCAGATGAGCCTCAAAATCAAAATATGCCCTAATTGGGGCCCTTTGAGCTGTAGCCCAAACAATTTCCTATGAAGTCACACTAGTCATTATCCTCTTATCAGTACTATTAATAAATGGCTCTTTTACCCTATCCACACTTATTACTACACAAGAACACCTATGACTAATCCTCCCCACATGGCCCCTATCTATAATATGATTTATCTCAACCCCAGCAGAAACAAACTGCGCCCCATTTGACCTAACAGAAGGAGAATCAGAATTAATCTCCAGATTCAACGTCAAATAGGCAGCCGGACCATTCATCCTATTTTTCCTAGCTGAATATGCCAACATCATTATAACTAACATCCTTACAACTATCCTGTTTGCATTCCACACCCCATACTTACCGGAACTATACTCCATCAATTTTACCATAAAAACACGTCTACTGGGGCGCCTGGGTGGCTCAGGGGTTGAGCCTCTGCCTTCAGCTCGGGTCATGGTCTCAGAGACCTGGGATCAAGCCCCGCATCAGGCTCTCTGCTCGGCGAGGAGCCTGCTTCCCCCCTTCCTCTCTGCCTGCCTCTCTGCCTACTTGTGATTTCTCTCAAGCATCCTATTAACAATTCCATTATGATCAACTCATATATTTATTTTTTTTTAAGATTTTTTTTTATTTATTTATTTGACAGAGAGATCACAAGTAGGCAGATAGGCAGGCAGAGAGAGAGGAGGAAGCAGGCTCCCCACGGAGCAGAGAGCCCGACGCGGGGCTCGATCCCAGGACCCTGAGATCACGACCCGAGCCGAAGGCAGCGGCTCAATCCACTGAGCCACCCAGGCGCCCCAATTCATATATTTATTATGAAAAAAACTTTATTCCCCTGACACTAACCCTATGCATATGACATGTAGCCTTACCCATTATAACAGCAAGTATTCCTCCCCACACATAAGAAATATGTCTGACAAAAGAGTTACTTGATTATAGAGGTTCGAGCCCTCTCATTTCTAGAATTATAGGAATTGAACCTAATCCTAAGAACTCAAAAATCTTTGTGCTACTGAACTCACATCAAATTCTACAGTAAGGTCAGCTAAATAAGCTATTGGGCCCATACCCCAAAAATGTTGGTTTATCCCCTTTCCATACTAATTAAACCCCCCATCCTTACTATCATTATATCAACTGTCATTTCAGGAAACATTATAGTACTAATAAGCTCTCACTGACTGACAATATGAATTGGATTCAAAATAAATAACTAGCTATTATCCCAATTTTAATAAAAAAATCAATCCATGAGCCATAGAAGCATCAACAAAATATTTCCTTACCCAAGCCACTGCATCTGTATTCGTAATATTAGGGATTATTATTAACCTACTATTGACAGGCCAATGAACAATACTAAATACCCCTTACCCAATCGCATCAAACATAATAACAGTAGCTCTGGCAATAAAATTAGGACTATCACCTTTCCACTTCTGAGTACCTGAAGTAACCCAAGAAATCCCACTATCATCAGGAATAATTCTACTAACCTGACAAAAAATCACCCCCTTATCCGTTCTAAAGCAAATCTCTCCATCTATAAATCCAAACTTATTAGTAGCCATAGCTATTATATCTATTCTAGCAGGAGGCTGAGGAGGTCTTAATCGAACACAACTATGAAAAATCCTAGCATACTCATCAATAGCCCACACAGGATGAATGAGTGCAGTAACAACATATAACCCTAACCTAATAATATTAAACCTCATAATCTACCATTACATTAACACTTGGAACATTCATGCTGTTCACACATCTACAACCACACTATCACTATCTCATATATGAAACAAACTCCCACTAATTACCTCACTAATCCTAACAATCATACTATCACTAGGAGGCCTATCTCCCCTCTCAGGATTCATCCCTAAATGAATAATCATCCACGAACTCACCAAAATCAATATAATTGTTATATCAACATTTATAGCAATTATAGCCCTACTAAACCTATACTTTTATATGCAGTTAACACACGCAACAGCACTAACTATATTCCCTTCAATAAACACCATAAAAATAAAATGGCAATTCGAAAACACAAAAAAACGTAATTCTTTTATCCCCACTAATTGTAACTTCGACCATATTACTTCCATTAGCCCCAATAATACTAACACTGTTCTAGCAGTTTAGGTTAAAAACACCAAGGGCCTTCAAAGCCCTAAGTAAGTGCCATTCACTTATGTCCTGAATCTGACCTTAAGGAATGCAAGAGTATATCTCACATCTACTGAACACAAATCACTTTAATTAAGCTAAGCCCTTTCTTGACTGGTGGGCTATCATCCCACAAAACTTTAGTTAGCAGCTAAATACCCTAGTCAACTGGCTTCAATCAACTTCTCCTGCTGCGAAGAAAAATAAAAGGTGGGAGAAGCCACAGCAGGGTTGAAGCTGCTTCTTTGAATTTGCAATTCAATGTGATATTTCACCAAAGAGCTTGGCAAAAAGAGGACTCAAACCCCCATTCTTCAATTTACAGTCTAATATCTTTAACGGCCTTTTTACCTATGTTCGTAAATGATGATTATTCTCCACAAATCATAAAGGTCCTTTACCTTTAATTTGGTGCATGGGCCAGGATGGTAGGCACTGCTCTTAGCCTATTAATCCGTGCTGAATTGGGCCAACCAAGTGCACTACTAGGAGATGACCAAATCTACAACGTAATTGTAAGTGCCTATGCATTTGTAATAAATTTCTTTATAGTAATGCCAATTATGATTGGAGGATTCAGAAACTGATTGGTACCCTTAATAATTGGCACACCCTACGTAGCATTTCCATGAATAAATAATATAAGCTTTTGACTTCTGCCCCCCTCCTTTCATCTCTTTCTAACTTCTTCCATGGTAGAATCAGGTGCAGGAATATGATGAACAGTGTACCCACCTCTAGCAGGAAATTTAACACATGCAGGATCATTCATAGATGTAATAATCTTCTCCCTACACCTGGCAAGTTTCTCATCCATCCTAGGAACCATTAACTTTGTTACTATCATTATCAACTTAAACTTCTCTGCAATATCACAATATCAAACTCCTCTATTCGTATGATCTGTCCTGATTATAGGTGTACTTCTACTCTTATGATTACCAGTTCTAGCAGCTGGTATTACCATGCTACTCACAGACTGAAATCTAAATACTACCTTCTTTGACCCAGCTGGAGGAGGAGACCCTATTCTGTATCAACACTTATTCTGATTTTTCGGACATCCCAAAGTAGATATTCTAATTCTACCAGGATTTGGAATTATCTCACATGTTGTAACCTATTGCTCAGGGAGAAAAAAAAAAAGAAAGAAAGAACAAGAATCACTCGGCTACATAGGAATAGCCTGAGCAATGATACCAATCAGTTTCTTAGGATTTATTGTATGAGCCACCACATGTTTATCGTAGGAATGGACGTCGGCACACGAGCATACTTCACCTCAGCTACTATAATCATTGCAATTCCAATGGGAGTAAAAGTATTTAGCTGACTGGCCACTCTACATGGAGGGAATAATAAATGATCGCCAACTATAGTATGAGCACTAGGGTTTATTTTTCTATTCACAGTGCGTGGTTTGACAGATATTGTATTATCAGACTCATCATTATATATTGTTCTTCATGACACATACTACATGGTAGCACACTTCCATTATGTCCTTTTTCAGTGGGGGCAGTGTTTGTAATCATCGGCAGGTTTGTCCATTGATTCCCACTGTTCACAGGTTACACACTAAATGATATTTGAGCAAAAATCCACTTTACAATTATATTTGTAAAAGTAAATATAACATTCTTTCCTCAACATTTCCTAGGCCTATCAGGAATGCCTCAACAACGCTCCGATTATCCAGATGCTTATACAATATGAAATACAGTGTCCTCCATGGGTTCATTTATCTCATTAATGACAGTAATATTAATAATCTTCATAATCTGCGAAGGCTTTGCATCCAAACAAGAGGTGATAATAGGAGAACTTACTTCAACAAACATTGAATGATTTCATGGATGCCCTCCTCCATATCACACATTCAAAGAGCCAACCTAAGTACTACCAAAACAAGAAAGGAAGGAATAGAACCCCCTAGAGTTGGTTTCAAGCAAATATCATAACCACTATATCTTTCTCAATAAAGAGATATTAGTAAAAATTACATTACTTTGTCAAAGTCAAATTATATGTGGAAGTCCTTTATATCTCTATGGCATACCCTTTCCAAATAGGTCTTCAAGATGCAACCTCCCCTATTATAGAAATATTATTACATTTCCATGACCATACATTAATGATCATATTCTCAATCAGCTCTCTTGTTCTCTACATCATTTCATTAATACTAACTACTAAACTAACACATACTAGCACTATAGATGCTCAAGAACTTGAAACAGTAGGAACTATCCTACCTGCTATCATTTTAATTTTAAGTGCTTTATCTTCACAACGAATCCTATACATAATAGATGAGATCAATAAGCCTTCCTTGACCGCAAAAACTATGGGTCACCAATGATACTGAAGATATGAGTACACAGATTATGAAGACCTAAATTTTGACTCCTATATAACCCTAACTCAAGAGCTAAAACCTGGAGAACTACTACAATTAGAAGTAGGCAATCAAGTAGTCCTACCAATATAAATAACAATCTGCATACTAATTTTGGAGTCACAATACAGCACTCTGCCTGCCCAGCAGAAGAAAAAACTGCCCTATGGGGTTGCCCAAACACCCCAAATGAGGATGAACCAGCACGGCCCTCATGACACCCCAATACCAAAGGATGCCCTGTGTACTACTGCTCTATCTGACACAGACTGAGCCAAGGCCTCCCATCATCAACCCAGAGATCTGGCCACATATCCAGCAGAACGGACTTGCCATGCCCCTAGGCCATCATCTCTACCCAATCTTGGTTTTCAGGCATCTGTCCCTAGACCTTATCTCAGATATCGAGGAACCTAATGCAAAAAACAGAACTCCTCCTTTCCCGTGGCAGGAAACCTTGCTATTGGGAAGGGTGTAAAACCCTCAGAGCAGAGAAAACCTGCATGATCCATGAGGCCACGCCCACTCTTGAGGGCATCCTTGACACAAACACACATTGTGATCCTCAGCCTGAGCCCCCATTTCAAATAAAGCCCTCAGTAGCCGGAATATGTGCCCACATATCGGACTTGCCCTTCTCCTTGGCCCAAATCCTAACCCAAGGTGGAGTTTTCCAGGCACCCATACCCAGAGCCCTCTTTTGGAATCCCTCTTTTTAGGTTACCACTGAGACAGAATAAAAGGAGACTAACATCCCCCAGAATGACACCAAACTATTGGGAGCTGGGCGGTGTCTAGCCCCAGAGCCAGGGGATCCAACCTGTCTTGTTCTTAGATGCCAATGGAAATTCAAGGTGGGGTTTCCAGGCATTCAAAAATAGAGTCCTGCTCTCAAATCTTTCCATAAGGGGACACTTGAGCCATCAAACAGGACTCCACCTGTCCCTCAGGACGAAACCTTGCTGTTTGCAGCAACAAACAACCCCCAGATTGGGAAAAACTCCATGGTCTCATGAGGCCACTGATACATTCAGCAGCCATCATGGACACAAACTCCAGCCTGAGCAAACATCCGGCTCTAACTCTTACTCCAGATGCTGGAGATCTCACCTCAGCCTCTGCAGATTGGGGCTACTGAGCCATCTACCCTAAAAGTAACCTTATCTTGTGCTTTCAGACTTCGGTCCTCACACTCCTGGCCCACAAGGCCTCCAGATTGGGAATTCGGGAGCCACAATGCAGCACTCTGCTTGCCCACCAGAAGGAAAACGTGTCCTATGGGATTCCACAAAAACCCCAAATGATGATAGGCTACCCTGTGCACTAGTGTTCTGTCTACCATAGCCTGAGTAACAACCTCCTCTCAGACACCCAGGTAGCTGGCCACCTATCCACCAGATCGGACCTGCCATGCCCCTAGGCCTTTGTGACCCTAGGCCCAAATCCTAATCCAATTTTGAGTTTCCAGACACCCATACACAGAGCCCAGCTCTCAAATACCTCCTGATGGGGAACACTGAAACAGATGTCAGGATTCCTTTTTCCCCCACAATGACTCCATGCAATTTGGAGTTGTGCAAAACCCCAAAAGAGGAAGGATCTTCCATGGCCCCATGAAGCCACCCTACATTCCGTAGCCATCCTAGACACCAAAACCAGAGGCAAAAGCCTAAGCTTCCGCTTCACACTTGCCCTAATGTAACATCTCTAGGAGCTCACCGCAGGGTCTGAAGATCTGGTCTGCCATACCCTTGGCACTAATCCTAACCTCAGTTGGTGATTTCATACTTCTGTCCCCAGACTCCTGCTCCATAAACTCTCTAGGCTGGGTATGTCATAGCCACACCACAGAACTGTGCCTGGACTCCCCAGGGAAGCTGAACCTTATAGAGTTTCAAGAAACCTCAAGTTTAGAAGAAACCTGCAAGCCCCTAAGGCCACCTCAATTTTGTAGGACGCCCTGGACAAAAATGCGCAGTCTGACACACCCTGAGCAATAACCTCCTGTCAGACACCCATGCAGATGGCCCCAGAGACAGAACATTGAAGATGATATGCCCCTAAGCTCTAATCTGAACCCTTGCTTAGGTTTTCAGACAAATGTCCCCAGAGGCCTGGTCTCAAATACCAACATTTGGGGGTTCCCTGAACCACAGAACTCAATACCTCCAATTCCCAGAAGGAAACTTTGCTATTTGGAGCTCTATCAAAACCTCAAGGTAGTAGAATCCTGCATGGACCCTGAGACCAACGCCACATTCAAAGGTTGCCCTGGACACAAAACCCCATTGTGACCCTCAGCCTCAGACTCCTTTTCAACTCAGTCCCCTCGGTATCTCGCTCCAGAGCCAGCAGATAGGACCTGCCATGTCCCTCATCACCAATGAAAACCCTCAGTGGGATTTTCAGGCATCCATACATAGACTCTGCTCTTGAATCGTTCCATATGGGGGACCCTTGAGCCATCAAACAGTGCTCCGCCTGTCCTGAAGAAGGTAACCTTGCTGTTTGGAGCTGTGCCAACCCCCAAATTGGGAAATCCTCCATGTCTTCATGGGGCCACCCTTACATCACACAGCCCTCATGGACACAAACTCCAGCCTGAGCGGCCGTCTGACAGTCACCCTTATTTCAGATGCCTGTGATCTTGTCTCGGCCTTTGCAGATCGATATTGCTGTGCCCTAGTCCCCAACCGTAACCCTAGCTTGAGTTTTCAGTCTTCCATCTCCAGAGGCCTGGTGCACAAGCCCTCCACATTGGGAATTCAGGAGCCCCAACACAGCACGCTGCCTGCTTTCAGAAGGCAAAAAGTGGCCTATGGGACGGCACAGAAAACCCAAATGAGGATCAACCTGCACGGACCTCAATGGCACCACAATTTCATCAGCCGCCCAGTGCACTAATGTTCTTTCTGCCACAGCCTGAGCCCTGACCTCCTGTCAGCCACGCAGGTAGCTGGCCATCTACCCACCATATCAGACCTGCCATGCCCCTAGGCCATCATCTCTACCGAACCTGGTTTCATAGGCATGTCCATAGAGGCCTAATCTAAAATCCCTGCATAGGGAGGAACATGATCCAGGAAATGAAGTTCTCCTGCCACCAGCAGGAAATCTTACTATTGGGATGTGTGTAAAACACTCAGAGTACGAGAAACCTGCATGGCCCATCAGGATGGGCCATTATGAGTGGCATAATGAGTGCCAATATTGGCATAATGAGTGCCAATAATGAGTGGCACTCATTATTGAGGGCCACCCTTGGCACAAACTTGCTACGTTTTTAACCACGTTTTCAACTAAGCCCCCTTGGCATCTCAAACTAGAGCCAGCCTCTGAGGGCTTCGTGACCCTAGACCCAAATTCTAACCCAAGTTTGTGTTTCCAGACACCCATACACAGAGCCCTGTTCTTGAAGCCCTCCTAATGTGGACGCCTGAATCAGAAAGCAGGATTCCTCCTTTCTCCCACAATTACATAATGCTATTTGGAGCTGTGCAAAACCCTCAAAGAGGGAGAAACTCCATGACCCCATGAGGGCACCCCTAAATTACTCAGGCATGCTAGACACAAAAACTAGAGGGAAAAGTCCAAGTTTCCATCTCACACTAGGCCTAATTTCAGATCCCAAGGGGCTCAACTCAGTGTATGCAGATCAGTTCTGCCATACCCTCGGCAGTAATCCTATCCAGAGTTTGTGTTTTCAGACTTCTGTCCCCAGAGTCCGGCCCCACAAACCCTCCAGCCTGGGTATTCCATAGCCACATCACAGGAGTCTGCCTACCCTCCAGAAGGAAGCTGGGCCATTTAGAGCTTCAAGAAACCTCAAAAATAGAAGAAACCTACAAGGCCCCTGAGGCCACCCTAATTTCATAGGACGCTCTGGACAAAAATGCACATCTGACTGTTCCTGAGCAGCTACCTCCCATCAGACTCCCAGATAGATGGCCCCAGAGAGAGAAGATTGAGCCTGACAGACGCTAGGCTCAATCTTTACCTTCTCTTAGGTTGTCTGGCATGTGTCCCCAGAGGCCTTCTCTCGAATACCAACAGTTGAGGCATCCTGAGACACAGAACACAACACCTCCTGTCTCCAGAAGGAAACCTTGCTATTTGGAGCTATGTCAAAGCCCCAGGGTAGTAGAATCCTGAATGGCCCCTGAGGCCAATGCCACATTCGAAGGTTGTCCTGGACACAAACTACATTGTGACCCTCAACATGAGACACCTTTTCAACACAGTCCCCTGTGTAGCTTGCCCCAGAGCCAGCAGATAGGACCTGCCATATCTCTCATCTCCACTGGGAACCCTAGGTGGGTTTTTCAGGCATCCATATGTAGAGCCTGCTCTTGAATCTTTCCATATGGGGGAACGTTGAGCCATCAAACAGCACTGCCCCTGTTGAGGAAGGAAACCTTGCTGTATGGAGCTGTCCAACCCCAAGACTGGGAAAATTCCATGGCCTCATGAGGCCACCGGTACATTAGGTAGCCCGCATGGGCAAAACCCCAGCCTGAGCAGATATCTGACACTTGGCCTTATATTAGATGCCACTGATTTCACCTCAGCCTCCCAGGATGGGCCTACCATGCCCCCAGGGTTCTGCTGCACATGCCCTCCAGATAGGGAATTCTGGAGCCCCAACACAGAACTCTGCCTGCCTTTCAGAAGGCAGAAGTCGCCTCTTGGACTGCACAAAATCCCCAAATAAGGATCAACCTTCAAGGCCCTCGAGGGCACCTCAATATCATAGTCCGCCCTGTGCACTAATGTGCTGTCTCCACAGCCTGAGCACAGACCTCCCATCAGACACCCAGAAAGCTGGCCGCATATCCAGAAGGTAGGGCCTGCCATGGCCCTAGGCCATCATCTCTACCCAATATGGGTTTATATGTATCTATACCCAGAGGCCTGATATCAAATCCTTACATTTGGGGTGCCTGACCCAAAAAACAGAAGTCCTGCTGCCCTGCAGCAAGAAACCTTGCTATTGGCATGGGTTAAAACATTCAGAGTATGGGAAACCTTCATGGCTCCTGAGGCCCCACCCACTGTTGAGGGTCGCTTTGGGCACAAACCAGCATTGTGATCCCCAGCTTGAGCCACGTTTTCAACTAAGCCCCTTCTGTTAGTTGACTTAGAGCCAGCATATGAGGCCTGCTGTGACCCTAGGCCCAAAGCCTAACAAAAGGTTGGGTTCCAGGCACCCACACACAGAGTTCTGCTCTCGAATCCCTTCTTATGGGCACCCCTGAATCAGAAAACAGGATTCCTCCTTTCCCCCACAATGACACCATGCTATTTTGAGTTAGGAAAAATCCCAAAGAGGTAGAATCTTCCATGGACCCATGAAGCCACTGCTACATTCTGTGGCCATGCTAGACACAAAAACCAGTGTCAAAAGCCTGAGCTTACACTTCACACTCGCCCTAATTTTAGATCCTGTGGGGGTCGCCTCAGTGCCTGCAGATCAGGCCTGCCATATCCTCGGCCCTAATCCTAATCCTAGTTGCCATTTTCAGACTTCTGTCCCCAGAGTCCTACCCCACAAACCCTCCAGCCTGGGTGTTTCATAGCCACACCACAAGACTGTGCCTGCACTCCAGAAGGAAGCTGGGGACTTTAGAGCTTCATGAAACCTCAAGATTAGGAGAAACATGTAAGGCCCCTGAGGCCACTCTAAATTCGTAGGACACCCTGGACAAAAATGCGCAGTCTGAAACACTATGAGTAACTACCTCCAATCAGACACTGAGGTAGATGGTCCCAGAGAGAGAAGATTGAACCTGACATGCTCCTACATTCTCATCTGTACCCCAGTTTAGTTCTTCAGGTGTCCCCAGAGGTCTGGACACAAATACCAACATTTGGAGGATCCCTGAGCCACAGAACCCAAATCTCCTGGCCCCTTCAGAAACCTTGCTATTTGGAGCTAGGTCAAATCCTCAGGGTAGTAGAATCCTGCATGGGCCCTGAGGCCTCCAGCACATTCGAAGGTCGCCCTGGACACAAACCTGCATTGTGTCCCTCAGCATGAGACACTTTTTCAACACAACCCCCTGGGTCGCTTGTCCCAGTGCCAGGAGTTAGGACCTGCCATGTCCCTCGGCTGCAATGGGAACCCTAGGCGGGGTTTTCAGGTATCGGTATGTAGACTCTGCTCACAAATTTTTCCATACAGGGGCCCTGAGCCTTCAAACAGCACTCCCACTGTCCTGGAGAAGGAAACTTGCTGTTTAGACCTCTGCCCAACTCCTAGATTGGGAAAAATTCCAGGTCCTAATGAGGCCACCCCTAGATCATGCAGCCCTCATGGACACAAACGCCAACCTGAGGAGATATCTGACACTCTCCCTTATTTCAGATGCCTGTGATCTCGCCTCAGCTTCTACAGATCGGGACTGCCATGCCCCAGGCCATAATCTAACCCTGGCTTGTGTTTCCAGTCTTCCACCCCCAGAGTCCTGGGGCACAAGCCCTCCATGGTGGAAATTCTGGAGTCCCAACACAGCACTCTGGCTGCCTTTCAGAAGACAAAAGTGGCATATGGAAATGTACAGAAAAATCAAATGAGGATCAAATTGCACTGCCCTCGAGGGCACCGAAATTTCATAGGCCACCCTGTGCACTAATGTTCTGTCTTCCACGGCCTGAGCCCCGACGTCCTGTCAACCACCCAGAGAGCTGGCCACATATCTAGAAGATGGGACTTGCCATGGCCCAAAACCATCATCTCTACCCAACCTGGGTTTTCAGACATCTGTCCCCAGACCTTAGCTCAAATCCCTGCCTATGGGGGAACCTGGTGCACAAAAGAGTACTACTCCTCCTTCCCAATAGCAGGAAATCTTTCTGTTGGGATGGGTGTCCAACCCTATGTGTGGGAACCCCCTGCATGGCCCATGAGGTAACACTCCCTCATTAGGGGTCCACTGGGCCGAAACACACATTGTAAACCTCAGCCTGAGCCCATTTTCAAGCAAGCCAACTCAGTTGCTGGACCAGGAGCCCAAATACCGGGCCATGGTGCCAAACTCCAAGGACGATTTCCTAACCCTCGGTGGGATTTTCCTGCCACCCAGACCCAGAGCCTGTCTCTGGAATCTCTGTTTTGGGGAGAACCCTGAAATGGAAAACAGGATTCTTACCTTCCCACAGAATGACACCAAACTATTGGGAGCTGGGACAAATCCCCAGAGAGAGAGAATCTTCCGTATCCCCATCAGGCACCCCCTACATTCCCTGGCCATCCTAGACACACAATCCAGAGACAAAAGCCTGAGCAACCGCCTCCCACTCGCCCTTAATTCAGATGCTGAGGAGCTCCCCTCAAGGTCTGCAGATCGGGCCTGCCATCACCTTGCTGCTAACCCTAGCCTGAGTTTGTGTTTGCAGACTTCTGTCCCCAAAGCCCTGGCCCACACGCCCTCCACCACGGGCCCCTGTAGACACACCACACGAATTTGCCTGCCCTCCCGAAGGAAACACTGCCTGTCACAGTTGTCCAGATCCTCCAGATTAGGAGAAACCTTCAAGGCCCCTGAGCTCACCCCAATTTCCTAGGCCACTCTGCACAAAAATGTGCACTGTGACACAACCTGAGCACCCACCTCCAGGCAGACACCCGGGTAATTGGTCCTAGAGTCAGAATTTTCACACTGACATTCCCCTAGGACCTAATTGGAATCATAGCTTAGGTTTTCAGGCATCTGTCCCCAGAGGCCTGTTCTCAAATGCCAATATATGGTCCAACGGTGGTCCCTAAGCCACACAACAGAAACCCTCCTGTCCCCAGAAGGAAACCTTGCTCTTGGGAGCTGTGTCAAACCCTCAGTGTAGGAGAATCGTGGGAGCCGTGTCAATCACTCAGTGTAGGAGAATCGTATATGGCCGCTGAGCCACCATCCACATACCAAGGTCTCCTGGGACACAAACCAGCATTGTGACCCATAAACATGAGACTCCATGTCAACTCAGCCCCCTTGGTACTTAGCCCCGGAGTCACCAGTTTGAACCTGTCATGTTGTTAGACTGCAATCCTAACATTAGGTGGGCTTTCCAGGATCCATGCCTAGAGTTCTGCTCTCCAATCTTTCCATATGGGGGACCCTGGAGCAATCAAACAGGACTCAGTCTGTACCACAGAAGGAAACCTTGCTGTTAGGAGCAGCTCAAAAGCCCTAGCATGGGAAAACCTCCATGGACTCATGAGGACACCCTTCCATTAGTTGGCCATCATGGACACAAACTCCAGCATGAATGAACCTCTGCCACTCGCAATTACTCATGTGCTGGATTTCTCGAATGTGCTGTTGCACATTGGAACTGCCATGCCCTTGGCCCTGAATCTAACCCTAGCTTGTGTTTTCAGACTTCCATCCTCACATTCCTGGCCCAGAAGACCTCCAGATTGGAAATTCGAGGGCCACAAGACAGGATTCCACATGCCCATCAGAAAGAAGTGTCCTATGGGGTTTTGCAGATACCCCACAGGAGGATGAACCAGCATGGCCCTGGACCATACCCCAATTTCATAGGCTGTCCTGTGCACTAATCCTCAGTCTGACAAAACCTGAGCCCCGACTTCTGTCAGCCACCCACATAGCTCACCGCATATCCAATAGATGGTACCTGTCATGGCCACAGAACATCACCTCTACCCAATCTGGGTGTTCAGGAATCTGTCCCCAGAACTTATCTCAAAAGCTGCCTATGGGGGAACTTGATGCCCAAAACAGTATTCCTCCTTCACCATGGCAGGAAACCTTGCTGTTGGATTGTGTGTCAAACTTGCAGAGTAGGAGAATCTGGCATGGCCCCTAAGTCACCACCACATTCCAGGGACTGCATAGACACAAATCTGCATTATGACCTATCAGCATGAGAATCCATTTCAACTCAACCCCCTGGGGACCTGGCCTCAGAGCCAGCTGATCAAAAACACCTTGTCCCTAGGACAGTAGCCAATGGGAATGTGACGTGGGATTTCCAGGACACCATCCTTAGAGCCATGTTCTGGAATCTTTCTATATGGGGCAGCCTTGAGCCATCCAGCATTACTCGCCAGTCCTGCACAAGGAAACCTTGCTGTTTGGAGCAGCTCACAACCCCCAGAGTGGGAAAAACTCCATGGCCTCATGAGGCCACCCCTCCATTCAGGGGTCATCATGGTCACAATCTCCAGACTGATCCAAAGTCTGATACTCTCCCTTACTTCAGATGCTGGATATCTTGATTCAGCCTCTGCAGAGTGGGCCTGCTGAACCCCCAGCCCAAAATGTAACCCTAGCTTGTGTTTTCCGTCTTCAGTCGTCACACACGTGGCCCGCACACCCTCCAGATTGGGAATTCTCAAGCCATAACGCAACACTCTGCCTGCGCAACAGAAGAAAAAAGTGCCCTATGGGGCTGGCCGAGAAACCACAAATGGGGATCAACCTGCATGGCCCTCGACCGCACCACAAATTCCTAGGCTTCCCTGTGCACTTTTCTCTGTCTGAAACAGCCTGAGCCCAGTCCTCCCATCAGACACCCAGACAGCTGGCCACATATGAAGGAGGTCTGGCCCGCCATGACCCTTGGCCGTCATATTGTTCCAACCTGAATTTTCATGCATCTGTCCCTAGACCTTATCTCAAATCCTTGTACATGGGGAAACCTGATGCACAAAACAGAACTCCTCCTCCCCCATGGAAAGAACCCTTGCTGTTGGGATGGGCGTCAAAGTCAACCCCTCAGAGTAGTAGAAACCTTCAATGGCCCGTGAGGTCACGCCCATGCTTGAGGGCCAGCTTGGGCACAAACATGCATTTTGACCCTCAGCCTGAGCCCTGTTTTCAAATGATATCTCTCGGTAGTGGAACAAGAGCCCACACATCAGGCTTGCCATGCCCTGAAGCCCCAATCCTATCCAAATGTGAGGTTTAACATGTTGCCCGTAACTGGGGCTCTGCTCTGGAATTCCTTTTTTGGAGGGATCCCTGAGACAGAAAAAAGGACTCCACCATTCCCACAGAATGACCCCAAACTCTTGGGAGCCGGGCCAAATTCCCAGAGAGGGAGAATCGTCCAAGGCCCATAAGGCCACACCTCAATTCCATGGCCATCCTTGACACAAAATCCAGAGACAAAAGCCTGAGCTACCACCTCACCCTTGCCCCAATGTCTTGCCCTGAGGAGCTCCCATCATGGTCTGTAGATCAGGCTTGCCATACACTTGGACTGAAACCTACCCAGAGTTTGGATTTTCAGAATTCTGTCCCCACAGACCTGGCACACACACCCTCCAGGTTGGGGTCTCTGGAGCCACACTGCTGGAATATGCCAACCCTCTCGAAGGAAACTGTGCCCATTCCATTTGACACAACTCTACAGATTGGAGAAAGATACAAGGCCCCCGAGGTTATCCCAATTGCGTTGTCATCCCTGGACCAAAAGGTGCTTTCTGACAAAACCTGAGCCAATCCCTCTACTCAGACTCCAAGACAGATGTCCCCAGAGAAAGAAGATTGAACCAGACAGGCCTGTGCCATAATCTGAACCTAGATTAGGTTTGCAGGCATCCTCAGAGGCCTGTTCTGGAATACCAGCATATGGGCGTTTCCTAAGGAAAAAAAAACACAACACCTTTCGTTTCCAGATGATAACCTTGCTATTTGGAGTTGTGTCATACTCTCTGTTTAGGAGAAACCTGCAGGGCCCCTGAGCCACCACCACATTCCAGGGTCTCCATAGAAACAAACCTGCATTATGATCCATCAGAATGAGAGTCCATTTGAACTCAGCCCCCTGGGGAGCTCAGCCAGAGCCAGCAGATAGAATCTGATTTGTCCCTAGGATCCAAGGGGAATGCGAGATGTGGTTTCCAAGCATCTATCCTTAGAACCGTACTCACGAATATTTCTGTACGGGGTGTCCTTGAGCCATCCAACAGGACTCGCCTGTCCCACAGATGGAAACCTTGCTGTTTAGAGCAGCTCAAAACCCCCAGAGTGGGAAATCTTCCATGGCCTCATGAGGTCACCCCTTCATTCAGGGCCCATTAGAGTTGCAAACTCCAGGCTGAGTCAATGTATTATACTCTGTCCCTAGAGACAGAAGATTGAACCGGACTTACCCCTAGGTGCAAATCTGAACTCTAGCTTTGGTTTCCAGGTACCACTCCTCAGAAGCCTGTTTTCGAATACAAGCATATGGGTGTTCCCAAGGCAAAAAACAGAACACCTCTCACCTCCACATGGGAAGCTTGCTATTTCAAGCTGTGTAAAACCCTTTGGTTAGGAGAATCCTGCAGGGTTCCTGAGCCACCACCACATTCTAAGGTCTCCCTGGACCCAAACCAGCACTGTGACCCGTCAGCATGAGAATCCCTGTCAACTCACCCTCTTTGGAACTTCACCCCAGAGCCAGGAGATCGAACTTTCCATGTTCCTAAGCTACAATGGTAATGCAAGGGGGGCTTTCCAAGCATCCATGTGGGAGATCAGCTATCCAATCTTTCCATATGGGGGTTCCTGGAGCCATCTATCTGGACTCCCCCTTTCCTGCAGAAGGACACTTTGCTGTTTGGAGCAGCTCACAAGCCCCAGCGTGGGAAAACCACAATGGCCTCATGAGGCCACCCTTCCATTCATCAGTCATCACAGACAAACTCCAGCATCAGCAACCATCTGACACGTGCCCTGACTCAGGTGCTGGAGATCTCGAATCAACCACTGCACATTGGAACTGCCATGCGCTCGGCACTGAACTGAACCATAGCTTGTGTTGTCAGACTTCCGTCCTCACACTCCTGGCCGGCAAGCCATCCTGATTGGTAATTCTGGAGCTACAACGCAGCCTTCTGTCTGCCCACCAGAAATAAGTGTCCTATGGGTCTGCCCAGATATCCCACGTGAGGATCCACCTGCACGGTCTTCGAAGGCACCCCAATATCATGGGCTGCGCTGTGCACTAATGCTCTGTCTGAAACAGCCCAAGCCCCGAACTGTCAGCCACCCAGATAGCGGGCCCAATATCCTGCAGGTGGGACCTGCCATGACACGAGACCGTCATCTCTACCCAACCTGGGTATTCAGGCATCTGTCCCCAGACCTTACCTCAAATCCCTGCCTATGGGGGAAACTGAAGCACAAAAGTGTACTCTCCCTTCCCCATAGCAGGAAACCTGGCTGTTGGTATGGTTGTCAAAACCTCAGAGTGGGAGCCAGCTGCATGGCCCATGAGACCCTGCCAACTCAGGAGGCCTGCCCTATGCACAAACAGGCATTTCCACCCTCAGCCTCAGACCTCTTTCAAACAAGCTCCCTTGGGAGCTGGACAAGTAGCCTACATATGGGACCTGCCCTGCCCCTAGGCCCAAATCCTAACCCTCGGTGGGATTATCCAGGCACCTGGACCCAGAACCCATCCCTGGAATCCCTATTTTATCTGGACACCTGAGACAGAAAACAGCAGTCGTCCTTCCTTCAGAAAGACACCAAACTCTTGGGAGCCGCCAGAATCCCCAGAAAGGAAGAATCTTCCATGGCCGCATGAGGACACCCCTACATTCCGTGTCCATCCTAGACACACCACCCAGACAGAAAAGCCTGCACTACTGCTCTCAGCTGCCCGAATTTCAAACCCGGAGGAGCTTCCCTCGGGGTCTGCAGATAGGGCTTGCCATCACCTGGCCCCTAACCCTAACTGAAAGGGCCTAATTAATCAGAGGGAGCCATTTTGTTGTTTATGCAGCTGCAAAGCCCAGATACTAGAATGGATCAGGCCAGGTGGAGACAGCCAATCATTGCGGCATGCATACTGTCTCCCTAGCTACCAATCCCAGGTAGCAAAGCCCTGATACAAGGGTGGGTCAGGCCAGATGGAGACGTCTAATCAGTGGGGCACGAATATATCTACTAGGATGAATTGTAATTTAATTGACCACCCATGTAGATTGTCATCTCACTGGCCACCTGTGTGTAGCCAGGCTAAACCACATGGACTTTACCCTATAAAAATTAGTCTGTGAGGCAGGGAGGGGTCGCCTCTTTGCAAGAGATGGCCCTGACCCGTCAGTTTGATTCTTGGTCCTTGGCTCGAAATTAACATTTGCTTGATTTTCGCTTTGTATCTGTCTTGCTCCTTTGATTATGGACCCTAACATTGAGGGCTGTCCAGGATTAAATGACAAGAACTGAGCCAGCATCAAAATTTCTGAGAAAGCCTCCAGAGGTAAGAACACGGGATCCTGTCTGTCTGGTTGCGGAGCTCCACTGTGTGGCCCACTGGGTAGAAGCTGGACGCCACCATGCTCCCCAGGGCTGGAGTGGATGCGGGGATGCTTCTTCCCTCTACTGGGGGATCACCAGGGGTTTCGAGTCCCCCTGGGAGGTCAGGAGATCATCAAGGCAGTTTGTGTCCCCCTAGGAATTCAGGGGATTGCCTGGGAGTTCGAGTCCCCCTGGGCAGTCTAGGGCTTGCCAGAGAGATTGAGTCCCCCTAGGCAGTCTCCAGTGGTTCCAGTCCCCCTAGGTGGTCTCTGGGGGTTAGAATCCCCTTAAATGGTCACCAGGGGGTTCAAGTCCCCCACCATTTCAGGGGGTTAGAGTCTCCCTAAGCAGTCACCAGGGCGTTCATGGTACCCCAAAGCAGCCAGGGTGTTTGAGTCCCCTAGAAAATCCCCACTGGTGGCAGGACTGCTGGGCCTGCAGTTGTCTTTGTCTTGTCTTTTTGTGTTGTTTAGTGTGATTGAAGGAATGAGGCAAGCAGAGAGTTAGGGGACTCTGAATTTCGTCTCTCTGTTCCTCATAATAGATGTGGGGCTTCTCTCTCATTTTGTGTTTTAAGGGCTATGACTGGAACCAAATGGGTTTAGTCTAACTCAAGACAGAGACGTTAAGGATTATTCCCAAGCAGCTGCTGAAACTCCCTTTGTTTCGGGGAACTCCAGTCTTCTTTGGCCTGATGTGGAGTGCCTAGACCTCCCCCTGCTGGCAGGGAAGCATGGTGTCTGAAGTGTAGCAGGCCCAGGTGTAATGTGAAATCTGATAACAAAGAGATGACTAAACTGATGGTTAATTGTCTGTCTCAGGTTTTAATGGGTAATTGTTAAAGTAACTCTCAAAGTTTTTGGTAACCTGAAACTGTGAAGGATTGCTTGGATGACAAATGGAATTAAATTTATGGACATCTAGGTCTTAACAAAATGGGATAAAATGCTAGAGTTTTGGTTGCTGGAACTGGGTTTGTGCTTTTGAAATCTGTTGGTAAATGTGTTTTGTGCTTAATTGATTCATAAATTTATATTCTAAGAATTCTCTTGTAAAATGATTTCAGCCCTAAAGGGAATTCATATGGGAAGACTTTCAGGACAAATACAGGTCTTTGATATGTTGAAATACTGGAACTGAAATGGGTAAGAATTTCCAGAAGTAAAAGCTGCACTCAGAATAAACCAGAATTAGTAACATGGGACTAGATGAACTGAAAGATTGATGTTTTGTCTTATTTTAAACATTACTGGTTCTATAGTGTTTGCTCTTCCAGATTGGGGAAACTTTTTCTTAAGTTATGTGTAACTTACATATGTAAAAATAAATGTTTGTTTACCTAAGCTAGACAACATGAGGTAAATTTCAGAGAAGTTGCACGATAGCTCATTTAGACGATCTTGCTTTTGCCAGTCAGTCAGCCCCAGATATAGGGAGGAAACTTCAGAAAATGGAAAGATGTGAAGGGAAGAATCTGACTGAGTTAGTGGGAATAGCAGAAAAGGTGTTTAACACCAGGGATGCACAGGATGAAGGTTTTGGCATTACATGAGGCAGGTAGGGGATGGTAAAAGGCAGGAAAAGCTTAAGCACAGGAAGGCGGGAAGACTTAGAATCATATCAGTGCACTTACTGTAAGGAAAAAGGACATTGGGTCAGGGAGTCCCCCAAAAGGAAGAGGGCAATGCTGGCCACCTGAGACTGAAAGGGCCATAGTTCAGAGCCCCTCGCAAACCTCTGGTAAAATTGAAGTGCAGAGGAAATCAATTGATTTTTGGTGGACACAGGAGCACAATTCTCTTCATTGCTTATCACAAATATGCATTTTTCAGCATATCTTTAGCAAGGAAGTCTCAGCTCTTTGCTTTTCAGTGGTCCGACCCACAGGAAGGGTTCCAAGGCCAGCTCTCCTGGACAAGACTTCCTCAAGGGTTCAAGAGTTCACCGACTGTCTTTGACGAGGCCCTACACGAGGATTTGCATGAGTATAGAACCTCCAATCCCGAAGTCCTATGTTAGAGTATGTTGAAGACTTGCTGATAGCTGCTGAGGACTATAAATCATGCTTGTGGGGCACAAGAATTCTCTTAAAGACTCTGCAGGAAAAGGCTATTGGGTGTCAGCAAAGAAAGCACAGCTCTGCAGAGCCATGTCACTTATCAAGGCTTTGATCTCCACGAGGGGATGCATTCACTGTCTGAGTGCAGGAAACAGGTGATCACCCGATACCCCCGCCCCACCACGTCCCAACAGGTGAAGGAGTTTCCTGGGATGGTGTGCTACTGTACACTGTGGATACTATGGTTTACAGAGATTGACAGACCTCTCTACGAACTGGCCAAAGGGGGGCTCACTATGATAGAGTGGACAGCTGAGGCAGAAGGAGCATTTCAGGAATTACAAACAGCTTTACTGAATGCCCCAGCATTGGCCATCCCAGATGTTATCAAGCCCTTCAACTTGTATGTGGATTAAAAATCAGGCGTGGCCAAAGGTGTTTTGACTCAGACTCTGGGGCCTTGGCAAAGGCCAGTAGCCTATCTTAGCAAGAAACTAGATCCAGTAGCGGGTGCAAGTAAATTGACTTTGGGTCAAAAATCTCATCTTAACCGCAACCTATCAAGGGCCTTCGCAGGACTCCAACCAACCAATGGATGACGAATGCCCGAGTGATGGGGTATCAGTCCCTCCTCCTCAATGAACCAAGAGTGACCTCCCAGCCCCTGGCCATGCTAAATCCAGCCACGCTGCTGCCAGAAGAGCTGGCTGACCACCCACACGACTGTGGGGAGGTCCTAACTCAAGTCACAGGAGTAAGGCTGGACCTCAGAGCCATTCCCCTTCTGGATGCGGAGATGACTCTGTTCACAGATAGGAGTAGCTACATGGTTGATGGAAAGAGGTATGCAGGAGCTGCGGTGGTTTCCCCTGAGCAGGAACTCTGGATAGCAGCCATGCCACATGGAACATCAGTGCAAAATGTGGAACTGATTTCACTTACCAAGGCACTCCAGATGGCCAGAGGTAAAACTGCCAGCATCTATATGGACAGCATGTATGCCTTTACTACTCTCCATATACATGGGGCTATTTATAAAGAAAGTGGCCTATTAATAGCAGAAGGAAATGAATTAAAAACAGAGGAGAAATATTGGCTCTCATCCAGGCTATTTGGGACCCAAAACAGGTGGCAGTTATGCATTTCCCAAGATACAAGAAAGGGGACTGATCTGATTTTGAAAGGATTGATTGAAAGGAAACCAATGAGCAGATCAAGCCACAAAGCAAGCATCCTGAGAAACATTGCAAGAGCTGGTTACACTCCCGGCTCCAGCCCTACGAGAAAAACTGGACTATTCAGAAGAAGATTTAAAGTATTTACAAAAATGGGCTAAATTAGACCATGAAGGGGATTGGACTAAAACTAAAGCAGGAAAGTTAATTCTTCCTCAGATACTAAGTAAGAAGTTAATAGACAAGATACATCAGGGTACTCATTTGTGGACATGATAACTCAAGGAACTTACAGGCAAGCATTTCCAGGTTTCTAAATTAGGGCATATGGTTCAGGATGTAGTTGATAGATGTGCTCAAATGCCAGGCAGTTAATGCAGGAGGAACTAGAATGGGAAGAGGGAAAAGAGAACGAGGTAAGGAACCAGGCGTTTATTGGGAAATAGAATTTGCAGAGGTGAAACCCAGAAAATATGGGCACCAGTATATGTTAGTTTTTGTAGATACCTTTTCAGGTTGGGTGAGGCTTTTTCTGCCAAACATGAGATGGCAGGAGTGGTAGCCAAAAAGCTACTAGAGGTTTGGTTTACCTCTCAGGATCAGGTCAGACAACGGTCCTACATTTGTGAGTTCAGTTTCACAGGCATTGGCCAAAGCCATAGCCACTAATTGGAAACACATTGTGCCTACCTGCCCCAGAGTTCTGGGCAAGTAGAGAAAATGAACCGGACTCTTAAAGAGCCTTGACAAAGCTAATTCTGGACATGGGCAGTGAATGGGTCAATCTCCTTCCTTTCGCCCTCCTCAGGGCGTGATGTACAAGCTACTTAAATAAGGTGACCCCATTAAAATAATGTCTGGGTGACCACTGCTGCTCTGCCCTAGGCACAAGTGGTTGCTCTAACAGAAGTGACTGATCAGTCTATACTCCAGTCACTGCAGGCATTATAGTCTGTCATAAAAAGAACCCACACAGGGATCTGAACTGCCCACACTAATATGGAGATGGAGGTGGAACAACATCCTTGCCAACCCCGGGACATGGTTTGGGTATGTCACCATCAAGTGGAAAACTTGGAGCCTCGTTGGAAGGACAATTCACTGTAATCCTGACCACCCTCACGGCAGTAAAAGTAGATGGAATCAGGGTATGGATTCACGCGGGTCATGTCAAATGAGCTGAGGAGAAGGACGTCCCCAGAGATGGAAGCCTCAGACAATGGACTCCACTGACCTTGGACTAAAGCTAAGACTCAAAAGACTATGAGTGTATTGCTGCTCTTATTGTTACCTGTTTATGTAAAGTATAAGTGGGAAATTAGGTGAATGAAATTAGGAAAAATGGAAAAGGTTATACAAAGCGGTGAATGGCTAACTCATCAGCCACTGTGCACTAATTTTACTTTTGGGCCCCTGCATTATAGTTGCCCTAATGTCATTTTTTAAAGATTTTATTTATTCATTTGACAAGAGATCACAAGTAGGCAGAGAAGCAGGCAGAAATAGGAGGAAGCAGGGTCCCTGCTGAGCAGAGAGCCCGAAGTGGGGCTCGATTCTAAGACCCTGGGATCATGACCTGAGCCGAAGGCAGAGGCTTTAACCCACTGAGCCATGCAGGTGCCCCCTTAATGTCATTTTTATAAGAGAAAACTGGAGTGATAAAAATTTAGTCTTACATGCTCAATATAACATAGAACGGGCTGAAAAGTCAAGGATTTGACTAATCTCCAAAGAAAAGGGGGAATATAAGGGCCTATTTAATCAGAGGGAGCCATAATTTTGTTTATGCAGTAAATTTAGATTGACCCTATGCAGTAAACTAAGATTGACCGTATGCAGTAAACTTAGATTGACCCTGCGCCTCCCAGAGAACTTACTTACAAAGCCCAGTTACAGGAGCAGGTCAGGCCAGGTAGAGACATCCAATCTGTGGGGCACACATATATCTACCTGGGTGAATTGTAATTCGATTGGCCGCTCGTGTGTGACCTAATATGACTGTGCAGTTTTCTCTGTATATTGCAAAATCATTGGCCACCTGTGCATAGCCCAGCTAAATTACCTCTATAAAAGTTAGTCTGTGAGGCTTTGAGGGGTCGCTTCTTTGCAAGAGACGGCCCTGACCAGTCAGTTTGATTCTGGTTGCTTGGCGTGAAATAAAGATTTGCTTGACCTTCCTTTGTATCAGTCTTGCTCCTTTGACTACAGACCCTAAAATAACCTGAGTCTGTGTCTGCAGACTTATGTCCCTAAAGCCCTGGCCCACATGCCCTCCAGGATGGGGCCTCTGGGGCCAAACCACAGCAACTGGGCCTGCCCTCCCAAAGGAAACTCTGCCTGTCACAGTTGCTCAGACTGAGCCCACTTTCAAACACGCCCCTCAGGAGCTCACAGAGCAGGCCTGCCATCTCCCTAGGCCCAAATCCTAACCCTCGGTGGGGATATCCAAGTTCCCGGACCCAGAACGCATCTCTGGAATCCCTGTTTGGGTGGGACCCCTGAAACGGAAAACAACACTCTTCCCTTCCCCCAGAAAGACACCAAACTCCTGGGCGTTGGGAAGAATCCCCAGAGAGGAAGAATCTCCCATGGTCCCATGAGGCCACCCCTACATTCCGTGGACATCCTAGACACACTATCCAGACAGAAAAGCCTGCACTACCGCCTCTCAGTCACTCAAATTTAAAATCCGGAGGAACTGCCATCAGGGTCTGCAGAACATGACTGCTATCAACTCATCCCTAACCCTAACCTGAGTTTGTGTCTGCAGACCTCTGTCCCCAAAGCCCTGACCCACATGCCCTCCAGGATGGGGCCTCCTTAGCCACACCACAGTACTCGGCCTGCCCTCCTGAAATAAACTCTGCCTGTCACAGTTGTCCAAACTCTCCAGATTAGGAGAAACCTACAAGGTCCTTGGGCCTACCCAATTTCCAAGGCTGCTCTGGACAAAAATGCCCAGTCTGACACACCTTAGGCTTTTCAAAAGCCAACCTCCAGCAGAGATGCAGGTCAATGTCTCTGAGTCAGAAGATAGAAACTGACATGCCCCTAGGACCTCACTGGAACCCTAGCTTAGGTTTTCAGTCATCTGTCCCCAGAGGCCTTTCCTGGAATACCTACATATGGTCCAACATGCTATCCCTGAGCCACACAACAGAACCCTTCCTGTCCCCAGAAGGAAAGCTTGCTCTTGGGAGCTGGGTCCAACATGAGGGTAGGAGAATCCTGCATGGCCCTGAGCCACTGCCACAGTCTAAGGTCTCCCTGGACACCAACCAGCACTGTGAACCATCAACCTAAGAACCCCTGATAACACAGCACATATAATACTTTGAACCAGAGCCAGCATACTGACCTGCACTGTTCTTTGTCTGCCATGGTAACGCAAGGTGGGCTTTCCAGGCATCCATTCAGAGAGCTCTTGTTATCCAATCTTTCCATATTGGGAACTATGGAGCCTGCAAACCGGATTCCCACTGTCCTGCAACAGGATACCTTGCTGTTTGGAGCAGCTCACAAGCTCTGGTGTGGGAAAGCCTCTTTGGACTCTTGAGACCACCCCTCCATTCATTGACCATCATGGACACAAAGTCCAGCGTGAGCGGACATCTGACACTTGCCCTTACTCAGGTGCTGGAGATCTCGAATCAGCCGCTGCACAGTGGAATTGTCATGCACTCGGCACTGAACAGAACCTAGCTTGTGTTTTCAGACTGCCGTTTTCACACTCCTGGCTGGAAAGCCCTCCAGATTGGGAATTCTGGTGCCACAATGCAGCCTTCTGCCTGCCCACCAGAAGAGGAAGTTCCCTATAGGTCTGCCCAGCAAGCCCTCATGAGGATCCAATGGCACAGCCCTCGAAGGCACCCCAATATCATAGGACTCCCTGGGCACTAATACTCTGTCTGACACAGCCTGAGCCCTGACATCCTGTCAGATATCAGGACCCAGATAGAGGGCCCCATATCCTGCAGGTGGTACCTGCCATGGCCCGAGGCCGCCAGCTCTACACAACCTGGGTATTCAGGCATCTGTCCCCAGACCTTACCTCAAATCCCTGCCTATGTGGGAACCTGAAGCACAAAAAAGTACTCCTCCTTCCCAATGGCAGGAATCCTGGCTGTTGGGATGGGTGTCCAACCCTCAGAGTGGGAGCCAGCTGCATGGCCCATGAGACCACGTCCACTTAGGAAGGCCACCCTGTATACAAACAGGCATTGTAACCCTCATCCTGAGATGGCTTTCAAACAAGCCCCACTGGGAGCTGGACCAGGAACCCACAGACAGGGCCTGCCATACCCCTTGCCTCACATCCTAAACCTCAGTGGGGTTCTCCAGGCGCCCAAACCCAGAACGTGTCTCTGGAATCACTATTTGTGTGGGACCCCTGCGATGGAAAACTGCACTCTTACTTTCCCCCAGAAAGACAACAAACTCTTAGAGCCGGGCAGAATCCCCAGAGGGGATGAATCTCTCATGGCCCCATTATGCCACCCCTCCATTCTGTGGCCATCCTAGACACACAATTCAGACAGACAAGCCTGAGCTACCGCCTCCCAGCTGCCCGGACTTCAAATCCCGTGGAGCTGCCCTCTGGGTGTGCATATTGTGCCTGCCATCAGCTTACCCCTAAACCTGCCCTGCATTTGTGTCTGCAGTCTTCTGTCCTCAAAGCCATGGCCCACATGCCTTCCAGGATGGAGCCTTCAGAGCCCCACCCAGGACTGGGCCTGCACTCCTGAATGAAACTGTGTGTCACAGTTGCCCATACCCTCCAGATTAGGAGAAACCTGCAAGGCCCCTGAGCCCACCCCAATTTCGTAGGCCACTCTGGACAAAAATGTGCAGTCTGAAACACAGTAGGCACACACCTCCAGTCAGACATGTGGGTCAGTGGCCCTGAGACAGAAGATTGAACCTGACCTGGCTCTAGGAGCTCATCACAACCCTAACTTAGGGTTTCAGGAATATCTGCCCAGAAGCTGTTCTGGAATAACAACATATGGTCCAACATGTGGTCCCTGAGCCACACAACAGAACCCCCCCTCCCCCGTCCCCAGAAGGAAACCTTGCACTTCAGAGCTGGATCTAACCCTCAGTATAGGAGAATCCTGCATAGCCCCTGAGCCAGCGCCACATTCTAAGGTCTCCCTGGACAGCAAGCAGCATCATGACCTATCAGCCTGAGAACCCCTGTCAACTCAAACCCCTTGGTAGTTCGCCCAAGAGCCAGCAGAATGAACCTTCCCTGTTCCTTAGCTGCAACGGTAACGTGAGGTGGGCTTTCCAGGCATTCATGCGGAGAGCTCTGCTACAAATCTTTCCATATGGGGACCTTGGAGCCATTCAACGGGACTCCTCCTGTCCCACAGAAGGTCACCTTGCTGTTTGGAGCAGCTTACAAGCCCCCGCATGGGAAAACCTCCACGACTTCTTAAGGCCACCTCTCCATTCGCCAGCCATCATGAACACAAACTCCAGCATGAGTGGACATCTGACACTCGCCCTTGCTCGGGTGTTGGAGATCTCAAATCAGCTGCTGCATAGTGGAACTGTCCTGCACTCGGCATTGAACTGAAGCATAACTTGTGTTTTCAGACTTCTGTCTTCACACTCCTAGCCAGCAAGCCCTCTGGATTGGGAATTGTGGAGCCACAGTGCAGACTTCTGTCTGCCCACCAGAAAGAGGCAGTGACCTACGGGTCTGCCCAGAAACCCCACATGAGGATCCACCTGCATTGTCCTCGACTGAACCCCATATCATAGGAAGCCCTGGGCATTAACGCTCTGTCTGACACAGCCTGAGCCCCGACATCCTGTCAGCCACCCAGATAGTGGCCCCGGTATCCTTCAGGTGGGACCTGCCATGTCCCAGGCCTTGATCTCTACCCAAGCTGGGTATTCAGGCATCTGTCCCCAGACCTTACCTCAAATCCCTGCCTATGGGGGAACCTGAAGCACAAAAGTGTACTCCTCCTTCCCCATGGCAGGAATCCTGGCTGTTGGGATGGGTGTCCAACCCTCAGAGTGGGAGCCTGCTGCATGGCCCATGAGATTTGAGTGCTGCCTTGGGCACAAACACACACTGTGACCCTCAGCATGAGCCCGTGCTCAAGTATGGCCTCTCCGTGGCTGGATCTGGAGCCAGCATATGGGGCTTGCCATGCCCCTAGGCCCCCAAACCTCACCAGAGGTCCATTTTTCCACTTGCCCATATCCAGGGCTCTGCTCTGAAATCTATCCTTTGGAGCGACACCTGATGGAGAAAACAGGACTCCTCCCTTTCCACTGAATGTTGCCAAACTCTTAGGTGCCCTGCCAAATCCGCTGATACCTTACCCCATAAGGCCACCCCGATATTCCACAGTCATCCTTGACACAAAGTCCTCTGGAGCCTCTGGAACCACACTGCAGGACGGTCCCTGCCCTCTCCAAGGAAACTGTGCCCATTCATTTGCCACAACCCTACAGATTAGGAGAAACCTCCAAGGTCCCCGAGGCCATCCTAATTGTCGAGCACGCCCTGGACAAACAGGAGCATTCTGACACAAGCTGAGCTACAACCTCCACTCAGACACACAGACAGAGGTCCACAGATACAGGAGATTGAAACAGACATGCCCTAGGCCCTAATCTGAACCCTAGCTTTGGTTTACAAAGCGTCTCTCCTCAGAGGCCTGGTTTCGAATACCAGCATATAGGTGTTTCCTGAGGCACCAAATGGAACATCTCTTGTCTCCACATGGGAAGATTGCTCTTTGGAGCTGTGTCAAACCCTCTGGGTAGGAGAATCCTGCAGGGCTCCTGAGCCACTGCCACATACCAAGGTCTCCATGGACACAAACCCATATGATCACTCATCCTCATAAGGGTCTATTTCAACTCAGCCCCTTGGGTAGTTTGCCCCAGAGACAGCATTTTGAGCATGCTTTGTCTCTAGGAGCCAATGGGAATTCGAGGTGGTTTGTCCACGCATCCATCCTTAGAAGCCTGCTCTCGAGTCTTTCTGTATGGGGTGTCCTGGAGACATCCACCAGGGCTCGACTGTCCCACAGAAGGAAACCTTGTGGTTTGGAGCAGCTCAAAATGCTCAACGAGGGAAAGCCTCCATGGCCTCATGAGACCCCCACTTCATGATGGGGTTACTATGGATGCAAACTCCAGTCTGAGCCAACATGTGATACTCTCCCTGACTTCAGATGCAGGAGATCTCAATCAGCATCTACATAGAGGGCCTGCCATGCTCTTGGCCCCAGTCCTAACCCTAGTATGTGTTTTCAGACTTCTGTCCTCACACTCCTGGCCCACAAGCCCTCCAGATTGGGAATTCTGGAGCCACAACACAGCCCTCTGCCTGCCCACCAGAAGAAAAATGTTGCCCTATGGGGTGGCCCAGAAACCCGAAATGAGGATCAACCTGCATGGCCTTTGAATGCACCCCAATTTCCTAGGCCGCCATGGGCACTAATGCCCTGTCTGACACAGCCTGAGTCCAGACGTCCTGACAGAAATCCAGACAGCTAGCCGCAACCCAGCACATGGGATGTGACAATGCCTTAGGCAATCATATCTTCCCAACCTGGGTTTTCAGGCATCTGTACCTAGACCTTATCTCAAATCCCTGCACATGGGGGAACCTGATGCACACATCAGAACTCCTCCTTCTCCAGGGCAAGAAACCCTGCTGTTGGCATGGTGTCAAGACTTCGGGGTAGAAGAAACCTGCAAGGCCTATGAGGCCTCGCCCATGCTTCAGGGCCACAGTGGGCACAAAAAGACATTGTGACCCTCAGCGTTAGCCCCGTGTTCAAGTAAGGCCTCTCTGTTGCTGGACCCAGACCCTGCATATGATGCTTGCCATGCCCCTAGGCTCCCAATCCTAACCTCCTAACCAGAGGTCAGTTTGTCCAGTCGCCCATACCCAGGACTCTGCTCTGGAATCCCTCTTTTGTAGGGACACCTGAGGCAGAAAACAGGACTACTCCCTTCCACAGAATGACCCCAAAATCTTGGGAGCCATGCTAAATCCGCAGAGAGGGAGATTCGATCATGGACTATAAGGCCACCCCAACATTCCATGGCCATCCTTAACACAAAATCTAGAGAAAAAAGCCTCAGCGACCGCCTCCCACTCGCCCTTCTTTCCTATCCCGAGCAGCTCCCCTCACAGTCTGTAGATCAGGCCTGCTATTCCCTCAGCCCCAAACTTAAACCAAGTTTGTGTTTTCAAACTTCTGTCCCCACAGCCCTGGCCCGCACACCCTCCAGGCGGGGGCCTCTGGAGCCATAACGCAGGACGGTGCCTGGCCTCTCCACAGAAACGGTGCCCATTCCATTGGCCGCAACCCTTCAGATTAGGAGAAACCTTCAAGGCCCACAAGGCCATCCCAATAGTGGAGGATGCCCTGGACAAACAGGGGCATTCTGACACAAGCTGAGCAACTACCTCCACTCAGACATGCAGACAGAGGTCCTCGGATACAGGAGATTGAACCAGACATGCCCTTAGACCCTAATCTGAACCTTAACTTTGGTTTCCAGGCGTCTGTCCTCAGAGGACTGATTTTGAATACCAGCATATAGGTGTTTCCTGAGGCACCAGATGGAACACCTCTTGTCTCCATATGGGAAGCTAGCTCTTTGGAGCTGTGTCAAACCCTCTGGGTAGGAGAATACTGCAGGGCCCCTGAACCACCACCACATTCCAAGGTCTCCATGGACACAAGCCCACATGATCACCCATCCTCATGAGAGTTCCTTTGAACTCAGCCACCTGAGTATCTTGCCCCAGAGCCAGTAGACCAAACCTGCCTTGTCACTAGGAGCCAATTGGAATGCGAGGTGGGGTGTCCAGGCATCCATCCTTAGAATCCTGCTCTCGAGTCTATCTGTATGGGGCATCCTGGAACTATCCACCAGGACTCGACTCTCCCACAGAATGAAACCTTGCAGTTTGGAGCAGCTCACAACCGCCATGTGGGAAAGCCTCCATGCTTTATAATGCCCCCCTTCATGAAGGCGCCATCATGGACGCAATGTCCAGCCTGAGCTAACGTCAGAAGTCTTAAGTCACGGCCTGACTTCAGATGCTGGGGATCTCGATTCAGCCTCTACAGAGTGGGCCTGCCATGCCATCAGCCCCAAACCTAACCCTAGTTTGTGTTTTCAGACTTCTGTCCTCACACTACTAGCCCACTTGCCCTCCAGACTGGGAATTCCGGAGCCACAATGCAGCCCTCTAACTGCCCACCAGGAGAAAATTGTTGCCCTATGGGGCTGCCCAGAAATGTCAAATGAGGATCAAGTTGCATGACCCTTGAACGTATCCCAATTTCCTAGGCTGCCCTGGGCACTAATGCCCTGCCTGACCGCCTGAGCCCAGACCTCCCGGCAGACACCAAGACAGCTGGCCACACACCCAGCACATCGGATCCAAGGTAACATCATTAGTGTTTGATATTGATGTACTTCCAATACTTTATTTTTTTTTATTTACTTGCTTAAGAAACAGATCTAGAAAAATATTGCCATGGCCAGTGTCAGAGTTCCAGGATTTTCGGTACACGTCTCACATTTAGGTTTTTAATCCATGTTGACTTTATTTTTGTGTATAGTGTTAGAAAGTGGTCTAGTCTCATTCTTTAACATCTATCTGCCCGGTTATCTCAGCTCTCTTTATTGAAGAGAGTATCTTCTCCCTTTGCATATTCTTTATTCCTATGTCATAGTTCAATTGACCATATAATCATAGGTTTATTTATGGGCTCTCTCTTGTGTTCCATTGAATGTGTCTATTTTTGTGCTAATACCATGCTGTTTTGATTACTACAGATTTGTAGTATATTTTGAAATATGGTATTGTGATACCTCAGCTGTGTTCTTCTCTCAAGATTGCTTTGGATATATGGGGTCTTCTGTGGTTCTATACAAATTTCACTATTACTTGGTCTAGTTTTTGAAAAATACTCTGGCATTTTGATAGGGATTGCATTGAATCTTTGCAAATCAATCAACGTCTTACACCACATCAACAAAATGAAGGATAAAAATCCTTTAATCATCTCAATAGATGCCTAAAAGCATTTGACAAGAATCAACATCCATTCATATTGAAATGCTGAAAATCAGCAAAGCGAGGTTAGAAGGAACATATCTCTATATATAAAAACCATATATGAAGAACTCACAGCTAATATCATACTCAATCCTGAAAAACTAAGATCATTCCTTCTAAGGTCAGGAATAAAATAGGAATGTCCACTCTCACCGCTTTTAATCAACATTGTACTGGAAGTCCTAGCCACAGCACTCAGACAAGAAAAAGAAATAAGAGACATCACTATTGGTAAAGAAGTTAAACAGTCACTAATTTTAGATGGCATCATACTATACACAGAACATCCTAGAGTCCATAAAAAAACTACTAGAAGTAATAAGCAAGTTCAGTAAAGAGGCAGAATACAAGATTTATAGCCAGGAATCAGTAACATTTCTAGACACTGATAATGAAGTAGCAGAAAGAGAAATTAAGAAAAAAAAAAAAACATTAACAGTTGCACTCAAAGGAATAACTAAGAAAAAAAACTTAACCAAAGAGGTGAAAGACTAGTATATGTAGTCCAAAAATCACAAACCACTGATGAAAGAAATTGAAGATGACACAAACAAGTAGAGATATTTTATACTCATGGATTAGAATAATTAATATTGGTAAAATATTATATTACCCAAAAGAGTCCACATTTTTCATTCTTAAGCAGAACTGGAATTTTATAATCACTTCTGTTTGCTGATAACAAGAAACAATATTATGTATCTGATGCCAGTTTCCCCAATGTGTAAAAAGTAACAGCTGTATGACCCTGAAGAAGACTCATTAACTATAATCTATCATTGTAAAGTACCTACCCCACATCTACCATCCAGCAGTTCACCCATGTAGCCTACTATTTTTGTCTGCAATATTAGTTTTGCATTAAGAATGTGCAGCTATGGGGAACCAGAAAGCACAGTCTTCAACACTTCCAACCCTCTTGCCCCAAATTCACAAAATAAAATGTCTCTCAAGGTCTTCAAAGTTACCTTAAAGGATCATTGTATAGGAAATGAATGACATATAGGCAAATCAAATGTATTACTCTATATTTGTATTCAACAATACAGATAGCAGCAACTGCAAAGTTCTTCAGGTCATCTGTCCTGGAAAAAAAAAAAAAACACATTGTAAATGAATATATTAAAGAAAATCTTGTATTGAGATTAAAAATGGAAAACTCTTTCTGAGGTAATAAATACTCTAAACCATCTTTTAAAAACCAAAAGGAATCAAGTTAGGGTATAGAAGGCTTAACACCTTGACTTTAAAACACAATATTATATACATATCTCTTCCAGATTGTCAAAATTATGACAAATTTTACTGGATCTGCTTCCCCTTACTTCAAGGAGCCTATAGGTATCCGCCAAAATTTATGGTATCTGAATGTGGACTCCACAACTTAGGAATGTCACAAGTTCAAAGCCATCCTTTTGGGTGCTCCAAGCGTCTAAAAATGACAAGATGGACACCATAATCTAATTTCAAACATAGCTGCTAGGAACATGCAAGTATCGCTGTGAGTATCAGGACAGAGGGTTCACAAAGGAGGCAGATGTAGCTCCTCTCTGTTTTGGACATGAATATCCATGCAAATCTTTATCTCTACTTTTTTCCTTTAAAAGATAGAAGAGTTCCAAGTATATTCAAAGTCCCCATTTATGGTTTCTAATTTGTTGTAAGTTTATTATATTATCAAATGTTTTGCTATTTGTCTATGTGAACTTTAAATTGTACTATATTTCAAGTTTTATATTTTCATTAGAGTAAAAATAAAATGCTGTCATGGAAAATCCTTGAGAAAAAGCATCCATATTCTTTCTTACAGAGAAAAATGGCATATAAATTTATTAAAATTATTTAGTTTTGATTTGTGACTGGTAGATACTTAGAAGGCAAGAAAATATTGAATCCAGCTCTGTTCTTAATAGTATATATTTCTGGGGTGCCTGGGTAGCTCTGTCAATTAAGCAGCTCCTTCAGTTCAGGTCATGATCTCAGTGTCCTGGAATAGAGCCCTGCATCAGGCTCACTGCTCTGTGAGGAGTCCACTCCTCCTTCTTCCTCTAACCATCCCCCCACTCTTGTGCTCTTTCTCTCTCTCAAATAAATAAAATCTGTAAAACTACTATACATTTCTTTTTTTATTAAGAGATTTGACTTTCAGTCATTTCAATTCATTGTTGGTCTTCCTATTCTATATATATATATATATATATATATATATATATATATATATATTTCTTATTTTTTTATAAACATATAATGTATTTTTATCCCCAGGAGTACAGGTCTGTGAATCGCCAGATTTACACACTTCATAGCACTCACCATAGCACATACCCTCCCCAATGTCCATAACCCCCTCCCCCCTCTCCCAACCACCCCTCCCCCCAGCAACCCTCAGTTTGTTTTGTGAGATTAAGAGTCAATTATGGTTTTTCTCCCTCCCAATCCCATCTTGTTTCATTTATTCTTTTCCTATATCCCTAACCCCCCATGTTGCATCTCCACATCCTCATATCAGGGAGATCATACGATAGATAGTTGTCTTTCTCTGATTAACTTATTTCACTAAGCATGATACCCTCTAGTTCCAACTACGTCGTCGCAAATGGCAAGATTTCATTTCTTTTGATGGCTGCATAGTATTCCATTGTGTATATATACCACCTCTTCTTTATCCATTCATCTGTTGATGGACATCTAGGCTCTTTCCATAGTTTGGCTATTGTAGACATTGCTGCTATAAACATTCGGGTGCACGTGCCCCTTCGGATCACTACGTTTGTATATTTAGGGTAAATACCCAGTAGTGCAATTGCTAGGTCATAGGGTAGTTCTATTTTCAACATTTTGAGGAACCTCCATGCTGTTTTTCAGAGTGGTTGCACCAGCTTGCATTCCCACCAACAGTGTAGGAGGATTCCCCTTTCTCCACATCCTCGCCAGCATCTGTCATTTCCTGACTTGTTAATTTTAGCCATTCTGACTGGTGTGAGGTGATATCTCATTGTGGTTTTGATTTGTATTTCCTGGATGCTGAGTGATGTGGAGCACTTTTTCATGTGTCTGTTGGCCATCTGGATGTCTTCTTTGCAGAAATGTCTGTTCATGTCCTCTGCCCATTTCTTGATTGGATTATTTGTTCTTTGGGTGTTGAATTTGCTTAGTTCCTTATAGATTTTGGATACTAGCCCTTTATCTGATATGTCGTTTGCAAATATCTTCTCCCATTCTGTCAGTTGTCTTTTGGTTTTGTTAACTGTTTCCTTTGCTGTGCAAAAGCTTTTGATCTTGATGACATCCAAATCGTTCATTTTTGCCCTTGCTTCCCTTGCCTTTGGCGATGTTCCTAGGAAGATGTTGCTGTAGCTGAGGTTGAAGAGGTTGCTGACTGTGTTCTCCTCAAGGATTTTGATGGATTCCTTTCTCACATTGAGGTCCTTCATCCATTTGGAGTCTATTTTCGTGTGTGGTGTAAGGAAGTGGTCCAATTTCATTTTTTCTGCATGTGGCTGTCCAATTTTCCCAGCACCATTTATTGAAGAGACTGTCTTTTTTCCATTGTATATTCTTTCCTGCTTTGTCGAAGATTAGTTGACCATAGAGTTGAGGGTCTATTTCTGGGCTCTCTATTCTGTTCCATTGATCTATGTGTCTGTTTTTGTGCCAGTACTATGTTGTCTTGATGATGACAGCTTTTTAATATGGTCTTCCTATTATTAACAGCCAAAAGCTTTGTCCCTCTACGACCTCTCTACTGTTATCCTCCATCTTTATCTCTACCTCTCTTAAGGCATTTGTACTTCTTCTGTTTTATTGAAGTAACAAATACATAAAAGCATGTGCCATTTCTCCCACTAGACTCATCAAGAGCAAGGGAGGATCTAATTCTGTGCCTACACATATTCCCATAATGCCCAGTAGAGTTCTTTGAATATTATCATATACATGAAAATATATTTATAGATATATAATGGATTGAAAGATAGTTAACATGTTTCTCAAAGTACAATAGGTAACAGGATTGTTCAAGGAATAGGATATTATCGTTAGTGTCTGTAACTGAGTTTTACCATCAGAATCTGCTCAAAAGTGACAATTCAAATAATTCTTAAAGTCTTCTGGTTTAATATCATTCCAAAATATGAACAATTTCCCAGTTTGTAAATACAAGTTTATAACAAAATGGGATTTTTCTCAGATGAGCAGAAATCTTACTACAGCTTATAGTCATTACTCTGAATATAATTAACCATTGTGCCATACTAGAAATGCAGAAAACAAATAAAATTGGAATGAAATGAGTACTGATTTCAAGATATTTCTTGAATTATCTTATCATGCCATGTCCTCTTTAAAGATAAGTAGAATTCCACAGAGAAATTTAATTGCAGATTTAAAGTATTTTTCAGTTAATCATGGCTGCATTTTACCATTACCAAGAATTTCCTGCCAGCCCTAAATGAACAAGACATCCAAATATCATTTAAATATATATATATATATATATGAGTGTATATATACATAAACATATATATGTTTGTATATATAACCATTGTGATAAGAAACAGTTCACAATAATAAATAGGCATTCTTCAATTCTTTGTGAAAATTGTGGACTTTTATAATTATTTACAAAAAGGCATAAAGAATGCATTAATTAAGTGGACAATATGTGTGCAAACCCCCTCTCGCAAAAATGTTCTCATTGCAATGGGAAAATCATATAATGCCAACTGATTTTCTAATTTCATCTTTGTATTCTCTGTGGTCATCATCTGCACTGATTTCACCACACGGATTCTTTTGTGTCAATGTAATGCAAAAATATAACCACAAAGTCATCACTCCCAAGGAAGGAATGTGCTCTACTCTAATGAAAATGCTTATATTATACAAAAATACACCAAAGAGTAATGAAAAGAAACTATTCAAATCCTCATATGGATGCCAGGAAGATGGGAGAGTAGGACACTAAACATCCTATGTTTACAACTAGATATCATTCATATACAAGTTAATAAACCTGAAAGCAATTAAAGGACTAGCAAAGCAATCTCCACAACTAAATGTAGAGAAGAAGCCACATCAGAGAGATTTGGAAGGTCAGAAATGTTGGTCAGGAGATGCATGTAGGAAGAAGGGAACTGCCATCCCTGAGAGAAAAAAGCACCAGGGAACCAACACAGTAAAAACAAATATCTAGCCTTGAAAACCAGAGGGGCTGAATTCTGTGAGTTTTTAAAACCAGTGGAACTTGGAGGCTTGAGCTTGAAAATTCAGTGGAATCAACACTGGGTTGGTGAAGAAGCCATGAAGGCTTCTTAGCCAGGTCTCCACCATTAAAGAAACCACAGCTCAAAAAGAGACAACATGGAAAGAACAGCTTGCACAATGGGAGGGAGATACGTATATATAGATTTCAAAGTATGTTGGGGGACTTCTCTAGGAACAAAAGATCTGGCAGTCATCATTTTTATACCCCAACCCCCAGTATAATCACAAAGCCACCTGGAAAGTCAGCATAGCAGATCCTTGCTACCCAAACTGCTGGCAAAGGGCCATACCCACATGTTCTCCTGAATTGTGGGATCAGCACAATTTTTGTTAATGCTGCACACCCCATCCAGCAGCTACACACAAATGTGGCTTTCCTCAACCACCACACTCCATGCCTAGCTACCATGCACACAGACTCCACATGGCAAAACCACCCACCATGTGTAGAAACTGGTCTTAGCCAATGTGCACAAAAGTCTATGGGCCCCTGGCCCACTGTGCAAAATGACAGCACATGCTGTGCTTCAGGGAATCACCTACGAATAACAACTCATTGTGAATTTTCCAAATACTGGCACCCCAACCCATAGCCCTTCTACTACCATGCCCTAACAGAACCATACTGCCTGGATCTCACTAACATTGAGAGAGCAAACACAATTCATAACAGGCAAAGTCAGTCCAGATATCTGGACTGAAAGGAAAAGTGACTCAGACACAATAGCATGACATAAGCAACACATATGGAAAGCTCTCATAAAGTGACAGGTTCTAGTGAACAGGGAATACTGCAATTCAGGGCACTACAGGACCTCTTCTTCATAAAGCCACTACTTTCGAGAGCAAAAGATATAGCTAGCTTCCCTAAGACAAAGAAACACACACAAAAAAGTAGACACAATGAGGAGTCAGGAGAATATTTCCCAAATGAAAGATCATAAGAAAATCACAGCAGGAGATTTAACCAAAGAGAAATAAGTAATAGGCCTCATGCAGAATTTAAAATAATCATCATAAAGATACTCACTGGAACACTGAAGGAATAAGAGAACCCTAGGGTCTTCTAGGCCTATGGACACAATTAGATAACTATCAAACCATCCTATATGCCCTCCCAGAAATCGATCTGAAGACTCACAGAATGAACTACACAACAAAAGGGAGAGAAAAGGTCACACTGAAGAGCTTAGGTAGTGCAGAGACATGGTTTGGGGCAGAAATGGATCATGGGTGCTGCAGAGGATAGGAAGCGATAGTCACTGAGAAGGGTAAGTGGGGGGAGCACACAGGGGAACACAAAAAGGGGAAGTGTCCTCAAAGCTACTGGCTTGGAAAATGAATAAGGATGAATTTTGTGAATTCCTGCAACCATCAGGGCTTAAAGACTAGAATTATAAAGGTCAGCAGGCTTGACTGAGATACACCTGGAGGACACTGCCCTCTTCCTAGAGAAAAAGCAGGAAAACAGCTCAGAAGCAGAGAGTGTAGAAATAGCAATTTGACGAACAACTGGGGTACATAGGCAGGAGATTATTCACTCTTCTTGAAGCATGTCCCTGAGAGGTACCATTTATGGAGATGCCTCTCCAGGAACAAAGCAGGTGGCTGGGACAAGTTAAGTCTCTTACTCCTCAGCATAAATACATAGCCACCTGCAGGAAGCAGAACAACACTAACACTGGTTGCCTACTTGTTTAGACCAAGCCCTGCCTTCCTGAGTTCAAGCTGGACTACCTTTATTCGTCTTATTTTTCTTTTTTTATTTATTTCACTGACAGAAATCACTAGTAGGCAGAGAGGCAGGCACAGAGAGGGAGAAGGCAGGCTGTCCACCAAGCAGAGAGCCTGATGTGGGGCTCTATCCCAGGACCCTGAGATCATTACCTGAACTGAAGGCAGAGGCCCCAACCCACTGAGCCATCCAGGCACCCCTAGACTACCTTCCTAAGTCAAGCTTGCCTCAGTTCCAGCCCAGAGGACCCCTCCCCAAGAAGAGAAACAAAAACTCTTGTCCACTCCACCTCAGCCAACCACAGAGTTCTGAGGGCCTTAGTTTCTGGTGGAAGAGGTGGTAAGTCTCATTAACAAGCAGACCAGAACTCACCTATTTAATACACACCACATTCATGCAAGGGATCAGAAAGTATTGACAGCAAGCAATAAGGCTCTCTGCAGACAAATGGCCTGAACGAAAGAGCAGCCAAAAACACAACAGCACAGGCATTGTAACACACACTGGAGGCACTCCTTGAAGTTCCAAGTCCTGGGAACTACAGGAACTCATTTTCCAAAAGTCATTACTTTCCAGAAAGGCAAACATAACTGGCTTTTCTAACACAGAGAAGAAAGCAGAGACAGAGGAAATTATCCCAAATAAAGACAAAATAAGTTCATGGCCAAATTTCTAGGTGAAACAGATAGTAGTTACAAGCAAGATGGAGAATTTAAAGCAATAATCAGAAGGTTACTAACTGGCCTTGAGAGAAGAGTATAAGAAATTAATTAGATTCTTACCACAAAGATCTAAAAAAGCTTAAAAAGTACTAATCAGAAATGAAAAATGCAATAAATGAGATTAGAAACAAGCTTGATAAAATTAACAGGATGCTGGAAGAAGCAGAGGAAAAAATTCATCACATAAAAGAAAATAATGGGCAATAATGAAACTGAACAAAATAGAGGAGAATTATGCAACATGAGAATACACTTAAGAAAATCAGTAACTATATTACATGTGATAACATTTGTATTGTAGGAGTCTAAAATGAAGAAGACAGAGAAAATGGGGTAGAAATTATATTTGAAGAAAAAATAGCTGAAAACTTCCCCAACCTGGGGAACAAAAAGTCATACAGATCCAAGAGGAATAAAGAACTCCCATCAAAATCAACAAAAGCAGGCCAACCCCAAGACATATTGTAATTAAATTTACAAAATACAGTGATAAACAACGACAACCAAAAATTAAAAGAGGAAAAGAAAAGAAGTTGTTAACTTACAAGGGAAAACCCATAAGGCTACCCAGAGATATCTCAACAGAAACTTGAGAAGATAGAAGAGAAAGGCATAAAAAGCTGAAGTGCTGAAAGAGAAAAATATGCAGCCAAGCATACTCTATCCAGCAACATTATCTTTCATAAAAGAAGGTGAGGTAAAAAGTTTCCCAGACAAAACCTAAAGGAATTCATGACCCCAAAAAAGCCCTGCCAGACATATTAATGGAAACTCTTTGAGTGGGAAGGAGAGGCCAAAATTGTCAAAGACAAGACAGGATCAGAGAAAATCTCCAGAAATGACAAGTAACAAAATTACACTAAATAGCTATCTATCAATAATTATTTTAATGCAAATGAGCTAAGTGATCCAATCAAGAGGCATAGGTATAAGAATGGATTAAAAAAAGAAGACTCATCCAAATTTGGCTGACAAGAGATTCACATCAGACCTGAAGACACCTGTAAATAGAAAGTGAGGAGATGAAGAAGTTTTTGTTTTGTTTTGTTTTGTTTTTAAGATTTTATTTATTTATTTGACAGGCAGAGATCACAAGTAGGCAGAGAGGCAGGCAGAGAGAGAGGGGGAAGCAGGATCCCTGCTGAGCAGAGAGCCTGATGCGGGGCTCAATCCCAGGACCCTGGGATCATGACCTGAGCCGAAGGCAGAGGCTTAAACCACTGAGCCACCCAGGAGCCCCGATGAAGAAGTTTTTTAATCACACAAATGAATGTCAAAAGAAAGCCAGAGTAACAATACATACCTTTGACAAACCAGAATTTAAAATGGAAACTGTAACAAGAGATAAAGAAGGGCACTATTTTGGCTCCTTGGTGGCTCAGTCATTAAGCATGACTTCTGTCAGACTTCTGTCCCCACATTCCTGGCCCACACACATTCCAGGCTGGGGCCTGGAGCCACAACACAAGATGGTGCCTTCCCTCGCCATGGAAAGTGTGCCCATTCCATTAGTTACAACCCTACCAATTAGGAGAAACCTTCAAGGCCCTCAAGGCCATCCCAATCATGGAGGATGCCCTGGACAAACAGGGGCATTCAGACACAAGCTGAACAACTACCTCCACTCAGACACGCAGACAGATGTCCCCAGAGACAGTATATTGAACCATACAGGCCACTAGGCCCTAATTTGAAAGCTAGCTTTGGTTTCCAGGCGTCTCTTCTCAGAGGCCTGGTTTCAAATACCAGCATATGGGGGTTTCCTGAGGCACCAAACGGAACACCTCTCATCTCCACTCGAGAAGCTTGCTCTTTGGGGCTGTGGTAAACCCTCTGGGTAGGAGAATCCAGCAGTGCCCCTGAGCCACCGCCACATTCCAAGGTCTCCGTGGAAACATACACACATGATAATCCATCCTCATAAGAGAATATTTCAACACAGCACCCTGGGTAGCTCGCCACAGAACCAGCAGATTAAACTTTCCTTGTTGCTAGGAGCCAATGGGAATGTGAGGTGGGTTGGCCAGGCACCCATCCTTAGAAGCCTGCTCTCGATTCTTTCCATATAGGGTGTCCTGGAAACATCCACCAGGACTGGACTGTCCTGCAGAAGGAAACCTTGCAGTTTGGATCAGCTCACAACCCCCAGCGTGTGAAATCCTCCATGGCCTCATGAGGATGCCTCTTCATGAAGGGGCCATCATGGATGCAAACTCCAAACTGAACCGACCTCTGTCACTCGACCTGACTTCTGATGCAGGAGATCTCGATTCAGTCTCTGAAGAGTGGCTCTGCCATGCTCTCAGCCCCAATCCTAACCCTAGTATGTGTTTTCAGACTGAAGCCCCACCAGAGGACTGTGCCTGTCCTCTCCAAGGAAACTGTGTTAATTACATGGGCCAGAACCCTACAGATTGGGAGAAACCTCCAAGGTCCCCAAGGCCATCCTGATCGAGTAGGCCGCCCTGGACAAACGGGGCCATTCTGACCAAAGCTGAGCAACTACCGCCAGTCAGACATGCAGACTGATGTCTCCAGACCCAGAAAATTGAAGAGGATAGGCCCCTAGGCACTAGCCTGAACACTTGCTTTGGTTTCCAGGCGTCTCTCCTCAAGGCCCTGGTTTCAAATACCAGCATATGGGATTTTCCTGTGGCACCAAACAGAACACCTCTTGTCTCCACATGGGAAGATTTTCTTTGCAGCTGTGTGAACCTCTCCGTGTAGGAGAATCCTGCAGAGTCCCTGAGCCACTGCCACATTCCAAGGTCTCCATGGACATAAACCCACATTATGACCTATCATCAGCAGAGTCCATTTCAACTCAGCTCCATGGATAGCTCACCCCAAAGCCAGCTGGGCGAACCCGTCTTGTCGCTTGGAGCCAAAGGGAATGTGAGCTGGGTGTGTCCAGGCATCCATCCTTAGAATCCTGCTCTTGAGTCCTTCCATATGGTGTTTCCTGGAGCCATCCAACAGGACTCGACTGTCCCGCAGAAGGAAACCTTGTGGTATGGAGGAGCTCACAACCCCCAGTGTGGGAAATCATCCATGGCCGCATGAGAACCCCCTCCCCTTCATGAACAGGACACAAACTCCAGCCTGAGCCAACGTCTGATACTAGCCCTGACTTCAGATGCAGGATATCTTGATTCAGCCTCTGCAGAGTGGCCCTACTTTGCCCTTGGCCTGAAACCTAAACATAGCTTGTGTTTTCAGACATCTGTCCTCACATTCCTGGCCCACAAGCCCTCCAGATTGTCAATTCTGGGGCCACAACACAGCACTGTGCCTGCCCAGCAGAAGAAAACGTTGCCCTATGGGGCTGCCCAGAAATCCCACAGAAGGATCAACCTGCACGGCCCCCTCGACCACACCCAATTTCATAGGCTTCCCTGGGCACTAATGTTCCATCTCACACAGTCTGAGCCCAGACTTCCTGACAGACACCCAGACAGCTGGCCGCACACCTGCCATGGCCTGAGGCTGTCATCTCTTCCCAACCTGGGTTTCGAGGCATGAGAACTGTAGGGGCCTGATTAGCCAGAGGAACTTACTTGTAAACCCTGGATATAGGGGCGGGCCAGGCCACATAGCCATATCCAATCAGTGGGGTGCGCATATATTAACTGTGGTGAGTTGAAATCTCATTGGCCACCTGTGTGTGGGCCAGGCTCAGCCACCTCTCTAAAGGTTAGTCTGGGAGACTGGGGTGGGGGGGAGAAGTAGGAGGAGTTAGAATAACCATTAGAGAAGTAGGAGGAGTTAGAATAGCCGTTAGAATAGCCATTAGAGTGGCCATTGGGAGTCACTAGGGTAGTCATAGGAGTGATAGTGTTGGGGTCCTCTGGAGTGGCGCCGCCCCGAGCCGTGGCCCCACCGCCAGCAGCCTCGCCACCCCCAGCCGCAGCCTCACTGGAGTGGCCTGGTCTGGAGCGGCCTCGCCAGAGTGTTGTCATTCTGGAGAGCAGCCTCATTGGCATGTGACCTCGTCGTTGAGCGGCCTTGTCCAGAGCGGCCTTTTCATCATCGAGAGCAGCCTCTTCATCTTCGGGAGCAGCCTCGTCCAGCATGTGGCCTTGTCTGGGGAGCGGCCTCCTCCAGGGAGTGGCCTTGTCAGAATCGCCTCATGGGGAGCAGAGTGTGTTGTCAGGATTGTCGTCCTCATTGTCCTCGCCTCTTTGTCATCGGGAGCAGCATCCTCGTCATCGCCGCCTCTATGTAAGATATGGTCCCGACTGGTCGGTTTGCTTTCTGATGCTTGGCGTGAAATAAAGCTTTGCTTGATTTTCACTTTGTGTCAGTCTTGTTCCTTTGATCACAGACCCTAACAAGAACCTAGACCTTATCTCCAATTGCAGCACAAGGGGGAAACTGATGCACAAATCAGAACTCTTCATTGCACCTGGCAGGAAACCTTGCTATTGGCATGGTGTCCAACCTTCAGGGTAAGAGAAACCTGCATGGCCCATGAGGCCACGCCCATTCTAGTGGGCCGCCTTGGGCACAAACATGCATTGTGACCCTCAGCATGAGCCCCGTGTTCAAGTAAGGCCTCTCAGTGGCTGTCCCAAAAGCACACATATGGGGCTTGCCATGCCCTTAGGCCCCAAGTCCTAAGCTTATGTAGGTTTTCCAGTTGCCCATACCCAGGGCTCTACTCTGGGATCCCTCTCTGGGAGGGACACTGGAGGCAGAAAACAGGACTCCTGTCTTACCACAGAATGTCCCCAAACTATGGGAGCTGGGCCAAATCCCCAGAGATGGATACTCATCTATGGCCCAGGAGGCCACCCCTCCATTCCATGGCCATCTTTGACACAAAATCCAGAGACAAAAGCCTGAGCAACCGCCTCACTCTCACCCTTGGTTCATATCCTGAAGAGCTCCGCTCATGGTTTGTAGATCAGGCCTGCCATACCATCGGCCCCAAACCTAAGACAAGTTTGTGTTTTCAGATTTCCATCCCCACAGCCCTGGCCCACACATCCTCCAGGCTGGGGCCCCTGCAGCCACACCGCAGGACTGTGCCTGCCCTCTCCAAGGAAACTCTGCCCATTCCATGGGCCACAACCCTACAAATTGGGAGAAACCTCCAAGGCCCCTGAGGCCATCCCGATAGTGTAGGCTGTCCTGGACAAACATGGACATTCTGACCCAAGCTTATGAGGGCCTGTATGAGGGCCTGATTAGCCAGAGGAACTTCTTGCATTCCCCTGATATAGGGATGGGCCACGCCAGATGGAGACATCCAATCAGTGGAGCAAACATATATTTACTGTGGTGTGTTGCAATTTCATTGGCTACCTGTGTGTGGGTCGGGCTCAGCAACCTCTATAAAGTTTAGTCTGTGAGGCTGTGTGGGGCGAGCAGTAGGAGGAGTAGTAGTAGACATTAGGGTACCCATTGGAGTCGTCGTCAGAGTAAGAGCTGTCATTGGGAGCAGCGCCGCCTGGAGCAGCCTTGTCACCGTGAGCGGCCTCACCGGCACAAGCTTCCTCACAGCCCCAAGCAGCGGCACTGCTGGGAGAGGCCTTGTCTGGGGAGTGGCCTTGTGGGAGTGGCGTCATGGTGAGCAGAGTCCGTGTCCTCAGGGTTGTCGTCCTCCTTGTCATCTCCTCTTCGTCACTGGGAGCGGCCTCGTCCAGGGAGCAGCCTCGTCTGGGGAGCAGTCTTGTTGGTGTGGCATCTTGGGGAGCAGAGTCTGTGTCATTGGGGTTGTTGTCCTCGTCGTCATCACCTCTTCATTGTTGGGAGCAGTCTCGTATGGGGAGTGGCCTCATCTGGAGAGTGGCCTCGTGGGTGAGCGGCCTTGTCTGGGGAGTGGGCTTGTCCTGAGCAGCCTTGTACAGAGCGGCCTCAGCTGGTGAGCGTCCTCAACCAGGGAGACCCTCGTCAGGGTCGTCCTCACCACCTCTTCTTGAGAAACAGCCCCTACCATTCGGATTGAACTCCTCCATCTCCATCAGCAAGAAAAAATTGCTGTTGGCATGGTGTCCAACCTTCAGGGTAGGAGAAAACAGCATGGCCGATGTGCCAAGCCCATGCTCGAGGGCCGCCTTGGTCACAGACACTCATTGTGATATGCAATGTGAGGCCCGTGCTCAAGTAAGGACTCTCAGTGGCTGGATCAAGAGCCTTCATATGGTCTTGCCATGCCCATAGGCCCCAATTCCTAACCAAAGTTTGGGTTTTCCAGTCGTCTGTACCCAGGGCTCTACTTTGAAATCCCTCTTTTGGAGGGACACTGGAGGCAGAAAGCAGGACTACTCCCTTTCCACAGAATGATCCCAAACTCTCGGAAGCCGGGCCAAATACCCAGAGAGGGAGAGTAGTCCATTGAGCATGAGGCCACCCCTACATTTCACGGCCATCCTTGACACAAAATCCAGAGACAAAAACCTGAGCAACCAACTGCCTCCCACTTGCCCTTCATTCATATGCTGAGGAGCTTCCCTCATGGTCTGGAGATCAGAGCTGCCATACACTCCATCCCAAACCTAAACCGAGTTTGTGTTTTCAGACTTCTGACGCCACAGCCCTGGCCTACACTCGCTCCAGGCTGAGCCCCTGGAACCACACCTCAGGACTGTGCCTGCCCTCTCCAAGGAAACTCTGCCCTTTCCATTGGCCACAACTCTACAGATTAGGAGAAACCTCCAAGGTCCCCGAGTCCATCACAATAGTGTAGGGCACCCTGAACAAAAAGGGGCAATCTGACAAAAGCTGAGCAACTACCTGCACTCAGACAATCAGATGGATAGCCCCAGAGAGAGAAGATTGAACGGGACAGGTCAATAGGCCCTCATCTGAACCCTTGCTATGGTTTCCAGGCCTCTCTCCTCAGAGGCCAGGTTTCAAATACCAGCATATGGGGGTTTCCTGAGGCACCAAGCAGAACCCCACTCATCTCCACATGGGAAACATGCTCTTTGGAGCTGTGTCAAACCCTCCGGTTAGGAGAATCCTTAAGGTCCCTGAATCACTGCCACATTCCAAGGTCTCCATGGACACAAACCCATATGATGACCCATCCTTAGGAGAGTCCATTTCAACTCAGCCCCCTGGGTAGCACCCCAGAGCCAGCAGATCGAACATGCCTTGTAGCTAGGAGAAAAGGGGAATGCGAGGTGTGTTACCCAGGCATCCATCCTTAGAACCCTGCTCTCGAGTCTTTCTGTATGGGGTGTCAGGGAGCCATTCATAAGGGCTTGACTGTCCCACAGAAGGAATCATTGTGGTTTGGAGCATCTCACAACTCCCAGTGTGGGAAAACCTCCATGGCCTCATGAAGCTCCCCCCCCTTCATGAAGGGGCCATCATGGACACAAACTGCAAGCTGAGCCAATGTCTGCTTCTTGCCCTGACTTCAGATGCAGGAGATCTCGACTCAGTCTCTTCAGAGTGGGCCTGCCATGCCCTTGTCCCTAAACCTAACCCTAGCTTGTGCTCTCAGACTTCCATCCTCAAACTGCTGGCCCACAAGAACTCCAGATCGGGAATTCTGAAGGCACAACGTAGCACTCTGCATGCCCACCAGAAGAAAAAATGTTGCCCTATGGGGCTTCCCAGAAACCCCAAATGAGGATTAATATGCATGCCTCTAGACTGCAACCCAATTACGTAGGCTTCCCTGGGCACTAATGCTCTGTCTGACACAGCCTGAGCCCGGACCTCCCGACAAACACCCAGACAGCTGGCTGCACACTCAACACATCCAACTAACCATGGTCTTAGGCATTCATCTCTTCCCAACCTGGGTTTTCAGGCTTCAGAACCTAGACCTTATCTCCAAAAACTTCACAGGGGTGAACCTAAAGAAGAAATCAGAACTCCTCCTTCCCTATGGCAAGAAATCTTGCTGTTGGCGTGGTGTCCATCCTTCAGGGTAGGAGAAACCAGCATGGTCCATGTGGCCATGCCCATGCTTGAGGGCTTCCATCGGCAGAAACACATATTGTGACCCTCAGCATGAGCCCCGTGCTCAAGTAAGGCCTCTCAGTGGCTGCACCAAGAGCACTCATATGGGGCTTGCCATGCTCCTAGGCCCCCAATCCTATCAAGAGGTCGGGTTTTCCAGTCACCTGTTCCCAGGGCTCTGCTCTGGAATACCTCTTTTGGAGGGACACTGGAGGCAAAAAACAAGACTACTCCCTTACCACAGAATGACCCCAAACTCTTGGGATCTGGGCATGGCCCATAAGGCCACTCCTCCATTCCACGGCCATCCTTGACACAAAATGCAGAGACAAAAGCCTGAGAAACCGCCTCACACTTGCCCTTCATTCATATCCGGAGGAGCTCCCTTCATGGTCTGGAGATCGGGCCTGCCATACCCTCGACCCCAAACCTAAGCTGAGTTTGTGTTTTCAGATTTCTGATGACACAGCCCTGGCCCACACACCCTCCAGGCTTGGACCCCTGGAGCCACACCACAAGACTGTGCATGCCCTCTCCAAGGAAACTCTGCCCATTCCATTGGCCACAACCTTACAGATTAGGAGAAACCTTGAAGGTCCCCAAGGCCATCCTAATAGTGTAGGCAGCCCTGGACAAACAGGTGTGAACTGACACAAGCTGAGGATCTACCTCCACTCAGACAAGCAGACAGATGTCCACAGAAACAGAAGATTGAACAGGACAGGCCCCCAGGACCTTATCTGAACCCTTGCTGTGATTTTCAGGTGTCTTCCTCAGAGATCTGATTTCAAATACCAGCATATGGGGGTTTTCTGAGGCACAAATCCGAACACCTCTCATCTCCACTTGGGAAACTTGATCTTTGGAGCTGTGTCAAACCCTCCGGTTAAGAGAATCCTTCAGGGGGGTGCCTGGGTGGCTCAGTGGGTTAGAGCCACTGCCTTCAATTTGGGTCATGATCTCAGGGTCCTGGGATCGAGCCCCACGTCGGGTTCTCTGCTCCGCGGTGAGCCTGCTTCCTCCTCTCTCTCTGCCTGCCTCTCTGCCTAGTTGTGATTTCTCTCTGTCAAATAAATAAAACATTAAAAAAAAGAGAGAGAATCCTTCAGGGCCCCCGAGCCACCGCTACATTCCAAGGTCTTCATGGACACAAACCCACGTAATGACCCATCCTCAGGAGAGTTCATTTCAATTCAGCATTCTGGGTAATACCCACAGAGCCAGCAGATCGAACGTGTCTTGTCACAAGGAGACCATGGAATGTGAGGTGGGGTGCCCAGGCATCCATCCTTGGAACCGTGCTCTCAAGTCTTTCCGTGTGGGCCGTCCTAGTGCCATCCAACAGGACTCAACTCTCCCCCAGAAGGAATCCTTGTGGTTTGGAGCATTTCACAACTCCCAGCGTGGGAAAACTGCCATGGACTCATGAGCTGCCCCCTTCATGAAAGGGCCATCATGGACACAAATTAAAACCTGAGCCAATGTCTGATACTTGCCCTGACTTCAGATGCAGGTGATCTCCATTCAGTCTCTGCTGAGTGGGCCTGACATGCTCTCACCCCGAAATCTAACCCTAGCTTGTGTTCTCAGACTTCTGTCCTCACACTCCTGGTGCAAAAGCCCTCCAGATTGGGAATTCCAGAACCACTACATAACACTCTGCCTGCCCACCAGAAGAAAAACGTTGTCCTTGGGGGCTGCCCAGAAACCCCGAAAGAGGACAAACCTGCACGCCACTCAACTGCATCCCAATTATATAGGCTGCCCTGGTGGCTAATGCTCTGTCTGACACAGCCTGAGCCTGGACATCCTGACCGATACCCAAAGAGCTGGTCGCATACCCAGCATATAGTAACTGCCATAGCCTTAGGCCATCATCTATTCCCACAATGGGTTCCCAGGCCCCAGAACCTAGACCTTATCTCCAATCACTGCACAGCGGTGAACCTGATGAAGATATCAGAACTCCTCCTTCCCCATGGCAAGAAACCTTGCTATTGGCATGGTGTCCATCCTTCAGGTAGGAGAAACCAGCAAGGCCCATGAGGCCTTGCCCATGCTTGAGGGCTGCTTTGGGCAAAGACACTCATTGGGCCCCTCAGCGTAAACCCCGTGCTCAAGTAAAGCCTCTTAGTGGCTGGACCAAGAGCCCTCATATGGGGCATGCCATGCCCCTAGGCCCGCAATCTTAACCAGTTGTCGAGTTTTCCAGTCGCCCGACCCCAGGCCTCTGCTCAGGAATCCCTCTTTTGAAGGGACACTTGAGGCAGAAAACAGGACTCCACCCTTCCCAAAGAATGACCCCAACATTTAGGGATCCGGGCCAAATCCCAAGAGAGGGAGACTCGTCCAAGGCCCATGAGGCCACTCCGACATTCCATGGCCAACCTTGACACAAAATCCGGAGACAAAAGCCTGAGCGACCGCCTGCCACTCGTCCTTCATTCATATCCTGAGGACCTCCCATCACAATCCATAGATTGGACCTGCCATACCCTCGGCCCTAAACCTCAGCCGAGTTTGAGTTTTCAGATTTCTGTCCACACTGGCCTTGCCCACACACCCTGCAGGCTGAGGCCCTTTAGCCACACTGCAGGACTATGCCTGCCCTTCCCAAGGACCTCTGCCCATTCCCTAGGCCACAACACTACAGATCAGGAGAAACTTCCAAGGCCCCTGAGGATATCCCAATAGTCTCAGCCACCTTGCACAAACAGGGGCATTATGACACAAACTGTGTTACCACCTCCACTCAGACATGCACAGTAATGTCCCCAGAGACAGAATATTTTCCCACACAGGCCCCTAGGCCCTAATCTGATCTCTAGCTTTGTTCCGGGCATCTGTCCTCAGAGGTCTGGTCTCGAAATGCGAGTTTCCAGAGGCAACAAACAGAACACCTCTCTACTCCACATGGGAAGCTTGCTCTTTGGATCTGTGTCCAATGCTCTGGGTAGGAGAATCCTGCAGGACCCCTGAGCCACCACTACATTCCAAGGTCTCCATGGACACAAACCCACATTATGACCCATCTTTAGGAGAGTCCAACTCAACTCAGCCACCTGGGTAGCTCGCCCGAGAGCCAGCAGATTGAACCTTCTTGTCACTAGGAGCCAATGGGAATGCGAGGTGAGGTGTCCAGACATCCATCCTTAGAACCCTGCTCTCGATTCTTTCTGTATGGGATGTCCTGGAGCCATGCAAAAGGGCTCGACTGTCCCATGGAAAGAAACCTTGTGGTTTCGAGCACCCCCCAACCCTCAGCAGGGCAAAAGCTCTATAGCCTCATGAAGCCCCTCCCCCCATGAAGGAGCCAATATGGACACAAACTCCAGCCTGAGCCAATGTCCGATGCTCGCCCTGACTTCAGATTTAGGAGATCTAGATTCTGCCTCTGCAGAGTGGGCCTGCCTTGGCCTTGGCCCCAAACCTAACCCTAGCTTGTGTTTTCAGACTTCTGTCCTCACACTTCTGTACCACAAGACCTCAAGATTGGAAACTCTGGAGCCTCAACGCAGCAATCTGCCTGCCACCAGAAGGAAAACATTGCCCCATGGGGCTGCCCAGAAACCCCAAATGAGGATCAACCTGCATGGCCCTCGACCACAACCCTATTTCATAGGCTGCTCTGGGAACTAATGTTCTGTGACTGCTGTCCGTACACCCAGTCCATCGGACCCGCCATTGCCTTAGGCCGTCATCTTTTCCCAACCTGGGTTTTTCAAACATCAGAACCTAGGCCTTATATCCAATCCCTGCACAGTGGGGAACCTGATGACCAAATCAGAACTTCTCCTTCCCCATGGAAAGAAAATGTGCTGTTGGCATGGTGTCAAACTTTCAGGGTAGGAGAAACCTACTTGGCCCATAATGCCACACCCACACTTGAGGGCCACCTTGGGCACAAACACACATTGTGACGCTCAGCGTGAGACCCCTGTTCAAGTAAGACCTCTCAGTGGCTGGACCAAGAACGCACATATGGGGCTTGTCATGCCCCTAGGACCCCAATTCTAAACAGAAGTCGGGTTTTCCAGTCGCCCATACCCAGCACTCTGCTTTGGAATCCCTCTATTCAACGGACACCTGAGGCACAAGGCACTAAATACCATGGTGTCACTGTGGGGGAAAGGAGGAATCCTGTTATCTTATTCAGAGGATCCCAAAAGGAGAGATTCGAAAGCAGGGCTCTGTGTATGGGTGACTGGAAACTCAACCGTGGGTTAGGATTTGGGCCTAGAGTCATGGCAGGCCTCAGATGCTGGCTCTAGGTCAAGCTACTAGGGGTCTACATTGAAATCGTAGCTCAGGCCAAGGGTCACAATGTGGGCTTGTGCCCAGGGCAGCCTTCAATAGTGGGCGGGCCCTAATGGGTCATGCAGGTTTCTCCTATTCTGAGGGATTTTCATATATCCCAATAGCAACATATCCTACTGTGAGGCAGGTGGAATTCTGTTTTGTGGATCATGTTCCCACATATGCTGGGTTTTGTGAATAGTTCTCTGGGAACAGATGCCTATAAACCCAGGTTGGGTAGAGAAGATGACCTAGGGGCATGGCAGTTCCAATCTCATGGATAGGTGGCCAGCTACGTGGGTGGCTGACAGGAGGCTGGGGATCAGTGTAGGGCAGACAGAACATTAGGTCACAGGGTGGCCTATGAAATTTCAGTGCCCTCTAGGGCTGAAAAGGTTGATCCTCATTTGGGGATTTTGTGCAGTCCCATAGGACACCTTTGTCTTCCTAAAGGCAGGCAGAGTGCTGTGTTGGGGCTCCAGAATTCCCAATCTGGAGGGCTTCTGCACCAGGACTCTGTGGATGGAAGACTGAAAACACAAGCTAGGGTTAGGGTTAGGGTTAGGGCCTAGGGTAAGATAGGCCCGGTCAGCAGAGGCTGAGGCGAGATCACCAGCATCTGAAATATGGACGAGTGTCAGACATCTGCTCAGGCTGGTGTTTTTGTCCATGAGGACTGCCTGATGTAGGTGTGTCCTAATGAGGTCACTCAGGTTTTCACAATCTGGGGGTTGGGCACAGATCCAAAAAGCAAGCTTTCCTTCTTCCAGCAGGGTGAGTGCTCTTTGATGGCTCAAAGGTCCCACATATGGAAATATTTGATAGCAGCCTATACATATGAATGCCTGAAAACCACAGGTAGGTTTCCCATTGGAACCCAGGCACATGGCAGGTCCTATCTGCTGGATATGCAACAAGCTGTCTGGGGTGCTGACGGGAGGTCTCGGCTCAGGCTGTATCAGACAGAGCATTAGAACACAGGGTGGCCTATAATATTGGGTGCTGTTGAGGGCCATACAGATTGATCTTTATTTGGGGTTTTTGGGCAACCCCATAGGGCACTTTTTCCTTCTGGTGGGCAGGCAGAGTGCTGTGTTGTGGCTACAGAATTCCAAGTCTGGAGGGCTTGTGGGCCAGGAGTATGAGCATGGAAGTCTGAAAACACAAGCTAGGGTGAGGTTTAGCGCCTAGGGCACAGCAGGCACAATCTACAGAGGCTGATTCGAGATCTCCAGCATCTGAAGTAAGGGTGAGTGTCAGACGTTCGCTCAGGCTCAAGATTTTGTCCACGATGATAGCACAATGGGTGGCCGCCTCATGAGGAGGCCATGGAGGTTTCCCACTCTTGGGGTTGTGAGGTGCTCCAAACAGCAAGGTTTCCTTCTGCAGGACAGGGGGATCCCCATACAGAATGATCAGAGAGCAGTGCTCTATGTATGGATACCTGTAGACACCACCTCACATTCCCACTGACATCTAGGAACAAGGCAGCTCAATTTACTGGATCTGGGATGAGCCACCAAGGGAGCTGAGTTGAAATGGAGTGTCATGCTGATGGGTCACATTGCTGGTTTGTCTCCAGGGAGACCTTGGAATGTGGCAGTGGCTCAGGGACCATACAGGATTCTCCAGTCATGAGGATTGGACACGGCTTCAAATAGTAAGGTTCCCTTCTGGGGACAAGATGTGTTCTGTTTGGAGCCTCTTGGAAACCCATATGTTGGTATTTGAGACAAGGCCTCTGGGAACCGATGACTGAAAACCTAAGATGGGGTTCATATTAGGGCCTAGGGTCATGTCAGGAACAATCTTCTGTTCTGGGGCCATCTACCTTGGTTTCTGGCTGGAGGTCCATGCAAAGGGTTTGCCAGACTGTGCATTTTTCTTCAAGGTGGCCTAGGAAATTGAAGTGGGCTCACGGGCTTTGCAGGTTTCTCCTAATCTACAAGATTTTGGCAATTGTAAAGGGCGCTGTTTCCTTCAAGGAGGCAGGAACACTCCTGCAGTGTGGCTCCAGAGGCCACAACCTGGAGGGTGAGTGGGTCAGATCTCTAGGGACAGAAGTCTGAAAATACAAACACGGGTTAGGGTTAAGGCTGAGGGTAGGGCAGGCTTGAACTATAGACCCTGAGGACAGCTCCTTGGGATCTGAATTTAGGGCTAGTGTGAGGTGGTAACTTAGGCTTTTGTCTCTGGATTTTGTGTCTAGGTTGGCCCCGGAATGAAGGGTTGGCCTCATGGGGCCATGGAAGATTCTCCCTCTCTGGGATTTTGCCTAGCTCCCAGGAGTTTGATGTCATTCTGGTGTCTGGTGTCAGTCTGATGAGTTCTGTTTTCTGCCTCAGGGATCCCCTGATAAGAGGGATTCCAGAGCAGGGCCCTGGGTACAGGTGCCTGGAAAACCCAACCTGGGGTCAGGATTTGGGGTTAAGGGCATGGCAAGTCTGATAAGTGGGCTTTTGGTTCAACTATCGAGGGGCTTTACTTGAAAACAGGGCTCAGATTAAGGTTCTGAATGCGTGTGTGTGGTGAAGGCAGCCCTCCCGATAGGGCATGTCCTCATGGGGCATGCAGGTATCTCCTACACTGAGGGTTTGACATCCGTCTGAACAGGAAGATTTCCTCCCACGGGGAAAGAGGAATTCTGTTTTTTGAATCAGTTCCCCCTGTATGCATGGGTTTGAGATAAGGTCTGCCACAGATGCCTGAAAACCCATGTTGGGTAGAGATGACAGCCTAGGGCCATGGCAGATCCGATCTGCTGGATATGTGGCCAGCTGTCTGGGTGTCTGACGGGAGCTCTGGGCCCAGGCTGTGTCAGGCAGAGCATTAGTGCACAGTGCTGCCTATGAAAGTCGATTGCAGTCTAGGGCAGTGCAGGTTGATCATCATTTGGGGTCTTTGGGCAGCCCCATAGGGCACTTTTTCCTTCTGATGGGCAGGCAGAGTGCTGTGTTGTGTCTACAGAATTCCCAATCTGGAGGGCTTGTGGGCCAGGAATGTGAGGACGGAAGTCTGAAAACACAAGCTATGGTTAGGTTTTGGGCCAAGGGCACGGCAGGCCCACTCTGCAGAGACTGAATCAAGATCTCCAGCATCTGAATTAAGGGCGAGTGTCAGTTGTTCGCTCAGGCTAGAGTCTATGCCCATGATGGCTGCCTAATGGGTGGCAGCCTTGTGAGGCCATGGAGGCTTACCCACTCTTGGGGTTGTGAGGTGCTCCAAACAGCATGGTTTCCTTCTGCAGGATAGGACGTGTCCTGTTTGATAGCTCAATGGTTCCCCATACGAAATGATCAGAGAACAGTGCTCTATGTATGGATGCCTGGAGACTCACATCTTGTTCCCATTGTTGCCTAGGAACAAGGCAGGTTTGATCTGTTGGCTCTGGGGCGAGCTACTAAGGAAGCTGAGTTGAAATGGAGTCTCATGCTGATGGGTCACAATGCCGGATTGTGTCCAGGAAGACTTTGGAATATGACAGTGACTCAAGGGCCATGCAGGATTCTCGGACCTTGAGGATTGGACACAGCTCCAAATAGAAATATTACCTTCTGGGGATAGGCGATGTTCTGTTTTAGGCCTCTGCTATCCCCATATATTGGTATTTGAGACCAGGCTTCTGGGGATCGATGACTGAGAACCTAATTAGGGTTCATATTAGGGCCTGAGGGCATGTCGGGTTTAATCTTCTATCTCTGGGGCAATCTACCTGGGTGTCGGACTGGAGGTCATTGCACAGGAAGTGTCAGACTGCGCATTTTTCTTCAGGGCATCCTTCGAAATTGGGGTGGCCTCAGTGTCTTGCAGGTTTCTCCAAACCTGGATGGTTGGATCAATTGTAAAGGGCACAGTTTCCTTTGGGCGGGCAGACACAGTCTTGCAGTGTAGCACCAGGGGCCTCAGCATCCGAGTTGTGTGGGTCTGGGCTCTGTGTGTCTGCAAACACAAACAAGGGTTAGGGTTAGGGTCAAGGGTATGGCAGCTCTGATCTGCAGCTCCTGAGGGGAACTCCTCATGATCTGAAATTATGGGGAGTTGGAGGTGGTAGCTCAGGCTTTTGTCTCTGGACTGTGTGTCTAGGATGCCCGTGGAATGTAGGGGTGACCTCATGGGGCCATGGAAGAGTCTCCTTCTCTGGGATTCTGCCTGGCTCCCAATAGTTAGTTGTCATTTTGGGGGAAGGGAGGAGTTATGTTTTATGTCTCAGGGGTCCTCCAAAAAGAGGGATTCCACAGCAGGGCTCTGGTTCGGGTGCCTGGAAAAACCCACCATGGGTCAGGATTTGCGCCAAGGGGCATTGCAAGCCCAATATGCAGGCTTTTGGCAAAACTGCCAACGTGGTTTGTGTGAAAATGTGGCTCAGGTTGAGGGTTGCAATGCATTTTTGTGCCCAAGAGGGCCCTCAAGAGTGGGCATGGCTTCATGGGACATGCAGGTTTCTCCTACTCTGAGGGTTTCACATCCATCCCAGTAAGGTTTCCTGCCACAGGGAAGGAGGAACTCTCTTTTGTGCATCAGATTCCTCCATATTCAGGTATTTGAAATAAGGTCTGGGGATGATGCCTGCAAACCCATTTGGGTAGAGATGATGGCCTCGGGCCATGGCATGTCCGATCTGCTGGATATGTCACCAGCTATCTGAGTGGCTGACAGGAGGTCGGGACCAAACCCTAGAAAACTCCATGGCCCCATGAGACCACCCACACATTCTGTGTATCGCAAGGACTCAAACTCCATCCTGAGTGACCTCCTTACTGTGACCTTAACCCTAGATCTCTGGGAGTTCACCTCAGCATCTGTAGATTGGGCCTACCATGACCTAGACCCTAACTCTAACCCTGGCTTGAGATTTCTGTTTTCTGTTCCAAAGGCCTGCCCACAAGCTCTCCAGATAGAGAACTGAGGAACCCACCATGGAACTCTGCCTAACCTACACAAGGAAACCGTGCTCAATGGAGCTGGGTAAACTCCAAGATTAGGAAAAACGTGCATGACCAAAGAGGCCACACATTTTTGATGGAACCTGTCTCTGGACACTAATGCACATCTGTCTCTCAGTCTGAGCAGCGACCTCTGTACGACCACCCCCGTAGCTGTCCTCGGAGTCAGCAGATTGGACTTTCCATGCCCCGAGTCCCTAATGTTAAACCTAGGTTGAGGTTTCCAGCATCCATACTCAGAGCCCTGATCTTGAATCCCTCCATTTGGGGACCTCTGTGCCATATAAACGGAATACACATTTCCCCCAGAATGAAATCATACTATTTGGAGCTGTGCAAATACCCCAGAGCAGGAAAAACCTCCATGGCTCCAGGAGGCCACACACACATTCAGCAGCCATAGTGGATACAAATTCTAGTCTGGTCTGAGCGAATGCCTGACACTCTTCCTAACTTTATATTCTGGGGAGCTCGCCTCAGAAGCTACAGATCATGGATCCATGCCCTACACCCTAATTGTACACTGAACTTAGGTGTTCATAATTCCATCCCTTGAGTCCTCGAATGCAATCGCTACAGAATGGAGGTTCCAGAGCCACCCCACAGGGCTCGCCCTGCACTGCAGAAAGAAATCATGCCCTATGAAGCCCAACAAAACCCATAGATCAGGGCAAACGTGCATATGGGGATCCCTACAACAGGACTCCACATCTCCCCTAGAATGAAATCATACTATTTGGAGCTCCACAAATACCCTAGAGCAGGAGAAATTTCCATGACCCCAGCAGGCCACACACACATTCGGCAGCCATAGTGGACACAAATTCTAGTGTGGTCTGTGTGAATGCCTGACACTCTTCCTAACTTTATATTCTGGGGAGCTCGCCTCAGAATCTGCAGATCAGGGATCCATGCCCTACACCTTAACAATACACTGAAATTAGGTCTTTAGAATTCCATCCCTTGAGTCCTGGAATGCACTCACCACAGAATGGGGACTCTGGAACCACTCCACAGGGCTTGCTCTGCGCTGCAGAAGGAAACCATGCCCTATGGAGCCCAACAAAACCCATAGATCAGGGAAAATGTGCATGACCCACAATGACACCCACTTTCATTCTCTAGCCTGGACACTAATATGCAGTCTAATACAACCTGAGTCCCATCCTCCAATCAGTGACTGGAACAGCTGTCCCCAAAGCCAACAGAACGGACCTGCCATGCCCCTAGGCCCAAATCCTAACCCTGGTTGGGGTTTAAGGCACCCATACCCAGAGCTCTCCTCAAATACTTCCGCACGGGAGATCCCTCCTTCACAAAACAGGAATCTTCCTGGCTGCCAGAAGGAAATTGCTTTTACATCTATGTAAACCCTCAAGATTGGAAGAAACCTGTGTTTTCCCTGAGAGCACGCCCACTTTTGCAGGTCGCTCTGGACACAAACACCCATTATGACCCTTAGCCTGAGACACATTTTCAACAGCCTTATGGGTATCTCATCCCAGATCCAGGATATAAGGCCTGCCATGCCTCTTGTTCCTACCCTAAATGTAGTTTGGGTTTTCAGAGATCTATTCCCAGAGGCCTGTTCTCAAGTCCCTCTATACAGGGAACCCCTAATCCTTAAATCAGGATAGCACCTATTGCCCAGAATATACCAAACTATTTGGAGCTGTGCAAAATCCCCAGAGCAGGAGCAAACTCCATGACCCCATGAGGCCACCCACACACTTGGCAGATGGCATGGACAAAAAATCCAACTGGAGCTTCCTCCTGACATTCACCTTAACATCAGATCCCCAGGAGATTGCCTCAGCCTCAATAGATTGGGCCTGCCATGCCCTATGCCCTAACTCTAGCCCTGGCTTAGGTTTTCAGAGTTCAGTCCCAAGGGTCATGGCCCACAAGTCTTCCAGAGAGAGAAATGTGGAGCCACACCATGGGATCTGACTAACCTACAGAGGAAACCGTGCTCAATGGAGCTGCACAAAATCCCAAGATTAGGAGAAACATGAAGGTCAATGAGGTCACCCTGACATATGGAACCCAGCCCTGGACCCTAATGCACATTCTGTCCCACAGCCTGAGCCCCATCCTCCAGTCAACCACCTATGTAGCTTGCCCCAGAGTCAGCAGATCATTCTGCCATGCCCTTTGTCCCTAATGCTAACCCTAGGTTTCGGTTTTCTGACATCCATACTCAGAGCCCTGATCTCAATTCCTTCCATATGGGGATCCCTGAGCCATACAACAGGACTCCACCTACCCCTAGAATGAAACCATGCTCTTTGGAGCTGTGCAAAACACCCAGAACAGGAGAAATCTCCATGGGCCCAGGAGGACACCCACACATTTGGCAGCCCTAGTGGACCCCAATTCTAGTCTGGTCTGAGTGAATGCCTGACACTCTCTTTAACTTCAGAGTCTGGGGAGCTTGTCTCAGCACCTGCAGATCATGGATTCATGCCTAGACCCTAACCATACACTGAGCTTGGGTTTTTAAAATTCCATTCCTTGAGTCCTAAAGTGCATGTCCTCCCCACTGAGGACTCTGGGGCCACTCCACAGGACACTCCATGCTCTCTAGAAGGAAACTGTGCCCTATGTAGCTACACAAAACCCTTCAGATTGGGACAAATGTGCATGGCCCACGATGCCACCCCAGTTTCATACACTACCATGGATACTAATATGAAGTCTGACACAATCTGTGTCCCGTCCTCTGATCAGCCACCGTTACAACTGGCCACAGAGGAAGCAGACAGTTTCGTACACTACCATGCACACTAATATGAAGTCTGACACAATCTGTGTCCTGTCCTCTCATCAGCCACCGGGACAACTGGCCACAGAGCAAGTAGATTGGACCTGTCCTGCCGCTAGGCCCTATTCCTAACCCTAGGTTGGATTTTTAGGCATCCGCAACCAACCCCCTCCTCTTAATCCCTTCATACAGGGGACCAGGGAGCGACAAAAAGAACTCCACCTGTCCCACAGAAGGAAATCGTGCTTTTTGGAGTTATGTAAAACACTCAGAGTTTGAAGAAATCTGCGTAGGCCCTGAGGCCATGACCGCTTTTGCAGGCTGCCCTGGGCACAAACACCCATTGTGACCCTTAGCCTGAGCCTCATTTTCAACAAAGCCCAATGGGTAGCTCACCCCAGAGCCCGGATATAAGGACTGACATGCCACTAGGACCTAGTCCTTATTGTAGCTTGGGTGTTCCGGCATCCATACTTGGAACCCTGCTCTCAAATTCCTCCATATGGAGGACCCCTGAGCGATAAAACTGTACACCAGCTATCACCCAAATAGACCAAACTGTTTGGAACTGCACACAAACCCCAGCGTGGGAGAAACCTCCAAGGCCGCATGAGGCCACCCCACATGTGGTGGGTTGCATGGACACAAACTCCAGGCTGAGTGACCTCCTGACCATCGCCTTAACTTTGATTCTCAGGGAGCATGCCTCAGGGCCTATACATTGGGCCTGCGATGCCCTAGGCCAAAACCCTAGACCTAGATTAGGTTTTCAGGCTTCTGTCCTCAGAGTCCTTGTCCATAAGCCAGAGTTTGCAGGTTGGAGCTGATATGACCCTAGACCCTATCTCTAACACTATGTTGTGTTTCTAGGCATGCATCCCCAGAGCCCTTCTCATGAATCCCTCCAAATGGGGTAACCTAGAGCCATACAAGAAGACTCCACCTGTCCTCCAGAATGAAACCTTGCTATTCAGCATTGCGCAGAACCCCCAATGCAGGAGAAACCTCCATGTCCACAGGAGGCCACCTCAAATTCCGGCAGCCCTAGTGGTCATAAATTGTAATCTGAAAGAATACCTGACATTTGCCCTAAGCTCAGATCATGAGGAGCTCAACAATGCATCTGCAGATATGGACAGCCAAGCCCAAGGACCTTTCCCAAACCCTATCTTGGGTTTTCAGACTCTTTCCTAGAGTCCTGGCCCACAAGCCGTCCAGATTGGGGACTCAGGAGCTATAAGCACAGGATTCTCCCTGCCCTCCAGAAGGAAGCTGTGCCCTATGAGTTGCACAAAACCACCAGATTAGGAGAAACATGCACTGCTCCCTATGCTATGGCACTTTTATACTCAACCCTTGACTTTAATGCAGTTTGACACAACCTGACTCCCGTCCTCCAATCAGTCACCATGACTACTTGCCCCAGAGTCATCAGATCAGATATGCCTTGCCCCTAGGCCCCTGTCCCTGCTGCTGTTGCTCACCAGTCAGGAAGAGCAGTGACTTCACCAGCACTGTAGGGGCCAGTGCAGGTTGTAGCCAGAGCTCTAATTCATGCTCCTGAGATGGAAGATCCAGCAGCCCCTTTGCCTGAACTGGAAGTCCAGCAGTGTCCTGCCCCTGCTCCTGGAGTTCCTCAATGGCCTGAACCACCAGCTGCCTCAGTGGAGCAATGAGCCACATCATCTGAGCAGTACCTGGTACAGGCTGCAGCCCCAAACAATGCCTTCCCCTCCCCTGTCATTCCCTTCTTTGTAATATCTGTGTTTTATATACATCTGGATAATGACTTAATAGATTTTGTTCATTAAATAAAGGAGAATTTTGAGCGCCTTGGTGGCTCAGTACAGTAAATCTTCTACCTTCAGCTCAGGTCATTGTCAGAGAGTCCTGGGATTGGGCACCACATTGGGCTCTTTGCTCAGTGGGGAGGCTTTTTTTCCCTTCTCTCTCTGCTGCTTCTCTGCTACTTTTGATCTCTCTGTCAAAATAAATAAATAAAATTTAAAAATAAATAAATAATTAAATAAAATAGAACTTGAGTTTACATAAAATTTTACTCAGATACCCTTCAATGTTATATCGACGTCTCATTAGGTACATTCAGAGTTTGGCATAACCATTTACTTCTACATCATTTCCATCACAGAGACACCTGTGCTACTAATCACTCATTGCTCATATTCTCAACCCAGTCCCTGCAACCACTGATCTTCTCTCTGTCTCTGGTACATATTTCACCTTGTCATGGATTTTCATGTGCCTGGAATCCTACAATATGGCCTTCTCTGTCTGTCTGCAGAACATAAGAGTGATTCACATTTTTAAAAAAAAATACACAAATAACATTTTATTACATGGGAATGTTCCTGAAAGGACAAAGATCACAGGAAGCCCCAAAATGAACTATTTTCATTATCTGTGAGGTGGTTCCCTTTCATAAGGATGCCTTGAAAAGCAGAAAGCACAAGAGAAATGTCTGGGTCCATGAGCCACTTCAAATTCTTTCATTTTCCTGGATAGACTATGTTTAAACTATTCTAATGGGCATATTATAAAATATTAATATCATATCTTACATATTATCATTTATTGCTAACAATTTAGGTTATGAAGTAAATAGTTCTTTAGGTCTTATTCAGACTATGTTTATGTAGTAAATAATGATTTAAATATGAAAAGAGAAGGCATGTTCCTTCTACCAAGAAATAATCGCCCATAACAAATTGTATCCGTCTTCCCTGCCTTTCCCTCTAAGTGTAGTGTCTTTGTTTGTGCTCATGCACATGGGTGTGACAGAGTGAGAATGTTCCAGGGCTGCACTCTTGTTCTACTTGATGCCCCCACAGTGGACAGGCACTGTCGCTGCTTTCCCCTTGGGCATTCACAGTGACAGCACTCAGCAGCCCCATCTGTTGAATAACTAAGCCATTTCTAATTATTTGACTCTAGTAATGTAAGTGATGAGCATGTCTGTGCCATGAATCTCCGTTTCTCTAAAAATGATTCCTATAAACACCAATACTGGAAAATACCTCAACCACATTTTTGGGGGACTGGCTGCTGGCTTCTCTATGCTCCCTTTATTAAAGAGAAACATTCCTTTGGAAAGGAGGGATCCCGGATTCTATAGATGAGAACTGAAATCATGAGGAGGACCAGTCAACAGTGATGCCATCAGGGTATTGGGAGTGACCACAGAGCATGGACGAGCCTCCCCAAAAGCCCCCCTCAAATGTCCTCTCCCAGAAGCTTCCCTGCCTTTTGTCCTGGAGCACATCTCACCCATGTCCTGTCTGGTGACATGCTCTAGCTACTTCAGCCCCTCGTGCTCCATAACTCAGATGCTAACTAGAGCAACAAGCCCCTGCTCCATGCCAGCAGAGGGGTGCAGGCCAGGCCACTCCTCACAGCTTGCTCCCTGCCATTCCTGGCTGAACCCCATCCTCTCAGGGAGGAACCTCTAAAGACAGTGCATATCAGTGGGTTACAGACAACTGTTCATGCAGATGTTTTAGTGGCAACATCAAGACCCCTTGAAATTGTGTGAGCTAGGCAGGCCTTTACAAAGCACACTGGCTGTTCATGGCAGCTGCAGGATGGACAGAACCTCAACCAGGGGCTTTGACACTGGACATAGCTCATCCACACCATTCAGGATCTTCTAGCTGTGACCCCTTGACCTTGCCAACCCCGACCATGGCATCCCTCAACTTAAGCTTGTCTGATAGAGGGGGCTGTGATTCCTGATGAGAACCATCTCCTCCCCCAAAGTCAGGTAAGGGTGAGTCCACTTGATTGACACTCTATTAGAGGCCATCGTCATAAATTCCTGTCTTCTCTGCCACAAGATGGAGCTAACCAGGCACAGAAGATATCATCAGAGAGAGGACATTTGGTGCTCTCCTTGCAGGAAGAGAGAGAAACACCAGTGAGTGGGACTCAGTGAGAAAGGAGAGCTCTGAGCACTAGGGGAAGGGCCGCCATGGGCTGGGTGCTGCCATATTGGTCAGTGGCACAGGCTTTGTGTTGGCTTATAGGGAGTGGCCAGGATTCCTCCTACCAATAGGTCCATCAAAAACCAAAATGGCATCCATAAAATACTTTCAACCCCAACCATAGAAAGGCAATGGGACCCAGGCAGCCAAGGAGGCCTAAGATTCTTTGTACCAATGATAACACGGTGGGGGAAAAGTGGGACAGGTGTGATGGAACTGAGGGCCGCTAATTTCCCTGCTTTGGGGAGAAAGAGTCCCATCACCAGGCACCGCCATATTCATTCCAAAAACAGGTTACAGCTCAAGGGGTTCCCTGCCTGCCAATCTCCACAATTAGGATCGTCCATGTCCTGACCACAAGTTCTGGGGGACATCCGGTCCCAGAGCTGGCCTGGGTGTGATGGATGAACACCAGTTTTGTGGGATCCCATACTGGAGGGGATGGAGGGTTTCTGTAAGGTCAACTGAGTCAGGGGAGACTGTATTGGCAACCTGAAGGACATATGAAGGCAGAAGCCCAGAGCCCATGACAGCAATGTGCTCCCTGTGTGCTAATTTTAACAGGTAAAGCTAAGGATTACTGAGTATATTTTGAGAGAATGAATTGTGTCCATCAATCCCCCTAACAATTCCTTGAGGAAGGTAGAAATGCTGTCTCTCTTTGATGAAGAAGGAAACCAAGGTTTTAAGAAACTGTCCCTTTCCATGCTCCACACTGTATCACAGGAAGGATTTGAACCCAGGGCTTGCCAGCGTTGTGGGCCCAATCTCACAAGAAGGTTGCATCCAGTGGCTTCGGAAGAGACTTCTCACCTCTGAGGTTACATGAGCCTTTGTACACAGGGAGAAACTTCCACTTACCCAGAAAAAGGTTGGCTGTAACTGGGCGATTCCTCAGTGCCAAGGCACAGCGTCATCAGACAACAGACCCAGGAAAACCCCAAGTCAGAGGTGGCACCACTGCCCCATTGAATTCAGTGAGGTCTCCAGCCTTGTGGAGATTTCTGCACCTCTGAGTTCCACGAGTGAGTTGTGTGGATGGAACACAGAGTCCAGTGGAAGGGCGACAGCAATTCTAGCCCCTGCTCAGGCTCTTTGTAGTTGAGTGACCCCAACCAGGGCTCTGAAGCTACAGACCCCATCCTTAAATCAGAGAATGTAATGGGTGTTGCTAAGTGGTATGTAAAAATAAATGACTCATACAGTTCCTGCCTGGTGCCTGGGAGAACGCATGGAGTCCAGAGGGAAGGCATTCGTGTCAGTGACCAATTTACCCTTGTACCTGTTCTTCCACTTGTTGACTCTGGTGTCATCATAAGAAACAGAAACAGAAAAGAAAAGGCCAGGAAGATTTCTTCTTAGGCATTCTTCTCTGAGGTTTATAGTTTTAGCTCTTAAATTTAGATTGTGACCCATATGGGGTTCATTTTTTGTCTCCTCTGAGAGGAGGGTCCGCGGACCTTCACTCAATCATTTATAATTTTATGTATTGTATGTTTAAGAAGGTATGCAGTTTAGTCACTGTTGTACCTTAGGTTGTCACTTTTAGGGACTTGTCAATAGATCCGCAAGAATCTGTAGAATAATATTTATTCTATCTTTGAAGAAATTCGCTGAGATTGTGAAGGAAGTCCTAAAGGAGGGTAATTTGTATCTTGTGTGGAGATGGAGCAGTGTCCTTGTTAATAGCACACTCCCCACTCTGGTTGCAAAAGGGGACATTGCAGGCATTCCCTGATGTGTCTGGAAAACAAGCCACAGTCAATGTTGGGCATCTTCAAGGATTCACAGAAAGATCAAAACAGTTCCATAAAATTCGACATTTTAGAGTGTGTCTTCTATGAAATCTGTGGAAAATGGGCATTTTCCCAAATGCACTATTTCGAGAAATATTTTCTGAGTAGCTGTGTCAGGCCCTGGGTTCCAGGATAGAAAGTAGGGAGAATATTGGATGCTTCCCAAGAGGCACATGGTGTAAGGTGGGATAGTGTGGGAAATAACTGGTCCATACCACAGCTCTGTATATTTGGTTGAATGAAAGCAGTAAAATAAAACAAGCCATATTTATGGATTCCGTTGCTTACATTAACCATAAAACATTTTAGACAATTTGAAAACTTTCACGCAGCATATCTTATCCTCTTTTACCAGCCAGATGACATCAACTTATATTCCCAGCTTATTTTTTACTTATTAGGAGAAGATGGTGTCATATATTGAGCTCATAATGACTCTACATAAATCCATGTAGAACTAACATATGGATTAAGTCCTAAATTTAAGGACACAGGTTCTATGAACAAAAATGAGTTTCATCTCTATACATGAATAACATGCTATCAAGGATAGGAATTAAGAAAATTATTTGTAACTGATAATCACTCAAAAACAATAAAATACACAGGAATTATTTTCACCTGGAGGTGAAAGACCTGCATACTGAAAACTTCAATCATTAATGAAAGAATTTGAAGAAGACAGAGTTAAGTCTGGAGACATCCCATGCTAATGGAGACCTAGAATATATGTAATGCTAAGGTCCACACTGCATAAACAATCTAAATATTCAGTGCAAACCAATCAAGATCTAATGGTATTTTTAGAAATAAAACCAATAATCCTACACAGTGAATATGACCACAAAAGTCCCTGAATAGCTAAAGCCATCTGGAGAAAAAACAAACCTGGAGGCATCATCCTTTCTGAATTCAAAGTGTATGACAAAGTTGTAGAATTGGAAATCCTATGGTATCGACCTACAGACAGACACACAGATGAATAGAACAGAGTAGAAAACCCAGGAAAAAGAAAACCCACACATATGTATTCAATTGATTTACAACAAAAGCTCGAAAAATGTAAAATAGAGAAGCAACAGTCTCCACCATAAATGGCTTTGGAAACACTGGGCAACCTCAAGTAAAGCAGTGCAACTGAATGTCTATCCCACCTGATCCACAACAATGAAGTCACAATGTGGCAAGGACTTCAACAAAACAGCCAAACCCATGAAATAGCTACCTGGAAGTGGGGCAAGATGTTATTAACACACCTGCCTTTTTACAATAAGCTCCATGACCAAAATTTGAACACCAGATTCTGAGATCTAGAGTCAGATGTTGTGCTGACTGAGCCAGTCAAGAACCTATTAAAACTATGGGGCAGAGGTGTCATTCATCCTCTTAACACATTTTTTTTTGGAAAAATATTTCTTGAGATCCTTCTTGACAGTGAGATTTGGATTTGACATCAGAAGCAAAGGGTACAATGAAAAATAAACAACTGGAATTGCATCAAACTAAAAGCCTTCTGTACAGCAAAGGAAATCTCCAGCCATCAGCATATTGAAAAGACAGCATACTGAAAAGGGGGAAATATTTGCAAACTACCTAACCAATAAATGTCTCATACCCAAAATATTGAAGATCTCATACAACTCAATAACACAAAAACAGATAGCAGTTACAAGATCCGCAGAGTTCAGACTAGATATTTTTCAAAAGAAAACACACAGAGGGCTAACAAATACTTGAAGAGATGTTCACCACCACTTATAACCAGGGAAATGCAAATCAAAGACCAAAATGATGTCACTTGACACCTTTCACCTGTCAGAATGACTAGTATCCAGAAGACCAAACAAGAATTTTGGCCAAAATGTGGAGGAAAGAGAACTGTGCTCTATAGGTGGGAATTTAAACGGGCTCTGTTGGTAGGACTATAAATAGGTGCAGCCACTATGGAAAACAACGTCAAGTTTTCTAAAATAATTCAATATAGGGGCACCAGGCTGACGCAATCAGAAGAGTGAATCTTGATCTTGGGGTCATGAGGTTGAGCCTCACATTGGGGGTAAAGAATACTTAAAAATAGATATAGAACAACGATATCATCCAACAATTCTCCTCTTATGTACTGGAATGAAGCCTAGTTTTCTCTCTTCTACAATGAAGGTGTATAGGGGCACCTGGGTGGCTCAGTCACTAAGCATCTGCCATTGGCTCAGGTCATGATCCCAGGGTCCCGGAATTGAGCCCCACTTTGGGCTCCCTGCTAAGTGTAGAGTCCGCTTATCCCACTCCGACTCCCATTGCTTGAGCTCTCTCTCTGTGTGTGTCCTTCTCTCTGTCAAATACATAAATATAATCTAAATAAATAAATAAAATAAAATGAAGGCATATAGTTTGATGTGCCCAACTGTTTTATTCCACCACTGAAAGTCTCTGCATCTTTGAAGTAGACTGTGAAGGGTCCTGGCCACCAATCTAAGGTTTAAAGTCTCAGGTCAACTGCCCTCCAGAGCTCTCCTCAAATCCTGAGAAGTTAGCTCTCACTCTATTCCTCTTGTACCCACAGCTCTGTCTTCCCCAATCTGTCAAGGCCCAGTCCACCACCCCCCGGGGACTTGACATAGTTTGAGGATTGGCTGACAAAGGGCTTGCTGAGTCAGTGCTGGGCCCAAAGCTATGTCCTGAGCTGTCCCCGACAAACATGCCTGTGTCACAGGAACCTACTAACTACTTAGCAGAAGGCTCGAAGAAGCACAGGTCTCCAACCTGTATACTTGCTGATCAGGGAGCATCTCCCAGCCATTGCTGTCCCACTGTATCCAACAAGCCATCAGGTGTTCTGTGCAAATTCCTTCCACTCTTGTCCCTCAAAGAGTCGAGAGAGAACTGGTTAAGTCACATGCACATGATCACCATAATCTTGCTGTCTTTAAGTCTTTTGCTACTCATGCGATGCTTCTTTCCCAGCTCAGCAGTCTCTGGAAGTGAGGATACTCTACTGAGTCTTCTGATCTTGAAACCTTAGACCCTTCATCTATCCCATGGTATAGTGCCTGGTTTCTTCCCTTTTCCCTCAGAAATCTTTTCTTCATAAGGTCCAGCCCTTGTCTCTGAGTGCTGCATTCACCCATGGAATCTGCCAGGTAACCCACCAGGCTCTTTAGAGCCTCCCTGTTGATGGCATGGGAACAAAAATCTGAAGTTTATGGATTTCTAGGAGTTTCTGGAGTGCATAAGTGACGTATATCAATTCAACTGTCTCAGATTTTGTTTTGTGGAGGGAAATATTGACACTGACTGAGCAAACAAAATCCATTCAAGTGCAACATATTAAATATATATACATGGTCAAAAAGGAAAGTTCAACCCATAATTTGTCTTATTTTATATTTATATTTGTACAAAATGATGACTTCAATTTGTTTCCTTCAAAAGGTACACATAACACAGCAAGCAGCTATTTTAAGTGGTCATTTTGAACAAAACCCTAAGTGGGGCTTTTCTTCTCCCCTCACTGAGCTTTTCTGCCTCCAACTTGCAACACATAAACTATTCTTTCTACCTCTTTGGAAGAAAGACAGGTGCCCATCTTAATGCTCAATCCCTGAAGAATATCTTTTGTTTTTTGTTTTTTTTTTTTTTTTTTTTTGATAGTGTCTTTTGGTAATCACACAGAAACCATGGCTGGCCCAGGTGAAGAAGACAGATTATCCACAAGGGAACTACATTTCCACTATTGGCAACTTAATGTGAGGTGAAATGTTAGATACCAATAGGGGAAGTTTGGAGCGAATTTTCCTCAACTCCTTCCACAGGTGGTTGTGCAATGTGACTGCCCAGGGCCTGACTGCCACAGCAAGGAGCACTACTCCAGAACTCCAGACTTTGAAGCTTATGGGAGGATTAACTCTGAAACTGCCTGAAATCAAAAGAGTTTTGGAGTGAGGGAAGGAGAAACAGTGAAGCATCAGTGTGGGAAATACCCACTGGATTCTAAGAGTTCTTGAATGCTGAGCAAGGACTGGGCCTGATTTCTTTCACCTGGCATGTGCTCCGCACAGGAGGATCCATAGCAAGGACTAAAGCCACAGCTGATGCTAAACTCAGAATAGAAATTTACAGTCCCTTCAGACCTGTGGAGATGTGAGAGAAAGTGCGGTGTCTTGGAAGCAAGGCATCAAAATTTCAGTGCCCCGTTTCTCATATGCTGGCCCTGGGCCCATGTAGTCTTCAAGTCTCTGTTCCCTCACATAGCACACAAAGACAATGATGGTGCCTTTTCTTTCCTTATGCTTGATCAAATGCCATGAGAAATCTAATGCTTGCTCAAAGGTGAGGTTTATTTTTAGATGAAGTTATTACTGACTCATAACAGAGATTCTGAAGTATGGTTTTTGTTCATTTACAACCCTGTTAACATGATTTTTCAGTGGTGATGACATTTCTCCCCAGGCTTATTGGGGTATCACTTAAGGAAAAACAATCTCCTGAGGCCCAAGCAGCACACTGCTTCCTTCAAAGGAAGGCACAGGGTCCAAGTGGATGTTCATTACTAATAATCCTGTCTTGACCTCTGGTCATTACCTGTAGGACTGGCCTTTGGAGAAGTACAGTCATCATGAGTTAAAAATTTGCCATACTAGCATTTGTAGGAGCTTTCACAGTGATGACCCCTTGCCAATGCTTAAGGGGTTCTTTAGATAAATAGAAAACAGAAGGAAAATAAATAGAAAAAGAGATAAATAGAAAGAAAATGAAAACCTCCAGTCTCTTTCTATGAAGCCAGCATTACCCTGGTCCCCAAACCAGGCAAAAATCCCACCAAAAAGAAGAAATTCAGACCAATATCCCTGATGGATATGGACACCAAATCTTAACATGATCATAGCTAATAGGATACAACAGTATATTAAAAAATTAGCCGCCATGACCCCATAAGATTGATCTCTGGGAGGCAAGAGTGGTTAAATATTCACAAATCAATCAATATGATAGAACAAAACAATAAGAGAAGAGAGAAACACATGGTCCTCTCAATTGAAGCAGAAAAAGCATTTATAAAAATGCAGCATCCACTCCTGATTAAAATGCTTCAAGGTAAAGGGATAGAGAGAACGTTCCTCAACTTCATAAATCTATAAATGAAAAGCCCTCAGTGAGTATGATTCTCAATGGGGAAAACTTAACAGCCTTCCCTTTGAAATCAGGAACACGAGAAGTATGCCTAGTCTTGACACTGTCTTTCAACATAGTAATAGAAATTTTAGAAACAGCAATCAGACAACAAAAAGAAATACAATGTACTCCATTTGGGAAAGAAAAAGTCAAACTCTCTCTCTTTGCAGATGACATGAAACTTTTTATGGAAAAAAAAAACCAAAAAGATTCCACCCCCAAACTACTAGAACTCATAAAACAATTCAGTAATGTGGAAGGATACAAAATCAATGCTCAGAAATCAGTTGCTTTCTTATACACTAACCATAAAA